>NW_023336289.1:1260038-1979743 GCF_013340325.1 Aspergillus tubingensis
CTCCACATCACCATGCAGCGACGCCTCGGACCGTCAACCGGCGTGGGGGGGCGGCGCGCACAGCCGGGCGCTTGCGTTTTGTGTAGCGCTCACAACTACGGCGGAGGCCCACGTGACTGGCCGGTGGGCGGAGGAGTGGAAGGGCACAGGAGTGGGTGTTGGCGGCGTGGGCGGCCGACAGCGGTTTGCGAGAGTGAGCACAACGGGCGTAACGTCGGAGCGTATGGCCGCGTAACGGGCAGCGAGCGTGGACAGAAATGCCTAAGTCCTTTATAGTTGCCCCAGACTGAGGTGCAACTTCAGCTGGAAAAAGTTGAGTTCAATCAGAGGGATCGGTCTTTCAAACAACAAAGTCGACGTGATTAGCGCGACCAAGACATGCGAAGAACAAGGTTCTGCACCTGATGGACAGGATTTGTGTTGTTGAGCGCTTCGCACTTATTCTAAGGCGGAGGTAAAAAGAAAGAACACCTCTGTCGAATCGATACGTCAGGAGAAGATAGCCTGCAACAGATTTTGGTGCCAAGGTCGGTTAAGAGGCTCGATTGCTTGAGTTGCAGCCCACCTTCTCATGGAATCCTTCCCATAAAAATATATCGCAAGGGGTACTTGCGTGGAGTCGGTTTCCGTCGTTAGGTTTATGGCGATAGTGATCAGTGTTGTCGTATGAGGAGATCTGGGAAGGAAAATCCCAGACCTGTGCGTGTTTAGCTGAGGACTACTGAAGTAGCCGGCTTGAAAACCGTATAGACCGTGTTTAGCTTTGTCAACATCTCATCCCATTCGCCTTGAGCCGTGCTTAGGATGGTGACAGCTCCACCCGCTCCAATTCGCCATTTTTGTTCGAGATCGTTGTCATTAGAAGAGCTGAATGCGGTGCGGATAAGGACTGAAAAGCTGCCACCTCCCCCAAGATCCAGAAATCCCATGACACCGGAATACACCCCGCGCCTACGAGACTCGATGGAGGAGAGATGCATGCAAGAACGTTCTTTCGGTGCACCAGTCATAGAACCTGGCGGAAGGCATCTCTGTAGAGCCGTAAGCCCGTATGCTGACATATCCGCCGACTGCAACTGTGGAAGGTCCCGTGCAGCGAACCCAGGCCGAGTTGGATCAACTTGGCCTTTGACATGTGTAATCATTGAAAAAACATGCCCGTAATCCTCGACCTCAAGAAGTTTCTCGACACATACGCCACCTGAGCCACAGATACCATAGAGATCATGCCGGATAAGGTCCGCAATCATGAGGTTTTCCGCGGTTTCCTTGGTCGAACTGAGAATCTCTTTGGCCATTTCAAGCGTCATATTGTCTGCTTTCCTCACGGTACCTTTCATAGGTTTCATCTCCAGAAGAGACTTCCGGTCCCAATTGAGAAAGCATTCAGGGCTGCTGCTTAGAACTTTGACTTTTCCTAATTTTGCATAAGCACTGAAAGACGCGGGGTTGTACTTTTGAAGGCGCTTGTACAACAGCCAAGGGAAGTTCATGCTACCATTGTCTGGTTCAGAGCAAGGCACTGTGATTACTGTTTCGCAGGTAAGGCACAGTTCGTATGATTCACCGGCGTGCAGTTCGGCGATACAGGCGTCAAACTGTTCTTTGTATTGTTGTCCATTCGGAAATTGTGCTGTGGATCGACTGAGTATGGAATCCAGAGCCACTGTGTCAGTTGTCATACTGTCGATAATGTCCACGACAGGATGAGATGACAAATCTTGCAGGAGTCGCACTGTTTCCTCGATCCACCCCGCCGGCTCATTGTCAGCTTCCCGTGTAGATTGTACAGTAACACGGCCAGACTCATGGTCGAGAATCACACTCCGTTCAGTCCATAGTAGACTCGCATCCACTGGATCTTCTGAATCCTCTACCGAGGAGTTGTGGCCATGTCCATTTGCGTGAGGAAGGCAAGCGAGCCCCATTTCATATGAGAAGTACCCGAGGAAACCAGCCCAAAACGGGACATCCCTACTGCCTGATTCGACCTTTTTCATGTCCATCAAGTATCGAAGGACATCCCAGAACTGGCTGGTTGACAAGGATGTATTAATCACAGACTGCCCTTCTAGGGCATTCTCGCAATCATGATTTTCCATGAAAAGCCTCTCAGTCTGCGTGAAGAATTCTAACCTCCAGCTGCCAGGACTAGGTACAGATATGATGCTGTGTCGGCCATTGGATTTAAACATCACTGTCGGGGAACCGGGACTGTTGAGGGTCTCACAGATCAAGGCCGAATCTAGCGGTTCAGTGTAGAAGTGTCGAAAAAAAGAGTATCTTGAAGTAGATGTGCACCAGGTCAACATGGTATGCACGATGTTCGGTAAGGAAGCTATGTCGTCCGATTCGTGGAGGCAGTCGCGTATCATTTTCAGGGGAGTGCCCCGTCCACTGGTTTTGTTGTAGTGGAGAGACATCTTCCACCATTTCCCCAGTATCTGTCTGCATGCTTCCTTGTCCGACTTGCAAGATTCTGGATGAAATTGAACACCCCAGAAGGGTCTGCTCTTATGGCGCACAGCCATTGGAAGTTGTATCGGCTGAACCAAGCCAGTGGAGACCTGTTCCTCTAAGGGCAGCCATGCCAGAATATCAAGCTCTTGTGCTGCAGACTTGTCTGATCGTGCCTCTTCGTGGTCATTCTGTAATTTCTCAAGCTGGGCATATAGGGAGTGGTATAGAGTGACCTCCAGATTGGGTACGCGATCGAATATGTCTTTACCGGTGGTTTGAACGCGGCGAACCTGGCCATGGAGCGGATACGGTAGCCGGTGAATAGGAATACCGTGACGAAGGCATAAACTCTGAAAACCGAGACATATGCCGAGAACTGGAAGCATGTCTGCAGTGCTCAGGTTCCAGATATCCTCCATAATTCCCACATCGTCCGGTATATGTGGATCACCAGGGCCCGGCCCAAGAACAACGGCTTCGAAGTGTTTGAGAAACTCGGCAGCATTCCCATCCGGCCATGTTGAGTCAATATGCATGATTGTAACTCGGACATCCAGCACCTCCTCGAGCATGGCGACAACATTGTAGGAGAAAGAGTCGTACGCGTCGATATAGAGAATGTTCTTTGGAGATGTCATCTCGTGGCCATTTCGTCGGGAGGGTGGGCGCGTATCATGGCCCAGTAACGGAGCCATGTCTCGGTAGAAGACGGAAGGAAGAGAGTATGTCGTGGTGCCGTGCTTTGCCGTGCTAGTGGGTAGCAGAGGAAGGGTATGACAAGGACTGAGATAGAGTTGGATGCATAAGGAATAATTCGACTCAAGATCGCGACGACGCCTCCAGGTGTTCGGTGTCGGTGTTGATGTTGCTCGCTGGCGTCTTCCTCCTGGCTGTCGATGTCTCTTATAAACCGGTGGACCCCGGCTTCAGAAAGATGCTGCGGAGAGGCGCGCTCCTCATTTTGGAGTCGAAGGGAACGAGGTGCAGACTCTTGAGGCGAAGCGGGCGGCGCAATCCGGGACCGGGCCGGGACAGCAGATAATCCGACTCGTATCCGCCACCAAGAGGGCCAAGGTGGGCCAAGTAGTGTGTGATAGCCGGTCGAATCTGTTGCATTTGGCGCTACTTGACTAAAATATCTAACACGAGGAGAGAAAGGCGGGAGGGTAGGGAGAATGTGGGAGAACACCACGGATACAGTGTGTCCGCCACCCTTACCTGAAACCGCACTAAACTATGTTTGGATATCAGGCAGGAGAATCTTTAATCCGCAGTTGTATGGTAAATTATTATCTATACCGTGACGAAATACTGTATTAATGACTAAGCTCCACGTGCCTCTAACCCATAATCCACGTGCCAAACACATCTTACCAACACCGTACTAACGTTAACTTGGTTACTGCTTGCAATTCAAGCAACTCAATGGCTCCCAATCTAGCTCAATCGACGCTTGACCTCATCCACGATATGCTGGTCAGCGGTGAATTAACCACATCACAAATGGCTAAAACCGCTAATTGCAGTAAACGCGCAATATTCCGACTCTGCTCTAATCTTCGATTGTTTGGCACTCTCAAAGCCCCTCCGATAAAAGGCGGACGCCCGCGGAAGTTAACTCCACCAATGCTAGAAGCCCTTTGCGATCATCTAATAGAAAAGCCAGGTCTGTACCTGCACAAAATAGAACTCTTTCTGCTAGACGAATTTGACATACGTGTGCCGAAGTCTACTATCAGTGATACTCTCCGCCAGTCCGGTTGGTCTAGAAAGGAATGTCGGCAGCAAGCGAGAGAACGAAATACCGATTTACGTAATGATTATATACATCTGATTTCGGAATTCCAGTCGTTCCACTTGGTTTATGTGGACGAGTCTGGATGTGACAAAAGAATAGGCTTTCGAAGAAGCGGGTAGTCTCCGAGTGGTACAACACCGGTTCAGGTGTCAAGATTTCATCGGGATCAGTGCTACCAAATACTCCCTGCTTACGCACAGGACGGTGCTATACTTACTAGAGTTCTTCGAGGCTCAACTAATGCATCATTCTTTGAGGATTTTATCGAAGAACTACTTCAGCATTACAGGAAGTGGCCCGAGCCCAAATCTGTACTTCCAATGGATAATGCATCCTTTCACTATTCTGATAAGATAGAGCAGATGTGCTGCGAAAAGAGTGTCAAGTTAGTATATTTGCCGCCCTATTCACCGGACCTAAACCCCATAGAGGAGTTCTTTGCTGAGCTTAAGGCTTTTATTCGGCGGAATTAGCAGGCGTACAAGGATGATACAGAGCAGGGGTTCACAGCATTCTTGGAGTGGTGCGTTGATAAGGTGGGAGCAAAGCAGCAAAGTGCAGAGGGTCATTTTCGGCATGCAGGGCTGACTATTGAGTATCCACATGAGACGTTCCAAGGTGCAGTAGGCTACTTGGCGAGAGATTCGTACAGCATTGTTGACTAGGCGTCTTACAGGTATGGCTATTGTAGTATATTAGATACTTAGCCGGCTACACGAGTCATAACAAAAAGTATATTTTACATGTTACAGTACAGCTTTGCCATCACAATTGCATCTCCTGCACCCAGTCATTGATTTCAGTGACAAACCGGCGTGCAGCCCCGAGTTTCACGCCTTGGTTGATGAAAAAGCCAGGGTCTTGATCTTGGTAAATCTGCTTCAAATCAAGGCAATTGTTCAAGGCTATATCACGTGCCTTAATAATATTGTCCTTGAAGCTTTCAGTATTCACTCGCGAGAGTTGCCATGCAGCGTAGTTCTCTACTGCTACTTCCAACGGACCGGGGACATTGATAGAACTACTAGGCGGTGAGGAACTGAGTGCCGGTGGTTCCGCAGCAGCAGGTGGGGATATAGTCATCGACCGAGGCGGTGGCGTGGGGAGGACATTGATATTGATTGGAAATGGGGATCCACTTGCAGGATGCCCAGGGACCTTCTGTCGTTGTTCCAGCCGCTGCTGCTCCTCGGCATATAACTGCCCACGGATGTTGTCGGGCACATCATCGTGGGATTCAATGACACCCCCCTCCTGCTCCACATACCTAACCAGCTTCCTCAAATGGTGTGTGCGCAATCTATAATGCTTTTTCCCGACAGGGTCCTGCCAGCAATATTGCGATTCGAGGCGGCACGGAGAGCCAGGACAGCGCATTACTCTGTACACGTCCCGCCAGGCCGAGGGCTGCCCCGAAACCTGTTCCGCGTCAATCTCAGCGTCTCGTGCATGGAGCATTCTTCTGGTCACTGAGGTTTGTCCTCTTTTGTCAGCGCCATTCGAAGGCTGCTCGGAATCTAGATAATTAATCGAGATACAGAGCCTAAGCCTTTTGCCTTGCTGAAATAGATTTTCCCATATCGTGAGCTGCTTTTGGATAGCTGTCCAGTCAACATCAGTTTTCTCAAAGCGCTTGACGAGATCGCGCTGTGAGCGATCATTTACAGAGACCACTACTGTAGTGTCGTCTAGTCTCACCCGTCGGTTACGAGCTATCTTCCGACGTAGTAGATCTTCCGCTTTCTGCTTTATTCCTGACCAGTAGGAGTGGGGATCCAAACCCAGATCTTGTTCCGTGTCCTTCGCTACCACGCGATTGTTGAGAGTTACTCTCCATTCAATCGAATATCGGACCATTAAATATTGTTCGCCGCCATCTATTCCTGCAATATCCCACTCCGTGTCTCGAATGTAGTCTTGAAGCGGCGAATGACGCAAGGGGGTGGAGCTTCGACGTCCACGACTAGGGGACGGGCTGTATCCAGATGGCGTGCCATCGCGGCTAAAGATTCCAGGAGTGGGAGCGTACGAAGGGGTGCCTTCGCCTGGAGCAAGGTAACGCGCCGGAGAGGCAGTTTCACTTATTGGGCTAAGTGCCACGTCATCAAGGCAACATATCCCGCCGAAGAGCCTATTGTTGGAAACGATAAGATGTTAGCTGGGGAAGAGCGGTCCTTTGCATGATCTATTTGGAGGACCAAGGGCGTTTGCTGACAGGCTGAATATGATAACAAGCAGAGCAATATGCGCTGCACTACTCATGCTGTTCGTGTGGCAATGGTCCATGTGGTGTATGGTAGGAACATGGAGGGCGAGGAGGGGCGTCTTTGGCGTGCCATGGATACGTTTTTGTTTGTTCAGTTTGCATATAAGCCAGTCACGGTGCCCGCCCGGGCCGGGGCGGTTCCAGATCCTTCTAAGCCACGTGATGAAGCATTAGGTGACGTTGTATCACGTGACTCTAGGCTATCAGTAGCTTCGGAGTCCTCTCTTCGAGGCCACGCTCTTCGGCTAATCCTATCACCCGTGGCCGTAGACAGAGTGTGAAGAAATGTGTAGAGACTGAGGGCCTTCCGCAGCAATTCCCTGCCGGGCATAGTTCCTAAATGATGCTTTTTCTCTACTATTGTCACGCTGCCGAAAGAGCCAAGAACCGAGATGCCGATCGGCGCAATGGCGGACATATCGGAAATCCCTATCTTCCAATCACATAGTAGATATGGCTGTGGCTGGCTAAACGTAAGCCAGCACATCCTTGTCCTTCAACCGTGCCAGCTCATCATTAAATATACCTCATATTAATGAATCACTTACCTATCGCTTGTCCTGTGCTACGTACAAGATACTGTGATATTTCTAGAAAATTAGAGGGCGAGCTCTCTTGCTAGATCAAATATGCCCGATCCTTCCAGAACGTATTTTACGAACCGTTTCGTGGATATGAAGAGACGGAAAGGTGAAAATTCGAAACTAAGCAAAGGACAAAGGAGATGGCTTAACCTGTACTACAAAACGGAGTCTCCTGATAGACATCGAGTCGGACTATCAATATCCGCATCTGTATATCCAGAAATCAAATGATAGCATAACTCGATCTCATATGCTACATTGGACTAAGCGACATGCTTAGTTTTCCACAATATATAGTCTTTACCGCTTGATCATTCAGGTCAGCGGAGCCGTTTTTTCCGCCGCCGGCCGAAGGTGGGGGTAGAGCTGATCTCTTCGGAGTTATATGCACGGCTCGGTCTGATTTGAGAACCAGTCCCACTTATTCTTGTGTCTAGTTATAGGCCACCCCGCTTTTACCTTCATTTTCTGGCATGTCTGCAACGTCCTGTGGAACACATTGTGAAATCTGCACAAGCTTCGTTGATGAATCTGGTTGACATCATTTAGGGCTAATACGCATTTATTATACATACGTGGGAGATGATGTCCTCAACACACGAACAAGTCTCAAATATGTCTGTTCCCTCTTTCACTTATTCACCACTTCCACCGAAGTCATATACACGAATGATTCGCCTTTTGCCAGACGAGGATGAGAGCGCCCTAATCAAATGTGAACTTCTCAACTACAACCTCTCACAACCAGGAGAGGAACATCTTTATGAGGCGCTTTCCTATGTTTGGGGAAGTCCAGTCAGATCTCGTTCAATCATTCTTGATGGCTATATGCTCCCTGTTACTGAAAGTCTTTATACTGCATTATTGCATCTCCGAAGCAAGCAACTGGAAAGGATACTATGGATTGATGCGATGAGCATAAACCAGAATGATGACAGTGAGAAGAGTAAGCAGATCCCGCTTATGCGGATGATTTATGCACAAGCCAGACGTGTTGTTGTCTGGCTGGGGGAGGCCCATGACTACGGGGAAAGAGCACTTGAAACAACAATTGCTTGTCTTGGCAGGAAAAAGGTTTCAGAGCCAGTACAAGGAAGAGTCCGTGTAGAATGTGAGAAGTTGCTACAACGAGACTGGTTTCGCCGTACAGGGATATTCGAAATCGGCCTCCGTCCCACACACTTATTATTTGCTTTGTTGCCCCACTTCTACAAATCTAGCGCCTTGGCAGTTTCATGGATGTTTCGTATGTTACAAGGCAGGTCGAACCTCATTTCGCCCCGGCAAAACAACTTTATTTCCACGCCCGGGTGCTAAGGCGCCAATTCCAAAGACTAGTTACTCACATATAAACCCAGTAATATCATACAGTATATTTAGTTCTGTATCACGATTGTATGTGTATTATACTAGACCTGTCACCTGTACTGATAGATATACGTCGCCAACTGGGTTGCGGACCGTCCGATTAAACAAAGTTGTCAGCAACGAGAGCTTGCTTGCTTGCTTCCTGCATTTCTCCTCTGCCATATCTTGTGGGTTGAATTTGAAGGAGAAGTAGAGGCTCGGGACCTATCGCTGGCGAGGTCTGTCAGGCAAAAATGATGATATCGTACTGTGCTATTGCTCGCTTCACACACCTCACCTCGCTTATCATGATGGACCGCCTTGTATTCTCTAGCTAACTTAAAGATCGGAATATTAGTTAATCCATTGTCAGCCTCACCGATTTCAGCACGTTGACTCTGTCACTGTGCCCCTGAGTAGAGTATCTCTACACACTCTACAGCTTTTCGGTATACCTTCCATTCCTTAGACCCTTAATTACTTCCTATAATAAGCGCAATAGCTTGTCCTTCGGATCGTCAAACTCTTAGTGGCCAAAATCAAGCGAGTATGTCCATCCGTCGAGCAATATAGCAGCGCTCCTGGATCATTGTCAAACGTGCATCAGGACAAGATGAACGGGGATATGTTATCTCTATACACGCATACTGAGCCAAGTTTATCTCATCAATCGAAGCGACAAAAGACGTCTCACCCAATATTTCTCAATTCACGACATGATCAGTACACGGTCGGTTGGATATGCGCGCTGCACATAGAAATGGCAGCCGCTCGGGCTATGCTAGATGAAGTCCACGAACTACTACCGAAGCATACAGACGACACCAATACCTATGTACTTGGAAGCATCCAGCTGCACAATGTCGTTATCGCGTGTTTGCCAGACGGACAATACGGAACAAATAATGCAGCAATAGTCGCGACGAACATGTTACGAACGTTCAAATCAATCAGCACCTGTTTGATGGTAGGAATCGGTGGTGGGGTGCCAAGCAGAGCTGATGTGCGTCTGGGTGATGTCATAGTTGGAACAAGAGTTATGCAGAGTGATCTTGGAAAAGTTGTCGGAGACGGAGAGCTACTACAAACGGCAATACCTAGGATTCCTCATCAGTCGCTCGGGACGGTTGTGTCCGCCCTACGTTCGAAACACGAGCTGAGTCGCAGTCGAGTCTCGACAATCCTACAGCAGCATCTAGGTGGCCAACCACGATATAGTCGTCCAAACGTGCCGGACCGCCTCTTCCATGCAACATATGACCACGAATCTATAACCCCTGGCTGCGACAAATGCGATCAGTCAAAGGTTGTTCCACGAAACAGCCGAACGTCGGACGAGATAATAATCCACTACGGCGCTATTGCTTCAGGAAACCAAGTCATGAGAAGTGGCACTACTCGGGACAAGGTCGCTCAACGACTAGATGTCGTATGCTTTGAAATGGAGACTGCTGGACTCCTTGATATTCTTCCCTGTCTCCCAATCCGGGGAATCTGTGACTACTCAGACTCTCACAAAAATAAAGAATGGCAAAGGTACGCCGCAGCAACTGCGGCAGCATATGCCCGGGAACTTCTTGAGGAGATGCCTGTGACTGAAGCATGTACAGGGCATATGTATGTGCATGATCTGTGTAAGTTCTTTCCAGAGCTTAATGAAATTTGGCTTGTTCTGCTGACTCCGGAAAGTAGACAATAGTTCACCCGAAGACCGCCGGCGACATTTGTTAAATTCCCTCAGGTTCGAGCAGATTGATTCTCGTAAAATGAACATCAAAGCTGCCCACTCTAAGACGTGTCAATGGTTTCTCGGTCATTCTAGCTATAAAGAATGGCTTGACCCTGCTGCATTGACGCGACATCACGGATTCCTGTGGATTAGCGGTAAGCCGGGTGCGGGCAAGTCAACAATCATGAAATTTGCATACGAGCGCTTGAGGAGGAAGGCCCAAATAAAGCATACTATCACAGCTTCCTTTTTCTTCAATGCGAGAGGGGAGTCCTTGGAAAAGTCGATCATCGGAATGTATCGATCATTGATACTTCAACTACTGGAAGGATACTCAGATCTTCAGACAGTCTTGGACGATCCTGAGCTTGTGTCCCAAAGCTCTAATAGCTGTCCTCCTTTAAATTGTCTTAAAGACATTTTTCTTAACTCAGTTTCCGCGCTCGGCCAACGTGAATTCACGTGCTTCGTTGACGCTCTTGATGAATGCGATGAACAACAGGTTGTTGATATGATCCAGTTCTTCGAAGACCTGACAGAGCAATCTTCGGCTAAAGGTGTCTTATTCCGAATATGCTTCTCTAGCCGACATTATCCCTATATCATCATTCGACAAGGAATCCGACTCACACTAGAAGACCAGCCCGGTCATGCACAAGACTTGCAGACATACGCTGCTAACCGTCTTCGTATTGACGACCCTTCACTTGCCGAAGAGCTACAAGTGCAACTTTTGAGTAAAGCTGCCGGTGTTTTTATGTGGGTTGTCTTAGTTGTCGACATCCTTAATAAGGAGTATCGACGCGGTGGGATGTTTTTAACAAAGAGACTCGCTGAAATCCCGAGTGATCTAAGTGATTTGTTCAAGGACATCTTGAGACGTGACAATGAAGATATGGAAGCTCTCCTGTTTTGTATTCTCTGGATTCTCTACGCAAAACGCCCACTCCAACCGAAAGAGTTCTATCATGCTGTCTGGTCTGGTTTATCACTTAACAGTCTTGTTGATGACCGAATTCCAGATGTCACCATTCCAAATGCTACAGACGGCCTGGACCAGTTTGACAGATATATCATCCACTCCTCAAAGGGACTGGCTGAAGTTACAAAATCCAAGGAGCCGACCGTGCAGTTTATCCATGAATCTGTCCGAGACTTCCTCATCAAGGACAATGGGCTGTTTGAATTATGGCCTGAGCTTGGGCTAGACTGTGAGCGACTAGGCCACGAGAAGCTCAAACAGTGCTGCTCCCGCTACCTGAATGATACTTTGGTATGTACATCTATTAGTGAGCTGCTATCCATGCCAAACGCAAATGAGTCAATGGAAATGTCAAAAAGATTTCCTCTGGTGCAGTATGCTAATAAATATATCCTATACCATGCCAACATTGCCGTGGAGTCTATTCCTCAGAACGAGTTTCTATCTTCTTTTCCTCTCTCCACCTGGATCATGGTCCACAATGCCTCCGAGGATTTCAAGACCCGCAGATATACTCAAGGGGCAAGCCTGATGTATGTTCTCGCCGATAACGGATATTCTGGGCTCATCCGTATAAGACTCAAGGATGAGCCACAAAGTTATGTGCCTCAGGAGAGATATAAGTACCCTCTTTTTGCTGCTTTAGCAAACTGTAGGAAAGACGCTGTTGCTGCTCTTTTGGACTTACCCACGTATATGTACGAGGGAGTGGATATTACTCAGGGACTGAAGAGCAGGAAAGACTTTAAAAGATATGGAGATCAAACACCGCTATCTTGGGCTGCTCAAGAAGGGCGCAACGTGATTCTTAAACAACTCATTCAGAACGGGGCGTACATTAACGAGCAAGATAGAGGGGGGTTAACACCGCTTTCACGAGCTGTAAAGAATGGCCATGAGGCAGTCGCAAAGCTGCTTGTTGAGAAGGGAGCAGAAGTTAATACCAGTGACAATAACGGCTACACACCACTGCTATGGGCGTCACAGAATGGCCATGAGGCAGTGGCAAGGCTGCTTGTTGAGAAGGGAGCAGAAGTCAATACCAGTGACAATAACAGCTACACACCACTGCTATGGGCGTCACAGAATGGCCATGAGGCAGTGGCAAGGCTGCTTGTTGAGAAGGGAGCAGAGGTTGATACCAGCGACAAAAGGAAGTACACACCACTGATATGGGCTTCACAGAATGGTCATGAAGCGGTGGCAAGGCTGCTTCTTGAAAAGGGAGCGGATGTTAATGCCTATGACTCTTTCAAATATACACCACTGCTACGGGCCTCACAGAATGGCCATGAGACAGTGGTAAAGCTGCTTGTCAAAAACGGAGCAGATATCAATACTACTACCGACTACGGCTATACACCACTGATATGCGCTTCACGGAAAGGCGATGAGACAGTGGTAAAGCTGCTTGTTGAAAAGGGAGCAGAGGTCAATGTTAATGACTCTCTTGGATACACACCGCTGATATTGGCCTTACAGAATGGCCATGAGGCAGTAGCAAGGCTGCTTGTTGAGAAGGGAGCGGAGGTCAATACTAATGATTCACTAGGATACACACCACTGATATGGGCTTTGCACAGTGGTAATGAGGCAGTAGCAAGGCTGCTTGTCGAACAGGGAGCGGATTTTAACATCAGTGACAATAACGGCTACACACCACTGTTATGGGCGTCACAGAAGGGCTATGAGGCATTGGCAAGGCTGCTTGTTGAGAAGGGAGCAGAGGCCAATGCCAGTGACACGCATTGACAAAGCATCTTCTATATAATAATAAGCTCATATTCATACCAACAAGCAACATAGCTGAATGCCGCCTTCGTATGTCTCAACGTATACTTGTCAGACAGTTAGGAGTGCTCCATGGACACGATGGCAGAGACCAGTGCTCGCAACGCTACGTAACATACCTATACTGTTAGTTTGGTTCAGGGGCGCTAGCAATGTCCTAACAGGGAACATACGGCGCATTTGTCCTTGACTTATTACTTAAATAATTGTGCAGCCATGATGCACACCTAGATATCGGCCTAAAACCTCAAACAGGCTGTTATATTGTTAAAGTGTTCCGATCAATTGTTTGCTCCGAGCATCTTTGAATCGGTCTACTTTCTCTTGGCATGCATGACGGGAAACCGTTTGAAGTACATGAAATGTGGGCATTGGTTTCGAACTGAAGTGTAACCAAGGTACCGAAAATATTGTCCTTTTCATTCCGCGTTCCTCAAATTCTTTTATTAGGATACTGGTATGGCGAACGAGAGCTTAAATAGAATCTGGTTAGTTTGTAGAACTAGATATCTCTTAGGATTCCGCTCCTATGCTTTTGTTGGACTTTCTGTTTTCTCCATCCTACATAGGAAAAAGTTCCCTTTATGCCAGCAAGGAACACTACCATCTCATCCAAATACAGACCAGTTTCTTCGCGGAGTTATGCTGCATGGTCGACCTCCACAATTAACCAGCGAGTTCTCTCAGCTGATTAGATATAAGTGAACTTCGAGTACATTTACTATATTCGGCAGCGTCAGCGATCTGGGTAGAGGTAAAACCAATTTTGGGAATCATATCGAGTATAAGCATATGCTGCCAGCGTTTAAGGTAGAGGTGTCCCATGGAACACACTATAGTTGTCAGTTGGGTTCGGTCCAAAAGTTGAGGGACGAGAGATGGGGATGTCTTTTATTACAATACTATATATCGTGAGTCCGGTACGATTGTACAGTGACATCAGTAAGATCACGCTCATCAATTAACAAGTTCGGATCCGTGCATAAATTGGCGCTTTGGTATTAGGACTTGGAATTGAAGTTGCCTTGTTGGGGCGGAATGAGGGTTCGATCTACCTTGTAACATACAGAACACCACTTTAACTGCCAAGGCGCTAAAGATTGAAGAACTAGCGATCTGTAACAGAGGAATGGAACTTATAGAGTAGGAACGGTATTGAATCGAATGGTTTGAATTAGAGTTATATGTAGCTAGAAACACGCAGTGGAACGAGAGGGGATGGATAAGTAGAGGGGGTGGCTCAGGTGGTAACGAGGAAGGCGCTCCTGCCGCCTGGGCCGGAGCAAAGTAGGTCCGAAGACCTACTAAACACCTCAACATCCTCAACAAGGTCCATAAGTGGGGCTACCAAGCAATTAATGAGTGCGTAGGCCGGAAGCCGATTTCGAATGTTGCTGTATCTGGGTAAGGTAACAGTTTATCGTTCAATATAGAAAAACGCTAACGATGTGGGTTAGGTATTACAAGAAGTCGGTGTCGCGCAGTATATTTCTATCATGTGTGGACCCGTTCAGATCAATGGACAAATTTTCTGTGAGGGCCTGGATAACTTGAAGCCTTCTTCCGCACTCATGGCTAGAATAAGCCCGGGTTTCTTTTCTAATTAAAGGTGCACCTTTTCGGTCACGTGATGGGCATCTTTCCGTTCCTACACTTTCGATTGGGGAGCTTGTCAGCATGTACCGCAACCATAATGCAACAAAACAGCATGACAAGGTCTATGCATTACTGGGCTTAAGTTCAGACTCGAATAGTGCTGCGTTGGTCCCAGACTATGGGCTTCCTTGGCATGAGGTCTTCAGACAAGTCACAGAACATGTTTTCCCGAAATGTTCCGTGGGGTTATGTTATGGGTCAGAAACAGCTATTATCAAAAATAAAGGATGGATTTTGGGTTACATCCATTCTATCAGTGACTCTTTGAAGAACAGTCAACAGACTTTCAAAGTTGTCCTCAATCAAACTTGTCAGAAGCTGGGATATCATGATAAGTGGGAGGCTGAATGGAGTGTACAGGCTCATTGTGGTGACGGTTCCTTGGCATGGCAAACTTACTCGACAGTTTGATAAAACAGATGTTGACTGGCCTGATATCGAGAGACAGCTTCTCGAATGGGGCCATCACTTCCTTGCCGGCAAAAAATTGAACCTCTTAATATCATTCAATTATGTAGATGACAACCAGGACTCTACAGCCGGTCGCAGAGCGACTAACAAACGAGGTGCATCTTCTGCCAGCCAGACTATGCTCCAGGATCTTGATCGTGAGGTTAACACGGAGGAGGAACTAACCGGAGAGCCTACGGCCTGGAGGCATGTCTACATGGTAATGCGCTGCCCCGGGTCGTGTGAGTTAGAGCCGCACTGTTGGCAGGATCCATACGGGAAGAGACATTATAAACTGTATAGAGATGAGCTTTTGAGCCTGGTCCGGTACGTGAAGAGTGGGAAGAGATTAGAGTCATTAGAGTCCCATGAAGACGTGCCTAGCAGAGCAAATCTATAGGGTCGAGAGGCGGCTCCTTGAAGGGGCAAAGAGTCGTAGTCGCCTTCCATCAGAGTCGGCCTACCCGCCGATTACCATCACAAATGTGCTTCCTGCACAGGCCACGCAGCCGGGTATGTCATCGTCGCCACCCACCCCGGAAGACGCGTCCATCTGTTCCACCAAGGCTTCGCGGCTTAAAATAGCAGGATTTCGTGACGCCAATGTCCAGGCCTACTGTGACTGTTGCCAGTCACAGGTTGCGAATGAGTTGTGGAAGGACGAATTTCACAAAGCATGTGACGTGGCTCTGGGTGATGGGTTAGACTTGGACCAGATCGATGAGTTAAGCGATCCCGAATACTTCAAGAATCGGGGAGTCAGATGGGGGATTCCTCGTCGGTTCGTGAGGGATATCAGAGACTGGGTAGACAGATTATATTGTTATGTGAATGGTGGGGAGTCAGATTGATGAAATAGACAACCGCGTTGCCTTTAGTCGTTCTTCATAGTCTATCTTCCTATATGTGTGCTACAGCCGAGGAATGTTATATATATTCGTCTATCAATACACCTGCATGCCGAAAATGGCCTTCAGCACTCTGCACCCTTGAACCAACAACTCCAACACACCACTAAAGAAAAGCGTCGAATCCTTGATCTGGATTATTTTCGTACTCATACCACCTCCGCTTGATGAATTGTTTGAGTTCAGCGAAGAACTCTTCAATAGGGTTAAGATCAGGGGAGTAGGGTGATATATATAGCAGCTTAACTCCTGCATTCAGGCACATCTGTTTAACTCGCTCTGTACGGTGGAAGGATGCATTATCCATGATAATTACAGACCTCGGCTCTGGCCATCTGTTGCAGTGGCGGAGAAGCTGCTCGATGAAATCCTCAAATATACTGGCATCAGTTGAGCCTTGAAAGACTCAAGATAAGAGACCACCCTTCTGGGTGTAGGCAGGCAACATCTGATAACGTCGATCACGGTGGAATTTGTAGATCTGAATTGGTGTCACTCCAAGAGGAGACCAGCCAGTTCGCCGAAATCCTATCTACTTATCACAGCCCGACTCATCTACGTATACCAGCTGGTATGACGAATAAGGGGATAGACTATGAAGGTAAAAGTCTCGTAAATCTGCGTTTTGTTCCCTTGCTCTTTGCCGTGCTGCCTTGTTTGACCATCTAATAGAAGCAAGTGTCCTGCTTAGACTCTGTTTGGTTACACGCTTTCCAAAATAATTATATATAATCACCACTAATTCACCCAAGTAACGAGAGTTGGTCTTTCCTTCAAGCGTTCCAACACGGCTTCAAGCATCAGTGGGGTGATACTTCGAGGGCGTCCGACGCCGTTCCGGGGGGCTCTGACATTGCCAAACGCCTCCAGGTTCTGACGGATATATGTTACAGCTTGCTTGCTATAACCAGCGGCAAAGGCGATTTCAGCTCTCGTCGACGACCCGTGCTCAATCATATGCTGAATATGTTCGAGTTGCGGAGCTCTCAAATTTGCCGGCATCTTCGATGCATGTGCGACGTAGTTACAACCTGCTACGTGGTGTTTGCGGAACGAAACCCGCGATTGTCAGCACGGCCTGATAATGACTCCGGTGCCCGACCAGCTGCTGAACCCCGATCGTGGCTCGCCCTGTTTGGACGATGGTGTCGGTAGCATTGCCTTTCAACCCCACCCCTCCTCGTACTTCTCCCTTCCAAGCCTAATCCTTGTGAGGACAAGGGCACTGGTAGTCACCCAATTTGGTAAACCACCTCTGGTGGAAGTTTGAACCACCTTCTCTCGCTGAGTCAATTAAGCTCTGAAGCCGCACCAACCGTTGGGTGTAAAATATTCGGTTTTAAGTAAGTTCCGCCGTCAAGTGTTATCGGGTTCCGAAAAAGCCACGGCCCTCTAATCTCAGCTAGAAAAAAAGCAAACAAGCATGGCGCGTCAAAACAGGCCTCTCTGCAGCCAATGGTTGGCTGAAGACCGCTCCCCTGCCTGCCCCTCCGATATCTTCCTAGAAATAGCCAGACTGCCCCCGATCCTTTTCCTTATTGCTTTCAGACTCATTTCCAGTCTTCACTTCGCATCCCTGCGACCAAATCGCTTTGCAAAGCAATATCACCGGCTCAGCTATGGATACTCCTAGTGCTCCTATTCAAGATAAGACGCACGGCTTGTTCGGATGCTTGAAGACTTTTCTGAAAGGGCAGAAAAGAGACAAACATACACGTCTCACTGCCCTGAAACCAAGCACACTAAACGTCACCGCAAATCCAGATGCGAAGGGTGGCCCTGCCAATTCCAAATATGACATATCCCAAACCAACGACCACGACGCGAAGGGATTTTGGCAGATGGCGTACGACGAGTTAACAGAGAGCGACCCGAACAGTATAGCAGTACTTTCCGGAACAAAGTCTCAGGATGTTGGTAATGCACGAACGAGAGAGATGTTGGATGAGGTAGTTAAGGCAACAAAGGCGCAGTACCAGGAAAAAGAGGGAAAGGATGGCATTCGGGCCACAGCCGATAAAATATTAAACTCAGTGCTGTCCTTCCAAGATGTGGTCGATAACATTGCAAAATTCGATCCGACTGGATACGCTTCCAGTGCTTGGGCGATAGTATCCCTAGGATTAAAAGTACGGTCCTTGCACTAGCCAAGCCAGACAATCAGCTAATGACTTAGATGGCCAAGTCTCATGCAGACCTCCGGGGGGCTCTATTTGAGTCGTCGGGATACCTGGCGGATTTGTTGGCTCGTTGCGCCTTCATTGAAGAACAGTTTTATGGTGATAGACATTCTAACATAGTGAATGTTGAAAAAGAACGATCGATTGTCCGGGTGTATGTGGCAATCTTGCGATACTCCGCCGAGGTACGGAGAGCACAACAGTCCAACAAGGTAAAAGGCATCGTGGAAAGCATAACAATTATCACCAGCCAGCCACTCACAGAGCTCAAGACCGCGATTAAGGAAGAGGAGTCCCACTTGTATCAGTGGTTGATCCTGGACCAGCACCTGCACCGAAAGGAGGAAGCAGAGGATATTCTGAATCACCTCGATACATTGCACGATGCAGTTGAAATGTTAAATCTCCCTTTTGCCAAGGGCGCATTTTTTGGCTCCTTCGAGGACCAGCATGAGGATGAATGCCTTGCCGGAACGCGAACAGGGTTGCTTCAGCAGGTGAAGGACTGGAGTAGGTCCAGTGACAGATGTATATTCTGGTTGAGCGGAATGGCAGGTACCGGCAAGTCTACTATTGCGAGGACGGTAGCCCGATTGTTCAGAGAGAATGGCATCCTCGGGGCAAGTTTCTTTTTCAAAAGGGGCGAGGGAGATCGGGGCTCGGCCGTAAAGTTCTTTCCAACAATTGTGAAGCAATTAGCAGTCCACATTCCTCAAATGGTCCCCGGAATCCGAAAAGCTCTTGAAGATGATCCCACGGTTCCAGGAAGCTCGCTTCGAGAGCAGTTCAATAAGCTCATGTTACAGCCATTACTAGCTGTCGGTCATGGTGAAACCATGGGTTCCACCGTGATTGTCATCGACGCTTTAGATGAATGCGAACCAGAGAAAGACGTGGAGATTATTCTCGACCTTTTACCCGAGGTTGAGATGGCAACAAATATGGCAATCCGATTCTTCTTAACCAGCCGACCGGAAATAACGATCCGTTTTGGGTTTGATCAGATCGATAAGAGCAAGTACCAGAATACCGTCCTGCAAAATTTGAATGAAAATGTGATAAAACATGACATCGCTGTATATCTCAGAGAAGAATTCTCGAAAATACAGCAGAAGCGCCGGCATACTCTTCCCCCCGGCTGGCCTGGAGAGGAAAGGATCGAAGCCTTAGCAATGATGGCTTGTCCGCTCTTTATCTTTGCAGCCACGGTGTGTCGTTTCGTGGCGGATAGGCATTTTGACCCGGATAAGCGGCTTCGGGAGTTTTCTACTGGTTCTACAGGATCAAAGATGGATGGCACATACCGACCGGTTCTGAACCAACTCCTCGTCCAGGATGCTGCGGACAGGAATGAGCTGATTAAAGAGTTTCAGAGGATCATTGGTGTAATCATTCTTCTTGCTAATCCGCTCTCATTGAGCTCTCTTGCGGAGCTGCTGCTTGGAACATCGCAACACAATAGTAGCATTGATCTGGAACGCCATATCAACATCCATCTGGAGTCATTCCATTCAGTCCTGTCTATACCTAGCGATCCAAAACTACCTATACGGACCCTGCATTTGTCCTTCCATGATTATCTGGTGGATGCTCGTACAAAAGACCAAGTGGCCACGTCTCAATTCTGGGTGGATAAAAAGGCAAAGCACGAGCTCATAGCCTGCCAGTGTCTTGCTGTCATGGGCCGTTACCTCAAAAAAAATATCTGTGATCTGCCAAGCTATGGGACCAGCCGAACAGAAATACACCCGGATTCTATAGCAAGATGTCTTCCAGCCGCCCTTCAATACACCTGTCGTTACTGGGTTTACCATCTAACTCAAAGCCCGGCACCAGCCAGAATCCTTGACCAAGTACTCACATTCCTGAAAGGACACTGCCTTCATTGGTTTGAAGCTATGGGCATTCTGGGGATACTATCTGAAGCCATAATTGCAGTGAATTCATTGCTCCAACTGACTAAAGTAAGTAATAAACTGGCTTGTGGCAGCCGACCGACTAACAGTAGTGGTAAATCTAGGACAAATCCAGTAATGAGATGCATATTTTCCTCTTAGATGCGCGCAGGTTTATCCTAAAATTTGCACAAATTGTTGATACGGCACCACTGCAACTATACAGCTCTGGCCTGATATTTGCACCACATAAAGCGTTGATCAGAGAGATCTTTGAGAAAGAACTTCCTGCTTGGTTATCCAGAGGTCCAAAGGTAGAAGAGTATTGGGATCCTGAGATGCAAACGCTGGAGGGCCATTCTAGGGCGGTACAATCGGTCGCCTTCTCAGGCGATGGCCAGCTGCTGGCATCTGGCTCATTCGACAACACCATCAAGCTGTGGGATGCCGCCACAGGTACTCTCAAGTATACACTGGAGAGCCATTCTGGCTGGGTTTACTCAGTCGCCTTCTCAGGCGACGGCCAGCTGCTGGCATCCGGCTCATTCGACAACACCATCAAGCTGTGGGATACTGCCACGGGTGCTCTTCAGCATACACTAGAAAGCCATTTTAGCTGGGTTTACTCAGTCTCCTTCTCAGGCAACGGCCAGCTGCTGGCATGCGGCTCAGAGGATAACACTGTCAAGGTATGGGATGCTGCCACGGGCGCTCTCAAGCATACACTGGAGGGCCATTCTAGGTCAGTTCGATCGGTCGCCTTCTCAGGTGATGGCCAGCTGCTGGTGTCCGGCTCAGAGGATAACACTGTCAAGCTGTGGGATGCTGCTACGGGTACTCTCAAGCATACACTGGAAGGCCATTTTAGCTGGGTTTACTCAGTTGCCGTCTCAGGCGACGGCCAGCTGCTGGCATCCGGCTCATTCGACAACACCATTAAGCTGTGGGATACTGCCACGGGCGCTCTTAAGCATACACTGGAGTGCCATTTTGGATCAGTTCGTTCAGTCACCTTCTCAGGTAATGGCCAGTTACTGGCATCTGGCTCAGAGGACAACACTATCAAGCTGTGGGATACTGCTACAGGCGCTCTTAAGCATACACTGGAGGGCCATTCCGGCTGGGTTTACTCAGTCGCCTTCTCAGGCGACGGCCAGCTACTGGCATCTGGCTCAGAGGATAACACCGTCAAGGTGTGGGATGCCGCCACGGGCACTCTTAAGCATATACTGGAAGGCCATTTAGGATCAGTCCAATCGGTCGCCTTCTCAGGCGACGGCCAGTTGCTGGCATCCGGCTCGTTCGACAACACCATCAAGCTGTGGGATGCCGCCAAGGGCACTCTCAAGCATAGCATAAGCACTGACCATATTGTCACCAAAATTGACTTTTCGGAGCACCTGCCGCTACTGATTACTAACATAGGATCCTTTGATATCCGAAAATGGTATAAAAGCTTCTTAGTATACTCCGAGAAAGTGTCAGAGGTATCTCTGATGGCAGGCCGGTGGGTTACTATTCAGGGTCAAAGAGAGCTATGGCTACCTCCAAATTATCACCCTCACTCGTCAACGGTCAAAAACAGTACTATTGCACTTGGTAGCACGAGCGGCAGAGTTGCCATGATTGCGTTCTCAGTCATGTGACTGCGCCCTGAAATTTCTTCCCAACTCATAAAGGGCGTTAAGTGCATAAGTAATCAGGTGATGCAATGTAAACGACCAAAGAAATTGTGGAAGCAATATGATGATATTGTTTGTGTGTGTAGACTAACTAGCTAACTACGCGAGGAGGTGACTGGGTGGCTAGGTGACTAGGTCCGAGATCACGTGACCTCATTTCACAAACTCTTTTCCCACTGTACGATGCGTTAATCTCAAATATATATAAACTCATCAGAAGGACTGTTTTAGAATCCATAAAACACACTATCACAAAAGCTAGTGGTATGCAAGTGGCTGTTTGAGTCGCTGTTTGGATTATTCTACTTAGATCATTATTTCTATGACTGAAAGCTCTATCACAAGTAGAATATTTCGTAACTAAAGACTTGGATTCTAACTCAATCATATAGTATGCGGTAAAAGCAGCGGTGGGCATGCTTCACTAGTTTTTCTTATTGCCCGTTAGCCCACTATTGCCTTGGAGCAATGGATCTCGTGCCTAAGGGTCCCATCTCTAGCCTCGGGCTCAATCACCCTGCTTTTGGGCATGCTGCTGGTAACCACACTGCTTCTGTGATTGCGTCTCGTACGTCTACGGTTGTCTCGGCGAAATACACTGATTCTGCGTCCAGGAGTGCAGTATGGCCTTGTTTCCCTCTTGTAGGCGTTGTTATAGGCTGTCCTTCTTGTGATCGATAACAAGGTCGATTTTGTTCTTCAGTTATCAGCTATAACGACCGAAACCAGAAACTTCAACGTGTATAGTCACATTTTAAGAGTAAGCGAGATCTAGGTTGAAAAATATGAGACAGACCAATAGGAAACGGTGGGAAGGGAATGAAGGCAAAATGACAATACGAGTCATTCTAAGCAAGGTTGCATCTCAGCTTATAATTTACTAGACAGGCACGTTCTACTTGAAGAAATAGCGATAGCCCAACGCAGAAGTCAGAAAAAAGCCAACTGCAATCGCGCCGAGACGAGCAGCATTTATGGGCTTGTGCTTTGGTGAACACAGCTCTTCAACAGTGTAGGTGTTTCTCTCGAACGCAAGACGATCTAACCCGTACCTCTTGGACTCTAGATGAAAGGATATGAAGTTCTGTCGAAAAGAAAACCAGCACTTTGCAGCCAGTTGCGCATTGGGATCATCTCGAGCCGTGTATCCATACTCCGATGCATTGTTATCGGCGGGCATGCAACTAGTGACAGCCTTGTCTAAAGCAAAAACTATCTTCTGAACATTCTCAAGTGTTTCGCAGAAGGTGTCTCGGAAAGTCCACAATTTCGAACCAAACCTGGACGATCTGCCGGCTACTCTCCTGGTCCTTGTAGCGAGCAGAAGATAGTTCCGTGTCTCACCTGCAAGGACCTCCTTCGGGTAAGAAAGCAGGTCGTTTGTATATCAATGAAGTTTCTCATGACGGGAGCCAGCGCTATCCAGTAAGGAGAAGGGACCTCCTCAGTGCGAGAATACTTGAATATAGGAGGTATATAGTGAAACGAAATGCCACTCATCGAACGAAGATACCCTGGGAATGCTTCGGCCGCACACCACTCGGAGCTTGGATGTGGCTGTCCATGTGCTGCCAGATGAGCGGGCAAGTTCCCCTGCTCCATGCGGAACTCCATGGTACATGCCTCCGTGAACCCACGAATAGCATTCGCTGAAAGGCTGCCGACCAGGGAGTCTTGGGACCCGAAGTATTCAGCACCCAATTGTAACCCGTGCGTAAGGACCGCTGTCCAAGGGCTGGCATCCGGTAGACTTTGGCCGTCATTACAGGAAAAGGAGGATACGCGATTGCGCTCATCTGGACTGAGGAGAGAGTCGTCATCGCTTGCGAACAGGATGAGAGTAGTGATGGCCATAACTAGCTTTGTCTCATGCGAGCAATGAGCATAGAAGTATTCGCCAACTTGTTCAGAAGTGTGAACTATTGCTTCTAGAGCCTGACGCTTGTCGGGGAATAGGTGTGCCAGATGCTCTTGGACCCAATTATGGAGGTCATAGTGTAGACGTTCGTCGGCTGTTATGGACTGGTGCTGATGTCCTATATCTTCAAGCAAGAGGAACAGATATTTGCGTACACTTTGAAATACCTCTTGCCTCTGTTGATCACCGAGTTCGGTTTCATCGTGAAACTCTAGGCACTCATATTCGGGCCTAGAAAGAGCCGAGAAAAAGTCGATCTTCATGTTGGAGGTTGGAGAATATAACCCACAGAGAGCGGAAGAAGGAGACATGGCGCAATTTATGCAGGCCAGTCCACTGAAGTATGTCGGTCGAGATCGGGGATATCTTTGATCTTCTCCATGTCTTTATGCGTGAATAAGGAGGATGGTGTCGGGTGCTGACTTTGCAGGATTATCAAGGTTAGAGTCAATAGTGAAAATCATCAATTTTGGGCTATGAAGCTTGGTCATCGACTAGTTTGTATACTTGTTTCAGTACCGAGAAGACGTCATAAGCTGAGTTCTCACTATTCCTTGATATTTCATCAATGTGTTTAAATGGCAGGGGCTACCGAAAATCCTTCAAATCCAGCGAGGTACATATCTTGAATAAGGTATAATTGGTAGCTGACATTCAGGCTGGGGTCTGATACGCTGGACATCATTCCTCGTCATGCGGCCTAGAACCGCAAGGAAGCTGTTCAGAATTTCCTAATAGAGCATCGGGCGTATGTCTGTGCAATACGGCAGGTAGAGCAATGAGAAAAGTACGAACCTCAGAGTCTCTATTCATGAAAGTTTTCATCATCTGCTAAGAAAAGTTGTGGCAACCCGACCCGATATCGACTTTTTTGTACCTCGACGACCGATCCAGAATCAGTTGAGTGGGGAAATCATATATCTCATAGCCGGGGAACCGGCTCGAATCGTGATACTAAGCAAGGGAGAAAAGTAGTAACTAGTGATAACGCAAAAGTTAGTCATCAGGACGGATCCTTACCTTATACTATGTCCCACTCAATGAATTGGACGTTACCCTGTGAAGGCCATGGGATCCCATATTGAGTGCAGTTTCCACTAGAACTTGCCACCCGCGCTGATAGAAGGGGGTGGAGAGCCTTATAATAGCATGTCGACAAGAAGAAAAAACTAAGTTGTGTTCAAGCTCGGCTTCTGCCTCGGGGAGCAAATTCTGTGTTACGGTAAAGCATGGCAAGATCCTTGCCATACTATATATAGCGGACCAGATCGAGCCTGGTGCACATACTATTATACATCTATCATATCATACACAAGCCAAACATTCAAACATCCATGATCACGGATCATTAGAAGGTCTTCCGTGTAAAAGCCATATAAGCCTTCCAAGGGAGCTTCCAATCCGACCGGAGAAGTTCAGGCTGGAAGATATCGAAATCATGACTCTCTAGTCTATCCAGCCACAGCCGCGTTCCAACGGCCGGCATAAACACACCATATGCACGATTGACCTCCTGTAGTGGGGTCTCATTCTGGGATTGGAAATCATACTGATGATCCTCTTCATGGCCGTGCTCAAACTCATGCCCTGCATCCTGCCCAGCACGAATATAGCTCAACATCTGCTGCACGGTAATCAGGTGATCGCTGGCCCGAGTGGCAACCGTGAAAACAGCATCCCGTAATCCTGGCGCCTCACTGCCCAGGCGGAACACCTCTTCTTCTTTTACCCCAGCCTGCGCCATTACATCCAATGGCAGCATTACGGCTCCCTGCTTTGCTCCTCCGGCCATTGTCGTACCAGTCTGGTCAGGACGCTGAGTCGATGCGCCCGGGAATGCCACCAGTGGCAAACCACGGAGTACAGCTGTGATACCGGCTGCCTTTCCAATATGCGATGCCACATGGTCCGCCGTTACGGATGTCATGGGCAGTGCTGAGAGTGTCAAGTAGAGCAAGGTCGAATAGGTGCTTTCCGCATAGGATTCGAGGGCAGCGATATCAGGGTACGGGTCGTTGGTAAGAGTCTGCTCGCGGGCATTGATCATTCTATTCAGCCAGCCTTTGCTGATTCGCGCCCGACCTCGCGTTCGTTCTGTGAGGTCTGAGATGGCCGAGGCGAGGAGAATGGCAATAGGTTCTTTTGGGGGGGACCCGGATAGTGTTTTGGCCATTGCATCGCGCCAGAATTGAAGGCGCATAAGCCCGATCGTGTGGGATGAGGTGGTATCAGGGATTAGGGAAAGAGAGACATTAAGAGCTCGAAGAGCGATGTAAAAAGTTTGCGCCGTTCGGGGAATGAAGGTACTGAGGGTATAGGAGGGTCGGTCATATTGTCTGGCATGAACATGGACTGTATTAGATGGGTCGCAAGTTACGATGGGTAATTGAAAAGACTTTACAGAAGAAGATTCGAGCAGTAATTCAGTGCTGCTTGCACTTCAGCTTCACTTGCTCCGGTCACTGGGGCGGCGACAGCGCGAGATTGGCTGAAATGGCGTTCTTGTGATCGCTGCACCCTTTGACGGGAGATGCTGCATCGAAATAGCGATTGCTGGGTTATGCGGCCCGACCGGATGACGTTCTTGGACATAGACATTTTGAATCAAGAACTCTCACTAGTGGCCGGGATAATTATCAGTATGATTAGTATTCCCGCAATGAGCACTGGTTTCTTCCCCAAAGCGGTGGATGCCGGCATTACCTCGCTCGTGTCACGTGCTTGACAGCACCGTGCTGAGACTGGACCGAGTCATTTCGATCTCCAGTGGGATATCGGGCAAATGTAACTGGTTGATGTTTATTGCCAGTGGAGCGATTATACAGTCTGATTGATTCCCCATCTCAAGATCAATGAAAGAAGATAGTATGTTTAACAATAACCAGAGGCCTGGGTCCGTACAAGCGGGCGGGCATCATGTAGAGCATCCTATTTAGGATGCGGTATGCAGAGCGGTGAAAGTACTTCATGCATCACCAACAACTACTACATACATAATATCATAACAATAACTTCCTAGGAAAAAGAAAAGACCACACTTTCGTGTTTCAAGACCACATGGTGCATTCACCTTCAAAACAAATAGGCTACTATGCGTTATCCACCGGACTTATGTGTGCCAGTGACGCAACGGCGGAAAACAATCCTGCTAGTCATGGGACCGTTGTCTCAAGTGGAGATGCCGACGGAAGGAAGGGTCAGTAGTCCGGCCTGGTCTGTTCTGGTGACCGAGTGTCCCCGACCGAGGGATTCACCTCCTATCTATTAGAGTACGTCCAGCAACTCCCCCGCATTTCGCTCTCCTTGCGGCTGGACCATCGATTGCCCCGGCTGAGCTGCGGTGTCGTATAATAACGTGTCTCCGAAGATAAACCTTTGACACAATCTTAAGCTTCCGACTAGATCTCTGCCATGGAACATTCACAGAACTTGGGTTTCGAAACTGCCCGGTAGGTTGTTGCCGCTGTTCCTCGAACGGACCGAGGCTGGCTGGCGGCGAGTCCGGGGCAATTCATAAGCTTACTAGCCTGTACCGCCCCGATTGAATGTGATCTCTTACCGCTAGTAATCATGATACTGTAAAACAAAACATCCATCCATTCACCCTTTGGGTGACGGCGAATAACCTGAGGAGGTAGCCAATACCACTTACCACCGATGTTGCATGTGCATTCATGGCTTCCCTGCTCAAGTGGGTCCGAGCATCTGTCTACTCTATTCTCGCAGAGCTCTCTCAAACACCTCGATGCTTTCCAACTACCAGGTTCACAGCCAATCTGGCATCCACAATCCTTGAGGAAGAGCACTTCAACTCCTACAGGAATGGCCACTACTACCCTATTAACTTCATTGACATCTCCGCTCTCTTAAGAGTCAGGTCATCGGGAAAATAGAATTTGGATCCTCATCTATTGCTTGGCTAGCCCAGAATCTCATCTCCAGTTTGTTCTTCCTGCTTCATACAACCAACCTGCGGACTGTGGCTGAGTGATATGCTGATTTCATCACTATGTGACTCTCAAGGTCTATTCCTGCGATGAATCTCATACCCAGAGAGTCAAAATACATCAGCACATAAGTCAAGCCAATCTATCCCATCCCGGATACGGCTAGGTACGAACAACACTCCATACTTTGGTACTCGACTCATGCGGATCTGGCTGGGGTCATTGGTCTTCGGGGTCATCCGCCGTTGAATCCTTTGTAATGGGGAAAGCGAAGCAACGAGTTCTTGACTGAAAGATATGTTATCCTACTATCTCGAAAACGATTAGCATCAGATTGAATAAACCCTGTAGGATGGTGGAAGCAAGACATCGCCATCCCACATACCGGGGAACTCAAATCGTCCGCTGAATCCCTCGAAGGGAGCAACACAAAGGCTTTCGTACATCTATCTCATGGGAGGGGTAATTCAGTGGCGATCAGAAGATAGAAAGACGGCAACGGAGCTGTTGCGGGATCCGTGGCTGAAGGGAGAGACAATACAGCCTAGAAAATGCTGTCGTAGCCGCAAATCATGCTTGCAGCTGTACAGCTCTAATGGAAATATCAAAACCGTTCGGTACCCCATGGGGCCGGTGCCAGACCCAAAGCATCAACTGTGAAGACTTAAGAGGCATTCTCGTGATGGCTCGAAATTGGGTCAACTCCGTCCCCACCGGCCCAAAGTAAGTTCCTCGGCGATCCGGTTGACCACTTTACCTATATTACCGTCACATACGCGGCATCCCCACCAGTCAGCGGAGCCAACGGGAAAGATCCACCTCAACCATGACAATACGTGACCATCCAGCAGTCGGCTGATCCTGGCTTCCATCCAGCCGAGGTATCTTTCCTTCTCTTGATCTTCAACTCGCTCTCTTATCTCATGTGGCCTTTCTCCCTGCTACTTTTTTAGCTCACGCTCCTCTCCTCTGCTTTCTTCCCTCTGATTACAAGCCATCTCTAACTCTCCTTCTCTTTCTCATCTTCCCCCCATCCCTTCACAACCTCGAGGCATGTTCGCGGCTTCGAGCAGAACCCGTCTCTCCACTCTCCCCCGGACCCGTCTCTCCCCCGCCAACTCGCTCCTCGCCAGATCTGCCGTCGTAAGCCGTTCCCATACCACCAGAATTCGTGAATAATATCGGCTAATTGTGACTTCTACCGCTTAGACACCCATAATGGCACCCCGTCGCAAAGCATCTTCTGTCCCTAAGGGTAAGCAATCACATGCGAATCCGATTCGAGATCCGCTATTGACACGTTGTGATTGGATAGGCTACAAAGAAGATCTCTCCAAAGGCAATATGCTCAGATTCGAAGACTCCCTCCCCCGCCTGCCGGTACCCTCTCTGGAAGAAACGGGCCGTCGCTACCTCAAGTCCGTCCACGCGCTGGTCTCCGAGGCCGAATATGAGCGCACCAAGAAGGCCGTTGACGCCTTTGTTCGCCCGGGTGGTGAGGGTGAGCCCCTGCAGGAAAGGTTGCTCGCCCGCGCCGCCGACCCCAAGGTTAAGAACTGGCTTCTTGAATGGTGGAATCACGCCGCATACCTGGGCTACCGGGACCCTGTCATCCCCTACGTTTCGTACTTCTACTCCTACCGCGACGATCGCGCCCGGCGGGACCCCGCCAAGCGCGCCGCCTCGGTTGCTACCGCCGCTCTGGAATTCAAGCGCCAGGTCGACGATGGCTCCTTGGAGCCTGAATACATGCGCGGCCAGCCCATGGCTATGAGCACCTACCAGTACATGTTCAACTGCTGCCGTATCCCCGGTGACAGTGTCGATTACCCCCAGAAGTTCCCGGCTCAGGATAACGAGCACATTGTGGTCGTGCGCAAGAACCAATTCTTCAAGGTGCCTTTGACCGTCAACGGCAAGCGCCTGAACAACTCTGAGCTGCAGCGCCAGATTGAGCGCATCTACGAGGTTGCCCAGCCCGCTCCGGCGGTCGGCGTCTTGACCGTCGCTAACCGTGACCTGTGGGCCGACGCACGGAAGAAGCTGCTGGCTGCGCACCCGGCCAATGAGCAGGCATTGCGGGACATCGAGTCGAGCGGGTTCCTTGTCTGTCTGGACAATGCCACTCCCGTCACGCTGGAGGAGCGTGCTCATCAGTACTGGCACGGTGATGGTACCAACCGCTGGTTCGACAAGCCGCTGCAGTTCATCATCAATGACAATGGCACCGCTGGGTTCATGGGCGAGCACAGCATGATGGACGGCAGCCCCACCCACCGCCTGAACGACCACTTGAACAACCTCATCTTCAACCACAAGATCGACCTCTCCGAGCAGCCGGTGCGGTCCGACCTGCCCGACCCTCGTCCCATCACCTTCCACCTGGACGGCCCTGTGCTGGAGGCCATTGATGCCGCCAACAAGGAGCACCGCCAGCAGATCTCATCGCACGAGCTCCGGGTCCAGGCCTACCAGGGCTACGGCAAGGGCCTCATTAAGAAGTTCAAGTGCAGTCCAGATGCGTACGTGCAGATGATCATCCAGCTCGCTTACTTCAAGATGTACGGCAAGAACCGCCCGACTTACGAGTCTGCCTCGACCCGCAAGTTCCAGGAGGGCCGCACAGAGACCATCCGCACGGTGTCGGATGAGAGCGTTGCTTTCTGCAAGGCCATCAGCGACCCTGCCGTCCCCCGCGAGGAGGCTGTCCGTCTACTCCGCTCGGCGTTGGCCGCCCACACGAAGTACACGGCGGAAGCCAGCGATGGCCGTGGTGTGGACCGCCACCTGTTCGGTCTGAAGAAGCTGCTGCGTGAGGGTGAGAAGCTGCCTGCTCTCTATGAAGACCCCGCATTTGCGTACAGTAGTTCGTGGTACCTATCAACCAGCCAGCTGAGCTCGGAATTCTTCAACGGCTACGGATGGAGTCAAGTGATTGACGACGGATTCGGCATCGCTTATATGATTAACGAGAACAGGTAAGCTCCCCTACCCATAATCATTGATCGTTGCTGACTAGTGGTTTAGCTTGAACTTCAACATTGTGTGCAAGCGCCTTGGCGCAGAGCGCATGAGCTACTATTTGAACGAGGCGGCATCTGATATGAGAGACATGCTGATGCCAGACTTGGCTGCCCAGAGCGAGAAGGCCAAGATGTAAGATAGATAGATACCTATATACCAGCGATACACTTTATTTCAGACCACAATTGAGGATATACACGTTCATAAAGAGCAGATAGATGAATCATAACCCACATGTCCAGAACAACCTGCAACAACACAGTAACTTGATATATTTCCGCAACAGCCGATAGAATAATTCAGGAATCATAACATATTTGAAATATCAGTATACTAATCCCTCCTTTCTCATCACCTTTTTACCGTATCTACAAATGGAATGGATCTATGTGGCCTCACTAATCGTGCATGTGATTCTGTGCTCTGACAGCGTTATGAAACTCAGGCTGACAGATTCTGAGCCATTCAAGGTACAGACTTCACAATACATTGGATCCCTGCTCACGTGGCAGTCAAGGGAACGAAGCCGCAGACTATGAGGCAAAGCAGGCGGCGGAATGTAAGACTGAACCGGGATAATAGATAAGCCGGCTCGCATTTTCTACTAAGAGAACCATATGCAGGGAGTTCTAGAATAGATAAATCAAATAGTAGGGATCACAGTAAACTGCAAAACTTACTATCCGCCTACTTAAGGTCTTTTCCGGGGACTTTCACGTAGTACAGAGGCCTGCCAAAAGCGTATAGTATATCTACAATTATATTTATGTATATACTAGTATACAGAGGATTAGCCTGGCCCCACTTTCTCTGGTTAATACTACGATGTGGGAGAGTAACTAGTACCGAAACTGTGAAAAAAAAAAAAAAAAAAAAAAAGTTCCAGTTTCCTAAGCATATAATATCTGGTATAAGAATATGAATTCAATTGACTTGAAGTCAATCCCTAAAATGTGTACTTTTGTGTCTCTTTGCTACTGCTTTCATTGCTTCCTTATCTTTCTGTAACCTTGATTTAGCATGTCTTCCTGCGGCTACCGGTTTCTTTTATTTTCATATTTATTTTGTTTATTATTTTGGCGGAACAGATGCTGATCCCGACCTAGACCAGGAACAAGTGAGCTTATTGATTGAAATTTATCCTCATGTGACAATATTAGCATTATTACGTATTATGATATGAGTTAGGCCTATATCAGATTCTAAAACTCTCAAGCGTCATAAAAGACTACAAATTAGGGGCGCGCATTGTCAAGAAGGAACTGCACGGCCTCAGGCCACCCTGAATCCACCATTTCCAAAACAGTCTGGCCTGTCTCATCGTGCTGCGTGAGATCAGCTCCGCCTCCCTTCTTAACTAGCAGATGCAACAATGGCAGATCCCGATACTCAATCGCCTGCATGATAGCATTCCAGTGCCGGTAAGTTTTATTGGGGTCAGCACCCTTCTCAAGCAGAAGCTCAATCATGGAAAAGTTACCATTGAGGGTCCGGCGGATTGCTTTCACGAGAGGGAGATGCTCGCCGGGGGCATTTGGATCGGCACCTCCTTCCTCCAGCAGGAACCTCACAATGTCTTCATGTCGCTCTCGCAAGGCCGTAGTGAGTGGGGAGAAGACGCCACCGTTTTTACACTCGACACTGGTACCAGCAGCGAGCAGCAGTTTAATGCTCTCAAGCTGGTTGGCAAGCACGGCCATCTCCATGACGCCCTTGTAAGCAGAGAGATCAGGGACCAGCGGAAGCAGTTTCTGAAGCAGAGCCGGAGACCGCACGGCCATGCATACAGGCCAATCTTGCCCGCGTTGAGCTGGGTTGGCACCATGTGCGAGCAGGTAGCTGAGCATTTCCGACCGGTTCTCACGGATGGCCGTTGTCAGTGCAGTATGACCTTGTGCGTTGCGGTCATTCACGTTCGCACCTCCCTGCTCAACCAGCCACTCCAGGGCCGCAGTGTTGTTGACTTGCACAGCCAGCTCTACGATTTCAGGTGGTTGAAAAAGATCAGCACCAGCCGCAATAAGGACAGGTAGGAAATGGAGTCGGTTGTGGGTGACACATTTCCAAGCGGGATATTCGGATGCCATGACGTTTGGGTCCGCACCGTGCTCCAGCAGCAGTTTCAAGATGTCGGCCCTATTGTCGCGAATGGCAGAGCAGAGGGGCGTGTAGGTACCGTCCTTTTTGGCATTCGGATCGAGTCCAACCTCCAGCAGGGTGCGAACAGCTTCGATATTGTTCATGCTGGTCGCCTGTTCCATGAGACCTGGGGTCTTTCTGATGTCGGCCCCGCTATTTAACAGAAGACGCAAACATGCTGGCCGGGAGATAGCTAGCCATAGGACATGCTCCGGTCCAGGGAGATTCGGATTGGCGCCGTGTTCGAGCAGTGTCGTTACGACGGCAATCTGCTCGGTCTGCACCGCCTCGTTGAGTGCCGTTCTCCCTTGGCAGCCCTTCTTGTTTGGGTCGCTGCCGGCGTCTAGTAAGAGAGTGATTAGCTTCGGTGGCGCCTGTTGTTTGATAAGCTCGACTAGCACTGTGCTACCGCTTGGCGTTTCAGCATTTGCATTCCCCCCATGCGCAAGCAGCTGCTGCACCATATTGAGCTTTCCCTTCGCCAGTGCACGACTCAAGGGAGAGTCCTGTCCCGGCTCCGATGCATAGTTGGAATCAGCGCGATACTTCAGTAGCAAGTTCGCCCCGTCGACAAACGACTCATCCACTGCGACAAGCAAGGGCGTCTTTCCCTGCCGGTCGGGTTCGTTTGGGTTTGCACCAAACTGCAGAAGCAGGCGCATGCCCTGAAAATCGTGCTGGTGCACGGCCTCGTTGAGCGGATGAATATGCTCCCCAAGATTGGGCGACACTCCACTGTCCAATAACTGCTCTAGCAACTTGTGGTTCCGTCCCCGGACGGCGGAGGCTAACGCACCGCGCAGTCGCGTCGCACTAGCTCCACTGTTTCGGCTAGGGGTGCGATGGAGCGGGCCAGCTGATGGCTCGTATAGCCGGTGATATGTGAGGGTATCCCCAGATATATTATCGTCGAGAGGCGTGATAATTTCCGCTTGTGGCTCGCGCGAGCTCGTCCGCACAGGATTCCCATTCAGTCGCAGAGGCTGAGGACGGGAGTTAACGGGGGGCAATGAAAGATGGTCCTGGCCATTGTCATTTGCAGTGAGGAGGGAGTCAAGCGAAAGCACGGAGGAGAGTATGTCATCGGCATTGGACTGAGGGTTTTCTATCGCAACCGAGAGTTGTACTGGGGACTCTTTGGGGGGCACAGAGGGGACTGACGCGGATGACAACGAAGTGGCCACCTCCTTTGATACCTTTTCTAGAGATTTAGCCTTATTGATGCCCATCACCGACCGACCTTTGGCCATACGGTCCAGTGCGGCTGCCAGCCCGGCGTAGCCAATGCCCACTGATTCCTCCATGAATGGCTGTTCGCCAAGAGACCAGTGAAAGGCGAGGACGCTGATTTGAAGTGTTTCGGTTGTCTTTTTCAATGACTCGCGAATGCGGTGCAGTTCGAGGCTTGGACGATTCCATCCGCGTTGAAGCCTGCCCAGGGCGCCACGATGTTCATACTGGATGAGTTTGGTCACGACCTTGTCCAGACTCTGGAAATCGCGATACGCGGCCATGAATTTCTTCGCCACCTCCTCCACGATCACATCGGGCAGAGCGCGACCGGCAGCAGTGGATTCGGTGAGACCCGCATCAATGGCCCATAGAGCACGACAGGTATCTAGGAAAGTCTGTGATAGTTCACGAAAACCGTCCGGTAGGTCGTGCTCAGTGCTGAGATAGTCCAGCATATGCACCGAAATGCGATTGCCTAACTGAGTGGCCTGAGCCGAGACGGTGAAAACGGCCTTTTGAGCAGCCATTGCGTTTGAAGAAGGCAATCTGGCAAGAAATAAAGATAAGAACAGGTTAGAGGGGGAGAGGAGGAGCCTCAGACAGGATCGATAGATACTGAAAGAAAAGAAAGAGAAAAGGATTTGGAATCTTTAGAGGGGGTGGGTGAAGGAGGACCAGGAGTCGTCCGCGAGCTAATAACAAAAAAGAGGGCCATGGTGGTGAAGGAACCAACCATGAGGCAGGTGCAGCAGCGATACCTTTCACTAATCCTGCCCAGCTGGGATGATGAATGGATGTAAACTTCGGCGGACTCAAAAGGCTCCCCTGGATGGTGAGAACTAGAGGAGTGGAACCTTCGGCCCAGACCGAGCCGGCTTGAGCCTTCGAGGACAGTATCTTGGAGTATTGAGAGGACAGCCTCTTTTGGGTCCCACTTGCCTGCTTTAGGTTCACTCATGTGGAGTCCGACGGCCTCGAGAGGTGTGAAATGACTGGGGGAGACATATCGGGTCGCAAATTCGCAATCTCATAAGCCGGTTTCATCCCTTGGAGGTTTTGAGAGGGAGACTAAATTCAAAGGCTGACGCAGGAGGGTCAATGGGAAGTTCAGCTGGGCTAGGGTTAGCACGGAGCCAGGAGTCAATCTAGACGGTTTATAGCTAAGTGGTAGGAAAACTACGTACGTAGTAAGTAGATAAGTCGCTCATTTTCCCGAACTGCTTCCCGCCCCACAGGTTCTCGTTCACCCTTACTGTATGTAGCAGTATCATGTACACTAGGTAAAGCAAACCCTCCAGCATCGGTTTGGTGCCTCGGCTTTTTCATAAAGAATTGGTTCCGAGCACCGCTTTAGTCCAAGAGGATTATCGCTTGCTATTCGGAGCAGACGAGACAACAGATGCCACGACTTTGCTCTACCCATCATATCAGAACAAACCCACATTGTGCAATCGAAGGGCGGCGGAATGCGGGGCCGGGTCGGGTCAACAAAAAGTCCGGCTCGAACAGGTATAGAAATACAAATGGAATTGGATTGAATATAATAAAGTACTGTATACTATATCTTGCGTAGAGACAGATTTACCTATATAGACAAGCACACCATCATATTCTCGACAACCGGCCCATGCGATAAACAAGCCGAAACTCCAACCCCGATGCTCCACATGCAGAAACAAGCGAACAGAAGATGAACCATGAAACAATACACCATCCCTACCAGATCCAATCCAATCGATCAATCAATCAATCCTAGTCCCTTCAAACCAGCAGAGAGAAAAAGAGAGAAAGATGCAAACTATGCAAAGTAGTATGCAGCGACGAAATTCTATACACGACAAGACGGAACACAACAAATGTCACTCAATCAGGGTAGGTAGTTGTTACACCTGACCTGGATGATATTCTGCTCTCCAGAAGAACTAATCACGAAAGCGGTGAGTTTTCCGCCGGCGATACAGCCGGTGTCAATACCCTTTGTATAGGTGTTGATGTTGAGGGCTGTTTCCGAGTCGTGACCGTAGATGACGGTGGTGGCTTTGACGGCACCTGCATCTTCGTCGTCGTTTTTGTTTGAGCTTTTAGAGCTTGAATAGCCGACGGATTGATGTTTGTTGAAGAACTATACTGTCATTAGTATTATTGTCTCAAAACAAATGGTACGGAAATTTTATAAAGGGGACTAACCTTAGTCCACATCATACCATCCCGCTCTGGGCTAGGCATATGGGTGTCCAAGTCGATGGTCAACATATTCATCACGCTATACGGATCCTGATGATTCAGATCCACACCCGGAATCAGTCCCCCATGCACGACCGCAACCTGTCCCATGGTAGGAATCTGTCCCACGTTAAGAATAACTGGGCAGGCGTCTAGCCAGTCTGCTTGTTCGTCTGATAGGACACGCGCGAGATCACGTTCATTCTTAGCCTGCTCTGTAGACTGCCCATCGAGGTATTGATCGGAAGAGGTATCAGTTAACGTCTGAGCTTCGATCATATTGTGGCGCATAACAAGGACGCGATCTTCGTTGTTTCCGCGCACACAGGACGCGGAATACTTTCGGGCGAAGTCGACAACGTCAGTGCTGTTGGGGCCCTGGCTAATCATGTTTCCAGTAAAGATGAGGTGATCGTTGGTCGGATCGAAGAGGAGTTCTTCGAGGAGGCGGTCCACTATCAACAATTTTGTATGTCAGCGATCCATGCATGCATTCAAATACCATGAACTGCATCAAGGGGGGTGAAAAGGGGGCATACACTCTGCCATGCATCCCTGCACATCACCCACAACAATCAGCCGTTCCTCCCCCTCAGGCAAAAGCTCCTTATCCAACTTTTTCACCTGCACAACATCATCAAACCCGGGAAAAGCGTTCGTTCCAAACCATCCACCCACTTCCTCCTTCACCTCTGGATCTAGCGCCCGCAACAACGACGCATGCTCCGCTAGCCGCGGAGAGAGGATATACAGCCATCCCAGCAGACACGTTATGACCAGGACCAAGTACACCACGACATAGCGACGGAAGCGCGGCGCAGTGACAATAGACAGGAAGAGTTGGACGAATCGGGAAGGTTCAGAGGGCTGGTCGGGGTTGGCGAGATGGGAGTATTTGGCGTTAGTTTGCCATTCGTTGCGCACGTAATCGATCAAGGGTCTTGTGTAGCGCTTAATGCGACCCGTAGGGTGGGGAGAGAAGCGGCCATCATCAGAGGTGTCGGAGGAGTATTCGAGGCTTTCGGTGTCGTGATAATTATTCATTTTGGGAGGCGGACAAGTGTTATTTTGTCTGATACCGGAGGACGAGTGTGGGGGGGGAGAGAGGTTGTTGGTGATGTTGTAGGGAATGCTAAATCAGGAATGAGGCTATGGATAATGGACGAAAAGCAACAGAGAGAAAAGGGAAAAAAAAGAAAGAAAGGGAAAGCAGCGACGATCAGAACCGATCGACAACACGGCCTTCGATGTGGAATGGCAAGGGAGGACACAGTCCGGGCCCAGCCGCGTCGGTGAAAGAGAGATAATGAAATGGCCCCAGATGGCGGAATGGAGCGATGGACCCAAGATGTGGAAGGGACAGAGTTCCCGCAGTCTTGTGACGCCTTACTCGAAACATGAGTGTTTCCCTTATTTAGCCATTTTTGGGTTAGTGCTAGGGTGCCGTCCCTCTTGGCCTGAGCACTACTAGTCCAAACATGGTTTAGGTGTTCTATTCTAGGCAGGCGCGACTCGTCAGGGTCCAAATCGAGCATTTAATGCGCACTATTCTTACTCAGTGTGCGAGGCTGAGCAGATAGATAGCAGTCGGGACAACATGAATAAAATAGAACTCTGGAGTGGTGTTGCTATATACGTATACCAACCGCATTTTTGGTTTATCCAACACTATATAAAGTACCACCCGTTCTATATGCTACATGTCGTATATATGGACATACATCATCTTAAGTGTCAAGTGTAAATTTGAAGGATTTTTATTGGACTGGATCGTGATCAGAGGTCTAGTACAGAAATTGTATAGTCATTTTACATACAAGTATAGTCAGTATGATGATGATAGGGTGTGTAAACCAATATAACCTGCTTTGAATCTATCAAGGTATGGCAAAAACACAGTCAGCTATGTACATTACAGAAATCAGGCGCTTTTAGATAACATTAGAAGACCACGAGACGGATGTTTGTGCTGGTAGCTCAAAAGGGCCTTCCGGAGATCTGGGCCTTTGATCTAATTCAACCAAAGCACCCTTTTCCGGGCCCAGCTCATAGAAGGGCCCTCTTTCCGAGCCCATCTCATGTCTTTCTTGGCTTTGTAACTCGTTTACTTGGTTCCATATGTTATCGGGTGCCTCCACAGGCATCAACTGATGCGCCGAGGATCCGTGATCTGTGTGTTCTGTCGTATAGCTTTCGTCTGAAGTGAATGCTTTCTTTTGTTGTCGACGGTGATGGATGTAGATCCCAGAGAGAACAGCAATTAACGACAGCCCGCCAATAGTGCTGCCGACAATTATACCGATTTTGACAGCCACTGAGAAACCTTTCCCGTCAGTAGATGGACCGCTCATTGATGTACTTGTTGTATTTGCGTTCGTCGTATTTGCATTCGAGGTAGAACCTGCAGGTATTGCCTTCCAGGTGCTCTTCCAGGTGGATTCCCAGCTGTTTGTTGTTGCCGAAATAGTGGAGTCATTGTCACCGATTGACACGGTATCGACAATGAAGGAGCCTCCCGGTCCTGGTGCTTGAGCTAGAAACCACTTTCCACCAAGCCAATTGACTCCTATAAAAGCTGCTTGAAGGAAAGCACGTCCTAGAACAGGAGTGTTATTGGTAGCCATGCACGGGAAATATTGCGTTGGTGTCTTCACAAGTGGGGCCTCTAGTGTGAGATTCAGAAGAGCGAAGGGAACTTTAATCGTGATGAAGACGTTGTTGAGGTTATCCTTGCTGAATTGGAAACCTAGGTAACCTGGCGAAGTTGCAATGGTATCGTACTGTGAGTCAGATGTGTTCCAAAAGTAAAGGCCGTATTCAGGGTGGTATGTCACAGGCAACTCAGCGGCTATCGCATCGCATGAGCTTTGAGGCAGATATATATATGGGTTTGCTGGGTCCACAATGACGCTGAGACCAGAGTCCAGGGAGGAATTACCCTGTGCCAATAGCCCTGTTTTGTTCGTGTAAGTCCAAGGAGACCCACCCTCTGCTACTCCGATATTCATATCGAGCAGCTCAATTGGGAAGCTTCCACTTGAAAATGCCTGGGAGGACACCTCGCCCATCACTCTATTTTGATCATAACCCCCTAAAAGCAGCGATCCAGGAATTCCTAGTGCTGCGGAGCCAATATGCATACCGTAAGAATAAGATGGTATGTTTAGCGATCCCTCTTGCTCATAGAAATAGCTGGTGACAAACGTTGTGTTAATCTTGATCACATTTCCAAATGTTTGATTGATAGCTGGGCATCCAAGGGATAAGATCCCCACCTCCAGTGGGTATGCTTGCCCACCAGGGTAAGTCTGCCACCCCGAATATATTATGATCATATCAACATCAGGTACGGGTGAGCCGCTGATGGTTACATAGTCTGTTGCTCGTCTTGCTTTTGCGTAAACAGGCGCTGCGTCCGTGAAACCCCAATCCACATCACCCCATGTCCCGTATGGAGGCATCTCTATCGATGTATTATCGAGGCTGGCTGATATGTCGCTGTCAAAGAGGCCAGCTATATTCCCATAACACACGGACGAGAGTGTTTTGTTGTCGCAAATTGAAGATAATAGGATCTTACTTTCCCAACTACCTCCCGGGTACAAAGCCACTTCCGAGGAAGGAACAACGATTTCGGTGTAGTTACTCCCAATTTGCACTGTGACCGCTTGCCAGGGGCCATCGGGCCCAAACTTCTTATTCGACCAGGGCATCACTCGGGGACCTGAGCAAAGAACATATTCGATGCAGAGGGTCCAAAAGGCAAAAAAGCACTGCTGCTGTCGTCGCCGCATCCCTAAGGAAGAAAATCTGTTAGAAAACCCTGAGCCATGCTAAAAAACAAAGACATGTTTCTGAATGGCCTGACTCGACAGACATCTCAGGACAGCGAAGTAGCCTACCGATGAATATTGAAGACTCTGGTGTAAACTGACTCAGTAACCAATTTAGTCGCCGCCGCCTCCAGGCTGAGCTGCGGTACCAAACACAGGTGAATAGGTGTTGATGTCGCAAATCTTAGGATGACTGCTAATAGTACTTATGGCATTCTGAAATTGCGCACATCTCAGATGAAAAGGTCAACTTGAGTCGTCAAAAGACAAATACGTGAATTGAGATTCAGGTTGGATAACTGTCAGCCAACTAGATTAAGTACAGGCCCATCTAAGCGCCCCTAATATGCCAGTTGTTATTCATAGCCGCACGAGTCCTTATAGTGGGGTTGCATGAGAACCCACTGACCAGTGAACAATGGATGTGCATCTAGGTAGTACTAAGTACAAAGGTAGTGAAGGTGCAGGGACCACTGAGCCGGATGTATGGCATTCATTCGCGCTTAGTTCAATCTTATTGCTGAGTCAGGCCGAAGTTGTAGGAGCACTATGCGATTGCTTGCTCACATCGTGGATTGATGGTAAAGATGTGAATCGCTCCTACCTCAGCCAGTGTAAGTGTTGACTCTCAGCTGGATGTGCTTGGAGATGATGGCAAGGCTGGGAATGAGCAAGGACCCTGAACCCTTGGTAGTTGGCTCCACCCAAAGGTGCATGTTAGCGCTGTGCTGGGCACGGGCCATCATTATCTCCAATCAGTAGCTGCGGTGGGTTATAGCGTGCTTCAGATCATGCATGGGCAGCGCTTAGCCGCCCATTCGCAGCCACCCGCCGCTGTCTACCAGCCGAGGGGCTGCCTCGAGGCTGATGGGGTTTAATTTCGATAATTGCACCTTGCAACACTCTTTTATTCTCTTTGACCTTCAAAAACAATGCACAAAACTCGAAGTAAGATTCTTGGGTAACTTGCTCTCCAAGTCTTGCCATCAGCTACTACAGAATAATGTTCACAAGAACTCCGAAAGTCTTCCGCGCCTTTTTCTTAGTTGTGTCTACTCTTCTGGGATTTGTGACATTGTTACGACTTCCAAAACATCCGGACGCTACACGAATTTCCGAGTCTTATCACACCGGACTGTCTAGGGAGCGCATTGACTGGTCCCGTTTTGCATACACTCAATATGCCACAGACAGGTCTTATCTCTGCAATTCAGTCATGATCTTCGAGGCCCTTCACCGTCTTGGTACAAAAGCCGATCTCGTGCTGATGTATCCCTCCAAGTTTCTCGTGTCTGAGAACGATAGTTCAATTGAAGCACGTTTACTTCGTTTTGCTAGAGATAATTATAACGTGAAGCTTCGGCCAATCGAGGTAATCATGAAGGGAGGAGGAGGAGGTTAGTCAATTTCTTTGCGCTGCAAGAGTAAGCACTAACTATGAGCGCAGCACCATGGTCAACGAGCTACACGAAGCTCCTCGCTTTTAATCAAACAGATTATGACAGAGTTCTCAACTTAGACTCTGACGCCACCCTGCTGCAGGTTCGTAGCCCAGTCATGGCGTTTCTCATCGCAACTAATACACACGCAGACGATGGACGAGCTGTTCCTACTTCCACCAGCTCCAGTCGCCATGCCACTGGCCTACTGGTTTTATCCGGAAGAACGAGTATTCACATCCGGGCTTATGCTCATTCAACCATCCACGGATGAGTTCAATCGCGTGTTGGAAGAGATATGGGACAATCCTTCTGAAGAATACGACATGGAGATTATGAACAAGTTATACGAAGATAATACTCTCGTTATACCGCACCGCCCTTACATGCTTTTGACGGGAGAATTCCGCGCCAAGAACCATGAGGCCTATCTGGGAAATACATATGAACCGTGGGATGCTGAAAAAGTTCTAAGAACAGCTAAATATCTCCATTTCTCTGACTGGCCAGTTCCCAAGGTACGTTAACAACAAAGATTTGGTACCCTACAGACCCCTTGAGACTCTGCTAAGTCTGGCGCTAGCCATGGGTTGCCGCTACTCAACATGTGATCGAGCAGACCCAGCCTCCTTGCGAGGTCAACCCTGCTACTGGTCAGCGAGATGACTGCCATCTCCGAGAGATCTGGCTAGGGATGTACAAGGAATTTATGACTAGACGACAGGTACTTCCAATTTCTCCTGGCTTCAATTCAATTCTCGCTGAGGATACTAACGTGAACAGAGCGTATGTGGCGTTGCTATACAAGACCAGGATGCTCAATAACAGGTCGATCCTCCTTTGACATCATTTTATGATGGATGTGAAGAACAAAACTCTGATTTCTGAACGCTGGACGTTCTCGTGTACAACATGTTTTACTTTTCTTTTCTACCTATTCTCTCTCTCTCCATAAGCCATCAGAGTCAAATTCTGTTCAGCATTCACGTTCGAGCTCTACTTTTGAAGACCTTTTCAAAGATTTGGTTTATTTCCCGCGACTTACCATGATGGATACAATTGTTATAATCATCTTATAAGTTCTAATTAGATTTGGATCAACACTCTGTCAGACAGTGGCTGTGGTGCCAGTGTTATTATGACTTATCTGTTCAATACTTAGACTTAGAACAGGAATTATCTATGGTAGTTAGTAAGAAGAATATTTTATAAGAACCTGATCATGCTAGAATAAAGGAAAATTATAATACTGGAGGGTGCGGATGATCAGGGGTTATCAGGAAAGTTTAGGTAAGTTATGACTTCGGGCACCTAAGGACGCGCGGTCATATTAATGATTGATTCTTGATTTAATATCAGTTTATGCTGTTTTATCGCCCATGGTTCCTCCACGCCTGAATGTTCCTATTATGTGAGAGATAGGACAGGGGACTTTTTACCGCATATATTAGACCTTTACAATATTCTGCAAAGGAGATAATCGGATTGGAAATTTTGGGCATATGCTTCAGTGGCACATTGATACTGTATTTCTTGTAATTGAAGTATTCTAGGCTTTGTTTATATTCAGTCTAGCTGTTATCAACATCTTCTAGCTGCCACTTATGTCCAATATCAAACCATCTTGTCCTCCCAGCCAGAACATCCTCCTGCCTTGCTCGAACTTGACTGCCATGTCTGGATATGGTACCAAATTACTCACATCCTAGCCCATATTGTAGTCTCTACTCCAATTATGCTATCTTCAAAGACCAAACACTCATTGGGCGAGATGAGGCTTTCACCAAAATCTGTAGCTGGGTTTAACGCCTGCAATGCGACCAAGAAAATGTCAGGAGCCGGCTTCCCTCGACCCCATCAAACTCGTGGGTCATCACCTGAGACCCGCCTGTCAGACTGTCAAAAGCCAAGCAGGGCTCGAGGTTTTCAACTTGTAGCTATAACTTTTGGCGCCAGGTGCTAGTGCCATCTGTATCTTGGTCCCTGAAGAAGCGCTACTCGTCAATGTCTCCGCGTCATTAGCGATATTGCTCGTGAAACTCCATCTCCCGTTGGCGCTTCTGCACCATTTCAATCGTCTTGGAATCGTATACCTCCTCCAGCCGTTTACCACCCAGAAGCACTTCCTTTTCATGCCGTACAGCTTCATCCTTAGTCATACACACTAAATCCTTCAACTCAAGCGGCACAAATGTCTGCCCCTGCTTCATCCACTCCGGATCAGGTCCGAATCCTCTCTCAGGCCGCTCCCAGGGAACAAGACTGACTCGACTGGGGAGACCACTGACCACGCTCTTGCCGCGGAAGATCTCATCGACCAGATATCCGACGTCATCCTTGCTGATGGGAAGGCGAAGCCCGACAAGGCTAGGGCCATGCTCCGCCCGGGCCAAGCGCTCGAGCGTTCCCTGCAAGGCTGCCAAGACACCATCGTACAACTTATCACGACCCTTTCCACCCACGCTGTAGTCCATCGGATAGCCGGAAATGTCGCAAATGACGTGGTTCGCCACAGTGTAGCCAAACACTGCAGGCATTGTTCCCAGCACAGGGAGGATCCGCGCCCGAAAATCGGGCAATACACTCAGTTCACCAACTTCTCCTTTGCTGAATTCTGCCTCGTTGAGTGGAAGCAGAGTGGCTTTACCAGGACCGGGCTTTTCAGTGGAGAAAACAACAGGGATACCGGTATTGACGCCTAACAACTTGAGGCGTCGACGAGTGCTCCGCGACAGCGGATCATCCGTACTAAGTGAGATGTCACCAACCGTAACACGGGTAGGGTCTGACTTGCATCCTGCTCCCATTGCCGAAATCACGGGAATGGAGTGCGAGTGGCAGTAATGAAGCAGCTCCACCTTGGACGTAATGTTGTCGATGCAGTCCAGTACATAGTCAGGCTTGTGACCTTTGTCGTTGTCGTCCCAACTCCAAGGCGCAAGAAGTCTGTCGGCGACTGATCCCCCGAATAGTTCGTTCCGGCAGTCAAACTTCACCCACGGTGTGATCTGCTCCAGTCTTTTGCGAATACAATGCACCTTTGGCGTTCCGACATCGGCCAGCGTCGCGAGAGCATGTCGGTTTAAGGAGGAAAGCGTGACCTGATCAAAATCGATCAGGCGGATTTTGGAAACACCCGAGCGGGCAAGGGATGCCACAGCATGCGACCCGACTCCTCCACATCCGACCACGATTATGTATGACGAGCGGAGCTTCGCGAGGCCTTCATCGGACAGGAAAACACGGTTTCGAGCAAGTTGTTCGAGGATGAGTTCTAGACGGAAATTCAATTAGCCAAATAACATAGCGACAATTGTAGGGGAGCATTCCAAGCAAGAGCCAATACCATCATCGTACTCTCCTTCCTGCGCTCTCCGAGCGAGGAGCGCACTGCGTTCATCTTCCTTGCTCAGCTGCGCTGCAGCCGCGACACCGTATTCTGTGAGCTTCCCAATATTTAGCTAAATTTCCTATATTAAGTTCCGAAGACCCTAGGATACCTTTTCAACATGGTGTTGGTCATTGACATCTGGGATGGATGCCTTGAGGCGCTGCACTGCATCCTTCCTTTTGAAAGCCTGGTAGCCAAGTATCGCACCAGCGACCGCAGCTCCCGAAATCACTGCTGTAGCCGCAAGCTGCGTCTGATGAGATCCACTCTGGCGTTGGATCCAGGATGCCATTCTTATATATCTTATTATACTGTATGCGCAACCTTATCCATATGCGATCCGATTTTGACTGTGGCGATTCTTTCTAAATTGTTGCGGCGATCTATCACAACTCAAACGGTTATTCATGTTAATTAAACAGAAGACGTAAGAGGGAGCGCAATGAGAATTTTTGACCAGCAATAACTCACCATAAGGAGTTCCCCAAGCAGAGGCAGACGGGGCTGAATTATCAATTACGTATTTCCCATCGCAGTTGAGCTCAAGTGGCACCTCTGTTGCGGGTCACGTGTATTACAACACCACGCGTTGTTCCCGCAAAGCAGCACACAACATGTATATAGGTAAGTCGTATCGAAAACGTTCGGGGATAACAGCATTTAGGGCCATATTCTTTGCTTTAAGCGATGGCAACACTTAGCGGACTCGATCAGGTATAAGAATTAAAACTGATAACAATTGAATTGATTCAAATATGACGTGACCGTCATATAAGACGTACTAAGCGTCAACCGCGATGACAGGTCGCAGGGGTTGACGATGCCCAGTGCTACGGCACAGGCAGCGGTCATTGGAGATACTTATTATGTCCATTCACTTATCGTACAATCCATCGACGCCAATGTGCAGTCAAAATTATCCATGTTGTCTATATACAATCTGCGAAACCCGTAACCACATCCGAAACACCATGCCAAATACACAATGAAATCATCTAGCAGGAGGAACTGAAACACCTTCTGGTGCCGCCTCCAGAGGACCTTGGGGTTTCTCCCGAGGCGGCCAGTTTGGCGCCGGATAACTGAGCAATTTACACACGTCCTGTTCACCATCATTAGCAACGAAAACACACAAACCAGGCAGGAGGAATGAACAAACCCTTCGTTTCCGCCGGAAATCATCGTAGAGCTTCTTCCAAATCTCACGATCCTTGCACCCACTCTCATGCATCGTGCCTGGCTTGACCTTACACTTGGGCAGCATATCGGCCAGCAGTTCCTGCGGCCACATCACCCACGGCTTGGGCAGCGGCCAGTCGGAGAAATGGACCAGCTTCGCTTCCGCTAGTACCTTTTCCGGATCCCATTCTTCATGCTCATTACCCAGGAACGCCCGGTGGTCGTCTTTGCGAAACTCGCCGGTGACCAGTCCGTACTGTCGGTGCGGCAGAACCAAGGCCGAATCCGCATACCGTTCGTTCATCAGTTCCATATCGTACCTGACTCGCGAGCTGACGTTCGAGTCGACCTGTCCGTACGAAATGGCCTGAGCCTTATCCATCAACGCATACCACTCTTTGTAGGACGGCTGGAGAACAATCAAGAGAGACGAGAGCTGCTTGATATCAGGCAGTTCCCAGTAGGCGCGGGGCATGGCGACTTGAGAGGGCGGGAGGAAGAACAATTCGTCCATGTTCTGTAGAACGCTAACGTCCGAGTCGATGTGAATGACACGTTCGAATTCGGTCTCTCCGAAGGCAAGAAGCTTGGAGATGCTCTTGTCCCAGGATTCGCTTGGTCCTATCCTTCCTGCATTAGCTCCTGACGCCGTTGACAACTCTAACCGCTGTAATGAATGTCCTACCCGATCCTGCCTTCACCATCTGCACATCAATCGGCACCAACAGCACATTGTATTTCTCCTGGGCCATCGCCAACAGCTGGCTGTCCCGGTCGCGATCGTCATCTACCAGCACGTCCCAGTTCTCGGGGTAGAAAAGCACCCGCTGCGCTCGGCTGCCAAGCCGTTGCAGAGTATCGAAGACGATAAGCGCATTGCACAAGTATGGGCTCGAGGTCGCATACTGGCTGTAGGCGTAGAGCGACCAATCGACTCGGTCGTAATCAATATGAGGAAGGGGCGGAGGCGGAGGTTTCTCTCGACGCAGCAATAGGACAAACAGCACGAAGACGAAGATGGCGAGCCAGGCCCGCGGACTCTTAAGATAGCGGAGCTGGCGCTTGATGATGGACCAGCAGGGCTCTTCGGGAATGTCGAAGAAGTCGGCTTCGGAGGCGTCTGAGCCCCGGCGGTAGGGTAGGACGGGGCCTTTCTTGCCTGCCATGTTGAGTTATAGTAAATCAATTGAAGGGAAGGGACATCTTTAGATGATGGTTGACGCGTATCCTCCTCGTCGATCACTACTACTCCGCCATCTTCAGGGAGGCAATCGCCGCCATGATCTGGAGTGATAACTAGTTAGTTGTGCTGGTTGTGCTGGCTTTGTCAGCTATCCTGCGGATAAAAATAACGCCCAATCAGATCCGGTCGGTTCCAGTCCACTTAAGGTACTAGTAAGTACTGTGCACTCAGGTGCAACGCCGTTTGATCACCAAAAGGTACGTACTACTAGTATTAGTATCATTACAGTCTACCAGTAGTCAAACTGAAGATTCAGTAACCGCTTCTAGCAGGGTCTCAAATAAATCAGTTCAGGTGTACTCCGTACAAACAGTATCTACTTATCGCATTCACCATGTCATCGGCGCGTGTCTTTCTCCGTTGCTCCGTAGTTTAGTCAGCACATGCGTATTGTTCTCGAAAGACAGAGATTAAAAGAGAAATCAAGCATAGGCTAACTGCTGGTGTGACGTAGTTGGATTTGCATTGAAATCTTCCTGCTAATTTACTTATCATTCGCTTGGCGCAGCACGACCCTTTTGGCGCAATTTAGCTGGGTACTCGCGACACCCGCCGAGAGATTACTCCGGAGGACTAAACCTCTCCACCCACTTCAGTCCGTCTGCCTGTTTCCCCGTCGCCAGTATGGAGCTTTCCCGCATTATCCTCGCCATCGTCGTCTACTTTGGTAAGCCATACGGATAGTGCGTTTCATCTGCCTGCTTACTGACGCCGTACAGTTCTCCGTTTCATCCGTACTCGCTTCTTCGGCAACAACAACACCACCGGATCCACCATGTCGCACGGAAAGGTTATCGAGGTTGACAAGTGAGTCGTCTTCCGAACTCCCCCTCCGCAGATAGTAAATTGGGAACTGACCGGTCCAGCCCCGTCATCTTCAAGGCGCTCACCTCCAACGGTCCTGTGGTCGTGGACTTCTTCGCAACCTGGTGCGGTCCGTGCAAGGCCGTTGCGCCAGTGGTCGGCAAGCTCAGCGAAACCTACACCAATGTGCGCTTCATCCAGGTCGACGTCGATAAGGTCCGCTCGGTGGCGCAGGAACTGGAGGTGCGCGCTATGCCCACGTTTGTCCTGTACAAGGATGGTCAGCTGCAGGAGAAGCGCGTCGTGGGTGGAAACATGAAGGAGCTGGAGGCAGCCATCAAGGAAATTACGGCATAAGAGGGTAGTAATAAAGGAAGAGATAGCCGAGCCCGCAGAACTGGAAGGAGAGAAAGTAAAATTCAAGTCCGAGTCCATGTGATGATGGTGGACTCAGTGATGTACCCTTGTCTGTTCATTCAGGACTATCGTGATCCCTAATAGCGGGAAGATAACTGCGGACCAACTAGCCACACGCAAAGCCTCCAAACATCCAATATTTGCATCTACCATCTGTTCATTTGCTGTTAAGGCTACAAGGGATCGGAGCCGTCGGCTGGCAGCTAAATAAAAGGCGGAATATCTTCGACAGGACCTGATTGACGCGGAAAGTGACGCGGAATATGACTGCGGGGCACGACACTAGTATATTTCAATACGATATAATGTGTATTCGTATATATAGCCGCAGCGAGGACTGCTCCTATATCCGCTCCAACATGCATAGTTAATTCGTTGATCCATGGATTTACGGCGAAGCTTTTAGGACGAGGGGGTTGACGGCGTTGAGGGTCATATCATTTGTTGCTTCAGACGGTGAGGCACCGGCATAACTTAGCATCTTACATAGCGGGCTCGAACAAATATAAGGATAAGAGTTGAACTAAATTGGAAGAAAGCCTTTGCCCGCGGGTATCATCGTCAATCAAATCAATCAAGCCAGAAACCAAAAAGAAATCCTCAAACTGAACCTAACCAATCAATCCACTCCTGCCCGGAATTAATCAATCGCGCCCATTTCGCCAATAAAACCTTAGAATCACAATGATACTCTAATTGAAAATGAACAGAGACCACGCCATCAATGACTTATGGATGGGTCCAAAAGTAGCAGTTCGTCTAAAAATGAGACGTCGCCAACAACCACTCCGACTTTCACATCACTCTCCGCACATACTGAACGGGCAAAAGTAACCATCATGACCCCGCTCTTTCACAACAGAAAACTCAGCTCGTCCTCGCTGTCATCGTCCGAGCATGGAATGACCCGCTCGGCTGGGGGAGGTCGCGTACGAGTGGAGCGTCGAGGGCCTTTCACCACCGATGGGCTAGGAATCTGTGGTGGTGGTTGTTGTGGTTGTTTTCGTGCCGTTCTGGGGGTGCGATTCAGCGACCTCACCGATACGGGCTGGTTGACGATAACCACCTCGATGAGGGGAGTCACTTTGATAGGGTCCGCGCGTGAGATGCTGGGTGTAGTCGGGCCTGGTTGTAGTCTCGTCTTCTTCAAGGTGCTGTTCTTGGCCTGGGGTAAATCGCGAAGGGCCGTTCGTGCCCGGGTGGCAATCGGTGCAGAATCTGGCTCGAGGGAGCGAGCCGCAGCAAGGCGCTCACGTGTCGCTGGCAAAGCGCCAGACGCGACTGGAGCTGCAGTCATCCTCCTCGAGCTTGACCGAAGTCTCTTGGGTGACGGTGGCCTCCAATCATTCGTTCCGCGTCCTCGTTTCCCGCTCATCGATGGCGCAGATGATGTCACGCTGGATGCAGCCTCCTCCGAAAGTTCAGGGCTGGGCGATCTGCTACTGGTTGAGCAGGAGAGCGCCGATGGTCTCCGCTTAGCTGTCGCAGCAAGAGGGCTTGAAGCGCCATCCGCATTACGGGAAGCCAGAGGTTTGGCGACCGGCGTGCTGGATACCCATTCCCCAATGCTTTCTTCCCATCGGTACAGGTGAATCGCATCGTTTTGTGGCACATGTGCCAATGCGGCAGATTTGTGGAGATTCCCTTCTTGCTGGGATGAAGCGGCTTGTTCTTGAATTTCGAGAGCCCACGCGTGGTCATCCACATCCAATGTAACCTCCGCCAACGCCATTGCTGTTTCCGCAGCTACCTTGGCGAGGAGCAGAGAAATGCCCTTCATACTCGTCAGCCGCGCCAGCCGCCATACGATAGCTCGAATTTTTCGAGGTGTCCTCGCAGGATCATCTTCACGCGCATGTCCACAGCATCGAAACAGTTGTTGGACAAACTCTGCTAGCTGTTTGACTGCATCCTGTTGGTGTATCAACGCTATACAAAGCGACTCTAGATTTTCTGGCGAGATGGCGCCGGACTGGCTAATGACCTCAGGCGTGGAATTTTCAGTGCACTGCAGCGTCCACTCACCCAACAAGACGTATCCCCGACGCAGGGATTGGAAGCTTGGACCCTCCATCTCGCGCCGCGACAGTACCAATCCAACTGCCCGTTGTACCCCAAAAGACAGCGTTCCGACAATATGTCTGAGTTTCGTTCCTGTTATCTTGTCATTGGCACCGGAGGCTTGCGTCCGTGCCATATACATGCCGCACAGTGCGGTAACTAGACTTGCTGAAAGATTGCTGAGCGCATCTTGGATGGGAACAGGACACGGAGTTTGATCTTTAGGCACGCTTGTAGGATTCGTTACTGATGCACGGGTGTCCTTTAGACGTACAGAACGAGGTACCTTTCTCCCCCTGTTCCGAGCTACCAGCGAATCCGTGCCGGGATATATACCAGCAGATGAAAGGATGATAGCCTCGATAGTCCGGGTCGCAGCAGCTGAATCTCCGTCGCCAATTGATAGTGACCGAATAGCCCCATCCACGCACTTTTTCCATCTTGTAGTGACCATCCACTCTGGCGGAAGAGCCCTACGAGACAGGAGCTTTGTCATCTCATCAAAAACAAAGGATCTACGTTCGGGGGCCTTCGAGTAGTAACTGCGCAATATGTAGATAGGGTTATCGCAGTGGCCCACAGGTTTCGAAGGATCAAAAGCTGTTGGGTAGTCGTGAGTCTTGATGGTCGTAAGATATTGTGACATAAGTGTTTCGAAGGCATCCAACTCCCCGTGCTCAAGACATTCCCCTAGCAGGCGACAGACCGCCAAACTGGGTATCCATTCTCTCATCATCATCTCAGAGATCAGGTGGATGCCTTGCGCACGCACAGCTTCACGGAGCGGCTGCCACCCGCCGCCGCCAGGAGCATATTGAGCTTCGAGTTCAGTAAAGTATGCATCACACATGTCAACATCCTCATCCGGCTCCACCTGATCCTGCAGGCGCTGCTCCTCGGCGATGAACCCCGGCAGCCGTCGCGCAGCCATAGATAGTAACGATCGGGCCCCGCGATTCTCCTCGTCATGCTTGTGTATTGTCGGAGCAGGTCTGGTATTCTCCAAAAATTTGATAAGCATGCGATCCAAGAATCGCGCAATATCCACCAAGCCCGGGTCTCCAGAAAGATCCAAAACTTCCTTCCATGAGCCCTGGTATGCCGGGAAACTGGGATTATTCGTCCGCGACTGCCTGTTGGCCCCGACAGCGCTCAAAGGTGGTCCCGAATTCCGAAAAAGCCGTTTGCGAATAGACAAGGTCGCCTCCGTGGGTCCTGGTATAGTTCCTGTGATCAATGGGGTAGCGATTTCGATAGCGCCAGGCAGCGTCCTCTGCACTTCCGGGCTCTTGATCAACAGTCGACTACGTCTCTGTGCGCCCTTCCTCTGTCCGCGATTCGAGTAATTATGCCTGGGCCGGCGATTTCCCCGGTTACCTGGGATCCATGCTGGATCGTCGGGTTCCTCGTCTGAAAGATTGCAGCCTGGTTCGTTACAGGTTCTCTTGTTGTTTATCGGGGCTCGCGAACGGTGGGAATTGTGGGAATCGGGCTTGACTTTCGATTTCGTGTCTGCTATGCTGTTGCGAATCTCGTAGTGTTTCTGGAGTCGGTGGTGAATGGATTTCAAGGGGCGCAACAAGCGATTCGCCCATTTCGCGGTCGGCCGGATATCCTCCATGTTGCGCCAATTGCGTCGCGGATTGGCGTTGGTACTCGCAGGACGTCCCACGCCCGTAATGGGGAGGGATTCCAAAGAAAGCGCTTCAGAATTGGGCTTGTCGTGGTTATTGATGTCTCATAAATGATCGATGTCATCGGGAGTCGCGAGCCAAACACTGCGATGTAACCAAAAGTACTACCGAAAGAATGCGTAGAGACGACACCTAGTTAATCCCGGATCCAATAGGACTGCGTACAATTAAGATATACAGTTATGCACAGCCTCGTGGACCCAGAACTAGTTCCAACAACCGAGCTAAGGTAAGTAAATGTGAAAGTAAGATGTTAGAAGTTCACCAACAGAAACCCAGAGGGCGGAATCGCGCAGGTACGCGGTGCTTGCCGCCTGGACTCCGTATGGCCCATTGCATAATGACGGGGCGGGTGACCGCCTACCATCTTTAGTGGGCTCCGAAAAGTACTACGTAGTAGGTACCTTCAGTCAATGGTCACGTGGAGAACCAGGCCCGTAAGGCGCTGGAATCCGGAGTATAGTAAGCAATGGAACAAACAAACAAACAAACATCATTCCACGTCGTTCAAATTAGACTCAATAATGATTACAAAGTACTCCGTAGTAACTGACTAGTTACCTGCGGCAACTATGTCAACTAGAACAAGATAGCTTCGCATCATTCCTGTTCATTCATGCATTCCCCCGTTTCATGGTATCTCCCTGCATCCAGCCACCGCTGATCCTTATCCTCTTTGCTTCTTTAACCCCATGCTCCCCCACCATGATTCTCCGCACTCTTCATCCGCCCTCGCTCTGAGTGTCGACACTAATTCTCCGCCATGCTGCTTGATCATCTCTGGCTGGCGTGCCTCACGTTGCGAGTGGCTGGGGCCGCTGCCGTCAACGTCAATCCCTTACCAGCTCCACAAAACATCACTTGGGCTTCGTCGGGTCCTAAGCAGCTGGCCGACTTCGTTAGTCTCCGTACCTCCCGGGACACTTCCGATTTCATTCTGGCCAATGGATGGAATCGTGCCTGGAATTCTATCGTCTCCCTACAATGGGTACCTGCAGCAACCGAAGGTCCCGTGCCGTCTTATCAACCCTTCCCCACCGGTACGGCCGGGGCTACTAAAAGGTCCCCGCAGGCACTGCCATCGCTCCAATTTGTTGATTTGAACGTGTTGGATGTTGCCGCAGATCTTCAGCATGGGGTAGACGAGTCTTACACCCTGGAGGTCACCGAGAGCTCTACCTCGGTGGTCATTGAGGCTCCCACCGTGTGGGGGGCGCTCCATGCCTTCACCACTCTCCAGCAGCTGGTCATCTCCGACGGACAGGGTGGTTTGATCATTGAACAGCCAGTTAAGATTCAGGATGCACCTCTCTATCCTTACCGGGGTATTATGCTTGACACTGGTCGAAACTTTATTTCGGTCAACAAGATATACGAGCAGCTGGACGGCATGTCTCTTTCTAAACTAAATGTTCTACACTGGCACATGGAAGACACCCAATCGTGGCCCGTGGAGATTGACGCCTATCCGGAAATGATTCATGACGCCTACTCTCCTCGCGAAGTATATTCGCATGCTGATATGCGCAATGTCGTGGCCTACGCGCGAGCGCGTGGTGTACGGGTCATCCCGGAGATTGATATGCCCAGCCATTCCGCCTCTGGGTGGAAGCAGGTCGACCCCCAGATGGTAACCTGCGTGGACTCCTGGTGGTCCAATGATAATTATGCCCTGCATACTGCGGTAGAGCCCCCGCCCGGCCATATGGATATTATTTACAACGGCACGTATGATATAGTCCGACAGGTCTATAATGAGCTGTCTGAAATCTTCCCAGACAACTGGTTCCATGTTGGGGCAGATGAGATCCAGCCGAACTGTTTCAACTTCAGCAGCTACGTCACTGAGTGGTTTGCGCAGGATCCGTCGCGAACTTATAATGACCTAGCCCAGTACTGGATTGACCATGCTGTGCCGATCTTCCAGAACTACAGTACCTCACGGCGACTGGTCATGTGGGAAGATATTGTACTATCCACAGAACATGCACATGATGTTCCCACGAATATCGTGATGCAAAACTGGAATAATGGCCTGGACTATATCAATCAACTGACTGCCAAGGGCTACGACGTGATTGTATCATCAGCGGATTTTATGTATCTGGACTGTGGGATAGGAGGTTTTCTCACAAATGACCCTCGCTATGATGTAATGAGTAATCCCGATGCAAGCACTCCCAACTTTAACTATGGTGGCAACGGGGGCTCGTGGTGTGCGCCGTACAAGACATGGCAGCGGATCTATGACTACGACTTCACACACAATTTGACCGCTACCCAGGCTCAACACATTATAGGCGCAGAGGCACCTCTCTGGTCAGAGCAAGTGGATGATGTGACGGTATCCAGTCTAATTTGGCCGCGTGCCGCTGCGCTGGCGGAGCTGGTGTGGTCTGGGAATCGTGAGAACGGGCAGAAGCGCACGACGCTGATGACCCAGCGCATCCTGAACTTCCGCGAGTATCTGGTGGCCAACGGGGTGCAGGCGACAGCCCTGGTACCAAAGTATTGTGTGCAGCATCCGCATGCCTGCGACCTGTACCTCAACCAGAGTGTGATTCAGTAAATCGGGGCTGGGAAGAGCAGCTGGCAGCATAGCATCTAAGACGACATATGGGATCGATGTGTAAATGATATAAGTTGCAGGCGATCTGATTTAAGTACTATACCTGTCAGTAAATCACAATAATATACAATCTGCATATGATCACCAAGTCAGTACTCATAGCTTGAAATGTAGTACGCATATAATAAGCTTGCATGAAGTCAGCCAGGGCTATGGACGATGAAGACTTTGTAATAAAATTCCAGAAACTGAACCTTAAAACTCTCTTCCTCATGGTTGTCCTCAGAATTTAGAAAGGCACACTTGTGAATGGGCCTGGTCACATGACCAGAGGTCACCGCATCGTCGTCCTAACTCCTCGATACTTCCCTCTTGCATGTTATCGAGCCACCCGGTAGCCCTCATAGCTGAGAGTAACAAACGGCGCGTCTGACAGTGGTGGAAGGCACAGCGAGGGTGGGAATGGAGTTCATTACTGCTTCCCTGGACTAGAGTGGGAACCGGTGGAACCCCTTAGTGTGATCGACATCGGAATAACACCCGTCTGCAACCATTTCATAACAACAGGAGAACCTTACTTCAACATCACGGGTATTTTAATTATCTTGTTAAGGGACAAACCTTACCGTGACAACCCAACAAGTTCGAGGTCGGAGGGATAATCACGTCTGCTCACAAATAGTCATTCCAATGGCGCAATCTGTTGAGTTGACTCACGCAACACCCACCCACATCCCCTCAATCGCCGAACCTCTGGCACCTTACATCAAAAGCCGCCAGGATGCTCTGTTGATTCGGCAAGCTTTGACCATATATCTTCGCTCCCATATCGAGTTCGCAGAAAATTATACCGAGCACCCAGAATGCCACAGTCAATCCCATCTGTCGTTATCAGTGCCTCACGAAGCAGTGGTCGATGTCAAGCGGCTTCCATCAGAGTTGACAGGGTTGCGAAGACAGTACCTGGAAGCGCTCCAGTCGAATGTGGCTGCAAAGAGGGAATATCAGTCAGTTGTGGAGAAGGTGACTTCTGTGGGCCGTGAAAGGAGCAAACCACGGGCGGAAAAGTTACCAGTGGATTCGTCCGCGGACTTACAGGAGTACCTGCGGCTTCTCCGTGACCGGCGTCGACATGCGAAGCTTCAGGTTTTTGAACACTACATCAAAGAGCTCAAACAACGTGAAACGCCCAAACCAGCGGATTTAGAGGATAGTGGGATTCCTTATCAGCAGCTTGCACCACCACCAGAAATTGAAGTTACCCGACATGGCTCTACCACAGGGCTTACCGTCGAAGAGCAGATGCATAACCTGGAGAAAGCCGTTATCCGCGCCAAGGCTCAGCTGGAGAGAGAGAAAGGGTTGTTAGAAGAACTTCAGGCGCAACAAACGCCCGTAGAGGCCCAAGATATCCCACGCGCAGTTAAGGGCGTGGCGTTACAGCGGACTCGTAATGAGTTGGTGCGTTGGGTGGAGGAGAAATTAGTAAGTGCTGGAAACAATGAGAACCGTTCGGCCTCCCGAGACTTTCATCCCGAAGACATGGATGAGTCTGTGCGTCTGCTTGGGGAGAAGAAAGCACAGATCGCACAACAATACGCTGCATATGCAGATGCTCGCAAGCGTCTGCTCGATGCGGCCTCCAGAGCTTGCCAACCAGTTACTCTCCCGGCTGGAAAGCCCTCATCCCGGCCTACTAGCTTGGTGCAAGGAAAGAATGCATCAGAGGAAATACAATCTCCGGATGCATTGGGAGTCCTTAATTTTGCTAGCGATGTCCTTCAGCCGTTGGCCAGGAGCCAGCGCGCATTGGCACTACAGAAATTCTACCTATCGGGTATGCTTGCGAAGGAAAAAGCCACCACTCTTCGCATTCTGAGCAGGCTGCGAGATGAAAGCCACCTTCTCCCAGAGTACCCGATTCTGGCACGCCAGCCACGGTTCAAACATGCGACAGCAACTCTAGCTTCGCACCAGGCCACGAGTACAGAATCTGCCAAGCCAGACCAACTTGTTGACCTGGCCGAGGCATGGGCATCTGCTTCGGATGCCGCAGGTATGACTGAACAAGAATACGTCGGGTACCGACTAGAGGAAGGGATAGAGACAGCGCAGGATGCACAACAGGCGCTGGAAGATGTTTATAGTATACTTAACCAGAACCTGGAGGATACCTTACGTGACCGGCAGGGCGAATCGGGCGAGGACAGTATGTGGCCGTCGGGGGCACGATTGACTCGGTCACGGGCCAAAATTCAGCAGAGTCAACAGCCAGCGAAGGGTCCCTGGAGTGGACTTCATGGTCAGGTGGCTGTTGGAAGATGATCTATTATGGCGAGCAGCTACTGATGTTATGTGATGTTGTTTGTTTGTCTTGATAATACTCGTAGATCGCTTGTCTTGTGTTGTAGCGCCACTGTTCATCCCATGATCTTCCCTTGCACGCTAAAGGTATTCGATCATAGCACCAATATAACTTGTTCATCTAACGACTGTTCCGATCATGTTGTGACGGAGGGATGATCGTCTGATGGTCAAGATAAAATTTCACTGAAGAGCCGTTTCCACCCGGGAAACAAAATTCCTTTCAGACAAAAGCCGTGCTACCCGGGAGAGAAGATGACAGTGCAAGTATGACCTCTGATACGCAGACTTTTTCTCCATGCAGCATGCGCTTGTCCGTGTGTTGGGGCATGGATCGAGGCATTTGACGGCGTTCAGGTAGATGTTGAGGTAGTGATAAAGACCTCTCCGCGCTAGTTCCGCTGCGCGATCTAGATAGCCCATACAACCCACTTTTGCTGCATGTTTTTGCATCCTTGTGCTTGCTCCCCGCTGGAGAGCGTGCCTAGATGGTCAGAGTTGTTGTGTACGGCCGGGGTCACCTCACGGACAATCGTGCAGCTTATAAGTTCGGGGGTGCTGAAGACGAGGTTGGTTATCGTCTGCTATCCTACTCACTTCCAGGTGATGGTGTCTGGTTCTAGCTAGCCATAAATCTAAGTTAGCATCGTCTGCAAGGGTCAGTAAAAAGTCTGCCTCTGGGTCTGACTCGGCGTTTTTGCCGCGCCACGCGGGGTGGTGCAAGTCGAAGTCGCTGAGCACGAGCCAATCTATCCTTTTGTTTGGTCTTTCGCTGTCTGAAGGAGTCAAGCTTGTCAGGGTGCTCATGATTGATGTGAGCGCCTATCTCGGAGCGAAACAGCAAGCCAAATCAGCAAAATCTGATGCCATGAAGCAACGGGCGGATATAGATCAGGATACGCCTACAGTGCCTGCAAAAAGGCGTTGTATTCCTGCAATCACTACACCAGTTCCTACACCTGTTCTAACGCGTGAGCCGCTTAGCCAAGCACCTAGTCTGCCACATAGTCCACCTATACAGACATCCTATACATCTGCTCCCGCCGGCCTCTATGCACAGCGAGAGATTGATGTTGAAGGAAGACCTCGAATGGCACCTTTCGTGCTTATCCCTACAGCTGCGTACAGCGTTCCTGGCTATACAGGTCCGATCCCTTCTGGATCCCAATACAACGACCGAGCAAGCAGTTGGTGGCGCTACGAAGATGGCCTCTTTCGATTAGAAATGGCCCATATGCAGCATCCCGCTCAGGGACTCTTAATCTCTAATATTGTTCCTGAATAGCATCATTGTACATACAAATCTGTATGATACATTGATAATCGCTTGATTTTCAATAAATTGAAATCGTTGTATGCAAATCGGTGGCAGGGCCGTGTGGTCGGGAGCGCGCGTTGCGGGTGTTTCGGAAGTGCGGTGTGTTCCACATTCCCGGAGACCCCTCAAGCAAAAGGAAAAAATGAATAGCCCCTGGTGGGGATCGAACCCACAGCCTTAAGATCTCAATCTAGCTGCAGAGATAGTTAGTAACGTGTTTGCTGTAAAGGGGTCCTCGGGAGTACTTGCAAGTCTTACGCGCTACCGATTGCGCCACAGGGGCCTGTCTGGCTGAGGGTAGGCTCACTACCATGTAATATCAGCTTGCCTTTGTGGCAACTTGTGCCTCACGTGAGACTAGGGGACTGAAAGGGGTCAGGTCATACATAAATAGTTATTCCCCCTCTCCTACTACTCTAGTACGTTTCGCAGAAACCGATAGCTTTATCAGTGGATCTCTTGAATCCTTGTAATACATCGGCTGTGTGGTCGACCTCGGTCATCCCATGTCATATTACGTGACGTATCAGACTCCGAGAATTACCTTGGTCAGGATGACATGACAATGATTAGTTAGTTGATGTCCCCTGACCTCATCCTTCCTAGGCATGTCTTGTCAATATAGCTCAACAGGGCTCACAGTAATAGTAGCCTTAGGAGTGGTCTCAATCATACAATGATGACGCCACGGAAAAGTCACATGAGGCATGTGACACACGATGTGTAGATGCAGTTGGCAGCTGCCTATTTCTGGTGCAGGATTCACGGGAAGTCTCATCTCCCTGCACCCATAGTAGTGGGATATTAGTCGTCGCCCCGTGAAGCTTCGGCGAGTGAAAGCTAACACTGTAAGTGTTCTATTACTTGCCAAATCCACACACACTGGTATAGGGAGATTTCCTCATCCCATACTACAGCCACACAGGAAACAATAGGAAATCATTTGCACGGCACGAGCTCACACTGGCTTGGAATCATGTCCTATAACCCGGAACGAGCGTGTCAATACTGCAAGTCCTTGGCGCATATTGATAAATACTGCCCTGGATTTAAGACTTGCATCTACTGCAAAGGGGACCATAACATCATCAAGTGCACGAAGATTACGTGCAGAAGATGCAAAATTAAAGGGCATCATCAAGTAATCTGCCCGAATACGTCAGAGTGTATGTTATCACGTAGAAAGAAAGCTCTTGTATACTATGCAGATCTGCTAACTCTGTTGGGAAGCTTTAGACATTGGCTTGGACCCGGTGCTAGGGGGATCGAAGCAACATGGGATTTTCACCACCAAGAGGCCGAGCTCAGCATCAGAACTGATCTCTTTCAAAAGACAGAGGACATTGGACCCTTACACTTCAGTAAATCTGAATATATCTGTCCAGTCACCCGAGCATTCGGACAAGAAGTGGGTTGCTATCGATGAAAGCGTGAGGGATGTGAGTATTTAACTTTACCAGGAACAATTGCCCTTAGTAATGACCAGTCTTAGGAGCTTTCACTGCAAGAAAAATTCATCTTTCCATACCTTAAGCCACTGTGCAGTGAAATGATCAGTGAACTTATGCAGGGATTATTACCGGGATCATCATCGCCTCATTGCAATTACCCTGAGATCATTGATGAGCATGGTGGTGTGGAGAAAGTAACAGAATCTCTGATCCACCTTCTAAGTCCACACATTATCCAGTTCCAGGGCCATGAAGTAACAAGAACTGCACTGAACGCAATTATCTGTCAACAAATTGATAGTAATGAGCCCTGGAATATGCCTTTAGGTTACGCAAGCATTGTATGTGATGACCGAGATACATTATGGTGGAGGTTATATATAGGCCAATGCTCTTTATCATGGCGGCGGATTGTGTGCCAACATGCCCAGCAAATTATCAAGGGATCAACAGCAAGTCTCTACTACTTTAGTCTGTGGATAGGAAACGGTCATCGATATGCTAGGTTTATCAAGCTTTGGGGTTTTCCTAAGGACACTGTGACTGATGGATGGTATCAAGCCTGCAGCAATCTACTTGAGGCCCTGTTCTGCAGAGCTTTCAGGACCCATCACGGAATGTTGAATCGACTGGGATCAAAGTACCATAATGATGGTAAGGCCTCAACCTTGGGATGGGGTCTTAATATAATGTCACCGCTCGTGCAGGGAAATTTGGCCCTGAACAAAGAACTTCGGACCAAGGCAAACATTGGTCCCAGTAAGGCACCAGATCGACAGATCCAATACTGGGCCGTTTTCAACTCACGACAGAAGGCAGCTGCTGAGAAGAATAGAGGAAAAGAAAGTATTAAGGCTGTGTTCGAGAGAGATTTCGACGCTGCATTACAACTCGCTTTGAATAATGACGAAGAGGCCTTTAACATGGTCAGAGAATCACTCCAGCTACAACAAGAAACGTCCGATTTCAGTGAAAATTTGGCTCATATACCCTTTTGTGGTAGTTTGACCTCCAAAGTGGCCGCAATTCTTGACTATGCTGCTGTTTCAGGGGCGAATGATACGCCCATGAGAGCTAGTAATAATGATGACAAGCAGCACATGCTCACAATCCCATGGTCTCTAGATGGATGTGGCTTTACTGAGGGAAATATTCTCATCTGGACCTACGACTTTAAGAGTTTTACGAGTATAGGTCTTAAGCATCTTGGTCATGATATTCTGACAGATCCTGATGCCAGAAAGTTCCATGAAACTTTGCTCGCAACCAGCCAAGCTAAGATTATTTTCCTATGTGGGCCTCAACCAGAGAAGCTTATACGAGCCATTGTGAGGTCTTCGCGCCATACTCTGTCTCTACGCGGATTTGACTACCCACTCTATCGTGACCCCTTACGGGATCGTCTTTTTATCTGCTGTCCTCCTCTACCTGCAGAGATCTGGTCCGTTAGCACAAGACATAGTATCAAGATAAGCGAGGCTCTGAGATTTGCAGTTAACTTCATCCCATCGTTAAAGTACGAAATTCGACCGTTTTTCTGTGAAAACAGCAGCGTTATTGGTTATATCTTGCGCCAAGCAAGGAAAGAAAGACTCGGAGGAGAAGCTCTGATTGCTGACACTGTGGACGAGGGTGTCCGGCTCTGGCTAGCCAGAAGAAACATGGGTCAAGCTGAAGATATCAAAGAAATAGAGAAGATTGCTGGCTCACTTACTCGCGGCCTCTTAATGGTTTTGAAATTCCTTCCAAGGAGACCGAAAAGTGATGGGAATGAATCCAAAGAAAGAAGCCCGCAGCCCAGCAGGAGAGCCACTGAAAGGGTGAGGGTTCATGAATCCTTCAATGTGGAGCAGTATCAAAAGATAGGAGACTTTGTTCACAAGCATCTAGACGAGCGGGAGGTAGATTACAGAAACCGTTTATCTCGGCTGTGTGCGGAGTCACCGCGGCCTCAAGACAAGGAGAGATGTTCTACTAGCTCTGATAAAGGAGGAAGTGATGCGCCATCCACTGATTCGGAGTCTATTGCAGCACTGAAATGCTTTTCACAATTGCAGGGTCAAGAATTTCAGACGGGCGCAGCAGAAATGAAAGGACTGGTAGAACAGTGTCAGGCCGAGGCAGGAGATAGGGCCTACGAAGCTCCCATTGATATCCTTCAAGGCCTTACAGCCAGAGTTATAGGTGAAGGTTTTCTTGACCCCGTCGGTGTCACTGCTGCACAGCCCCTCATCGCTGGGGCTAGTGACAAGAAGCGGCAGGGCGTGAAAAGTGTGGTGTGGAAGAATGAAGACGTCCGAAATCGTGAATATAGCTATAAGCTTAAAGACCAGCTCAAGCGCCACATCTATATCTACTATTGCGAGATTCGGTTCCCGGCTAATATGGATGTCTTAGATGAAATGGTCTTTATCAAACTAGAGCTTTGTCCTTTGGGAGAAATACATACAAGTCTATATGCAACCTCAAGCTCTGAAGCTCACGATGATCCGGCCCTACGTCTAGCCTTCCGGGTTAGATACATCGATTCTCTCGGTCGTGAAGTGGTATACTATGCAACAAATCCAGCCATTAGTATGGTTTTCAGGGCGAATACCTTGGTGGAGGTTCTGGAGAAGAAATCATTGGAAGACATTTCGCAGTTCCCGAGACGGTTTATCCACATTGGTAGTCAAAATAATGCTCATCCCTTGCTTGAACGCTTTAGGCGTGGGGGGAATACCAGCCCACTTCCTCGTTAATCGTTTGATGATGTGCTGTCTATGTACCGTTCTCCCCTATCCCTTCCCTTACCTTTCTTGCAGTGTACATCAAGCGTCTATCTAGATTAAAATCAATTCACTTCATATCAGACGATCAAGCCCGCTAAGGAAGATGCTAGCTATGCATATTGCTTCACCGTTTGAAGCTAAGAAGATAGCCCGGAATGCCCTCGAATTCCCCAAACTCGCAGTATTCACACTTAATTCGGGAAGCAACACATGCTACGACGTAGGGAGGTCATCACCATAGCTAAACATAACTAAACATAAAAGGCAAAGCATAGTCTTACTGAAAGTAGAAATATGAATGAGGGGAGATGCTACCGCCACACCAGCCAGGTGATGGCTGCTTGAAGGACTGCTTGGAGAGCTGCTTGGAGGACTACTTGGAAGATAATTTCGAAGATCGTTTAGATAGCTTCTTGGAGAATTGTTTAGAGCGTCATTTGGGTGGCTGTTTGGGTGGCCAATTGGAGTCTTATAAAATCTACTCGAAGCCTCATATTTATGCCGCCGGCAGTAAAACCAAGATTTTGCAATTGTACGGCGGGCGAAAGCGGCAATCGGGCAAATGGTACACACTAGCTGTAGCAATAGTAGAGTCACTACTATAGAATTGAGTAACTAACTAGTATTGTCATCCATCCATTAGCATACGCGTGCGATCCATTGCATAGATCTTGGTACTAGTACGAGGCCTATTACATTCATTCGTAAGTTCCATCAGTATACTGTGACTACTAATGAATACTATCATTGCGGTATGACACTTGTATCCTGTATTATATATACAATCAGACACCAAATCTATTCAATCACAACCCCCTATAGAGAAACCACGCAAACGAAGTTGGGTATATGAGATAAAAACTTCACAAAACCACACACACCATCCTATGTTCGATCCACACGTACTGTTGTTGAATACAACCCTTGTAGCCGGTTAGACCAAATACAAACATTAGAAAAAAAAATTCACTCCCTAAGTTGAAATGAGGAGGATGGCAGCAAGCGGCCAGACATTTATTATATCCTCTTTTGAGCGGCACCCTTTATGTCAGATTAACATCCTGGAATACGGAAACATCCCATATCCCTGTCATGTCGAATGGAAAGCCATCCATCGTGCCGAATGTCCCGGAGATGCTCATCATGTCGTCGACAATATCGTTGTTTGTTTGTGTCTCTGGGAGGGCGATGGCGGCGGGGTTCACTAGTCGATGAGGGTGGGTGCTATCCGGTGGCTGGCCGAGATCTGTGAAAGTGGGCGGATGTTCAGCGCTGGTGGTGGTGCCGGTGCTATTGTTCAGGCGGTTGAGGAGACGCTCGCAGTGATCGAGACACATGTCGGCGACGTCCCAGTCTTCTTCTTCGCGAACACGGCGGAGAATGGATCGGAAGGTTTCGACGTTGGCTAGGCAAGAGCGGGCCACTTCGGGGTCGGTGGTTTCGAGGGCGCAACGGACGAGAAGGGTGGCGGTTGTGGTTAGGTGGAAGGCGCTGTCTGTGAAGTTGTTAGTGCCGTCTCATTTACTATGCCGGATCATGCAGGATATCTTGGGGATGCGGCATACATGGGAGCCAAAATTCCTGGAAATTCTGCTTCCGGAGAGATGAGATGAATTGCACGATTTCTTCGGCGGATCGCCGACATTCGGTCTGGAAGTAGCGGCGCGCCTCCGGATTATCTGCTTCGGCGTTGTTGACCTCCTAGGCAAAGTGAGTAAAGATGCGAATCGAATAGATAGGGCCCAATGGTACACACGTTGAGTTCAACACGGCTTACGAGCATCTTCACTGCAAGGAAGCCGAGCTGCAGACTGCTTGTACCGGAGATGCGCTCCTCCGTGGTATTCGTGCTGATGGGGTTGCGGAGCCAGTCGGGGAGAGAGTCCTCCCACGCGTCAAGATCCGTGCGGATCTGTCGCACCTTCTTTGTCGTTTCGCGGTGCGCTCGAGACTGCAAGCCGTATACAAGGGGTAGTAGCTCGCCTAAGATCTCAGTGAGCCGGCACAGAGCAATGTGGCAATGCGCAGCTCGCACGCGCTCCGGGGTTCGAGAAGCCTGGGGAATCAGAACTTCAATCGTTGGAAGAGGAACATCATATTGATTTTTAGCAATCTGAGGAGGCACTCCGTGACCAAAACTCCCCCTGAGTGTATGTTAGTGAGACGCCAGATCCATATATGGGCGTAAGTCAGGTAGGCTTACCAGCGATCATGGATGACGACGCCCCACCACAGCCGCATACGGTGGTTCTTCTCAGGGCGGGATAGTTTCCAGTGACTTGGATCGCGGTTGAGTCCGAGACAATGTGCAAGGGAAATCATGCGCCCGCAGCTGATGGCATTCCCTGTCATTGAGAAGATGGGCCGACCGGTAAGATCGATGAGGGCTGCACTGACTGTTGAGAGCCCAGGCGCCGAGAATTCTTCGTGGAGCGCAGCGACAGTCATGTTGACCGCGTACCGGGGATCTGGCTTCGGATGACAGGCCAGCTTGGGAGTATGTTTCCAATAGACTAGCGACATTGAATAGACCTGGCATAAGAGCGACGCTGGCGGGTCTCCTGGGGACTCCGACAAGAACGCCTCCCAGAAAGTTTCCCCATCGAAGATCGGAAATGCTGCATTGAACCGGTCGATGAATCTGAGAAGAAGAATTAGCATGGGGTCTCAAACTACCTTCGGGATCCGTTCGAAGGGAAAGCGTACAGTCTGACTAGGTCGCGCTTGAAGGGGCCAAGGATCTGCTCGAGAATCTCCTTCTGATTTTCCCCGGGAGGAACTCCAACCCGCATACCCTGCCTCCGCCGGGATACAGTAGTGTAAAGAATGGGCTTCCGAGGATCGCTCGAGTAGACGTTGTATGGCTGGCTTTTTGGTTCGACCGATTTGCTGGTCCGTTCCGGCGGCATGTATCTCTCGATAACCTGGGCATCCTCGGCCACGACAGGACCAACAATTAAGACCGACTCATTATGGGGGTCATCGACCCCTTGGCTCCTGGAATCACTTCTCCGACGGTCTAAAGCTGAGTCCGAATGTGCGATGCTGGAAGCGCGGCGGCGGCTGGGGTGCGACGGGGAATCGATTGCGTCTGGGGTATGCTTCCGTTTCTGTCCTAGCGACGAGACGCGCGTGTGATCTGGGACCCACGATTTCGATTCATGGCCATTAGTGAGTGGAGGATCATTATTGGTCTCTTCTTGATAGTGACAATCCGCTCCTTGAACGCGGCACAATAGGCATGATTGACCCGGGATATCAACGGTGCATCGCGATTTGCGCTTCCTGCACAAGTCGCAGGCCCTAACCTTGTGTGACCGGTATGGTCTGGCGCCAGCATTAAAACCCGGAGAGGCCAGCTTCGGTGTGGCAGTGGTGGGTGCTGTGGTCGGCGGCATGATGCGCCCCAATTGTGTCTTATGGTTGGCGCAAACCGAAGATCATAAGCGGTAGCGATGGCGATTGATTTCTTTTTTTATCGGGCGAATATGACAGGTCAGAATGCCGGACTAACACCGAGAGGTGGGTAGGATTTTAGATCGGGGGGAGCTGCAAGATGATCGGTGGTTTCAACAGTGTTTTGTGCCAAAGCAAGTCATCCACACTCGTTGGACCCGGCTAGATCGCAAGGCCGAGGACGAGCATTGAATCTCTCGGGACTGGGAGGGGAAAACGAGGGGGAAAAGAGAGAGGAGGGGGAGGAGAGGAGGGTGGGATGCTAATCGCGAGGAAGCGCTGATAAGTGCATAGTCATTGAGAAGAATAACCCCACACCGTTTGATTTGGAAAGATGATGGAAGAAGCAAGCAGCTCTGGCTGGCTGGAGGCCGAAGATCTCCTTGCGTTTCTGGAAGCGCGCGATCGAAAAAGGCCAGGAGAGAGATTAATTGCCGAAATTCTTGCTTGTCTTATCGGAATCTGCTAAAAAGTCCCTGTGGGGGGAAAAAGGGGCTGAGTCAGCCAGGGCGACCAACCACGTGTCTCCAATTGGTGTACGAAGACCTCCGCACGAGCACTAGTCCCCTTTGGGAAGTGGTCCTCGGCATCATTCCATCCATGATGGATGGATCATTCATCCCTCTTCCTCCCCCGTTTGATAGATACTAAGTTCTGAGCCCCCCCCAGAGCTGATAGAACTGACATGACAAGCTCCATCAGCTCGGAGTATCTATTGATCATTACCTTACTCTTTGCTATTGTAGTACGCTCTTTATGGTTCTCTCGATCGATTATGAACCGCAACAGGGACGAAGACTACAGGCCCACGGTTATTATATCGAGATCCTTTTGTATATTACATATCCGTATTGGCCGGTTGGATGCCGTGTAATTAATTCTGGAAGCTAGTATGCCTGGATCTACTCAGTTGATCACTTTCTCGTCGCTAAACATCATAATGATCCCACTTTAACACGGTCAAAGAATCACACTTGAAATGGATTAGGTTGGAATTGATGTAGCTCGTGACGAGAAGATAAGTACGAAGAGCCGAGGTCCTCACTTCGAATGAACAAGCGATGAATGGGTATATACATGTCTTAAGAATATGTTCAGGTAATCAATCAATCCACAACACCGGTGTCATCAGCCCAGCTCGGCTGGATACTGCGGCACACGGCCTCGTAATCCCGAAACTTTTGAGAATCGTCCGTCAGTCCTGGAGTAGTCCAGAACATGGTCCAGTTCATATCCGATAATTTCCATGTCCCCTGCGAGCGCTCAAAGTACCACTTGTTCACGGGATTGTCCTTGCGGCTGCGCCAGCACACGCCATTCGGAAAACAAGAGCGGACCATCGCATTGAAGACGATATCGGCCACACCACCGGCACCTTGACTACGTTTCAAAACGGCAAATTTGTCCAGATAGGGAACCATGCGAGCTTGGCTCGCCTCACTCCCATCATCCTCTACGCCGGGAGGAAGCTCCCACGTCAAGATGGCGCCTCCTTCATACTCACCTGCAATGATGAGTCCGGCCAGACGACCGTTGACTCGGTTGAGGTAGTCTTGTACGTCAAGTTTGCGATTGAAGGAATCCTCGATGAGATGGACCAGTCGGGGCAGGTCGATCGAGGGATCATCGAGCCCCAGACGCGGCCGATCTCTGGCCGTCCAAGGTGAAAGCCATGGATTCGGAATGATGGTCAGCGGCATGCCTCGCTTGACAAACGTGGTATGGGAGGCCTGTGTAGCAATCGAGTCGCCTCCGCCATTTAGGGCTGCACGTCGGCTTAGGGGCAAAGAAGACGAGAGCAAAGGCTTGTCGGTCAGAAGATTATGGATGAGCGGGTTCCTCTGTCTTCGGGTTCCAACAGCTGATACATCTGGACTAGCGCCTCCAGGGCTCTGTGCTGAATTCGCAACTTCGAGTGGGGAGGTGATGATACTAGACGATGCCGAGGGTAGCATCGCCAGTGCGGCTTGGCTTAGTCGCAGATTATTTATGTGGCCCTCCACCATGCTTGTATCCAAAGTTAGGTCCGAGGAGTACGCTTTCTGACTAGGGGGCACTGGGACGACTTCCGTGTCGGCGAATTTGGAGAGAGGATTACTATCAGCAATGGACGGTAAACCTTCTTCAGGAAGATTATTCTTTGCAGATGCTGCTGACTGCCACACCCGCAGCAACTCGTTCTCAATATCGTCGAATTCCTGCTCCATGTTGATGAAAACATGGGACGTCTGAGGCCCACTGAAAGCAGGAATCCCGCCCAAGGGGTCCAGGAGGATGACTCGATCCAAGGATACTTCTTCCTGCAGGGTCGCGATCCGTTGGGCCGTCAGTATTGGGTCTTCATCAGGGTCAGGATTTGTTGCCAGTCCGGCCAGCTCTTTGGTGAGGGCCAGGATGGCATCGCTGGCCGAGACCGTCACTGCTCGAGGAACGTCTTCTGTATAAGCAATGGGGGCCAAGACCACGATGTGACCATCGCGCAACGGCCCGAGCAGTACTTTCCGGGATAAGACTTTGGGTGCTTCAGGGTTCTGCGCAGAAACGGATAGGACAGAGTCGATGTGAGCTGATTTCGAGTCCGGCTGGGCATCCACAGCTGTTGAGATGCGATCTGCCTGCTCGGCCGCGATCCTCCGCAGTTTGTTAGGATCGCCTGCTGTGCCCGGGTCGACTACCACGCAACAAGCCATTCCCAGACGATTCAGCTGCGAGAGGGTTTTGGCCACGCCGTTGACGGTCAAGTCATCGAGAAGCTGTGGAGTGGTTATCTTGACCAGGGCCAGGTGCAGGCGCTCAGACACATCTTGAAGGGGAGGTGTTGGAGTTGAGTCATGTCTGAAGACGGGGCTGTCATAGACCGATCGGGAGGCGCCATAGAATGAGGTTGAACTGGCACCCGACGACACTGGTGCTGTCGCTTCCGATACTCCGGATTGCTTGGCGGCCGGCTTCAGGGGAGTAGTTCCTTGATGTTGAGCTTTGAGACGGGCCAAATAAGATTTGGCCTCACGCTTGGTTGAGGCGGAGTTCAACAAGCTTAGGAAGAATTCGCGGTCTAGGAGCTTCTCCTTGGCGCGGTGACCTAAGCGATCCCAAGTTTTGCTGCTGGAGGAGAACTCGGCACTCTGCTGCACTTGCCGACCGGAAGCCGAGGAAAGACATCGACGCGGGGCACTGCCACTACTACTAGTACTACTACTGCTGACGGCAGCAGCGGCAGCAACACCACTGCGTTGCAGGTGTGTCGATGTAGTTGATCGCAGCCCGACCAAGGTCCTGGAGCTCATAGTTTCGGACCCGGAGGTGACTCTTTGGGGATGCGTCGGTCTGTAGATGGAGAGGTGGTCATCGATCGACTGGGCTGAAAAGTCGCTAGGCGCCCACGTGACAGACACTAGGAGCTCCGATGGGGCCGCAACATGTCATGGGCATCAACAGTCACGTGAATGGGGGGATGGCTACATACAAAGTAGTATATAGTCGCATTTCATAGTGAAGAATGGATTACTATCTTATTGATGTCTATCAGCCCGGTCTGCCAGTAGTAAGAAAATTATGCACTCTTCATGATTCGTATAAGTCGTGTCGCCAGCCCAAGGAGTGGTAAATCCCAAAAGAAAGACAAATCACACCAAGATATTTGACAGATTCATGCTTACCCACCAATAAGTATCATCGGCCTATTTTTCATATCTTTGAGCTCACCCATGCCAGCATGCTTTGCCTTCTTCCTCTTAACCGCTACTCCGATGAGATCCAGCAGCTCCTCTCTCCGGACAAAATCATCCGATTCCAGCTCCTTCATCCTTGTTTCACTGATTGGCTCCCCGTTGTTTTCCTTCCGGAGTATATCTCGCAAGGATACTTCGGCGTTACCGAACAAACATACCTTCAGGTTCCCGTCACATGTAATGCGTAACCGGTTGCAGGTACCACAGAAGTTATGCGTCATGCTGGTGATAAAGCCTATCTGGCCTTTAAAGCCAGGAACCTGATACGTTTTGCTTGTGTTGTTCTTGTGATCTGGCACTTTTTGAAGAGCGGGGTACTTCTCCTGGATGGTTGCCAGCATTTCTTGGTAAGAGACCATCTTACCCTGGCTCCATTTATTGCCATCGAAGGGCATGTACTCGATGAAGCGTATTTCAATGGGGTTATTTCGCCCTAACTCGATGAAAGGGATGATTTCCCGATCATTGATCCCCCGCATTACCACGCAGTTGATCTTTAACTTGATCCCAGCCCCGGCCTTGTTTAATTCAACCACCCGGTCTATACTCCTCATCACCGCATCGAACCCCTTTCTCCGCGTCATAATCTGGAACTGAAAGGGATCCAACGTATCAAGGCTAAGGTTGATCCCAGTCAGCCCGGCATCAACCATGGCGTCCAGCTTCCGGTGCAGCGAGATGCCATTTGTTGTCAGACAGAGCTCACGAAGGCCATTGCGACGCAGTTCCCCGATCGACTGCATGAGGGGGATGATATCCTTGCGAACGGTAGGCTCACCGCCTGTCAAACGTATCTTGGTCACACCCTGCGAGACGAAGAGCGACGAGAGGTATATGATTTCGGGAGAGGTAAGGAGACGAGCCGGTGGAGATAATGGTACGCCTTCCTCAGGCATGCAGTAGAGACAGCGGAGATTGCATCGCTCGGTCACACTGATGCGGAGGTAGTCGTGCTGGCGGTTGAAGGTATCTGTCAGAAATTCCGAGAAGGGCTTCGCTGATTTTAGGGCAGCCCATCGTGGCGGCACGGAGTTGGTAGAGGGGGCCGGTGAGGATAGCCCATCTTCGGATCGGGTAGCTGTCGTTGTGGCATTGGTGCTGTGATTCCGGGGGTTCCAGATGGCTAATCTGGCGACGTGAGAAGTCGGCATAACTCGGCTTGAAATACTCATCTTCGCCGAGTTGGCGCAAGACCACAATTTTGGCATCATGGAAGTAGTCAGGGTGGATTACCCGGTCTGAACTAGTCAAGCGTTAGATCGCTGAGTCAGGAGGAGAGTAAGAGAATCCTCCGCTTCTTGAAGAAGCTGGTTCAAAATGCCGTGTAGTACGGCGGGCATTAGCGGCCATCGAGTAAAAGCTTTCAAAGTCTCTTTAACTGCGAGAGTATAATCGATCAGGACTTCTGTGAAGGGGCGGGTCAAGTCCCTGGCATCACGTGAGGCTGCTTATCGGCCTGGTTTGCCTCCCGTCCCTTGTTGGGCCTATCTGCGGAGTAGTGTTTATTAATCATTATCATTATTAGCACTTTTATTACTTGCGCGGAGATCATGAAGACCTTGGGGCTCCCCATCGGTGATCTTCCGTCCAGCTCTCCATAAGACCCCAAACAACGGGATGCATAAGTAATACAAAAGCCGCGCATTGGATCTAGTGGCTGCCACTTGATACATGAGGCATCGGAATTAAATCAAGCCCAAAGTATGCATATATATCTGCTACAAAGTAAAAGGGGTCCCGTATGAACCCTCACTGCACGTATAACACGAACACACTGTCTAAAAAGCAATGAACCGCGACTTTTCTTGACATTTGCCCTAATTACCTTCGCAACACGCCGAAGAAAGGCAGAAGTTTTGTTAGGAAAGCAAGTGGAGAAGCACTATATCATCACGTGAACCCTACCGCTCACATGTCGATATGATAAGCAGGGCGGTGGAAGCCAGAAAATCTCCCGCTATCTCCGCATTTCTCCAAATCCTATGATCACCTCAAATCAGCTGGTATTCGTATCAATCGACCGTCCCGTGTCGATATCCATGCTGCTTCTATGTCTTTAATACTCGGGCGCGTCCCCCGCTTTCTGTCAGTACGGCTGGCTACTGTCGGACATGCTAAACCGACACAAAAAGCGACATCCCTGGTCCGACTGATCTCCCAAAACGCAGCTGCATCATCGAGGAGCACTGAGGCTAAAGATCTTCCATTGGCATATACCTGGCTAACAAGAACGCCGGGCCAAATTGTGAGAATTGCTATCTGCATATGACCGTTTCCATTCACTAAGTGTTTCAAGAGACGCCAGATGACGTCCTTTCGAGCGTATCCCCCATTCCAGAGTCCCTCTCGTTAAACTACGTACCTGTCCTCCTAGTCACTTCTGCATTCGCCCACTGGATTGATGTATCGTCGAACCGCTTTCTGGAACAATTGATCAACTCTTTATATTTATCTACACCAAACCGCGAATCGTCAGGACCTCTCCATGCCATTGTTGCCGTGGTCGATAAGCTACCCGACCTCCGCGCCAGGTTCGAAGGGCTTGTCGACAGCAAGATTTCATCTGACTCCGATGGAGTTTCGCTCTTGCTGGTAAAGGCAGAAAATTTACAGGGAACCATTGCTGTGCCTCGTCGTGTTCGGAGTATGGAAGCTGCAGAGTCCAGTTTGGTCTTTACTTTTCAAAACGACACATCCTCCAAGACTTTGCAGAGGTCGACTCATGAACTCGGACTGCGTCTCGCCAATACAATATTCATCAACGGGAATGACACCACTCTTTTTGGCACGCGCTGGACTTATACGCCTTCTCAGCAATATACCTTAGAGCAATCAGTGAATCTCTCCAACTGCACGGTGACCTCAGCGGTCGCTTCCGTCCAAAACTCATTTAACCTCCCGCTCTATCCTGTTGGCCATCGAAGGAGAGTGATCTCAAGCATGGGAAATATCCTTCGTCAGTTGGCAAAACATCTGGATAGTCAATCAACGGAACCAATGCCAGCTTCATCTGAACTGGAAAAGGAACTGCCACGCTACATTGAGGAACACGGCATAGTTGACCGAAGGGTTTCTGTTTGGGCCCTGATTGAGAACGCCGAAAAGGGCTTTCAATTGGAAAACAACACTAATATGCAGGAGAGCCTCGTAAAAGCAATCCGCGCTGGAGGCAAACTCCATCGGGTCATGAGCGGTGGCGGTGGATGGGGAAAGAAACAAGGCCTTCTATCTTTGGACCCTGAAACTACGTTCATTGAAACAGACAATAATCAGGGGCTCCTAGGCCTGGACAATATCTTCGCAGACCAGGAGACGCAAAATCTCTCAGATATATCTACTCCGCCGCCTGCGTTCTTTGAGATGCCACAACTGGATGAAAGTATGTCAAGCTTGTCTCAAACTGCAGGACCGGGTGACTACATTCAATTCTTTGTTTCTGTAGAATCAGAGCATGCCCCGAAACCTCTTCGTCAAGATGAGGGCATTCGGCTCAATTTTGGCATTGTTGCTGATTCCGAGACCATTCCCAGCTCTTCCGATGGCGGGGAGAAGGATCTGGGTGTTGTATATCAGTTCTTTGGTGCGCTATCGGAGAAAGCAATCACTTATTCGCAGCCTGTGGTCGGTCCAGAGGCCTCCAATTCCCTCAAATCAAGTGCTAAGTTTGATATTCCCGGGTGTCACGTGGAGTTAGTGGTGGAATGATTGAATTGTGTGCAAAACCACATGTATCATGGGAAATTCATTATGCACGGGCACAGTACCCGATCTCCATGTCCATGGTCTCTTTTAATTCTACGGTCTCATCTTCCGAACCTGACTGTGTCTACGGACTTATACTTCTACATATCCTAAATAAATTGCAAACATGACCATCCCCGCCCATACATATAGTCTCGATACTGATCCATCATGGAGTTATGTTCTTCCATTAAGGGGACTCAAGAACACACGCCCGATAGAACAAGACATACACCGTCGATCTACTAGTTTACTTTTACAGTGCGCCAAAGCACTTCATCAAATCAAAGACCTCACCATCGCTGTACGCTGGGCTGCGGTACCCTGTGTCAGCAATGTCCTGGAGGGATTGTTACTCAAATAACTGCAGGCATTGCACTCGCCGATTGTGACTGATTCCTACAGGCTGCCTTGTAGACGGAGGGTTAACGGATTCTATCGTACAAATGTTGATAACGAACGTGGAACTGAGGGTCACAATCAGGATAGGTGGGGCTCATATTTCAATCCATGAACCAGAAAGGAGATTCGATGGATTCTGGAAAGACAAGGTGTAGGGCATAGTAGCGCACTTAGGTGAGGACTGACCAGATGAATGGATGCGCATGGATAGAAGAGAGCCGGATTCAGAAGACATGAGTCCAGCAGGGTCGCCACAGTGATCAGGGTTGTGGGAGAGCTACGTTTGCATGATCTAGATAGTCCCCCGCCATTGGCTTGCACTTCTTGCTTTTGACATACATCTTGGGGAATCCATCAGTCCCTGAAGCCATCGCGTCGGCCCCGGTCATATACATCACGTGATTTGATACCAGACAGTATCACGTGTCACAAAGTGTCCGATGACCTCATTGACGCCTCCCGACTGCAGTTGATCCGCGTCGTCTTATGTCGTCAAAACAATCGCCTAGTAGTAGGTTTCATCTCATACAACTTCTATGACGTGTAAGTATTCGGTACTTGGGTACGGCTGTCATAGCCCATAATATCGGGACTGCTGAAGCAGCATGGGTGTCCATGGGCTCTGGACGGTCGTACATCCTTGTGCACGGCCCATTAAATTGGAAACTCTCAACAAAAAACGCCTGGCTGTCGATGCATCGATATGGATTTACCAGTTTTTGAAGGCGGTACGCGACAAAGAAGGCAATGCTCTCCGGAACTCTCATATCGTGGGCTTCTTTCGCCGCATATGCAAGCTACTCTACTTCGGAATCCAGCCGGTCTTCGTATTTGATGGTGGCGCTCCGGTCCTCAAGCGCCAGACTATAGCAAACCGGAAGAAACGGCGCGAAGGTCGGAGAGAAGATGCCGTGCGGACCGCTGGAAAGCTGCTGGCTGTGCAGCTGCAAAGGTCTGCTGAGGAAGAGGCGGCTATCCGTCGGAGGGGGAGAACGACAAATGAAGAGGAGGTGCCGGACAACCCTGTTTATGTTGGTGATGCTTTCATAACGGAACAGGAAAAGAAGCAGACGCGGTCATTCAAGAAGAAAGACGCCTATCATCTGCCGGATTTACAAACCAGCCTTGAAGAGATGGGGGCCCCCAATGACCCTCGCATCATGTCACAGGAAGAATTGGAGGAATATGCGAGGCAATTTCATCAGGGAGAAGATATCAATTTGTATGATTTCTCGAAAATTGACTTTGATAGCCCATTCTTCGTCAGTCTCCCGGCGACGGACCGGTACAATATCCTCAATGCGGCCAGACTCCGAAGCCGTCTCCGGATGGGGTACTCAAAGGAGCAACTAGACAGCATGTTTCCTAATAGAATGGCATTCTCGAAGTTTCAAATCGAGCGTGTAAAGGAGCGCAATGACTTAACCCAACGACTGATGAATATCAACGGCATGAATGGTGAAGATGCTCTGTACAAATCAGGACAACGTATTGCCGGAGAACGCGGGAAGGAGTATGTCTTGGTGAAGGATGATACCATTGAAGGGGGCTGGGTTCTGGGTGTTGTGGGGAACAAAGAAGGCCAGGAGGACAAACCTATCGATGTTGATCAGTATGGTCAGCAGCTCATATTCGTTGACAAAGAGGATAATTCGGATGACGATGATGGTGGCTTTGAAGATGTGCCTATCGAAGGATTGAACCGACTTCCTAAGCTGCCTTTCCTTCAAAAAGGGGGGTTCGATGAATCAAACAGGAACCAGATGCGTGATAGCTTGGATACAGGAGGCCCCGAGCTGCAGGAAGCCAACGATGACTCCCTTTTCGTGGAAGGTGGTCAGAACGAACTAGCGAATCATAACCACCATACCACAGATACATTGTTCGATGCCACTGGAGATGATGATGACGAAACGCTTCAACGAGCGATCGCGATGTCTCTCCAATCTGGTGTTGGTGCCGATGCCGGTACCAACGATGATGATCTACCTGAAATCCAGCTTAACCAGAACTACGTGTCCCTTCCATCTATCCACGAGGCCCCCGCAGACCTTACGGATCATAGTGATGACGAAGGAATGGACTTTGTCGCCGCCTTAGCACAATCCAAGAGAGTAAAGAAAGCACCGCCCAAAGTGGCAGGTAACCCCTTCGATGGTCCGCTTCCCTTTGAGTCACTTAAACCGTTCAAAGCTGGAAAATCAACCAACCGTGGTAAATCAGCTGAACAAGAATCTGGCGCAACAAAACCCGACAATGAATCAAGTAAGACGAAGGATAACCAGATACTGCCGCCGTGGTTCTCAGGGCCATCGCAAAGTGTCAAGGATGTTGAGTTCGTCAGTGATAAGGTTCACCATCGTCCAGTGGCGAAGCCGCCTAGTGAGCAGAATGTACCAGATCACGTGTTCATCGTTGGCGATGAAGAAACGATGGAGGACCATGATTCAGGGGCTTTAAAAGGCTCAAAACCATTCATTGACTTGGAGCCGACTCCTCAATCGAACGGTGGTGGTCAAAAATCTCAAATCAATTTCGAGGTTGGACCACAAGTAACTCCTGTCGAAGCACAAGCTACTGAAACAAAGGACGCCGAAGCTTTGGAAGTACATACGGGAGATATCATTCCAGTGGATGCGTCCAATCCATCTATGACGGAGAAACACATCTCCATTGATGATGAAACAGATTTGAGGCACGCCGAAACGTCGCCATCGCCTGAGTTCGAGGATGTTGTCATACAGCCAGACAGCATACCCACGGAACCAACTACCCTAGATCAATCAGACCAAGTGGAAGAATATTCTGATGACGACAATTTTTCAGATCCTGAAGACGAGCAATTACTCGAACAGCTTGCGGCTGAAGGGGAAGAGCATGTACGCTTTGCAGCGACACTAAACTCTACTTCTCACACCGAACTTCCATTTGACTACGAGCAAGAGCTAAGACAGTTGCGGTCTCAGCAAAAGAAGGACCGCCGAGATGCAGACGAAGTGTCACAAGTCATGATTACTGAATGCCAGCAGTTGCTGAGGCTATTCGGTCTTCCATACGTCACGGCCCCTATGGAGGCTGAAGCCCAGTGTGCAGAATTGGTGTCACTTGGCCTTGTTGATGGTATCATCACCGATGATAGTGATGTGTTTTTATTTGGAGGCACACGCGTCTACAAAAACATGTTCAACCAAAGCAAGTTTGTTGAATGCTACCTCACAACTGACCTAGAGAAAGAGTACTCTCTATTCCGCACCAAACTCATCAGGCTCGCCCATTTATTAGGGAGTGACTACACAGAAGGAATCCCCGGCATCGGGCCTGTAACTGCTTTAGAGATCCTCACTGAATTCGGGACACTGGAAGAATTCCGTGATTGGTGGACGCAGGTGCAGACAGGACTCAATATGGGCAACGATAGTCATGCAATATTCTACAAGAAGTTCAAAAAACATGCTACAAAAATCTTCCTACCACCGTCCTTCCCCGATCCCCGAGTCGATGCCGCGTACCTGGAACCAGAGGTGGATTCGGACCCGTCTCCCTTTCAGTGGGGAGTGCCCGACTTGCATGGTCTAAGGAACTTCCTTATGTCAACAATTGGCTGGAGTCAAGAACGCACTGATGAGGTGCTGGTGCCCGTAATTCGCGATATGAACCGCAGAGAGCAGGAGGGCACACAATCGAATATTACTAGTTTCTTCAGCGGTCCGCAAGGAGCGGGTGCTTTTGCACCGCGTGTCCGCAGTGGTGGACAGACAAGGATGGAGAAAGCATTTAGTCGACTCCGGCAGCAAGCTATATCTGTGGAACAGGATGATTCAATTGGCCTAGATAGTCACTTGCATGATCCAGCTGCAGATGGGTCATTGGAGAGCCCAGTACCATCAAATCTGGCGACAGGAACGGAGACGCGCCCCAAACGAGGGCGTCGCGGAGCACGAAATGCACCGGATGGGCAAGATGATATGGCGGAGAGGACTGCTACCAACAAAAAGCGTCGGACCCGCGCCAAGTAGATAGTTGATCGCGGTGATGTCAGGGCTATAATGATGCTTGACAAGTGGCTACACGCTGTTGCTACTATTGTTGCTACTACTGAAAAATATATTCATGATAGTACGGCGGGTACCTAGTAATCCAAGGCCTTAGGGATCTTTGTGTAGTATCGGTGTATTCTGTAGTTGCTTCGAGTTGTTCTAGCATTCAATATGCGAGAACTAGTGACTCGTCTACTCCGAGTAGCGAGATATCCACTTGCAAGACCCCTGGATGGTGGGGCAACTTGGCCTGACCGACACGACCTATTCGTTGCCATGGATGACCGGAACTGACAGAGTCGCTAGCTAGGTCAAGCGAAAGACTTTGCCTCATAGAGAAAGGTACGCACTGCAGTAACCGAAGTACCACTATTATTGCCGTGTAGATAGTGGGGATAGTCCCCGTTAGTAGAAGTGGGCCGGCTGGCCTTCCCCTTGGGTAGCTGTCGATTGTCAGCAAGAAAATAAAGCTTGTTACTCCGTACCCAACCCTGAATTTTCTGCTTGTCATGAAAAATGTGAGAAAGAAAAGAAAGAAAGGCACCTTCACCAGCGCAAACTGGAACTATAGGTCAAAATCTACCATATTCGGCTTGTATATTAGTTCAAATGATCGATCTTTTAGGAAGCCAGCAACACACGTTATCTGTCACGGTGTAACGAGCACTGCTCTATGTTACACAAATGGGGCTATTGCACAATCGATCGAACCCATATCCCAGCCACGGTAAGGTGGGTCGGATCTGATAGTCTTGTCTTCCCAAGGTACCCTTCCGTAACCCGTTATAAGGTTTATTCAAACTCGGTTATATCTCATATGCCACTCGTCTTATCACTCGGCTATTGTAGGGTCGGCAGATGGCAGCTTCCCCGTGCGTGAAGCTATCCCCATGACACGATAAGCCCTGCCGGCCAGCTGATCCTCCGGCACAACCTGCCGAATCGCGTCTAGTGGCTTGGCGATCGTCAATGGTGGACGATCTTGGGGATATGATTGGTGGGGAAGGGGGAAAGCAGAGCCGGGCGGCGCCGCATCGAACTACCAAACCAAGTTAGCGTGGGCTGTCACGGGGTCGGTGTAGGACTTGCCTATTTGGGAACAAAGGGAGGGTGGCAGCATGAAAGAGAGGAAACCCAGATAAATATACCCTCTCACAGTCCGTCTCTCACCTTCTTCTTCTTCTTCTTCTTCTTCTTCTTCATCATCATCATCAAGCTTAACTGCCAGTTTCATCAAAGACCTCATCTGGTCGGTGTCCTCGCGACTCACCCGCGCTTTCCCTTCTCGACCTGTCCGTCTATCTCGGCTCCCATCAATAGATGGCGCTCTCTCTTTATCCCCTTCGTCGTCATTCTCACGCATATACTATTGCCCTTTCGCAACCTATTCGCAGAGCCAGTAGGAATTGAATGCACTTATCAAATACCTTTCTTGAATCATACATCATAAACTCAATATCTTCCCCAATTCAAGCCCAATCCAATTACGAGAACAAAGCAAACAAACAAACCCAATATGGCCATCGAGATCCTTCCCCTCACAAAAGAGGACATCCCCTCGGCCGTAGCATGCATACAGAAAGCGTTCGCCGACGACCCGTACTTTCACTGGGTATTCAACAATAAATCCGGGGTAAGTAGCCCTCCGTTCGAGGACCTTCCAATCTCGGTTAGAGATACCAGGTACCTCGAACGATGTACAGACTGAGCTAGAGTTGTACATGTAGAATCCCGCACCCTACTCTGCACTGTCAGTCCCAGCTCTACCATATATATAAAACTAAACAAAATCATGAACAGTTCAACATTCACCGCAACGCTGCCTCTCTTGCTGCACACTTCCTCTACGGCCTCTCCTGCAACGAGCCTATTTTCGTGGCCAAATACACTACCAACACCCCCAGAGACAAGATTCCCACCGATTCCCCCGTCGTCGGAGTCTGCTGGTGGTACAGCCCGCAACCCCCGTCCGAGCCTGTCCCCTGGTCCGTCTGGGCGCAAGACTGGATCCTCTCCTTCCGCCAGCTGTACAATAACATCCGATTCGGTGGCCGAGGTGGCCTTAATGTTCGTCGTTACTGGCTCTGGAAAGCCCGACAACAGGAGACTCACGACCGAGTTTGGACTGATCCCCGCGGCTACTACTTCTGCAATGTGATCGCGGTCGACTCCTCAATGCGAGGAATGGGGCTGGGTCGGAAATTGGTCGAGGTAGTTAGTCAACAAGCTGACCGAGAGGGCATGCCTTGCTACTTGGAAAGTTCCAAGGGGTTTCCGAACCTGATAATCTATGAGAAATTGGGGTTCGAGATGGTCAGTGAGATTGAGTGTGTGGATGGCAAGGATAAATGCAAGGTATGTGAGACTTTTCAGCTTTGGTTGGGTTTCTTATGTCGCCGTGTGGGTGGGCTAATGAGCACAGCTGTATTGTATGATCCGTCAGCCAAAAATAAAGGCGTAGATGGGATCGTAGATGTACCCTTATTATCCAAATAGCATGCAACATCCATGTCTACTACTACCATTTCTACAGTGAAAGGCGTTCATCTCCCAATTATATCGACGCTATTAGACTAGAATATCTAACGTGGGGGGGGGGGAAGGGAGAGAAGGTGGCAGACATGATTTCCATAGTTCAGACTACTAAGGATTTGAAGCGAGTGACAGATACTTTTGTCTGGCTTGAGATGGTGGAAAGTCACCTTCCATCTGCTTGGATGACTGGCTCCGAAGTATATTTACCCTGAGCCAAGTTATTACTTAGGAGTAAGATACATCATAGGAAATCCTTCGATCGAAACGGTTTTGATATGATTTGTTTAAAGTTTATCTTATCTGTAAAGTGTGGCTTCCGAATCAGGTCAGGTCAGCTTCAATTCAGATCGCGCAATTCTGCTCCCTAATAAGGATAAACACCACCCGCAACACGATGTTCGTTTAATCACAATGGGAAATTCTTGGCGGAGGTGTTGTGAAATTTACAAGAAAATGCGGTAGCCGTGGGTCATGACCCCCATGCGGTAATTAGACAAATTTGTAAAACAATTTCAACACAAGTGGCCCTTGTGGCGCAATCGGTAGCGCGTAAGACTTGCAAGTACTCCCGAGGACCCCTTTACAGCACACACGTTACTAACTATCTCTGCAGCTAGATTGAGATCTTAAGGCTGTGGGTTCGACCCCCACCAGGGGCTTTCTTTTTTTTTGTCTTTTTCTCCTTTCCCACCTTTTAACATGGTACAAGTCATATGCACTGTTTGCATTCTTTATTTCTTTTCTACCCCTTTCCATCGCGGGGGTGGCCTCTCTCAGATGCTTGTTCATCTAACCCCAATCACCAACCCGGTAAATGCAAGCCGAGTCTGCCCCGAAGTAGAGCCGGATTATCCAAGAACGCAGTAGCGCGTAGAACTTGTGCATACCTCCGGCTACCTCTCAGTTCCAAAGAATCAACTAAACATTAAAATAACTAAGTAACAAGTAACATAAGTAACCTTATGGCTGTGAATAATACACTAGGGACTTAAGTTGCATTTCTTTATACTATGTACCTTAATGATAATTTATGAATCCCGGTAAATATAATTGTCAATTCGTATGACCACGAAGCTAGCTTGCAGTTCTATTTACGCCGACTAGAAGAATGGATCAATGCATGGAATTACTGGCCGAGACATGATAGTGTTACTGGACAGAGAATATTCTATATTGTTTCCTGTTTGGTGGTGTAATGATCCTATGGCTCGAGACTACTCCCGAGGCTATTATTAGGGCCATCTCTGATCCATCCCTAGGCGACCAGTTCCTCATTCATAAACTTAAAAGAAAGTCTTTTGTTGCTGCGGGGCTATCTTGAATCTCCACTACATCGTATCCATGCCGGAGTGACGATTCCCGTTTTCGGGAAAGATGCTTCTACGTACCAACCTGCCGTTCCTGAACAAAGAATGTGGATACAACCCAAAACGTCCAGCTTTGCTTCCTTAAGGTTTACCCATATAATCCCAAAATAGTGACCTATGATTACCAAGAGACTTCACGAGAAAGCTCAAGAAGTGTGCAGTTTGCGAAATGCGAGATATTTCACCTTTTTCAATGTCTCCTCTTACTTTATAGACTATCTTCAACTGGCACCAGTTCTCAGCATGATTCGGGGGAAATCCAGATTTACGAAATACATTGTCGCTGCATTCGCCAGTTATATTATTCTCACTCTTTTATTCAGTGGTACGGGAGAGAAGTATTGGAAACAGGACTGGGTGAAGATCGCGCGGTCCACGTTGGAGGATCGGGCGCTGGAGCATATTCAAAACGAAACGCTTGGGGTTTGTTCTGCTTTATATTTTATGGTGATGCCCGTTGCGTATTTGCTAATGATTTTTGACAGTTTGAACACATTTACGCCATTGGACTGAAAGAACGAACAGATAAGCGCGATTTTCTCAACCTCGCCGCGTCGATAGCCGGGTTTCGGGTCGAATGGATAGACGGGGTACACCCAGAGGACATGAGCGAGAAGGCTCTGCTCAATGTACGCTGTTTTGTGTCTGAGACCTCTGACCCTAGTTGACAACTCTTTTAGGATAACTTATTAGCACCATCCGAGATAGGATGCTGGCGCGCTCATATGAACGCTTTGAGCAAGTCAGTATGCTCCTTCGTCATGCGAAAACCTTATCCTGTTATAAGCTGACATTATCATGATATAGTATGGTCCAAAACTCCTACTCAACAGCACTTATCCTTGAAGACGACGCAGACTGGGACGTTAGCATTAGGCAACAACTCCGCGAATTTGCCCGAGGCGTACGCGCGTTAACCAGAAATGCCAACACGACCAAGAGCGCTCCATACGGCACCAACTGGGACATCCTCTGGGTGGGCGGATGCGCTTCATCTGCCGCTCCCAACGAGACGCAATTCTATGCCATCCCAAATGACCCGACCGCCCCCAGTGTCGATCACCGTGGTACGTGGGGCGGCCCCCTCGACTCATGGAAGGAGATTTACCCTGAGACGTCGACTCGTTTCATTTATCGGGCCGATATGGGCTGCTGCACCTATGGGTACGCGGTGACCAAGCGAGGCGCAGAGAGGATCCTAGCAGCCTTAGCGGTCGATCGGCTCGTGGCTGCAGTGGATAACTCCATGGCTGATATGTGTGGTGGTAAGGATGGCCGTTCGCAGATCGAGTGTTATGCGCCGTTTCCCAACATCATCGGGACGTACAAGGCGGCCGGTCTTGCGTCGAAGGATTCGGACATCCGTGAAGGCAGCGACGAGTGGCACGAGGCACAGGCCTGGAATCTCATGTACAGCACCCGACTGAATATTCATCGGCTGGTGGCTGGTAGGGATACTGTTTATGCCCAGTATGATGAGGGTTTTCCTTGGTCGCGGCGCGTGTTGGATTGGAAGGAGTTCGAGTACCCGAGGGGTTATCTAGTTTCTTGAGCTTGTTGGTACATATTTGCTAGCGTGACTTATAGTTATTATATCCAAGAATGTATAGTCCCTTGTTTAACCCTTAGCTATGGCTTTCGTGTCTCCAATAGATAAGAAGAGCCCGGCCCAGATCGCTCTTGCTGCGCAGTCCATGGAACCTGACCCGTACAACAGACCGATCTCTCTTCCAACCACAATGACCCAGCCAAGTGAACAGAGAACCCCAAGCTCAATTTCCACGAAATTCACAGTTTAAGCTCCCAAAGCCTGGTCCCTGACGGAAACAGGAGAACCGCCCCCCTCTCCCAAGGTTTACAGGAGCCGTACGAACCCACATTCCAGTGCCCGCAACCATCCCTATCTTACTTCCGTTTCCGGCTTCGATCCAGGTTCCCCGCCCCCCCTGGCGCACATCACGAGTACGAGAAGTAACTATAAAGTGTAACATTGAGGTTCCTTTCTGACCCGCTCTTTTCTCAATCATGTGCCTTTGGATACGGTAGAGCACACTCGCACAAGTCTGGGTCGTGGGACCTCATGATGTTTCAGTGCGTTCTTCTCTCTAGCACCACAACCTCTAGGTCACTCTACACATCATGTACTTGGTAGACCTGTTGGACATGACCTGTAGCGCCACCCAACCAAGGTAGATGTCATTGAGAGAAAGTGGAGTGGAAGGTGGTAGAGTTTCTTTCCTTCCTTGAAATAGAGATCCCTGGTGCATACATAGCTTTTAGGACCCGGGGATGATATGCTGTGTTTATTGCAGAGCCTCACCCTCTAGCAAGCAACACGATACGCTGAACCGATCCAATTATACTATACTGGGTTTTCAACATGGTTGTTGCAGAAACGAACCCGAAGGACGATGAGTGCAAGGGTCTATTGACTTCGATAAGTTGCACTCCTGCAAGCCCACCACCACCACCACCACCACCCCCACCCCCATCATCGGACGATGTGAAGCTGGAGCTGGGATATTATTCATATGAGGACGAAAAGAGGCCTGGGGCGTTGTCTGAAGAGCCGGAAAAGCAGATAGGAAGTGTTGGACTTCTTGTATGGATGACAATTAATATTGTCGCGACTGTTGCTATTGTAAGTTTCTGTCATGCTAGACATGAAGATGATTATTACTAGTTACTGACACACTCAATCAGGTCTTCACTAACAAATCCATCCTCTCCAATGCATCTTTCCGCAACTCACAAGTATCCTTCGCCGCCTACCATTTCACCATCACCGGACTCACACTATGGCTAGCATCGCGGCCATTCTGCGGCTGGTTCGAACCCAAGCACGTATCACCCTATCGAATCCTCCACCTTGTTGCGGCTATGTGCATCCAGGTCATCTTTCAGAACCTGGCTTTGGCTTATTCGTCGGTTATCTTTCACCAGCTGGCGCGGCTGCTCCTTACACCTGCTACGGCGTTGTTAAATTTTGTGCTGTTCCAGTCCAGCATCCCCAGATCAGCGTTCCTTCCCCTGGCCCTACTCTGCACGGGAGTTGGCATTGTCTCGTACTTTGATTCACTACCGTCCGCGAAAGGCAACGATACTACGACACCAGAGGGTATTTTTTTCGCTTTGTCGGGTGTGTGCGCTAGTGCACTGTACACGGTCTTGGTGGGCCGGTATCATAAGAAGCTGGAGATGAGTAGTATGCAGCTTCTACTCAATCAGGCCCCTGTCAGCGCGGCTGTCCTGCTGTGTGTTGTTCCGTGGATGGAGACGTTTCCGGAGGTTGCGACTGTTCCTGGGTCGTTGTGGACTTCGATACTTGCGGTAAGTTGACTTGGTTGTTTCTTTGTTTGACAATGAATAAGCGTAGAGAAGTGGCTGATTTATGCTTTGCAGAGTGGAATATTCGCTTGTCTGGTGAACCTGTCTCAATTCTATATAATTGATGCTGCTGGGCCGGTTACAAGCACGGTGATCGGACAGCTCAAGACGTGCATCATTGTAGGGTTGGGATGGGTGCTGAGTGATCATGAGATTCTGCGGCAGAGTGTCGCGGGTATTCTGATGGCTTTGACGGGAATGAGCTTGTAAGTTACCTTGTCTTTCTGGTTTCTCTAATATAACTGACTTTCTGTAGGTATATGAGAATAATTTTGAGGCATCAAACATGATAAAAAGAAATTATGATCTGAAGGTGTATACACCGCGACGGTTGATATTGGGTGGATTGTACTAGGATGGGAGTGGGATTGGGGTACATATGCTCGTGTTTAAATTTTTGATTCACAAAGAATGTGGCATATGACTACACTGTTTGCAATGTCCTGGTCAAGCTTGGAGTAAAGATTGCTTAGAAGATGATATATAAGTGTATAACTCCAAATACAATACTATCTACAGCGTCTCATATGAACGGTATCGATTGAGCCATTAGCTCGATCGAAGCTGTCGGAAAGAGAACATGGCTCTCGAATTCCCTACCCTTATGCCTGTTGCTCGAAGTAAGTTTTCAAGTTCTTTGAAAATCAAGGAACCATCCGCCCGGTCGATCAGTAGGTGCGAGTGGGTCGTATTCGTGTGATGAACGTTTTCGGCAATGGAGCATCAGTGGATGTGACGCTGAGGTACCTGGTCCAAGTAAGACATACACCTTGACTCCATCGCTGAATACGAAGATTGTTGATCCACCAATGCCCACCCTGCCATTGTACATGCGACCATGTCCATATTACCTGGCCCTGGTCCAAGATTCTATCTAGGGTGAGGCGAGAACAACTTCAGGGTGGTCTCTTCTATGACAACCCCCAAACCACACTATCGCCTGATCATTGCCCCGAAATTCAGAATCTTTGCCAAATCGCCCTGATGATACTTCAATCATCTCCTCGAGGATCCTGCCTCCAATGGCTCACATCCCAATTTAATCGGCGTCGATTTCAGCTCTCGTTCGCCCTTGCTATTGTTCTTCTCCTCTCCTACCTCTTCCATCTTGATGTCCTCCCAACCGACTATGAGGCCCCCTTCAAAGACCACTATGCTCGCACTCTTTCAGCACGAGACCTCCTCGCCCGTCCGCTTTCCCAAGATCTCACCACCATCCCTAAGCTTATCCATCAGACGTGGTTCCCTGCCGGTAGCAACATGAGCGACGATGCCCAAACCTGGGTACGGACAATGCGCTCGCAGAATGCAGATTGGGAGTATGTACTATGGGATGACGAGACGAACCGGATGCTCGTGGAACAGTACTTCCCTTGGTTCCTGACAGATTACAACCGTCTCCCCAAGGAGATCCACCGAGCAGATGTGGTGCGCAACCTCTACATGTACCTATTCGGAGGGTAAGTCACCACCAAGACTATTAACCTCGCATTAGCTAACAGCAGTAATCTCTAGAATGTACGCCGACGTCGACACAGAAGCTCTCCGGCCCGTGGAGCCTCTCTTCACCAGCCATTCCACCACCCTCGCCAAGCACAGTCAAATCCTCTCCACAGGGCCACGCAAGAACGACCATGAATGCACACAGCGCGGCTTTGTCGGCCACATGGCACACAAAGAAGGACTTGATGGCCCTGCCGCCGTCCCTAATGGCTGGATGGCATCACCCCCGGGCCACCCTTTCTGGCTCCTGCCTGTGATCCACGTGATTGAGAATCCCAACGGGAACGGCGATGGATCTGTTGAGTCACTTACGGGGCCTGGGGCACTTGGTACTATGCTACACAAGTATTACGAGGATTTTAAGGATGGTTCGGTGCGGACGCATGTGTGTCGAACGGTGCGGCGGTGGTCACCTGCGTGGGACCTTTACTGTGGACCAGAGGGCAGTGAAGATGAGGTTGGGGCAAAGGCTGATAAGATGGTGGTGTTGCCGCGACAGCAGATCTATCCGTATAGCTGGGCGGATGATAAGCACCCTGCGTGCCTGGCGGCGTGGGGCAATCCAGACTTCAATCCGGATGAGTGTAAGAGGTGGATTGATGTGGATGAGTGGCCGAGTTATTTCATTACATATTGTACGCATTCGTGGTGAGGAAGCATGGAAGTAAGTATGATTTGAGGTGCTGGTTTCTGGGCAATAGACCGATTGGTATTGTGGATTGGTGTTTTAGGTTGATAGTTTTCTTGTTTAACAATAGTTCAAGCTTTTATGGTTATGCTGATCGGAATGTATGGATCTGCGTGAAGAGAACTGCCATTGTATGGCTGGCACAAGCCATGTGTTGTCACTCTTACTATTTGACATACGAAGCCAAGAATCTTCACTTGTGAATTGCTAGCTCCAACATAAAGACTATTAGCCAATGTCTCAATAGTGAATAGATATACGGACATAGTTAAAGACTGAAAGGGTGACACATCCAAATTTGCAGGCTCCAGCTTAAGGATGCCCATTCCCAAAACGGAACTGTCACCCTTTTCCGTGCTTTGATTGGTCAACGGGGCCAATGTCCGCAAGCGTCAGCCCTACTCGTTTACTACTATACTACTACTAGACTAGTATACAGAATACAGTTAGAACATCTTCCGAGCTTCCGGTAGGTAACTGGATTGCCCCGTCAAGGTTGGCCAACATTCTACTATTTTCTCATCCAGTCTCACCTCATCCCTGTTAGTCGGACATTCTAGCGCAACGACGTAAGCATGACCAAAGAATGCTATCTAGTTAATCAGCTCAGCTTACGATCCCCTTTCTCATACTAAAATCTTCTGGGGGATCCACCCGCTCCGAAGTCCCCCCATTGCCCCTGAATCCGGGCGTTAATCATCATCGATATCCACAATGACTATAGTATTGAGAGTTGGATTGCTACCCGGCCCCTGATCCACCAGCCCCATCCGAGGTTCCTCAGCCTCAGCTCGTAGCAAATGGAACGCGCGCGCGACAGCCTAAGCTAGTCCCTCGTAAATAGCCGCCAATGGACCTGCTACAAACAAACGCCCCCAAAATAGTGGAGACCAATCAGATTCCCATCATTTGGACCCCTGCTACGACCTGACCAATAAAAGCAGCTTTTAAATGGCCGCCTACAGACCTGCTGAAGCTTGATTGATGCAGCTGTGCAGTTACAATGAATGGATCATGCAGAGTAGGGTTACACCCAAGCCTCCCTCCCACGGATGAGACCCCGTCAAAACCCGCAAACGTCCCAGGGTCACACTCTCTCCTTCGTTTAGCCTCAGACCCTGATTTTCTCGGTCCAGACTATGCCGGCGTTGCAGTGGTTTCCAGTTCCATGGAAATAGACCTAGCACCTAGCAGAAGGAAGTAGTGCTATCCACCACTACTAGTACTAGATATATCCAGGTTTGACCGTGAGATGGTTCTTTTGGCGGAGTGAAACGCCCCCAATGGCCACCACGCGCTTCTTTGGAGACACTGTTTATTAGTATTACTTTTGTGTCAACTGGAAGGCCCGTTAAGAGTCCCTCCCAATAATGGCTATCCTGGATATTCCGCCCAAGGAGGCTTCAGTATGGCCTGTTACACTGGGCATTCTGTATGTAGTCCACCAGTCAGCCAAAATCACCAGCGTTAACCATTGAATGTAGGTCGTGGGTGTTTTGGTCGAACTTGACCATTTTATTCAATAAATGGGTGATTGAGTCCACTGAATTTAGTACGTGAATTACTCCAATCCACTATACTCACTACGAACATGAACATCCCACTAACATTCTCCAGGATACCGTGAGTTTGTCTTCATGATGTGAGGGAGTATATCAACACAGTCTAACCAACAATTCCAACCCAGCAATCATCCTAACAACATGGCATCTCGTCTTCGCAACCCTTGCTACTCAACTTCTCGCCCGAACCACCACCATGCTCGACGGTCGCAAGAGAATGCGTATGGACGGCCGAACCTACGTCCGCATGATCATCCCCATCGGCATTCTTTACAGCGGTAGTCTCGTCTGCAGCAACATCGTCTACCTCTACCTGAATGTTTCCTTTATTCAAATGCTCAAAGTATGCCCCCCATCGCCCGCAATATAAATTGTCAATACTAAGGAAACAAAAACAGGCCTGTGGCCCAATAGTAACCCTCCTCACCAGCTGGGCCTGGCATGTCAAAACCCCGTCGCTTGAATCCTTCCTCAACATCCTCCTCATTGCCTTCAGTGTCGCCCTCGCCGTCGCCGGCGAAGTCCAATTCTCCTGGCTCGGCGTCATCTACCAACTCGCCAGTCTTGTCTTCGACGCCAACCGTCTTGTCATGATCCAGATCCTGCTGTCAGACGAGGGCCAGAAAATGGATCCCCTGGTGACACTGTACTACTCTGCACCGGTGTGCGCTTTCACGAACTTTATGATCGCGTTTTATACTGAGCTGCGCGGGTTCAGTTGGAGTGTGGTTGGGGAGACTGGGTTCGGGGTGTTGTTAGCGAATGCCGCGGTGGGGTTTATGTTGAATGTGTCGATTTTTGTTCTGGTGTGTATTTCCCATTTCTTTTCAGCCCTGGGTGGTCATGAGGTGATGATTGTATGTGAGTGCTAATGAACCTGGATATGTCTAGATTGGGAAGACATCCGGTTTGACTATGACGCTGGTCAGTGTGCCAAAGAACATCCTATTGATTGTTTGTTCTGTGGTAATTTGGGGCACGCAGATCACTTCGCTTCAGATGGTTGGATATGCGATTGCGCTGTTTGGGTTGTTGTATTATTCTCTGGGGTGGACGACTATTAGGAGGGCATATGATTCTGGGTATGTCAGGCTGGTTGGGAGACAAGTAGAGAGGGTGGAGAAAGAGGAGGAAAATGTATAGAGTGGAGGAGATGCGGTTTCTTGATGGCTTTTGTTTTGGTGTTGTTGATTGAGGGTTCTAGGTCGGCGTTTAGAGAGGTATGTAATATAAGATAATATCATACTACTTGGATATATTGGAGTCTCTGAAATTATAAGACTATATCAGCTTTAGGTGACTACATTCTTGGGCTAATAAGCAGCGAAAGTCTATGAAAACCTCGACTAGAATCTACAGCAACTCGCAGAAAGAATGCTATGAATCAGCACACTACTAAAATCACCTCAGTACCCTATAGGTACTTCAGTGTACGCATCATGAAAACACTAAGTTGGGTTATGGCTTGTGCCGTCCGCACTTTCCTTGATCGTGTAGACTCAACTACAACTTGATGCGCTATAACCCTTTCAATGGTCCTATGGTAATGTCTTTCTATGTATATAGTCAGTTAAATTATTGCGATCTAATAAGAATAGTGCTAACCTACAGTAGCTCGGCGCTGCACCGTCGGAACAAAGCCCGGGGAGTGGATCCATAATGTCGCGGGGTTGGGACCGGAATTGCGCCGACCAGCGGGGAAGACTTTACGAGTAAGCAGTTCTACTATATCTACCATCCTTTCCCAGAAAAACTACTAGTGACACTTGGATAGTCATATCTTTCTCACCCTCTAGTCTCGTTAGCAAACTCATCATGGACCAGTTGAACGACATTGGTGGCCGATTGGCCCTTATTACCGGCGCCTCAGGAGGGTAAACTCTCTTCCACTCCCATCCATACCACACTTGGAGTCGTCAATAAGTTCATTATTAACAAACAAATACTATAGCATCGGTGCCGCCTGTGCCCGCCAACTAGCCGCCAAATCCGTGCACTTAGCCCTCACCTACTCATCCAATTCGACATCCATAACCACCCTCCAGAAAGAGCTCCAAAACGAACACCCCGCCCTCGTTATCACTATCCACCAAGTCGACGTCTCCTCACCCGTCCAGATCACCACCCTTTTCACCGAGATCCAATCCCAACACAACAACCGCACCCCGGACATCCTCATCTCCAATGCCGGGTACGGCAAACGGGTCCCGCAAGTATGGGACATCACGACGGAGGAATTCGATTACACTCTGACCGTGAATCTACGGGCCTCGTTCCTGCTCGTCAAGGGGGTAGTCGAGCACATGAAGGCGCAGCGCTGGGGACGGATTATCTTCATGTCGTCGATTGCGGGGTATGGGGGTGGCATTAACGGGTGTCATTATGCGGCATCAAAGGCCGGGTTGACGGGCATGATGAAGAACTTGGCAACGAGGTTAGCAGAGTACAACATTAGTGTCAATGATGTTGCGCCGGCGATGATTGGGGATACAGGGATGATCCCTAATGCTGAGGCCATTCCGGAGGTGGCAAGCACGATTCCCCTAGGGAGGTTGGGGTTGCCGGAGGAGGTGGCTAATGTTGTCACTATGTTAGTGAAGACGGGGTATATGACAGGGCAGAGTTTATTGTTGGCGGGAGGGTTGAAATGATAGGTTTCTTCGATTAATATAGATGTATGGATTCAATATAGATGTATGAATTCAATTCAAAATCATCTTTATGTTCTTTGACTTGATCGCGTCCGCTATATAAGTTTGTATGGATGGATGTGGGCTGTTTCTCTGAGGATTGTGAGCACGAGCACTATTGTTTCTTTCTGGTCGCTAGCTTATCTATGGGTAGGTTATCGCATGAGCAAAGGGACAGTATATCTAGAGAATCTACCTTTCCACAACCAATAAATGAGTAACTTACTAGTAAACACACGCGAGCAGCATGATGAAAGCATGTAATACTCTTAGCTAAGGACCCATAGAACACAACCAGTCAGAGAACAGCGATAGCTCATCACAGCACGAGGAAGTACACTTGACAAAAACACAGCCAGATGTCAGTCATTACTATTAGATTGTTAGATGTGCCCTTGATTCCTCAACTGTATCGTGAAATTCCAATATTCCAAACAGGCAGTATTAATCCTATGCTACATCGTCTATTTCTATGATGCCGTGAGAACTAGAACAATAACCAATTATTATCTACTGCCTCTTACCTTCCAGGCGAGAGGGGAGGTTGTGATCCTGGAGGGAGATGAGTATGTGTGGATGGGTAGTATATAGTATACTGCCATCGGGAAGCCGTCATGCTGACATCATTGCCGTTGCATCGCGACAGTTTTCCAATCACATTTCTATCGCGAAGAGAAAGAAAATGGCTACAAACTCCCAAGAACCAAATACATGAACAGTAGCCAGGATGTTCATTATTACATTTTTGCACTGGATAGCAGACTATCTGCTGTCTTTGGTCAAGATGGTAAGCCTTACCTCTGTCGCCTATCACAGCAACTAACGGGTCTTAGGTCCATAATAGAGAGGTTGGATGGATCACCATAGAGCGCAAGGTAACATTCTCGCTGATCGCTTTTAATCCATGCGCCGTACTTACAGGAGACAGACCGGTAAACATATGCGGGAACAGCAGCCGCTGTGGAAGAAGCTTAAGCTGCTTCTCTTATTCAACCCGTTAACAGAATGGCTGGATACCACTCACCTGATGCGATTATACTTGCATCATACTGCCGTTGAAGAAGGTACTTTTTCTGTTTCTCTTTTTTCTCGAGACCCAGCGTTGACCCCAGCAGGCAAACAAGAAGCCACCCCTGCATCTCGGAAACGCATCAAGGCCTTTGTTGACTTCTACCATATCAACATGAACGACTTCACCCCTTCCGACATAACAGCCTATGCAACATTTGAGGACTTCTTCGTACGTGCCCACAAGCCCGGCTCACGCCCAATCTACCGTAAAGACGACCCTACGGCTGCAGTGATAGTTGCCGACTCGCGCGTCGTTGCCTACGAAGCCGTAGCCGAGAGCAAGAAGATATGGATCAAGGGGAATGATTTCTCTATCACGAATCTGGTAATGGATAAGCAATTGGGCCCGAAGTTCGCGGATGGCCCGGTGGCGAGTTTTCGGTTGTCGCCGCAGGATTATCATCGGTACCATAGTCCGGTTTCGGGGACCATTAAGCAGTTTCGAAGCATGCCGGGTGACTATTATGAGGTAGATCCGATAGCGCTGCAGAGTCAGGTGGACATCTTAACGAGGAATGCGAGGGATTATGTGGTTATTGAAACGAAGGAGTTTGGGGAAGTGCTTTTTGTGGCTATTGGGGCTTCGCAGGTGGGGACAGTTAGGTATGCACTTTTTGAGTTGTGGTGCCAGTTGAAGAGTGCTAATGGTCAATAGGATTCATCCGCAGTATCAGCAATCGGGGACTCAGATACACAAGGGTGATGAGCTTGGGATCTTCCAGTTTGGAGGGTCGTCCATTATTGTGGCATTCCAGAAGGGTCGTATACAGTTTGATGAGGACATTCTGAAGGCGAGTAAGAACGCCATTGCTGTTGATGTTGAAGTGGGGATGAGTCTGGGTCGGGCTGTCGGTGAGAAGGTACATGACGAGCTATAGTATCAGTTAGTGGCTAGTGGATGCCATGCTGGAAGCAGGACAATATTAGTGTTGGGCTTGTGCCCTTTTATTAGTCAAGATAAAATTCGGTAGACGGACTGGGGCCATGGTGGACCTAAGAATACCCGTCATCAAAGAATTTATATTCAGTCTGATAAATATGTGACAATGACGATCCTGGATAATAATCTGCAGTAGGGTTTATCTACTACTAGTCCTTCACAAGCACCTGTCTCCGCAGTAGATGAACAGTGTTCGTCAACAACCCATCATGAAGGAAGCGGGTGCCACCGACAAACTAGGCGTGAGATACCTGACTCTGATAGGCATGACCGACAGAAAGAAAGGAAAACAGCTCATGTGAGCTACTAGTAGTTTGGATGATCCACTCAGCTATGTTGGTTGATCATCTACCACCTCGGTATGTGGGCCAGTGACTATCACGTGACAGCCCAATACCCACTTTCTCCAGCCCAGTCGGTGGCCACCTCAACTACTGCCTATCTATCTATCTACAGAATGGCGCCGGTTATCTAGAGCGACCCTGTTTCCATCATTATTATCTCTCAGCATTATCCCTGCATCTTTGTCCATCACTGTATCGCCATGAAAGGCCTTCGAGGGCAGAATAAAAAGTCTTCCTGGGGGAACACAAGACTATCCGACCTGCTATGGTCGGTGACACTACTTCCAGGCCTGATCTCCGCTTATCAGCCCGTATACCTCGGATCCCGACCAGCGTCGCCCTTCCTCCCTCCTCAGATCCCGCTGGGTGACTCGCCCCCCCTCTCAGACACCCACGAATTCACGCTTCGCCATATCTTTCACCGAGGAACTTATCAAGATCCTGATCTCCATCGCCGGCTAGATATCACGCCAGACACTCGTCTTCGGGCCGTCTCAGACGAAGGAGTCGAAACCGATGTCGTCACACCGAACACTCCGCTGGTTGCTTCGTCAAAACCGCTCACAATCGAAAGGCTTGCAGACCGACGCCTGTCGGTCATTGAAGAACACCTAGTGACTGCACGATCCTCTGGCTCGGCAGTGGCGCTGTCGCCGTCCGATTGGGTCATGGATACGCTGCCGGGCCCGAATGTCACAGAGAAGAAGACGGTCGTTGCTTTGGCAATGATGACGGCGAATGACTACATCGAGGTACCTGGGACCGGGGATTGGCAGGATATTCATGGTCGGTTCAACCACTCTGGAAGTTTTGGGTGGCAAGGAGACGGGCTCCGAGGTCACGTATATGCCGATAAGACCAATAGCACGGTGGTCATCTCCCTCAAGGGAACTTCACCGGCCTTGTTCGATGGCGAGGGCACTACTACAAATGATAAAATTAACGACAATCTATTCTTCAGCTGCTGCTGTGGCCAGGGGGGCTCTTACCTCTGGCGGCAAGTCTGCGATTGCCAGACAACCCTGTACAATGCGAACCTGACGTGCATTGTTGAGGCGATGCTAGATGAGAACCGATATTATCGCGCCTCAATCGACCTTTACTCTAATATCACCGAGATGTACCCAAATGCCAACGTTTGGCTGACCGGCCATTCTTTGGGTGGTGCGGTGTCCAGCTTGCTAGGCTTGACATTTGGGGTACCAGTTGTTACCTTCGAAGCTGTTCCGGAAGCACTCCCAGCAGCTCGTTTGGGTCTTCCCAGTCCGCCAGGACATGACTCACGTTACCCTCAGTCACGTAAGAACACTGGATCATATCATTTCGGACATACGGCAGACCCGGTCTACATGGGAACTTGCAATGGAGTTAGCTCGGTTTGTACCTGGGGTGGCTACGCCATGGAATCCGCATGCCATACTGGTCAGATGTGTGTCTATGACACTGTTGAAGACAAGGGCTGGCGTGTTGGACTCAGCAAACATCGCATTAACTATGTCATTGCGAATGTTCTTGCTGGCTACGACGATGTGCCTCCCTGTGCGCCTGAAGAGGAGTGCTACGATTGTGAACTCTGGAAGTTTTTCCGCAGTAACGGCTCTGAAATCACTACTACCACCTCGGCCACCTCTACATCCACGTCTACTACGACTAGCAGAACATCTACCTGCAAGACTCCCGGATGGTGGGGCTGCTTGGATCCAACCACGACGGGCGAAACAACGTCGACCTCCACCTCCACCTCCACCTGCAAGACCCCTGGCTGGTTTGGCTGCAAAGATCCAACAACCACCTCGGATATTACATCTGCACCAACAATCACCACAACTGAACCTCCCATGACCTCGACCACTACCTGCAAGACCCCCGGCTGGTTCGGCTGCAAGGATGAAACAACAACTCCAGTTGTGATTGCACCTGCAGCAACCCTCACCATAACTGAGCCTCCCGTTACCTCGACTACTACCGGCAAGCACTTGGGCAGGTTGTGAACATCCATAGAGTCAAGCGTCGATTCGACTCACCTTTTCGAACCTGCTTCCTCTGCCTTCACAGTCGCCCGAAGAGACAAGCTAGATGGCGCGCAGGAAGCCTCTTCATCGGCTTGAGGCATAAGCACCGATCATGCCGGCAAGCATAACAATAAACAACTCCCGTGTCGAGCAACACCCGAATGAACTTCACGCCGGCACTGGCCCCACGAGACGCCTTACCAGACATACTCCACACCTGGTTTGCGAGGAATCCTTCTGAGCCCGAAAGTTGAATTTCCTTTCCACTCTTGCCAAGTTCGCGCGGCAACGCGCTTCATGTGACATAACGCATTTTGGTACGACTATCAGCATTGCTAGACAAGCGTGATTTTGGCGTTTTGAGTTTCCTTTGATTCCCTTTCTTTTTGGCTATTTCTCAGTGGTCCATTTGGCATCGCTGTCATACCATTTTACATTGAGTACTCGCCGTGGCACAGAGAAGCTGGCAAACGGATTGTCCCAATTAATGGCGAGATCATCAGCGGTGAATTTGGGGGCCCATAAACGAGGCGTATCTACCAGCTTGTAAAAAGAATCTGCAACTTCTAGCTGACCGGCCTCTCGGTAAGCGAGAGCAAGGAACATAGCAGACAAATCGCTGCCCATGTTCAATCCCAGCTCCCACCACTCGAGAGCAAGATTATTGTAGTATTCGTGGGGTGCCAGACCACGGACAATGCTGGAGTAAAGAGTTTCCAATCTACCCTTTTTGAGTACCTCGCTAGAGTCTTCTTCCGACCGCGGAACAAACGTCTTCTCTCCCCGACGGGGGAACAGTCCTCTCGCAGTAAGGTAGTAGAAATGGGCCAAAGAGGCGCAAGCACTGGGAACACCGGCCATTGCAGCCTGATGCATGTACTGCTCGTACTTCTCATAATCACCAGCCTCAAACATCGCGGAAGCATAACTCGACAAGTAGTTAGGCTCTTGGTAATCCACTCCTGCCAGACGGGCCAGCTCATCTCTGCTAACGCCCCAATTCACTCCCTTCTTCTTCAGCCCCTCTTGTAGTTGGATATACGTCGGCCACACCTGGGGAATGTTGTAGAACGAAAGAGGCGTCTCCAGGCCCTCCACTCGTGTCGAAGGATAGATAGTCGACATGAGCTCATCCATAAACGGCACCGCGCTTTCATGTTCCCCGCGGGCAATCAGCGTTCTCACATAAACATGCATAGCACGAGGATCACGTTCTTGCAACGCCCATTGTTCAACTTTATCCAGGAATTGTGTGCGTAGGGGGTAATTCGGATGCGCATCGTCGAGGTTCCGTTGAGCGAGCATAAGGGCAGGGGATCTTGCGCCTGCGAGAGCACAAGCACTGTGGAGCCAAACTTCCAGGGCACGATTATCGGGACTCAGTAGGCACCTCGAAACGTTCCAGATGACCTCGACGTTGGTGGAAATTGCGCGAATCGCACGTGCGGATGGAGGCTGGGAATAGGCGGTTCGCAGTAGGGATTGTGCGATTTGTTTGTATTTTTCGAGGCTCAGCTTCGCGCGACCGTAACTTCCTTCATAGCTGTGGGTTTCCTTCCACCGGTCATAGTGTTCCTCCACGGTCTTCTCCAGCCTTTGTAGCATTTTCTCGACATCGCCTTGGACAGTGTGGGCGAATACTCCGTCAATGGTGAAGACGGCTTGTCTCCGAGTGGATTGAGCTTTCCGCGCGATGGGAGATCGTGGCGCTGCATAAGAGGGCGTCGTCGTATGGAAAGATTTGGCTTCATAGCCGGAGAGTCGGTGATGGCGGGTCGAATAGCTCAGGGGAGTGGAAGTGCGCGTTAGGGAGATGGCTTCCGGGTGCAATTGCAGGCGACATTGTCGCAGGACAGAGGAGGTCCGGGAAAGGGACATTATGAGGACGTTGATCAGCCGTAAGTGAGAGATATCGAGAGGTCACTTGCGTGGGATCCCGACCAGTGTTGATATGATAGCAGTAAGTTGGTCCGGTTGTGGTCACGTGTTACACAGGCCATTATGCACGGTCATGTGATGACTTAGTAATCAAATATTCATGATTTACTAACTAGTTATGATTTTTTGTTTACATATTCTTCATGGCATGAAGTCGTACTATCATTTCATGGATCTGTCTTCTTCAATATATTCTACTGTGTTCTGTTTGCATGTGCTGCGGAAAGTGTTGAGTTCAACAGTATACATGGCGTCTCTTTCTGCTCAATGAAGTTGCCGCGATACGATATATTATCAGGGTTGGCAGCTATCGGGGAAATGTAAAAGTCTGAGACTGTGAGACAGAAGATATTTATCAGCATCCGAGAAAGCCCCGAAGTATAGGCTGCTACTACATAATTCAAAGCTCTTAATTACGAGTCAATGGTTCAACAACAACATATCTCGGTGCTATACTCAATTAATTCTCCTGTGATAAGGGGGAATGAGAGAATATTGGGGGGAGTGAGAGAACGTTGGGGAGGGAAGCGCGATAACACTAGACGAACTAGTGACAGGCGAGCAAGTCAAACAAACAACATTATGTGGTCCTTGATGAGTGCCTCGTTATCGCATTTGGAAGTATAACCGATAAACTCCGCGTGATCCAGCGCGCAAAATGGTATATAAATCAAAGTTTCGGGGTGTGGATGTAGGGACGGATGTGAGAGTAGAAGTAAGCGTGGATTCGATCTTAATCCATCAATGATGGGCAAGTAACTGAGCTATGGAGCACGTGAATCCCATTACATGCTTAGCGATTGCCTCGAAGAGCCTCCCTAGCCCTAGGTAGCTCCCTAGGCTTAGGTAGAGCGCAACGCGACTTAGTTCTCCCCCGCCTTGTTGGTCTGCACAAAGGATGTCTGGGACTGGGCTTGATGCCCGGAAAGTGTCTCTGCCGACACTTGGTGCATTGAGCGGCGAGGGTTCGGTGAACTGAAGTGTTGACGAAGTGGGAGATCCGCCGACGATACATCAGTGCTTCGAGTGATAGTCTTATGGAATGGTGCCTTGCCAGGCATGCCCGTCGGCATGGGCCCGGTTTGCCTCGGTACGGTCATAGGAATACCAGGCGACTTGAGAACGTAGTCTTCGAACTCTTTCATAGTCCTTCGTTCTTCGCGCAGCTCTTCCCGTTCTTGACGCTCTTCTTTCGTCATGACGCAGTTTTGCAAGCTGACGCCGAGCACGACAACGTAGTATAGGCTGTTAAGCAAATTAGCTGGCCGTTCCCAAAAAAAGGATATCAGAGGATAAGGGCGTCCTCACATGAGAATTATCGAAAATGCAAACAGTGCCTTGGCTTGCATACAGTAGTGAACGTCTGTTTTGACGGCAGCCACTGAGCATTTCTTCGTGATGTACCATGGTGCGCCCGGTTGAGGATGCTCGGGGTCAGACATGTCGGGACCGGCCTGATAACGAACGGAATAGATATACACGGCGATCAAGCCAGCGTGGACAAAGGCCGACAAGGGCGGAGTAAGCATGTGAAGGATGTGGACCGGAATCTTTGTAATCCACACGAAGACACTCAGAATTCCAAGGACGAGGTTGTACTCGGTGATGCTGCTTTAGTGTCAGTCATGACATAGGGGGGTTCTTGACTAGAAGGCTTTCACATACAATGAACTCCAGACAATGGGGGTCTTGAAGGACCGATGGTTGGCCGCGGCGTAGAGCCTTTCATTTGGCGAACTGTTAAACCCATTGTCGGCGCCATCCTGCCAGAGCTTCGTCCGGTAGAGGTCATGAGAGGCGATACCCGTAAGCGTGAGGATGATGACCGTAAGAGGCAGTTCGATGGTCATCAATATATACATCAAGTTGTGATTACGCCATTTCGTTGGGAAGAGATCACGAAGCGGCGGCATGCGCATGCGCATCATGACTGGTGGTGTTGATTTATGCGAAGACGTCAAAGTCAACTAGGAAGATGAACCACGACGGATAGTATCACGGTAGAAAGTGTACTCGCTCTGATGGAGTGCCTGGGCTCGTGTTTCACCTGCGACTGAAGTCCAGGTCGGTTGTGGCTGTACGTTCAGCTCACTGGCATCAAACACCAAGTGCTAACACATAGATGAGAGCAAGGAGAGAGGAATGGCTACCAGAGAGAGGAGCTCCGGATGATCAGCCGGGGAGATGGAGAGGATAAGAAGTCTGGCACCCCAGAAGCGCCGGCGTCCATCCTCTTGTGGTGCATGGTCCAGATGAGGAGAACGGCGCTATCACAGCAATGCAATGGCAAGGCAGGAAAGCGGGAAATGCAGTTGATGTTTCCCACGGGTTGCATTTGGCCAATGCTTGCCGTCTAGGAAGCGCCAGCATCGGCGCCAGGCCGGGGTCTATCACCAATGAGGAGGCAGAAGTAGCCGTTTGGTTGACAGCCGTCACACGCCTAGCGTGTGATGGGGAAGGCGATCTGCATGCTCCCAGCAACCCTCTACGCACCGAGACAAAGAGAGGAATCTGGCCACCCGTTGGTGGGTGCGACCCATGAGAGTATCAGCTCTAATAGCTAATGACTACTCCGTATTAGATGGCTCAATACCTCCGTGCTAAGGGGAAGAAATGTCGAGGCAGGGGGACGATGAATGAGGTGGTGTAAGGTCATGTGACCATGGCCATTCATTTTTATTGGAAGACTGCTCGAGGATGTCCAATCAGAGTGTGAAGCGCCCAGGTGGAGCAAACTGGCAGACTGTAAGTAAGTAGTTGTGATTTACTAGTACAGTACTGTTGTGACTGCACCTGCATAAGAGGACTGGAGGAGGGGTTGACAGTCATTAGGAACACCATCAGTTCCCTGTTTATCTCACTGAGCCATTTCGTTGAATCAGTAGGATGTGATGTTGAAGCACAAAGATGGGAATGAGTACATACAAAGTAGTAGTACACTTCGCTGCAAACAAACCAAGAAGGCACATGACATGCCCCAACGTCATCCATCTAGCCTCGACTCAACACTACTTCGTACCAAACCAGCAATGCGCTCTTGATAACTACAACACAGTCAATTTCGGGGCAAAAAATCACATACTCTAATCCATGTAAAGGCACTAAATGTTTATCCCGCCAGCTGGCCCTGTGAATCCTCTAACTACTGCTGCTACCATTTCCAAGAAGCAACAGTCCTTCGCAACATTCATTGGATCTCCGGATGCGGAGACTCCGACTAGTACTGCAGTGCCATCAACTGCTCCCAGTCCAATCTCGCCATCACCCATCAGCTCTCTTCTCTAAGCGCCAGCTATCGGCTACCAACCAATTGTGCTGTTATCACCAAGCACACCACATGAGCTCCCCGACAAACCGGAAGGGCTCACTGCCCCATCAATTGCGCACCGCTGCCGAACCCCGCCAGAACCGACTGTACAATGTCCGGTTGTCGCATATCGAACAGGCCAATCCTTCCGTGCGACTGCTACAGCTGACCATCCCTCCGGAGGTCCAAAATATCGAAGATGAAGGCCAGGAAGTGGATGAAGTATGATTTTCTTTTCCATAATGATCTATGTCTCTAAATGACATTTCCAACCGCACACCTATAATCTCTATACTCTCAGCGACATATCCGCTTTCCGACCGACCGTATATACATACTATCATACTGACACCCAACAGTTAGCCAACCCCCAACAACCCCTAACATTCCTCCCGGGTCAATGGCTGGACGTCCATATTCCCTCCATCCCAAACGCAGGCGGCTTCAGTATTACCTCCACTCCAGCCGACGCACAAGTCCTCCCATCCCTAGAATTCCCCGCCGAGGCAATCACCACTGATGAAACCGACGTTCCACCCATCGACTCGCGCGGTCGGCCACCCTACGTAGAGTTAGCCGTGCAATATGCGCCCTCCAACCCAGCCAGCGTATGGCTCTGGCGACCGGCGGATCAGATTCTAGGCACGGAACTTAGTATCCGCGTCGGAGGGAGTTTTGTATGGCCACCATCTTCCCGCGTGGACTTGACGAAAGTTCGAAATGTAGTCTTCGTGGCAGGTGGTGTAGGGATCAAGTGAGTGTTTTCTGTTTTCTGTCGACTCACCAACAGGAAAGATGATTCATAACTAAATACTAACACAACCCTAGCCCACTGATATCCATGCTCTCGCATCTAAACAATGGCGATGAGATCGCTCTTCCTCACCCATCATTCAATATTCGATTTTTGTACTCAACGAAACTCCCACGGACGGAAGAAGGAACAGTAACCGGGAATGGTACTAGTAGTCTGCAGCAGGTCTTGTTTCTTTCACGTCTACGACAGATCATTGCGTCGCAGTCACAGATTCGTCGATTGCAGATTAGTTTAGATCTTTTCATCACCGATCCTGGTTTGGATCGAAGTTCTCTTACTGAATTTGCGGAATCTGGGGATCTGAACCTGCACACGCGGAGGATCAATCGGGATGATTTACGCAAGGCGGTCAGTAGAGCTGATGGTAGTATTGAGGCGGAAGAGACGGTGTGTTATGTGTGTGGTCCGCCTGGGATGACGGATGATGTGGTGAGCAGCCTTGAGGGCTTTCTCGGGGACACGGAGCGCGTCTATTATGAAAAGTGGTGGTGATAGAGTAGGAAGGAAGGAAGGAAGGAAAAGAAGATAAAAATAATCAATTTTCTCGAGAAATTGCCTGCTATCGCGGCCCACGCATCCTGAAGATGCTTGAATCGAATACCAATATGATACAAGGAAAAGAAAATGAATGCCCGCCGGTTAAGTCTCAAATAGGAACGAACGCCTCCCCAGTAATAGATGTAAGAGCCTCGAATAGATGATATCGTCCGAAAAGCAGCGCCAGATGCGTCTCGCGTGACCCAGCTCAAAAAGAAAGGAGAAATAATACCAATCAGCGCCTTGGAAAGGCATCAATCTCCATTTCACTTTTCTTGTTCGGGCCCTTTGACAATGCCACCGTCGATAATCATCATCTCATCAATTTTGGCTTCCGTCTCGCCATACTCCAGCCGCTTGTATGTCACCACACGGCCAGGGTTCATGTCAAAATCATAGAACCGCACGCGGCGCACATAACCCCCGTATCCTCCGTACCCGCCGAAACCAGCGCCTCCTCCATAGCACATCCACAGGGACGGCTTTTCCTCGTTATCTCGATTGAGCATGCAGTAGTCATTGACATGGTCACTGAAGCGGGTTAGCAAAGAGTCATGGATGGGTGGGAAAGACATCGCTTACTGTCCGCAGCTCACGAACAGGATACCCTCTTCCTCGAGGGCATCCTTGAAGCCCGAGTTAAAGCCCGGCGCTGTTGGAGCTTCTGTCCAGTTACCCCGGTAGTAGTTATTGGGATCACGATACTCCGGCAATGGAATGTGAATGAAAGCCATGTTCATGTGCATGTGGGTGTATTCATGGTGCTTGGTCTTCAGCCCTTGGGCCGTGTTCTTAAACCACCGAATCTGACTCGGCTTGATCCAGTCATACCCGCGATAATTCCGCTCATCAGGAGAGTACGAGTGTGAGTCCAAAAGGTAAAGGGTTAGCGCTGAGTGGGTGGTGCTTCCGCGGCCAAGAATCTCGACATAATAGTTTCCGACTCCGTCGATTTCCTCGGGGCCCGCAGTAGATAAAGAGTACGGCAAATCCTCCAAGATAGTCATAAGCTCCGGTCGCTTCAGGTTACCCTCATCATCATGGTTGCCGAAAATGGCCGCGTAGGGTATCTTGCGATCAACAAGGAGTTTAACGGACTTGAAAAGAGCACTCTGAGCATCCCTCGACGTCTCACCATTAACCTGGTCGCCACTTAATACAACAAAATCAGGCTGCTCTTCGTCTAGAAGCCTTTCCACGAACTCTAGCGTCCGAGGATCGGCTTCACACTTCTGCCCTGGAACGGGTTCAGCCGGGACGGGTTCACGGCAAGCCCCTAGGCCGGTGCTCAGATGCAAGTCAGCCAGCTGCATGATCTTGAAGCGCCCATTCTCGTTTATCCTGGGCACCGGTTTCTTCGTTTTGGGAGGATCTCCCCGACGGACGCTGATTCGAGTTTCCAGTTCCTCCGTACGGCTATCCAGTAGCAATGGAGTATCCCTGACTTCCCAGCCAATTCGCGGATCGACTGCATCGGCACCAAAGAGGACATCGATAGCGGTGATTGCTTTTCCAGAGTCACTCGCGTGGCGCTTAGCGGTTCGCTTGAGCCAGATACCACCGGGTCTTTGCTCCCATGTCTCTGCCTGGGCCTCAGGATCCTCCGAATACTCGGGAACAAGTCGGCTAATCTTAAGGTCAATAACAACCTTGTCTGTAGGAAGCAGTTCTTCCTCTTTCTTTCGCTCAAATCGAACAAATGCGCTTGAGGTCCAGCCGGTGCGAAGGTAGAGGTCTTTCTCGACCTGGGACCAGGACTCCTGGCTAGGTTGACAGTTTGAGAAAACGTTGATGGAAGAACAAGTCACAACGGTGACATCGGTGATGGCGAAGCCAGCATAGTGGGATGGAAGATGGCCGTGGATGGAGGCAGGAAGGACACGGAACCTGTTGTCCAAGGTCACGACGAGAAGGGCGATGAAAGATGCGAAAATCGCGAGCTGCACGCCCGCTCGAACCTATAGAGATATCCGATTAGTTCTGAATCTTCTGATAGGAGCACTCCATGATCAGAAGAAAAGGGACATACAAGTCGGCGTGTCATGCTAGGAATAGTTGATACCCCTGGCCAGTTCTAATCAAATAAGAAGTGGCCGAGCGCAGAAGCATATTGAAACACAAAGCCGCAAGAAAGTATTGGGGCTCGCCACAGAGAAGACCTGATACTAGGTCATCTCAAGGGGCCATTAATTCGTAAGGAGGGGAAAGAAGGTGGTCAAGTACCGGAAGATATCCTTCCTATTCATTCATTCAGCTCGGAGCCAATCCCTTTGGGAAGGCGGTCGGTCACATGTCAGTGCCCAGCCGGGGTGATAGTCAGCGACTAACCTGTTAAGGTATAGCCACGTAGACCCCTACGCTAGTCCTTTTCAAGATATAGTTGGCACCTGCCACATAATATGTGTATCATTCCCTCGAGTAACCTACTCAAGGATACTAGTATGTAAAGAAATTTATGCTACCGGTACGTATATACTCAATTCGTCAGTATCCACCACCATGGCAACTATGAAAATCAAATCGATCACGGCTGAAAAGCATCAGTTGTTCTTGGGACGGCCCGGGGGAATCTCCTGGACAGCAACACGGCGACTCGGGATTCTCTTGGTTGTACTCCGTAATAAGAATAGATACCGAGTTATTAAGTAGCATGAACAGCCTATGCCAGCATGTTTTGAATGAACAAAAAGAAGCGATCAGCTACGACGGCAAAGAGAAAAAAAGAAAGCAGATAGCATGTCCTGGTTTCGATCCAGGGACCTCCGGGTTATGAGCCCGGCGCTCTTCCCCTGAGCTAACATGCTTAGTGGACATTTTGAGTGTCCCCATTTTAATATATAATCCAGCTACTAACTGGTCAAACCTACTAATCTAGAGCCTGTTTTGGATGGGGCTAATTTCCAATCAGCTCGTCCATTACATTTGCACGCCGACTGCTAGTCGTACCAGCAATCCATGCGACTGAAACGACTGCTTATAATAACCTTATTCATTAGCCCATCATAATACTTTCCCTAGACGTTACAGGCTCGCCAGCTCCGTCTCTGCTTGCAGTAATCACGGTCACGTGCCACGGAGATTCCATCTCCTTCCCGATCCCGCGGATCTTCCCTACTAGTACGCTTTCTTGAGCCAGCCCCTTTTAATCGTGTATCCTCATTGCCTACGGAGTACGGAATCCACGTTTATGCCGGGGTAGGCAACCTTCTCCAACTACATAGCCATGTCCAATATGATTTCCTCGACTTTTGCCCCCAGTCTTTCGCGCCGGGACACCAAATCCAGCATCAGTCATGACCCATCGGTGGGGTCCATGCCACCCCCGTTAACGAGTGGTAGCGGATCACTTGGGCCTCAAAGCGCAGCAGCAATCTATCAGCACATCCACGATATGGCTGCTAAGCGGATCTCTACACTGGGTTATCTGCGGAAAGCGCATGAAGGCCGCATCTATTGGTTCAATACAGTTCACTTTTCCCGGACCGATATCAGTCGACTGCCATACTTTGAGCCCCGTAAACTCGCCCGTCGCGCCATCAATTACCTTCTCTTGGGCCTCTCCCTGCCTCCGATTCTCGATGTCAGCACGACACCCGTGGAATTCCTTCGCGCACTCAACACCCTCTTAATTGAATTCGAGGCTTTTCAGCAAGTGCATCCTCCCGACGGCACCTCCTCCTCCACCCTCACTCGCGCCCGTATCCCTCAGATGTTCAAGCGCGCCGCTCACGCCGGCACGAAAGCGCGCCGCACCAGCTCGGCTACAGAAATCGGCCTACCGATACAATCCAGTGACCCGTCAGATTTGAAGTCAATGGCGAATAACTCAGCCAGCGCGGCGGCAGCGACCGTCTCGTTTCCGCATACGGAGGCCTCGGAGCTCCTCCCCGGTGAGGAATACACATATCTTCTGACGCCATTATTGCCATTTGAACCGGACTATTTCGAAACATTTGTTACCCTGTGTGATATTCTCATTGACTGTTACACGCGATTGGTGTCGCTAGTCTTCACACCTTCAGTATGTACTGTCGCACTGGGGGAAATGTTTTCCAAGGCGGATGCCAAGATAAGGAAGATTATGGTGGCGGGGATCATACGCGAATTTGAGGATGCCAGCCGTCACCAGGCCAAGAGCGAACTCAACAGCGTTGGTCGCGTGGTTTTGGGCGGGTTGATGGGCTGATCTGAAACGGTGACATGGGTTGTCAGGATTCCACTCTCAATTTCATTGCCTCCGCTGGTGACGAACCGAAATGCGGGCGCTGGCAGCTCCCTAACCTATAGCTACTCAAGGCCAATGAGAGGCAAGTGATTGAGTCAACTCAGCATCCAGAAGCGCTATCCCAGTCAATACGTACACCACCAATGTCGCTCCCATAGTGCGCCTCAGTAAGGCGAATCGGCGATACTTGACTCAAACTCTCGTCCCATATATACAACACGGCATGCGACAATTACCAAGGAACCGGATATCGTTCTATTGATTCCTTGTCTGAGTTTGCCCGTTGAAAGCAAAACGATTTCATACCTTCCTAACTCGCTCGCAGAGAGGAGCTGAATTGTGGGCTCCAGCTTCCTCTTAGCCCAGCAGCGAGCTGCCGTGATGGCAAGCGACACCGACCTGAGAAATCTCACAGGGTACCCTCCTATGCCCGCTCGGCGGCGATAGGCTCATGCCTCCCTGAAGACCGAGGCTCTCTTCTTCCCCATTGTCGACCTTGTGTCGCCTCGCACGAAGGGCGACGTACTAACTGTTAGTGCGGCCGCTGGCATTGTTTGTATGGCTACCAAGAAGGAAATGCTGAAGACTGCTTGCGCAATGGTATCGATCTTTAATGAAATACAACTTCTATCTTGGCCTGATCGGGCTCGGTATACAAGGTGCTAGCTGTGCAGGCGCTTCACTGTCTGAAGCAAGGAAATGGCTCAGAACGCTGTGCCCGTTGATATGGCGCAAAGTTTACGACACACTAAGTAATGCAGTGTCGCATATATACAAACCGTCTATACCTCGGCTGAATACGAAGAAATTAAAGTTGGCGTCGGACCGGCGTCGCAGTTGGCTCACCAATTACCTATAAACTACTATTGTCTATTTCTGTTCCTAGTTACTTCCTGCTCCTTAAGTGCAAGTTCCCTGGTAGGCTTAAGGTAGCCTTCCCGGGTAACCCAGACGGAGCGTACTTGGGGCCTCTAGGCAGCGTCTCCCTGAATACCATATAGGTCAAAGTGGTTCTGGCCTAGGTAGAATCCGCCTTCGATCTAGCCTTCCCGTCGGATCTCCAAGTGAAGATGCCTATGTAGCTAATACCTACGTAACCGCACAAAGCGGAAGCACTCAGGTGCATGAGAGTTAGTCAAAAAGGATGTGTGCCCACAGCCGTACGGCTAGCCCCTTCTTGACTGACCCACCTTTTCTGAAACTTGCTGCAAACGGTTCTCTTGGCAGCATATGCCAGCTGGCAGCTGTATTATCTTCTGGCCCAGTTGCGCCCCACAATCCGCAGCTTGCTGCACCTTTAAATAATGCAACTCTCAGGTTAATCCTGTTTACCCCTACATGAGCAAGGTTTCAATAGGTAATGAGGCTCTTACCTTGCGACATTCTGTACTGTTGTACGTGCCCGAGAGTGTGTTACTCATGTTTAAGGTATATCATCCTAACCTGTACTTCAAACTCCTTGGTTTCACAGAGCTATTATTATTTCCTCTTTCAACATATATTCGGGGAAGGGAACCTAGAAGCCTAGTGTATCGTAGGTAGACAGGTAGAGTCCCTCACTGATTCAGTAAAGTCAACGATACCGAGGTCCAAACTGTATGTGATATAGTATAGAAAGCATATAGTAATATTACATATTATGAGATATGTTTGACGAAGCTGAACACAAAAGTCTCTAGTTCATTAGATCATACATGCTCATCCATAGGATGCATACTAATTTTAGTTATATACATATTCTTGAAACCTCTTGCTTAGGTCACTTTGTCTGGAAGCTCATCCAGGAAAGTACTACTACCACTACTAGACCACTACTAAATGTACGATCATGATTTTCAGGATTAAAGTCACCCAAAGTCGGGGCCTCCACTGATCAAAATCCAGAAGAATGACCTAAACCCCGACATCATTGAACTTACCATACAGGTGTACCTTGGCTTCCCGCTGTTTATATTAGCATTGAAGTGCGCTTTCTAGACCACTTTTACTTCAGCTAATAGGATGTTGAAGAGTAACGAAATATCATGGTAAAACTATATACCTAAGCTTTAGTGACAAGAAAGCATATTCAGCATTGACTCGAGAAGGAAAGTACAAGCAAGGATCAATATTCCCAGGAAATCTACTTGAAATCAATCCAATCATAAGTAGGCCGTCCCTCTTACAATAGTCGACGTCGTCCCATGGAGAGGCCTTTCAAACATGTGCTTCCCGGTAAAAATGTAGCTATAGTGGCAAGTAAGTATGACATATAAGTAATCGACTAAGGAATGATAGGAATAACCAGATGTTCTTCTGTCTATCCCAAATAGGAGATGTACTGCTGTTGAGACATTGTGTCACCCCTGCTGCCTGGTAGCCGTCGATATATCAACTCAGTCTACTTGGCAGAATTTTGTTTTGACAAACTTCTATACGAGCTATATAAATCAAATGAACAATGATAGTGACTCACAGATATGATGAATTCAATGCATTTCAAGTCCTTGCTGTTTCTTCGGTTGTAGGGCACTGAAGGCGAAAGGGCCTTTTTTTTTAGAATCCAGAAAGATTTTAGGTAGATAAGAGCTGAGTTCTTCCTTGTACTGTTTCTCAATCTCTTGTGAGTAGAGAGTCTTTTGGGAGAAAGGTAGGAGATGGCGTGAAGCGAATGAAGGTTGGGAGATCCTAAGCCTTGGCAAGGGTACAATCAAATGAATTTAGAAAAAAAAAAAAAAAAAGCCAAACTACATAGCCTCATTGGATTGATTCATGCTATTAATATCAATGACAAAGGGTGAAATCATAGTCCATGTCGAGCTTGTATCACTTGGATGAAATCATCCCAATACGTCGGTTCTCATTCAATCAGTGGGATATAGTACTTTAAGAGTGTGAAAGGACCCGAAAATCATTTTTAGAAGGAAGTACACTCGACATCACCTCACAACCCTTTGAAAGTTGTGAGTAGTTGGGAAGCGAATGAGTGACTGGATGGAAGGTATATGGACTGGTGACACAGTCGCATTCATTAAACACTACAGTATCACTATCACACAGGACTTGGGAAATCCGATCTGGAGCTCGGGACCGGTGGTTTCTGACTAGTGATCTCCTAACCAGCAATCAGCAACTTATGCATTGAGCTTAATCCTCTTCAACTTGATCTTGACTTGACACGGGATATGAAGGCCCAATCTTGCACATCGCTGCTACTACCCAGGTGGCCTGGGAAGGAAGGAAGCAGACTTCAGGATTGATGGGTGAACTGCACCGTGTTGAGGGCTTGCAAGATAGCCTGGTAGGCTTTAAAAAGGTGACAACTCCTCTGTTTATAGCTATTACCACCGTCTGGGCTGTTTGTTGGATGGTGTCACTGCATATATCGAAATCGATCGGGTGTCCTAGTATACTATACACACAATCTAGCTATCTTGGATAAATGGCCTTGTGGGGTACATCATCCCGGCATCTTTCTGCCCGTATTTAGCACCCGCCTTTCTGACCGCCATTGACAGGGAAACCCCATCAAGAAAAAAGCAAAAAAAGAATTTAGTCAGACCGAGGTTCGACTGGGTGGCAGTAAGTAGGGATTCTCAACTAGTGACCACTCCTTTCCCTTCGCGAAAGACTCCTTGGTGGCTTCCTTCCCCCAGGAAAAAGTGTCGGCTGCACAATCGCAGAAGCTAGACAGAGGATGCGACATCTGAAAAGAGCTTAAAACTATCAATCTTGACCGCCCTTACCAGGGAATGGATGGAATGTCTCTCCGCTAAAGAAAGCTTGAACGGCACCGCCAAAAGTCGCGCCGCGCCGCGCCGCTCGCGCCGCTCCAAAGCTTTTTTCGGCGACTTTTTTTCTAAAATTTTCTGTCTGACAGATTGTTCCCCATTCACTCCCTTCAGATAATTTCTGCTGTCTCTACAGCTCTTTGTCAGGTCTTCGGGTTTCACTGGGAGACTGATTTCTTTTATTTCACTCGAAATGGGCGACTCGACTTCGCAATATACTCCCCCAGGGCGTAAGAATGCCCCCGAGGATTCCGAAGAGGAGAATCGATCGGAATTGGAAATCCCTTCGACCCCTATAACACCTTTAAATGGCGCCAAGCAGAAGCTACAAATCAACAATACAACATCTGGACGGAAGAGGAGAGCTCTGGATAACACCACTGGAGACCGTAATATATCGCCTGCTTCACCGAAAACGTCTCTATCATCGCGGCATAATACATCCACCGATCGTCCGTCAAAGCGCAAGAAGGTCCGCGAGTCCAAAGGAAGCCAGATACAAAACGGCAAAGCAGACAAGGCTACGCACAAGCCCGACGTACTCACGCAGGATGTACCTTCAACTTCACCTTCCCCAGGAACAGAAGATTTGATCGCCCCAGACCCAGGAAGCAAGGACCAAGAGAAAGGATCTGCCCAGGAGGAATCGGAAGCAAATTTGAACACAACATCAAAACAACCTTCCGAGAAGTTCAAAGGCCTGGTGGATTTCAAAAAGGGCAAACGCGGTTCGGATGCCAGCAAAGGGAAAGAAAATAAATCAACTGGTTTCTTCACGCCAGAAGAAGTTAAAGCTCTGGAATCCTTCAAGCTAGATTTTTGCACCACCCACGGCATGGCAAGCGACACCTTTGACCTCATGATTCAGCATTCAGAAAGGGACAAGTCGAATCCCTTCCCTTGTCCCACGGATATTACCACAAAAGTGGCTTTCTGGAAAAACATCTATGAAATTATCCCACATCGCGATAAGAGATCGGTTTATCGGTTCATGAGACGACATTTTCAATGTACAAACCAGAAGCCACATTATTGGACTGCCGAGCAAGATGACGAACTTATCCTGCTTCATGAGCGCCATGGGCCCAGGTGGGCTCACATCGCCAAAATGATTGGTAGAAGCGATGACGACGTGATACAGCGGTGGAGAAATCACCTCGAACATCGTCAGACGATGAACCGAGGGCCCTGGTCTGAATGGGAAGTAGGTGCACTACTACAGTATCTACAGGACTGGTGGACCCATATGAAGAACCTGGGCCACGAAGTTGGCCGCGATATCTATGAGATAGATGAATCTAAGATTTCTTGGGGAGAAATCAGCAACCGCATGGAAAACTGCCGTTCCAGGCAGCAGTGTGGAGACAAATTTCGCAAGATTAGGCGCAAGGTCTTGACTCGGCGTAGCATGGGGAATCCGGATGCTTTCTACGACCCTGTTGTGGAGGCAAAACCACCCAAGCGTCGAGGTAAATCGAAATCAATCACGCCTTCTCAGAGCCAATCAAACAAGCACTTCAAAAGTTCCGAATATGTTGATTCCGATGACGAATCAGGGGAAGAAGGAACCGAGACCGACAAAATTTCCAGTATGGATCGATCAACGTCCAAGACTGATGACAATTCGTCTTTAAGGTCGCTTGAAACTGCACCGAAGAAACTGAACAATCCAGTTCATTCTCAGGAAGACAGCGATAGGCCCGACCCGGATACTTCCATCTCCGGATCAGAAGAATCAAATTCCGAGTCAGAAGCAGAGAAATCAATTTCTGATAATGATACCGGTAGTACTCGTTCAGTACAATCGTCTGGAAAGGAGCAGTCTTCGGGGCACAAGGGCATTGGAAGCCTTAAAAGACAACGGCGGTGATTGTGGACAGAAGCCTTGCCCGGGGGAAGTGAACAACGAAAGAACTCACTTTGAAACCGCTTCCTCCGCTTCCTCCGCTTCAAGAGGCGATCCGATCCGCAAGTTGCGATTTCTTAGCCTACCATCACACCAGCAAGCATACCGAGACACCAGCAGAAAAGCTAGCTAGCAACACTCGGACCGAGCAACATTTGGAACTGGCCTCTTGCCAAGCCCGATATCTCCGATGTTATCTGTGTCATTTGATGGATCAATCATCAATGCTCACATTGTAGAAGATGTACTGGATCGGAAACGGCAGCGGATATTTGCGGGTGACCTGTTTTGGGCCTGGGTTCCGTGATGCGTAGGGTCCATTTTTGGCGTTGCGGAACCAGGCAACATAACTTAGCCAGCGGCACGCGCCGTTTTCGGACGTCCTTCTAGAAATAGATAGTTGCCAAAGGGGCCCGGAGATGTCACGGAAAATGATGGGATCTGCGTCCCCTGCCGTCAATGTACGGTGAATTTTAGGGAATAAAGACCTGTGTACATTAAGAAAGAAAGTTGTGTAGATTACACGGAGGGATATTACTTATTTAAATTCCATTTGCTGTATCCAAATAGACAGGTAGTAGATAGTAGAGAGTAGATTGATCGATCGATCGATCGATGGCCGGCCGGCAGAGAATTGGCAGACATTCACGTGACCGCTGGTCCAGAACTAACCCGCGTTTCCTTTTTCCCCCCGTCACAAAAGTCAAGACAAGCCGTGTGCTACTCGGGACTAGTCTCAACGTTAAAACCTGCGAGATAGAGTCCAGAGATGCTGATTAGGCTCCAATGAAATTGTCCGTGGACAGCATGTCTCTTAATTCCGCGCTCGACCGATCGGCATAGCGCCTTTTTACCCTCCGGTTCTTCTGCTGATACTTTTTTCTCTTTTCTTTGCTGCGCCAATCCGGCCTCCTTTGTCGAATTGTCAAGCTTCCAATCGAATTTTTATTCCCCCCCCCCCCCAGCAACCACCATAAATCAAGTGGGTGCTCACCGATATAGTGGAGGTCTAACAATCTCGGTTTCAAAGCTGGCCACTTTATCACCACCTCCCCCAAGACCATCTCATCCAACCGAGTCGTCATTCCCCCCCTCCGCCGCTGGTTTCGCCTGTCTTGTCTTCTTGCATCTCGGGCCTTCCCGTCCTCTCTTTCTTCTCCACGACCTTTCTGTGTCCCCTTATCTGCGCCCGGCCTCCAGCATCCTCTCTTTCCTTCCAATATAGCTCTCCTCAAATCATGTTGATCCTCGTTTCCTCAGCTCAAAGTGCTGTTGCGATTGTGGGTCTCTGACCTGCAGCGACTTTGGCCTGGTCTGCGTCTTCTTTTTCTTCCGCCTAGTACATATTGATCGGCAACCAGCCGTCTTCATTCGGCAGCCCCTTCGTTCTTCGAACCTCCTATCCGTTATTCTCCTACCGATACAGTTTCCCTCCCTGCAAATCCAAAGTGTCCCAGTCGGTGCGGGTGAAACCGCAGGATGTTTTCCGCCGTGCTGCGGCGGGCGACCTCGGTCACTTCACGCTTCACCTCCCACATTCCATGGCTAAAGAATCTGCGCATGAATTTTGTTCTCATCCACTATGTCTATATCATCGCCACCGCTTTGCTTTCCTCAGTCATCATCTATCCAGGGGCTAATCTAGATTACACCGATGCCCTCTTCCTATCGGCCGGCGCCGCCACTCAGAGCGGTCTCAACACCGTCGACCTTAATACCTTGCATACCTACCAGCAGATCGTTTTGTATGTGGTCTCCATGCTGACCACTCCCATCTTTATCCACACTGTGCTGGTCTTTGTGCGTCTGTACTGGTTCGAAAAGCGGTTTCAGCATGTCGTTAGCGATGCGCGCGCCCTTCGCCATACTCGCTCCCGCCTCCGTACTATAAGCGAAGATAAGGATGGTCAGTCTTCTTCCCGGGAAGAGGCTGGGGTCGCTGGTCGGTCCATCGTCGTCCTGCGCGACACACTAGGTCAGTCGGGGAGCCGACAGCAGGTCAAGGAGAAATCCGGCGAGGACTCGCCTCCCGCCTCTCCCACCGCGCGGGATCCACCCGAAAATTTGGGTGAAGATGCGAACAATGCCCTCAATCAAAAGTTAGCAATTGGACTGGGAAATAGTCTAGGAAACCTTCGTGTTCCGGCTCAGCTGAGCCCAGAACATCACATCGCATTCCTGGAGAATCAACGGAGGAACAAAGGCGCGCTGCGGATACCTAGCCCTCGGGAGTATGACAACGGTGGCGCACCCCAGGTATTGGAGGAGGAAGAGGAGGAGACAAATCGACCTGTTCGCACGTCTAGCAACTCCTCGAGTTCCGAGCGCAGCCCATGTGATATGAGCAAAGAAGACGAGAATGGCAAGGATGAGGACGACGAGGACGAGGATAAGGACGAGGATAGGCCGCGCAGACTTGATGGGCCCCATATCACGATTAACGAGCCAGATATGATTCGAACGAGGACGCGGAACTCTACTTTCCCCCGATTAGATACACGTCCCACTTTCCGTGAAACAAAGAATGATAGCGATGCCTCGCAACTGGGTCGCTTGACATCGCGACGACCAACCTTACACAACCTTTTCCGCACTCTTACGCAGGAACGTGAACGGTCAACACAGCCGTATCTCAGCTGGAATGCCACGGTTGGTCGGAATTCAAACTTTGTCGACCTAACTGAGGAACAACGTGACGAGCTCGGCGGGATCGAGTATCGGGCATTGAAGACTCTGGCAGTAGTACTAATCTCCTACTATGCCTTCTTCCACATTCTTGGCATCCTGTGCCTCGTGCCTTGGATTATGACCACACACTGGGGCAAGGTGGTCGAGGAAATCGGACAGGGTCGCCCTTGGTGGGCCATTTTCATGGCTCAATCGGCTTTCAACGATGTCGGCTTTACTCTCACGCCAGACTCACTATCATCATTCCAGAAAGCGATATTCCCGCTCCTGCTCATGACTTTTTTGATCATTATCGGGAATACAGGGTTCCCTTGCATGCTGCGCCTGATTATTTGGGCTCTGTCCAAAGTGACTCGTGCCGAAACCCCGCTATGGGAGGAACTCCGCTTTCTGCTTGATCATCCACGTCGATGCTTCACTCTACTCTTTCCGAGGAATGCCACGTGGTGGCTCTTTGCGATTCTGGTGGCCTTGAATGGTATTGACTTGATATTTTTCATTATTCTGGACTTGAATGACTCGGTCGTCACATCCCTGCCCACTGGTATCCGTATCGTGGACGGTCTGTTCCAGGCCGCCTGTACTCGAACCGCCGGATTGGCTGTTATCTCTGTATCAGACCTACACCCGGCTGTGCAGGTGTCCTACTTGATCATGATGTATATATCCGTGTTCCCCATTGCCATCTCCTTACGGCGCACCAACGTCTACGAGGAGAAGAGTCTAGGCATCTACGCTTCTACCGAGGATGATGAGTCGGATGAGAACCAGACAGCGCCCAGCTATATCGGAGCGCATTTGCGCAAACAGCTCAGTTTTGATCTGTGGTATGTGTTCCTGGGCCTGTTCATCATTACTATTGTGGAAGGCAAGCGACTCCAGCAGCAAGATGAGTATTCCTTCCAAGTGTGGTCCGTGCTGTTCGAAGTTGTCTCAGCGTATGGCACCGTTGGTCTTTCGCTCGGGTATCCCGGAGTCAATGCATCCTTCTCCAGCCAGTTTCAGGTTCTCTCCAAGCTGGTCATAATTGCGATGCAAATCCGAGGCCGTCATCGCGGCCTGCCCTATGCCTTGGACCGCGCCATTCTGCTCCCTTCGGAATCCTTGAATCAGAATGAGATCGCAGACGCAGAACGGCGCATGCGCCGTCGCACCTCTAGTCTTAGTCAGATGTCTATGGACCGCCAGCAATCCCAGGGTCGACCGGAGCACGGGGCTTCTACCAGTCTCGACCCGAAGGACCGCGCAAGCCAGACATGGAACCATGGCGACATTATCCGTCGCCAGTCGACCATGCGGTCACAGCGCTCGCAGCGCTGAAAAGTATTTTGGTTATGGTGGCATAGTTTTGCTTTTTAGACCTGGGTGGGAACTTGTCCGTTTGTCTGTTTTGTCTCGTCCTTCCGTTTCGGCAGCTTGCGGGCCACGCCAGAAGTCTCGTGATATATAGCAGTTAAGGATCCGCTCTGCAGTCGGTACCTTACCGGTGTTCCAAACGAGGAGAAAAAGAAGCATAAATGGCTCGAAAGAATCTCGGTTCAGGCCAAACTCTTTGACCTGATCGATTCTTCTTGCTATATAAGATGCTGTCCATGCAGGGTTCACTTGGCCACCTGAAGCAACACTATGATGCTAAAGACGATTGGATCACTGAGCGGACGGAATACAAACCTTTATGTACATATACGAAGTTGATAACATACCCAAACACAACACTAGAGAAATATATAGATTGTAAATGAGTGTAACAACAGCCAGTTTCTACCTTTACTCCTTGCCACCGGCACACAGCCAGTTGCCTACAAGCTATCAGTCTTCGTCCTGGGTACTTGGCCCTGATGTTTCAGGAAAGTAAATAAAAGCACGCTTCGCGCCCGTCATTCAGCAGTCGAAAGTATCGAAGTACTCGATTTCATCGAACACTGTTTCTGTTCTTGCTGCTGTATTATTATATGGCGATTAATGCTGTCTCGATAGTCTCTATACAACCCTGGCAGTGTACTTGTATCAAAAGCTGGGCCGTAAAATACGAAGGCTACGCATTTTTGTAAGTTATACCATCCTTTCCCAAGATCATCAGTCAATGATGGAATCTACCATGTAGACTAACAGGTTGTGACGATTGGAACGAACCTGGTATAGTTATGTGACCCTCCTCGGACTATTGTTATTCCCTGCAGCCTGGGAACCTTGGTTCGATAGCGGGGACATCCTCACTATCAACTATCTACTACTACTCACCATCTACTATTGGTATTACTACGGGATCATCCCCCCTCAACTTCAGGAACAGCATCGGCAAGCCACCTACGTATCTCTTCTTAGCTCTGCTTTGCTGTAATAATTTCAGAGCTCCTCAATCATGTCGGCCCAGGAACCAGATGATTATTACGACTTCGGTTCCTTCCGCCGACCGGTCACCACCTCCAGCCCTCAGGCTCAACTTTGGTTCGACCGCGGTCTCATCTGGACATATGCCTTCAATCACGAAGCAGCGGCCAACTGTTTCCAAAAAGCCATCACACATGACTCGACCTGCGCGATGGCATACTGGGGTCTTGCATACACCTTGGGTCCCAACTACAACAAAACTTGGCAGTCCTTCGACGAGCAAGAACTCGAGGTCGCCGTGCAGCGTACCCACGAAGCTGTCGCAGAGGCCCAGACGCACGCCACAACCACCCAACCCGTGGAAGCAGCGCTTATCGCAGCCCTGCAACATCGATACCCTCAGAACGTGGCGCCCGATGACTTTAACGGCTGGAACAAGGAGTACGCTAACGCCATGGAATCTGTTTACTTACGCTTTCCCAATGATTTAGATGTGGTGGCTTTGTATGCGGATGCTCTCATGAACTTAACTCCATGGGCCCTCTGGGACTTACGAACTGGTCAGCCTGCAGCTGATGCGCATACTGTGCAAATCAAGAAAGTCTTAGATCTGGCGCTGACCCAGGACGAGGCGCTACGACACCCTGGAATCCTGCATCTATACATCCACTTAATGGAGATGTCCAGTGAGCCGGAAGCAGCACTCAGGGTAGCAGACCATTTGCGGGGGTTAGTACCTGATGCAGGCCATCTTAATCACATGCCATCGCATTTGGACATTCTCTGTGGTGACTATCGACGGGCGATTGCATCGAACTCTGATGCAATTCGAGCAGATGAAAAGTTCCTTGCCCGTGAGGGCGCAGTCAACTTTTATACGTTATATCGATCGCATGATTATCACTTCAGAGTATATGCGGCGATGTTTGCGGGGCAGTCGCAAGTTGCGTTGGACACGGTAAAGAGTCTGGAGTCATCCATTCCAGAGCAGCTCCTGCGTATCGAATCCCCGCCTATGGCTGACTGGCTGGAAGGCTTTGTGAGCATGAAGGTGCATGTCCTGATTCGCTTTGGACGTTGGGAGGATCTTCTTGCCCTTGAATACCCGCATGACACGCAGCTATATTGTGTCACCACTGCAATGATCCAGTACGGGAAGGGAGTGGCGTTGGCTGCGCTTGGGAGGATAGATGAAGCGAGTCAACAGAGCGCGCTGTTTAAGGAGGCTGTGAAGCGTGTACCTTACAGCCGAATGTTATTTACCAACAAGTGTCTGGACATCTTGGCTGTGGCTGACGCTATGCTGGATGGAGAGCTCGAGTATCGCCGTGGCAACTATGACGTGGCCTTTACCCATCTACGGCGATCTATCACGCTGGATGATGGGTTACCATATGACGAGCCGTGGGGGTGGATGCAACCGACCCGTCATGCGTACGGTGCGCTCCTGCTAGAACAGGGACATATCCAGGAGGCAGCAGCGGTATACCAGGCTGATCTTGGATTTGACGACACGCTGCCTCGTGCGAGGCAGCACCCGAATAATGTATGGGCGCTGCATGGATATTACGAATGCCTGAACAGACTGGGGCGAACGGCTGAAGCTCAAATCGTGAAGCCTTTCTTGAAACAGGCAGTTGCAACGGCCGATGTTTCAATTAGATCGTCGTGCTATTGTCGTCAGGGAAATGCGGCATCATGTACTACGCAAGAAGCTAAACCGCCGGCCGCTCGATTCTAGACAGTATATCCATTGTTTTGTTCTGTCTTTAGATTGATATACCCCATCAATTTGATTCCTCATGCTCATTAACTCGCTCGAAGAGACGAGGATAGACGCAGGCTGCAGCTCCCTTATAGGCCCATCAGCGAGTTACCATACTTTGAAGCGACTCTGAGATCAGACCTTACCCAATGTCAGGTTACGACTCTTGCCGGGTAGACTTTGACACCCGCCTCGGTAGCGGGGATTTATTATTTGAAACTGGAAATTGCTTTCAACCTCATAAGCCTTGCGTCGCCATCAGGAAATGCTCATTGAAGACGACCCTTCGTGCAGGGTTATCCGCTTGGCCGGGAAGGCTTACGCCTCTGACCATTTCCCCCTCCTCTGTGCGCAGGGGTTGACACTACACCCGTACATCTTTGGGCAAGCCTACAAATCGCATCCATTTTGCGTTTGTTTGCTACAGCACTGCCATGGTCTCTCAAATTCAACTCTGCTTCTCAGCAAATACAAGGGCCGACTATCGAGATTAGCAACTTTGCTTCATCGTCACGTATATATACTTTACTATTCTAACTCACTGTCGGAGGCTCATAAAGTACATGAAGGCTCACATGAAGCTGAAGGCGCAGGCTTCCTGAATCCAGACATTCCCTCAGCAGGCCCTGGCGTTGGTAGCCAAGCTCATAGGCAACTCATTGTCCTAACCAGGGAACCAGACTAGACAGGCCCGAGGACAATCTCGGAAATAGTAACTCCAGGAGCCAGAGCTACCTTTAACTAGGTGCAGATTAAATCCGACTCTCTTTCTTGATTTATCGTTCTCATACCTTGCGGCAATCCCTAGTTCAACTACTCCACTACTCATCCCCACCCACATCGCTGGTCCATATAATAAAACCACGACATATGTCTTGTCGCACATAGGAACTCCCCATAAAGAGATACTGGACCCTGATGTCAGTGATAAGGTTCAAAAGTTCTTTAGTAAAGTCTCTAGCAACGTTTCCAGCTAATATCGCTGTTATCAAAATCCTCTGATGAGAGATTCTGGCCTTTACATGCATGCCAGTGAGGATCGTATGAACTTCAGTATGTAACATCATCCAAATCATCCAACGGCAAAAGTCTGCGACCTTGAAGCCTTTGAGGAGAATGAGGATATATGGACCATATGTTCTTCAAGTATCTTCGATCTTTCATTATGTTCATACGCGCTTTGCAAAGTAGATAGTGTATATGTTTGTCTTTCGTCTACCTCTTGAACATTATTACTGCACAAAATACCTGTCCTTCGAGATCCTCGTCCGTACTTTCAGACGTGAGTAATCATAAATCTCCTGAATATTTCCACCTCTATGTCTTTCTGTTCCTTCTCACTGAATCTTGTAGCCGGTCATGATTGTATTATCCAAAACGATATACTGTCCGGTATTTGCACTTCTATCTCTGTTATAAAAATGTAGGGACCATGGCAGATGTGTATATTTCTTCCTAGTCTTGATCTTCTTTAAAATGGTCAGTTTTGTATACATTGTAGGCACTGTTAATTGGCCACTGATACTCAGAATCATCATTCCCTAACTGATGACTTTCCGTTATGAGACCGTCGTACCCGTTTAGTGTAGAAGGCGTGATCATGTTAGCCTTTGTTATCAAACTGAACATGATAGCAGCAAACGGATTGCTAGTGTAGCATATATTTCAATGTATGACTGGTTACCCTTGCTCAATATTCACTGGCACTGATTACCTAGTACCGATGGATGTTACCTTATTTTGGGTAGCAAACATGTGTTAGTGACAACAGTAGATCATTTTATTGATTCCAAATATAGTGAATATGTATTTGAACCTATTTCCCTTGGCCTGGGATTAGTGGTCTACTATTAGTAGCACTATCAGTAATATTGTCTTTCGAATCTATCAACACCTAAAATAGATGTATACTACATCCAAATCAGGCCTTGCTTCTGAAGGATGTTATTTGTTGGCTGCTGAGTTGATCAGGTATCCCGGCTAGTGCTGACCGCCAGCCCAGCCTGCCCCAACATCCTTTATTTAAACCACTCAAATGGTGTCGTTGACCTTGCTTTCCTGAAACCTCGAAACGCCTTTTCATGATGGAAGGCTTCGGCGAAGTGTTCCTTGCGCGACCGGAATACCAAGTCATCAGTGAGCTGGTACAGAATCCTGATGTCTCACCAGCCGAGGCAGTCCAAAATCTGCTTCGGGTGCGCGAGGTCTTACACCAGGAGGGAGGGGAACCCCCGACTGAGATCGATGGCACACACACATGGATTGCCATGGTCACGGTTGTAAAAATTGCGAATCTTACTCCAGCTGCGCAGCAGCACAAGCTTATCGAATTCATTGCCCATCTTCAACGCACCAAGATTGTCGATCCTGACACGGGCCAAGAGCCAACGTCAGTGGGCATGAAGTTATGGACTGAACTCCCCTATCTCGGAGTCTACTTGAGGGATATGTATTCTTTCACATACGACCCCAGTACGTTACACCTATTTACTTATATACTTCTTCTCTTTCTCTCCTTCCTTCTTTCTTATTGGCGGTTGATTCCACGGCTAACCCTGCAATTGGCGTCACGTACAGAGTACGCCCAGCAGGCCGACGATGATCCCCGGATGGAGTATCCTCCACGCGAACTCCAGGAGTGGGAGAATCGCAATGCGTTTATGGCGCAGCTGACCGCGAAAGCAGACCATCTCGGCCATGCCATTGACGCATCACTATATGCGCTGTGGGCGTGTCGAGAAACGTTTGAGGAATGCGATCCGCTGGTGGAAGAGGCCGTGCGTATCTCATGTATCTGGTATATCTATGCCGGTCAGCGAATGTGGGAGAACTGTCAGGTCCAACGAATATTCGGAGACGCTGATGATCCTCCTCCGCGACCGCGCTTCACAATGGGAAAGTGGCATCTTTGGAAGGATGGCTTGAAGGCGGCACAGCTTCTGTTCTCTCGGGTGAGTACGCAAGAGATGATACAGAAGGCGTTGGCAGAGATTGAAAAAGCGGAACGTGGGGAGTGAGATTGCCCTTATATCCAGTCGTGGAGTTCGGGATGTGTTTAGGTCGAAGATCACTTCAGATCTACTGTTACTTGTTGGCAAGACGATAGTGGCAAAGCATAATATGGAGCTTGCAAATTGGATCACATTTTTCTTCGGGAGGTATCAATACATGGGGTAATAACCGCCTGATCAAGACTGTTGTATGTTGCCGAGTGCGTATCAGTACTTTGGTGATCAGTAATGTCTTCATCCAACATAAATCTTATTCTCGTGAACCCGAGGAAGTTTCTCAGTGTAGTAGGCATTTGATGCCATTGTATAATCCTATCCCCATTATCTGAGGTTTTTCGTTGGGCTGGGCTGGATGATGGTATCTAGTTAACTACTTACTACCTAGATCTGATCGGTGCCTTATTGGGGGTGATTGTGATCACGTGAAGCTCCTTGTCGCAAGTCGATCCCCCCCACCACTCACCCGCGTCCGACGTCACTTACTACTACTCTGGTCGCCGTTTCGATTATCTTTCCGCATAGGCGCTGCGCGCTAACAACCGAGAATACATATGATGCTGGTGCGGGATTTCACCAGCCTCTGCCTTCATTATGGAGAGTCTGGATGAAGTGTCCCTCTCCCGCGAGGCCGCGGAAGACAAAAGCCTCGGTCCACTGGACGACCAGTCCTCCAGAGCGGTGTCCTTGATAGATACCAGTTCGCCCAACTCCACCTCAGATCTCCACCTCCCTTACGCCGATGCCTCGTTTACCTCCGGCTCCAGCACCAAGTTCCCAGAAGAGCAGCCTGACTCGGCCCCTCGAAGCTTTATCGATCACGAAGATGGCCTCCGATCACCTCGCGCAGCCTCCCCATTCACCCCATTACATTACGCATCCCCAGCAGTACCTGCCCTGAGTGAAGATGGGGTGGAGGCAGGAGATGAAGAGCCCCAGGTTGCAACATCCTTTGAGCGGGATTCTACGCCCACCTCGGCGCAAAAGCAACGCTCGGCCTTCTTCGACACCGGAGGAGAGGAAGGGATCAATCGCATGCACAAGTTCTCCTTGTACGAGACAGCCACCCGATTCTACATGGTGGGAATGGACTTGTCGGATACCCGATTTAGGATTCTCAAGATCGATCGAACGTCGGAATCCGGGGACCTCAGCATTTCAGAGGATGATATTGTTTACAGCAAGCGGGAGATGAGCCAGTTGTTGGATACGATCGATGATGGAAATAAACGGTCGGGTGGGTTGAAGCTGAAGTGCAGTGCATGGGCTTTACTAGGGTTTATACGATTTACGGATGCTTACTACATGCTTCTGGTGACCAAGAGAAGCCAGGTTGCTATGCTCGGAGGTCACTATGTCTATCAGATCGATGGAACGGAGCTCATCTCGTTGACGACTTCAAGCTCGTCTCGTCTCCGCCCGGAGAAGAACCCGGAGGAGGCGAGGTATATTGCCATCTTAAATAATTTGGATCTAACCCGATCCTTCTACTTCAGCTATTCTTACGATATCACCCACACTTTGCAGCACAACATTTGTCGGGAACGCACCGCCAACCAGGACGGACACCCGAAACACCTTCAGCAAGACTACAATACGATGTTCATTTGGAATCACCATCTTCTCGGGCCGGCCCTCGAAACTTTGAAAAATCCTTGGGAATGGTGTTTACCAATCATTCATGGATATGTTGAACAGGCAAAGATGTCAGTGTACGGGCGGTTAGTTTACATTACGATCATTGCGCGACGCTCTCGGTTCTTCGCAGGGGCCCGATTCCTGAAGAGGGGCGCGAACGATCTAGGCTATGTAGCAAACGATGTTGAAACGGAGCAGATAGTGTCCGAGATGACAGCCACGTCATTTCATTCTCCCGGTCCAAACCTCTATGCTAACCCACTGTACACCTCTTACGTGCAACACCGTGGGAGTATTCCGCTCTACTGGACACAGGAAAACTCAGGGGTGTCTCCCAAACCTGATATTGAACTAAACTTGGTTGACCCCTTCTACTCCGCTGCTGCACTACACTTTGACAACCTTTTTGAGAGATACGGCGCACCAGTTTATGTGCTCAACCTGATAAAATCGCGAGAACGAACCCCACGGGAGTCCAAGTTGCTCAAGGAGTACACGAACGCCATCCAGTATCTGAACCAGTTCCTGCCCGAGGATAAGAAGATTATCTATCAGCCCTGGGACATGAGCCGTGCTGCAAAAAGCAGAGACCAAGACGTCATTGGAACATTAGAGCATATCGCGGGCGAGATTGTTCCGAAGACCGGCTTCTTCAAGAACGGATATGATGCAGAGTCTGGCTTGCGTCTGCAAAATGGCATCGCGAGGACGAACTGCATCGATTGTTTAGACCGTACAAATGCTGCTCAATTCGTTATTGGAAAGCGCGCCTTGGGATACCAACTTCACGCTTTGGGAATTATTGATGGAACGACTGTGGAGTACGACACCGATGCTGTCAACTTATTCACTGATATGTGGCACGACCACGGTGATACCATTGCAATCCAGTACGGAGGCTCGCATCTGGTAAACACTATGGCCACATACCGCAAGATCAACCAGTGGAGTAGTCATTCTCGCGATATGGTGGAGAGTTTCAAACGGTACTACAACAATTCATTTCTCGATGCCCAGCGCCAGGAAGCCTACAATCTGTTCCTCGGGAACTACATCTTTTCCCAAGGACAGCCGATGCTGTGGGATCTGTCGACCGATTATTACCTGCACCACGCTGACCCGCGATCCTGGTCCAACAAGAGACGTCCCAACTACATTTGCTGGTACACTCCTGAGAATCTGAAGGAAAAAGAAGTGCCACCCCCTCCGCGACCTCCAAAGGAACCTCTCTCTCACTACGACGATTACTGGCTCGAGTACTATAGGCCATTAGCCGTGTCGTCATTCTCGAAAATCTTTTCTTACAAAATGAACTCAACGCTCCGCTATCTGCCATTCCGGCCTGGTTCCGGCGCCCCGTACGACATTAGTCCGTTTGTTCCCCGGATCCCGCACGATCAGATCAACCGGGAACGACACCCACCACGTAGCGTCAAGATCCAGGAACCGCTTAAGACCTCCATCGATCCAGCGGGCCGCCCACAACTCGGTAGCGCAACATCCCAGTCCAGCTACAACTGGATTCATCAGCCGCCTTCCGCTGATAAATTACCACCGTCTGCAGGTATTATGAAATCTACATCATTCGGACTGCCTCACTCCTTCAGTTCCATGCATTCTTCTCAGGAGTCGACGGTCACCACTCCGAGCAAAACGCAAATTGCGCAGTGGACTCTTGGCCAGCTAGTGACCGACTCGCTAAACCCGTCTGTGACCGCTGCAGAAGGAGAAGAATACGAACGCTACATTAACCATCCTTTGAAGGTTCCACTTGTTGTGACCTCTGAAGACGAGTTGACTGCCACTTCCATTCGTGAGCATGAATCCAGTCTGGATTTACTGGAATATGCAAATAAGTGCAACGTAGAGGAGGCCACTCTGGAAGCTAATGCCGAGGAGAACCTTGCGGATTATGCTGAGTTTTTGAATGTCTCGGAGGGAGGCCTGACTGTGGTGGCCGAGGATTATGAGAAGAAACGTTATAAGCGCTATCGACAATGGCTGAGGGGCAAGAGTCTCTTCAAACAGCGGGTTGATATGTAGCCTCCTGTCATGCGTTGTTGTCTTTCATGATTATATAAAGAATAAAATTCAAACCGATCCTATAGTCAATCCAGACGGTACTTTCTGGCTTTCCGGCTAATCGAGCCCGCTATACAGTTGTGCTAGCAGTGGATATAGACAGTCCTCACTGTCTGACCCTAGTGTCGGCTTGAGCATATTCGAAGTTTCGTCATGTTCGGCATAGGGCAGATTTCACCTGGCCGGTGAATAACCCGAAGACGATATGGCCTCATAATTATTATACAAGTACTTATACTTTAGTAGTAGCAGTAGTAGTAGTAATAGTAGTATACTACCGATCTATCGGATCATCTATTGCCCCGGATCCGTCTTGGATTGGGGCTAGTCGGCAGCCTCATGTGCGCCGGTGCTTTCTCGCTCCCGCCCGTCGGCCCCCCTTAAGTCTACTATCTATCTAGCCTTCATTCCCGATAAGATACCACCTGGTTGTTGTACAAGGGAGTTCGCAGCTTCGATGCATCTTGCACTTGCAATATCTTGACAGCACGAGGTCTAGCCCCTTCAATTCTCTGGTACCAGCCAACCTCTGTTTGGATCCATGTGTCATCGACCCTTCCGACTGTCCCGTGGCCCCTCCCGGTCGCTGCATCACGTGCTGCTCCGATAGTGACGTCGTACTGGTACTGCTTGGTCCTCGCGCTCTTACAACAGTCGAGGATCTCGCGAGGGCTGCCCGTCTCTGCGCAGCACACCAGAAGTTGGGCCTCCAGGAGCAACCCTCCTCCGTTCGATGCCCGCGATTTGTGGCCACCTATGGATCACCGCGGTTCTTTTTTCTTCTTTCTGGTAGTTTTCTACCTGCTTCTGAGCTCGCAGTCGCATTCACCTCTGGTCTCTCAGGATGAAGAGCACCAAAGAGAGCTTGTGAGGGAGCGGAACGCGCTTCACATGTTGAATGAGTCTAAGTATGGCGACTTCGATCCGGGAACCGACCGATGGCTCCCATTTTCGGGTGTCAGGAAGAACGATAGCTATGCTTGGGATCTTCTTCCAGATGTTCAGGACAGAGCTCGGTTTCAGCTGCGGTCCACCATGGCTGAAGCGGGCTTGAGGCCTCCCAAGGCCCTTGCCGTGCCTGACGCTTTCTCCGGTCTTAACTTGACCCAATTACTCCTCCCAGTCTATCGTAATGCGACCGGTAAGCTGCGCGGGGAATGGGTACGCCACAAACAGAACAAACAACATGCCCTGTTGAACACGACTGCAATTGCACTGGAGAACGAATACTTCACGCATGAGTTCAGTCACAATGTTACGGGGGATAGTGGCACTTTCTACCTTGATCTCCGGGAGGGCGGTGGTGAGGAAGTCCAATTGCCTGAGGGCCAGGTTCGGGAGATCCGAGCAACTTTGGCTGTGGAGAGCGGCGATTTCTGGGGTAACACCTGGTATCTGTCGCTGTATGGTGTTCATTTCCCGGAGACGGGCGCTATCATCTTGACTACAACCAGCGAGAAATTTGGTGGCGTATTCGCATTACCACATTTGATGATGTCGCCAGACGCATACAACCTCACCCACCAGCTTCTCGTCAAATCCCTCTCGGACACTATATCTGAGAAGCAGAATCGACCTCCTACCCTATTTCCTTGGTCCTCACTTGTCGGGACGGAGCAGGTGGAATACCCTGCTCCAAAATGTGAACATATCGTCTACCTCCAGCTGCATCCCGTCGCGATTCATGGCTACCTTACAGATAAAACGATCATCGAGCAGATAGAACAAGAGCTGAGATATCCAATGGGAGCCCCCATTCCGTCTCCTCCGCCCTTAGTTATGTCAGCCGTCGTGTTCTCGCCTGATTGTGGGTACATTCTAGAGACTAAGGGAGCTCCTGACTTCCCACCGACAGAAGCACTCTATCTATCGGGGCCGAAGATGGAGGAATTTGGCAAATTCTCTGCTCGCATCATCTTTATGATCTCAGCCTTTTCCGTTGGCCAGATCGCATTACTGTTGCGTCAAATCAAAGAAGCATCCACGCCATCTACTAGGAGCCGGATCAGCTTCTACACGATCGCGCTCATGGCGTTCGGCGATTCATTCGTACTTGTTTTCATGCTACTAGAGCTTTATCCGGCCGTTTCTTTCCTTGTTATGACAACAGCATCCTTCTTGACCTTCCTCTCGGTCAGTTATATCGGAATGAAATTCATGATGGAAATCTGGGCAGTTCAGGCCCCGGAGCGAAGAGAGCAAGAACGTCGACCGAATCCCACTACGCGATCAGGGAACCTTCCACTCCCTGCTACTACGACTAGAGTGACTGATACTGGCGCAACGCCTATCATTTTGACCCCCGACCAGGACCCTCCATCAGAGGAAAACGAGCCTCCTGCGAATCGGGGCGCTACGCCGACTGCGCAGGATACACGAGGTGATGTCGGTGCCATGTACGCCCGGTTCTACTTTATCTTGTTTGTCCTCCTTATCATATCTGTCTGGTCTTTCATTTGGCCAAACCGTATGGGAGCCATATATGCTCGGACCCTCGGATTTGTATATCTATCCTTCTGGGTACCCCAGATATATCGAAATGTTATGCGCAATTGCCGCAAAGCACTGCGCTGGGAATTTGTGGTTGGCCAAAGTTTCCTTCGACTCTTTCCATTCATCTACTTTTTGACTGCACGCGGGAATGTGCTTTTCATTCGGCCCGACTCAACCACAGCCCTGGCACTGGCTGGCTGGGTGTGGGTTCAGGTCTGGGTATTGGCTAGCCAGGACATTCTGGGACCTCGCTTCTTTGTTCCTAGTGGGTGGGCGCCACCCGCCTATGACTATCACCCCGTGCTACGCGATAGCTCTGGATCCGGCGATGATCTTGAGTCTGGCGGAGTCCTTCCAATCGGGGCCTTGAGGGCTGACGAGCGGGAATACTCCATGGAAGCCAAAGATGAAGATAAGCAACGGGCGAAAGATAAGAAGAAGGCAGTATTTGATTGTGCCATCTGCATGCAAGAAATCGAGGTTCCCGTCCTTGCAGCTCCGGGCGGTGCTGGCAGTAGCAGCATGACGGACGGGGCCACGAGTCTCCTCAGCCGACGGACATACATGGTCACCCCATGTCGGCATATCTTCCATAGTACCTGTCTCGAGAGCTGGATGCGACTTCGATTGCAGTGCCCCATTTGCCGAGAGTCTATTCCACCAGTGTAGGCTAATGGGAAGCACGAACTGTACCTGTATAGTCTGCATGGCCGGATTATTCACAGTTCTCCGGGGCCCTTTGGTGGCGGAGATAGACGTTCTCATCTGTACTATATTCTCCTAGCTACTGATACCGTGAGTGACAGGTCAGCTAGCAAGTTGTATTCAGTGTAACAAAGCACCGATCCGATGTATGATGGCAATAGAATATGAATACTTGATCGATAGGTCTGCAGAGATATCATGAGGTATTGTAAATGTCTGTCCAAGCAGAGTACTTAGATCTTCTACTTACCTACAAATAGAAGTCCAATAGATCAATAGCCCGAGTGCGTAGTAGTAGTATCTCACTTCGAGTCTCAAGTTCATTTGCACAGCATCCCGCGATAGCAGCCAAGCGACATGGAACCGGATTTCAACCTTGATTCGCTTACTTGGATGCCAATACTATCAAAAAGGCTTTATGATCAATTCGCTGATTGCTGGATGAATGCATCCATTATCTAACCCCCGCCGGGGGTAAGTATAAAGCCGGTCAGTGGGGTTGATGATATGCAGGTGTATATGATACTCAATTGTAAATCTACCCATTACTAGAACTGATGTCATCATGCACTATACCTTATAACTTCCCGATAAGAGTGTATTACCATAATATCGGAAGTGAGGCCCAGCACCCGGATTCATTTAGTGCCGTTGAGTGCATAGTAGCCGGTTTATGTCCACCGGTTGGCAGATACCCGCGTCATAATCGCTTCTATTCTACTACAATTGCTTTGCGCCATGATATGATTGATTTACTTATGTTACTCTAAGATCAGTGATAGCGGGGTCCCCATTGAATGCAACGGGGTAGGAGGTTCCGTTGCATCGATGAATAGACGGACCATCACATCCCGTCCGTCGGCCGGGATGGCAGACAACTCGGGATGTCCCACCCCGCATACTCTTGCCGATATACGGAGTATTTGCATCCGAAACAGACTATATCCGATACATAAAGAGGGCCAGGGTACAAGTTGACTACAAGATGCAAAAGCCATTGTTATAGTTACATGTTTTCCTCAATTTTCCGAGTTTCTTTCCCAAAGTCTGTCCGCACATATAGCCGGAAGAGGATGAGTGACACAACCAGCTTTTTGGACCGCCTCGCGGCTCTCGACACCAATACAGTATCCGATGCATTAGATGTCCTCCATCTTCGTGGTGCCACATACGGCCTCCGGCCTCTCTGGAACTGTCCGAAAATCGTCGGCCGTGCTAGCACAGTCGAAGTAGGCCCGAGGATCGGGACAGCTCCAACACCTCATCCTTTTGCTCCTACTATCGACGCAGTAAGCAGTGACGACCGGATTCTTGTCATCGCCGGCGGGCTAGAGGGGGTCTCCTGCTGGGGTGACATCATTGCAAACGCCGCCAAGGCCAAGGGAATCCGGGGTACCGTTATCGACGGAGTATGCAGAGATATCGACGGTAGCGTCGAGGTCCAGTATCCACTCTACGGACGTGCTGTTACGATGATCAGTGGCCGGAGTCGCATAGTCTCTGTCAGCGCTGGCAAGCCCGTGCGTGTCTGTGGCGGTGTGACAGTCGAGCAGGATGACTATGTTATTGCAGACGCGTGCGGTACTGTTTTCGTCCCTGCAGCACATATCTCGATCGTCCTCACCCTTGCGGAGCAGATTAACAACCGCGAAAACCAGATGGTAGAGGCAGTACGCTCCGGGCAGACGGTATCGGCGGTAATGCGCGACTCGCGCTTCGAGCAACTCCGGCAAGAGACCGTGTCTGCTGCCGCTGCTGCCAGCCCGCTATCGCAAGAGAATCCCCGGAAGGCGAGTGCGGAGGATCAGGAGTTGGTTGGACTTTTGAGGGGTTTGGACTCGCCAGCAGTCTCGGACGCACTAGATTCCTTGGGAATCGCAGGACAGGCCTGGGGTATTCAGCCATTGTCTTCTTCGGGTTCGAGTAACAGGCAAGTTACAGTTGGTCCGGCATTCACCGTCCGTTATGTCCCTGCGAGCGACCCGCCTGGCAGTGTAGGGGATTTCCTGGATGATGTGGCGGTTGGAGATGTGGTTGTTATTGATAACAGTAGCCGCACAGACTGTACAGTCTGGGGCGATATCATGACTCACTATGCCGCGCTGCGGGGGGTTGCGGGCACGGTGATCGATGGAGTGTGTCGTGACGTGGATCTGGCCCTTGAGGAGGGATACCCATTATACACTGCAGGGCGGTGGATGCGTACAGGGAAAGATCGGGTCCAGGTCGGTGAGGTCAACGGGCCTGTTGGTATTGGGAAGGTCCGGGTCGAGTCCCGGGACATCGTTGTCGCGGATTCCAATGGCGTCGTGATCATTCCTCGGAATCGCGTGCGTGAAGTGGCGGAGCTCGCCCGCAAGATCTCGGAGAGTGAAGCCCAGATCCGTGAGTTGTTGACGAAGAGGGGGGCTACGCTTGCAGAAACTCGCCGACAACTCGGATACCACACACTGCAACGGAGAAGGGAATAAAAAGGATACCTTAGAGGGGCTAATTTGAAGCGTTTCGGTTTCTTAGAAGAAATAGAAATGATTGAATCAGTTGCTGCCGTATAAGGCTTGGCTCGAAAGACGGAAGGTGACTGTAAATTGCACGCCTACGCAGAGTAGTGTTCATAACCTTCATAATAACGATATGTTTACCATGATTTCAAAGATATATCAACGGTCAAATAAGCAGCTTTTATTATCACGTCAATCTCAAATGAGTAATCGTCACGGTGGTAGAAGATAGTACTATTAGTAGTAGATAGTTAAATATCTTGTCTAACGCTAACTGTGGGTATCATCATATTATAGCCCTCATGTCAACACTAAATCACCATCAGCTGGGAGATACAACCTGTGTATTACTAGTAGAGACACGAGTAAGTCAACTAGTATATACATCGTGTGCAATCCATAGTACAAATCTGGTAGTAGTAACATATTTCGTACTCGACTCACAGTATTACTGGTAGACCATGACATCCAACCCCAGCCTGGATTTATCAGTCGTAATCAAGTGTGATCAGGTGTGACTGTCTAGCAGAACTCTCCAATGGTAGACACTCAGTCTCGATCTGCTTCAGGCTGCCTCCAGACTCCTTAATAGGCAGCAGAGGTGGGTGCCTGCAGTGGTTGCTGCCTAATTGGTACTAGTAGTGCTCTACCCACCCCCACATAGTGCATTCACGTGTCATTCCGCCGACCGGCGTTCTCCACATCTTTATCGTCTCCATAGTACTTCATCATCCACCTCGCCAGCCTGGTCAGCTGCACTGCCTAGTACATGGTCCTATAAATGCTTGCTCCTACCTGTTAACCGACAAACACCCTATACAGAGCACATCGATGAGCCATGGATGAGGAAGAGACTAGCAATCATGAAAAGTCCCACTCCTACAGTCAACCCTCACAACAAGACTCAAATCTGGACGAGAAATACCCAAACCGTCCCCACAATCACTCCCAGACATTGCCGTTTCACGAGCTTTTTGAGACCCTGTTTAACCCTTTGAGTGAGCTCTCCAAGAAGCCCACAGGATCTGCCGTTCCTCGGCGAAAAGTCGGGCCTCATGGCCAGTCGGCAGCAAACCTTACTCCACACGAAAAACGACGGGATGTCATTGAGCGGTTCATCTCCCGATGGCGGAAGGAGGTGGGCGATGATATTTATCCTGCCTTCCGGCTCATTCTTCCGGACAAAGACCGTGACCGCGCCATGTACGGTATCAAAGAAAAGGCCATCGGTAAGTTACTGGTCAAAATCATGAAGATCGACAAGAACTCAGAGGACGGCTTCAATCTTTTGAACTGGAAGCTGCCAGGGCAATTGGCTACCTCGCGCTTTATGGCGGGGGACTTTGCCAGACGCTGCTACGATGTTATCTCAAAACGGCCCATGAGGACGGAGGTGGGCAATATGTCGATCGAGGAGGTGAACGACAAGCTCGACCAGCTTTCAAATGCCTCCAAAGAGGACCAACAGCTGCCCATCCTGTCGGAGTTCTACCGAAGAATGAACCCCGAAGAGATGCTGTGGCTGATCCGCATTATTCTTCGGCAAATGAAAGTCGGGGCTACAGAGCGAACGTTATTCAATGTATGGCACCCAGATGCTGCAAATCTCTATAGCATATCCAGTAGCCTTCGGCGTGTTTGCTGGGAGCTGCATGATCCGAACATTCGACTGGGGGCTGAAAACAGTGGCATTTCTCTGATGCAATGCTTTCAGCCCCAACTAGCTCAGTTTCAAATGCAGTCCTTTGATCGAATGATTGCCCGGATGCGGGGTACACAAGAAGACCCTGTATTCTGGATTGAGGAGAAACTCGACGGGGAGCGTATGCAGCTTCATATGCAGTCTGACAGCTCGGTGCCAGGAGGAAGGAGGTTTCGCTTCTGGTCGAGGAAAGCGAAAGATTACACCTACCTCTATGGAAAGAGCCTCGAGGACCCCAATGGTGCCTTGGCCAGGCATCTAAAAGACGCCTTTGCAGATGGTGTCGACAGTTTGATCCTGGACGGTGAAATGATTGCCTGGAATCCTGAGCAGGGCGCCCCTGAACCATTTGGCACGTTGAAGACCGCCGCATTAGCCGAACAGAGAAACCCATTCTCGAACGGATCACGGCCGCTGTTTCGTGTTTTTGATCTACTCTTGTTGAACGGGCACGATCTGACCAGGTACACTCTTCGCGATCGTCGAAATGCCCTGCAAAAGAGTGTAACGTCAGTTCACCGTCGGTTCGAAGTCCATCCTTACGAGGAGGCTACAGATAAGACCCAGATCGAAGCGGCGCTTCGAAGAGTTGTTGCGGAGGCTTCAGAGGGTCTAGTGCTCAAAAACCCGAGAGCCCCCTATCGCCTCAATGAACGACATGACGACTGGATGAAAGTGAAGCCTGAGTACATGACAGAGTTTGGGGAGTCTCTGGATCTGATAGTCATAGGCGGCTACTATGGCAGCGGTCATAGAGGAGGGGGTCTTGCAAGCTTTCTGTGTGGCTTGAGGGTCGACAATGCTAGCTCTTCGCAAGGGAATACCTCCACCAAATGCTATTCTTTCTGCAAGGTCGGGGGAGGCTTTACGGCGGCAGACTATGCGAACATTCGTCATCATACTGATGGCAAATGGATGGACTGGAACCCCAAAAATCCGCCAACGGCATACATTGAGCTGGCGGGTGGCAATGCACAGCACGAGCGTCCAGATCAGTGGATCAAACCAGAGAATTCGGTGGTCCTCTGTGTTAAAGCAGCATCAGTATCGATCAGTGATCAATTTCGGGTCGGTTTGACATTGCGCTTTCCGCGGTTCAAGAGGTTACGCATGGATAAGGACTGGAAGAGCGCGCTTTCCATGCAAGAGTTCCTGGATCTGAAGTCAAATGTGGAGCAAGAGCAAAAGGAGAAGGAATTCAGTGTTGAGAACTTCCGCAAGAAACGGGTGAAGCGACCAAAAAAAGCCTTGACGGTTGCAGGATACAGCCCTAGTGCAGAGGTGAAGTATGAAGGACCGTCAGGGCATATTTTCGACGGGTTCAACTTTTTCATTTTAACGGACTCGGTAGCCCCAATCAAGAAATCAAAGGCGGAGTTGGAACAACTTGTCAAATTGAATGGAGGCAAGATATATCAGACAAACAAGGCCGCTCCCAACACCGTATGTATCGCGGACCGAAGAACTGTGAAAGCAGCTTCTCTGCAAAAGAATGGCGATGTGAGCATCATCCGACCATCTTGGATCCTAGACTGTGTAAGGCAGAATGAGATTGATGCGGGCCTGCCAGACTTGCTTCTTCCCCTGGAACCTCGGCACATGTTTTTCACCACGCCCAGTAAGGAGGAGGAGGTATTGACGAGTGTCGACCAGTTTGATGACAGCTACGCTCGGGATGTCACCAGGGAAGAGCTGGTCAGCTTGCTAGATAAGATGAGCGCGGACAAGAATAGTTCCGATGTGCCTCCGAGAGGCGAAGCTACCAAAAAGCTTAGAGAAATTATCCAAGAGAGAGTGGACGCAGGATGGAATCTCCCATGCGGGTGGCTTTTTCAAAACTTGACGTTCTTCTTTCCCGACCTGACAACGCAGGTTCCAGACGCCGGGAATTCGGAACATCCCAGCTGCGGCTATCGACTATCTTTGGCTCGCAATACAGCCAGATTTGCAGGTGCCACCGTTGTCAATGATTGTGAGGATCCCTCCATCACCCATGTGGTTGTAGATCCGGATACACCATCCACAGAGATTGCCACGCTAAGGAAAACTTTATCTGCCCGAGCAGATCAGAAAATCCCTCACATAGTTACCACGGAGTGGATCAAGGAAAGCTGGGAGCAGCAGTCACTGCTTGATGAAGATAGATATCATCCAAGGCCTGTTTGATTTCGACTCGGCCGTGCATTACTGTCAAGTCAAAGAGGCTCTGTGATGACCTTCGTGAATCAACCATTAGGGACGCAGAACTAAGCGAGTCAAGGGAAGCGATTGATAGGATAGCTTTCGCCTACTGAATCCGGCCGAGCAGAGCCGGACTGCATGGAATTTGAGATACGATACTAGCCGTTTGGCAGATGCCTTCCAATATAAGCTTACAGGACTATAAGGGATGATAAACAACAGAGAAACGCTGTAGATACGTCTTCGCAAATGAGACTTCGTACAAGATAAGTAAATTTGCTGTAGATACTAGACGCGGTTGAGCGTACAGGCGACTACGTGACAGTTGCGAAGGGCCTCCGACGTGGCCCGCAATCTTGTCCGGAGACAGAGTCAAAGGGGAAGAAAAAAAACTTGGAACAAACAAACAACAGACGGCTGGTTCACCCTCAGGCCCAGAGTACTGACAGAGTGAAAGATGCGTAAGGAGTCCTAGCTTTACGCCAACGCCACGGGCTAGCAAGCTCAATAATCATCAGCGTCGGACTTGGAATCCTCCTGCTAGGCCCCACCGCCATCGCCGCTCATGAGTCGGACTACGCGACTCCCGACAGAGCCACACGCGATCAATCCTTCAACTATCCCCGAGAAGATGACCGAAGACGCCGGCAAACTGGTTGAATCAAAAGAGGGGAAAGTATCAGGCGCGTCTATTCAGCCTGGACCTTTTGGGAAAGATGCGATCCCCGAGTGAAGCTGAATAACCAAGCATGGGGTTAGAAGCTTAAGTGCCCTCTTCTCAGATGTGATTGTTCGGCTCTTCTGTTCGCTGCTGCACATTGTAAACTGGCTGCGGGGTGAATCCTGGATTGATTGCCTAACAAAATGACGCATAAGGCACCTGGTCTGGAATCAATATAGATCAAGATAACTACTGATGTGCTATCCCAGCCTAGCTCTAATAAACACTGGGAGACCATTCTCTGTGTGTACTAGGCAGTGGAGTCTAGAAAGAGCTCACCCCTCCCAAGGATATAACAATACCCGCTATAACCCGGGCATCAATACCACTCCGCTGGCCAAGACTCCGTGCATAAAACAGGAAGAATTCAAGCGGGATGGAATGCGTTTGACAGGCCAAAAGAGGCCGGGTTTTGCCGGGGATGTATCATCGAAGGATGCTACTAGTTAGGTCGGAAGTCGAAGCATATTACCCATCAGCTCCGATGTCCTATCTTGAGATGCAATTGCGCAAGCGTGGATGCAAAGAAGAGATTCGCTGTGATCCACAAAAGTTATCGAAGTTATTGACTTCTTTCTTGTTACCTTCCTTTTCTCCTAGACTTGATCTCAATACACATGTCTCACCAATTTCAGCCCAGTCGGCGTTAAGACGACCGGAGGCCTGCAAGAAAATTACGAAGCTAGCATTGGCCTTGGAAACCGAGCTGCCATGGTGGATCCGCTGAGAAAGAGGGATACGTACAGACATGAGCGTAGGAGCCAGGAATGTGAGGGGAAGCATTTCCCCGACCAAAGCACTAGACTCGGAGTAATAGGTCAGAAAGAACCAATTAACCAGCAGGGTTCCTGCAGCGACATGATCAGAGCTGGGATTCGGATGCATGCCATGACGCGTCCCAGGCAAACGCGGAGGGTCTTGGGTGGAATTTGCTTGATCCGTTGAGATGAAAGTTTCATTCTCCGCATGATCATCACCGCTAGTCCGCAATAAGAGAAGAGTAAGATGGAAGACGGGAGAAGGAGGCTGGGAGGCGGAAGGCGAGAAGCAGAGGAAGGACAATAAGGGCAGCAGGGCAGGATGACTGATTACTAGTAAAATAGCAATATTATCTCCGCGCTACGGGGTACGGCTCCACCTCACGGGGTCTGTGCAAACCCGAATGGCTCATATCTGCAATCTATCTATCTAGTTACTGCGTATGATATCTCATCAAGTCGGCATTTACTACTCTTTATGAACTGAACCCTTTTTTCCGTCTCCAACTTTTAGCCATCCAATCCAGACTCCGACAGAAATATTGCGATGGACACTCCCATCCATCTGTTTGGCTGCTCTTAGGGCGGGTCAAGTTCGGAGCGGGTCAGTAGGACCCATCGCCGAAAACCCTCCTCGGGCGAAATAGCTGTAATGGGCTTAGCCAGCGCTCCTGCAGCATCATATAGCCAAGTGAACAAGATTCTATTCACGGGGCTGCGGAGGGTCTGCTGCACCATCCAGTCGCAGGCATGCAATCTCTAAAGCTGTGGGTACATGTTCACAATTGCTGGTGCTGCAGGACGAGGCCCTCCCTATGCTTGCAGGCTCACCCTGCGGGGACAGAACCAACAATGTCCTCACCGATGGTACGTACTCCTCCACTGATAGCCCGCGCAGTATCTCAGGACGGATTGATAATGTACAGAAACATATTGAATTCTCAGACAGGCCACACGCTGGCTGGGAGTATATAAAGCCAGTACGTGACCCGAGTTGAATTTCCTGGCTCAACATCAGAAATCACAGTACATTTTTACCTCTACAATCATTTCTTGTATATCTCCCGGGCACCCTCTCTGCTTCTGTTTATTCCGAACAAAATGTGGTCTCTTTCTTCGCAGGCCCTCATGGCCAGTGCAGCCCTCCTGTCCTTACTGCCTTCAACCTTCGCGACTTCGGCAGCCTGCAATACCACCGCCCTCAACACCACTGTGGGATTGTACCCTATCACCGTGGAAAATACCACAGTCTTCGATGTTGCCAAGGCCACTAACCGGGGCGTCTGCGACATCGGCCGTCACAACCTTATGGCCGACGTGACGATCGTCCCCAACGTCGGCCAGACTCTGATCATCCCCGCTGAGGTCTGCGAGCCCGATAATGAGACCTGCCTTCTGCCCAACATCACCCGCACCCGTACTTGCATCGACGGCGGTCCGCGTCTATACTATACCGTCAACGGGGATACCCTCGACATTGTCGCGAAACGATTGAACATCACGACTGAGTCGCTCATGAGTGACGATACCAGCTTCTCGGCTGATGAGGTGCTTGCTCCGGGTCAGTACCTCAAGGTGCCATTGTGTTCTCCAAGTGAGTGCGTGATTCGGCCGTTCACCTTGGAGTATGGTGTGTACAAGGACTATGCAGACAAGTACAACACCACTGTGGGCCAGATTATGATGCTCAGCCCAACCTACAACTACAGCACGTCGCCGCTGACTGGTGCTGGACGTCCGTCATTGGATCTTCCGTACAAATGTACGACACTGTCAAGCAACATCACTGTGCTGTCATAAGTTCTGCTGTGCTATTGATACTAGTTATTGGCCATTATGTGTCTGTCGATGTCCTCGTCTTCATGTAGTATAGTCTTTGCCTGCAGTGTGCCTGTGAGAGACTCAATGACTGTGAAAATACTCAATCACATTAATTTGAGCGCCTATTCTAGTTTTCTTCTCGCCAAGTTTCAGGTTGTCTGTAAATGCTGTGGAAGCCTCTCTGGTGGATGATTCGCTAGGACATCACTGCATGCGACTAATGCTTTAATCCATGCAACCACATGCTTATAAGCAGTCATCAGTCAATTGAACTCTATTTGCATACGAGTCTTAGCGTTATGAATGCAAGTGACTCACAAATCCCCAGAAGCCATGTTAACTATAACGTAATCGGTAGGGATGTGAAATTAGGACATGACATAAGCCGTTCCGGTCTAACCCAAACAGGCATATCAATCAAATCTGATCTCCGCACCCTGAACCCTTTCATCGCTTCTCGCTGATTTCCCACTTGTCCGCCGCTATCTCCATCTCCATTGTCCCTTGATTCTCATCTAATCATCGTCATCATCATCATCACAATGACCGACCCTCCTCATACTATACCTCTTCACCACCTCCCTTCGTCCATCTCCTACAATGCTGCCACCACCACGGCCCTGGAGTCTCACCTCAGCACGTCCGACGAGGAGTCTAGCCCACCTCCGCGTTACACCCGCGAGAATGACCCCTTCCAATTAGCCTCGAAACTGAAAAGTCCCGAAGAAATCGCCCGGATGCAACCCCAAGCCAACATCTCTCGCAAGCGTCACACCTCTGGCTGCCTCCCCCACACCGCCAACCCCCGCAATGCACTCGCATCCTCCTTAGCCTCTAAACAACTGCAGACCTTCTACGAGTCCCAGAATGAGAACATTCAACGCATGCTCAAGCCCGTCGAAGAACACGTTCGCGACGCCCGTGAAACAAACAGCAGCAATCAGCTTAAATACAAAATCGCTGTCTGGGGCTCCTTCGCCGCCAATGTCATCCTCTGTGTTCTGCAACTCTACGGAGCCATTTCCTCCAGCTCCCTCTCCCTGTACACAACCATGGCCGACGCCGTCTTCGATCCTCTCTCCAACATAACTCTCCTCGTTTCCAACAAGGCCGTCAACCGCGTTGACCCCCGTAAATTTCCCGCCGGAAAAGCTCGCATCGAAACAGCCGGCAACATCTGCTTTTGTTTCCTCATGACAGCCGTCTCTTTCATCCTCATTGCTTTCTCTATTCGCGAACTCGCCGAGGGATCCAACTCTGAGACGGGATCTTTCCACCTCCCTTCCGTTGTCGCCGTCATCGTCGCCTTTTGCACTAAATTCGTGCTCTTCCTGTACTGCTTCGCGCTAAAGGATCAGTATTCCCAGGTCATGATCCTCTGGGAAGACCACCGCAATGACCTCCTGATCAACGGATTTGGTATCCTTACCAGCGTAGGTGGTGGTAAACTACGCTGGTGGATTGATCCCGCGGGAGCTATTGTCCTCTCCGTGCTTGTCAGTTGCTTGTGGCTGTTTAGCGCGTATCGCGAGTTTCAGTTGCTTATTGGTGTTACGGCCGATACGAAGATGCAGCAGTTGATTACTTATATCTGTGAGCTTATTTTTCTCCCTTACCTCCTCCCACTTCGTCTATAGGTGAATTATAGAAGCTAATGACGTGATAACCATAAAGCAATGACCCACTCCCCCCTCATCACCGCCATCGACACCGTCCGTGCATACACCTCCGGCCCTCGATTGCTTGTGGAAGTTGACATCGTCATGGACCCGAACGATTCGCTGCGGGCTACACATGATGTCGCAGAAGAACTGCAAATGAAACTGGAGTCGTTGCCGGATGTGGAGCGGGCGTATGTACACGTGGATTATGAGACGACGCATAAGCCAGAACACTTCTTGAAGAAGGAGTTGTAAGTATAGGCGACTGCTTGTTTGCCTATTCTTAAATGGCTGGATGGTATATGGTATATAATAATATAGTTGTATTTGGATGGGATATGGATATGGATACGAACTCGGTAAATAGTATAGTATAGAGATCAAGAACATAGTCACGTGTATAGTTTTTAATTGTCAATGCAGGGATAGAACGTACATGTTGATGGTGATTGCTGGATGGTAGGAAACCCTAAAGATGAAAGCCGACTACTCAGGGTGATGATCGCTATCACTACAATACATTCACTGGATACAGATACCATTTGGTTAAACTGTTCCTAGGTGTACTCCCAAGTGTGAGATGATGCTCACATGACTCGAGGCCACCTCTTCTTTCTCCAGTCTCCATGTTCCTACCCTCTGTACTAGCTGCTACGCCATGTTTCCAGTTAGCTCATAACAGAGTCAGATACGTCAAGTCCGTCAGTTCCATCATCTCAAAAAGGTCTTGCAGCTGACCGACCGGAGGGCCTGCGGATCTTCCCGAACCACAAGCAACGCCAGAACGCGAGCAGAAATAGCTGAATCGTCTGTCTTCTAGAGACTTCATCACGAAACGGGAGAAAGCAGAGATCGAACAAGAAAAAAGCAGGCTAGTAGATTAACCAATGTTCTTTAGAACCATACATGCTAGCCTCCCCAAGACTTGGATTAAGGCGATTGGTTTGATAACATCCCATCCAGGATCAGGCCCCTGGCTAGCCACGTGTAACTAAGAATCATATTTACAAGGTAGTGTGACTCGCAGAATTCAGCCTGCAGTCTTCCTCACTCATTTTCCTGGATGATACAACACTCGTATATTATGATATAATAAGGTAATTAGAGCAGTGACTGAGAGGTTTTATCTGATTCCCGAAGCCATATCTAAACTATTCGCTTATCTGCATGCTTCCGGCTCATAAGTGACACCCTATGGTTTCTCAAGATATAGTAAATCTGTGATTGGGTTAGTTGTGTTCGCACAGGAAGGGAAACCCATTCTGATTGTCGAAGTTCGAAAAGGACCTAAGGGTGATGGACTTACTGTATTGGTTCTTTGATGCCCATGCATCACCAACAGCCAATTCTGCCCTCCGGCACAACGCATCCCTGTCATCAGCATCGTACTTATGGCTCTTGACTGCCAATATCCTCCGGCCCGCCGGAATGGTCTTGCCCGCCAGAGACACATCTTCTGAAGGGAGATAGTACTGGTTATGGCTTCCCTGCGCTGCATCCCAGCGGCCAATGACAGCCCATTTGTCGAGATCAAAGGTATCCGGCCCTAGGATCTCGTTGGCGCGTTCAAGGCCGTGCTTGATGAATTGTCGATTGATCCCCTCGGGATCGTTATAAGCTGCCAGCACGCGATCGGCGTCTTTGCATCCGTCCAAGCCAATGAGCAATGACGAGTTACTTTCGGGGGTGACGAAGCTAGCCAAAAAGTCGGCTGCTTCTGGCCGCTGGAAACTGCCTAGTGTTGATCCCAAGGAGAGAATGGTCTTGGATCGCGAACGGATTTCGGGCAAATGCATCCAGTCCCGACCATCGTCGTAGGTTCCCAGCAACCCGAAGCAGCGGACATGACGGAATGTCCCCGGGGGCACGATGCTGAGAGTCCGGTGGAGCTCTTGATACGAAACATCCAAGGCAAAGTAGTCCACTTCCCGACCCAATTCATCTAGAGCATCTAGAAGGATCTTGATCTTGCGGAGATTTCTGATTGTTCAGTCAGTGTGGCTGCCACTATAGTTCAGATATTTGGACGTTTACCCGCTGCCTAGCTCGATCAACATACTGCCGGAAGGAATGTGTTCTGCGATCTGGTATTTGTGCTTCTCGAGCAGACCGATCTCTTCATTGGTGAGGTAGTAGGATGGAGCATATGTCACGTCTTCGAAATAGCGTAGTCCCTTCTCATCCCAGAGAAGAAGCTCCGGCATGGCAGCCTCCCCGTGACAGGCCGCATGGATGGACTCTTCGAGCGAATGGCGGAGCTGTGTCTCTGCTTCATCACTGCGGATATCGATGATATTGGTCGCAACGGCCGGTCTTGCGACTGTCTGAACCCGAGGTACTCGACCACGTACCTGGGGTGGTGACACGACACTTTCGAACATCTTGCAGAGCTAAACGAGCAGCAAAGTCTATGGGATAGTCTATATGTAGCGAGTTCAAACAACGGATGTATATAGTTTTTCATCTGCCGGCCGGCGGCTATTTATGTAGTACTGTGCGAACTCTCCAATAGGAAGACCCCGATTGACGAACGCGTTTGAGACTCCGTGATGCAATATTTTGCTATGATTGCTCGATCGAGATAAGGATGACTTTGCTTCCATGATTGGCTTGATCCGCTGAGGTCATTGATCCGAACCATGGACCCTGACATTCTAGCCGCATCCAGCCACATGCGACAGCCAAAGTCGATGACCTTCGATACTTTTGTAATAGTGGGTCTTGCCGTCACCCTATAGAAGGAACGAGCCTGCAACGTAGTACACTTAGTAATTATGAGAGATGCAGGATGCTACGTGCTGTGGCAGCGGTGATCTACGACTCGCTGGACCCGCGGGCGTCAACGGGAATGCCAAGATATCCCGGAATGCCTAGTTAGATCGACATGGGAAGTGGAGAGTAAACATGCTAATTCCAGCCTTGCTCATTTTTTACTCTTGATTTCGTACATTGTGCCCATCCAGGAACACAGTGACGCAGGTGGCATTGTCACTACTGGGTGCCTTTGAAGCTTTCTCGGTGATCTTCGCGGCCACCCTGTCAGCATCCATTCCCTCATGCTTGCTCTCTGCGATCTGATGCATGATGGTTTCGTCATCCATTGTATTGGTAACCCCATCTGTGGTCAGGGCCAAGAAGTACCGACGATTTGACTGCAGAGTATATTTTTTGAAAGAAGGGTAACTGGAGACTAAATCCCCCTTCTTTGATGGTTCGACGCATACTTTCTCCTGGCCGCCGGATATGGACTGCTCCCCGATATCCTTTAGCGGCAATTTATACTGTAAATCGCCCAGTCCCCGCGATATATTCAAGCCCCCTACGGAAGTTAGGTCCGCGACCTCGTGCGATATGGGACGAGGATAAACTAACCAACTCGTGGCACACCACTATCTGTGTTGAGAGTCCCTCCGGCGGACTCAATGCGATGCCTCTCCCCGGCATGTTCCGGCTTGTGGGATGTGGTTAATCGCTCCTTCATAACAGTTAGAGGACGCTGGTACAAACAAACAGGCCTGTGAATTCTACATACGACTCTCAGCGACGTGTGATCTGCCCCGTCGGCCTCTCCCAGCAAAACGTGCGAATCTCCCAGATTGGCGACCACTAAGATGCCCCTGGTTAGATTCACGAAGACCAGGGCGGCAGTCGATCCGGCTACGGCGTATAATTCCTCGCCAGCCCAAAACCCTTGCAGAAGCTCCTTCTCCTCTGCTTGGATTGCTTGTTCGATGGCTGATTCATAGTTTCCCTGTCTCAACTCTTTACTGATAGTCAGAAGCCGACGGATATTCTTGCTTGCATGTTCTGCAACCTTATCTGAGGCACTTTTCCCTAAGTTAGTCCCGGCTACCTTGTCAGAGTCATGATGTGATTCCCATACTGTCCGTCATATACGGCAAAGAAAGCCAGACTGTCCGTGTGCCCCGCAAATTCGTCAGGCAGGAGGACGGTGTACCTGTCTTCCTGATTTGGCTTGGAACCAAGGACCTAGAGTTAGTAAATACTGGGATTAGCTCCGAGTTTCCGCACCTCTAGCAGGGATCGTATCGTACACTACTGGCCCCGACGCCTTGAAGGGTAAAGGTGCTTGTGGAATTTGAAGCATCTGCCATGGCGTGCTGGTACTCTTCGATTGGAAAAATACGAGAATCAAGATGCCGTGGTCACCTACGACGGGGGCAAACCCCCTGACTGCCTTGCATGCGGATAGCTTCCGATCAGGTTCCGGGGAGCCAGGGCTTCGTGCCGTCATCGCCCCGTCAGGGTTCCACTGTCGGGTTCCATCAAGTGGAACGTAATTCTGAAGTAAGGTGGGCCACAACAATCTGACGGGTCCAGAAGTAGAGATGAATTTTCACAATAAATCAGTAAACTGCTAGATATGAAGATTTAGTACGATGTAACTCTGTTAAGTGTTAAGCTAGTTAATCTAACTTGACTACGTTAACCGTCTCTATCATGTGGCTGACTAAACAATTACAAAGCAAACATGGATCGGGATCACATGTTCATCACCAAACCAAAACCCCCCTCGACCATGAGCCTTATCGCAAAGACAAGGTTTGTAGTGATCATGCACAGACTACATGCTCACGTTGTCGGAAGCGTGGATTTGCACATCAATACTTTCACCATTCAGCGCCATTAACACCCGCAATTGTAAGAGCACTGTAAGCTTCACTAGAACGACTTTTAAGGCCTGCTAAGATTGATGACCAGGTCGCAACAGCATGCTAATGTTGCATCTGCCCCTGAAAGTCGAATCACAAACCGGAGGGTTGATTCCCGCACAAATGTTCCTTTACATGCAGGATATTTGGGCCGCACAAATTCCATAACATGACCATCATCGACGATGGCGATGCGATCAAGTCTCATGGTCACCAAGAGGCGTCTGAGGCCCAGTCCAGCAGTTTCAGCTGTCCTGTGTCCGCTCAGGAAGTCAAAGGGCTTCTGGAATGCCTGCGAGAATTCCCTCTTAGTAAGGGCTCTATACGTTATTACTACGGAAATAGTCAGGCTGCTGTGATTCCTGCTCCGTTCGTATACAGAGCCCTTCCTGAGATATGGGTCACCTACGACGCCATTATGGCACTGGGAAATCAAAATTGAGGAGTACATCAATCCGGGAAGAGGCATAACTATGGTCATCTTGGAGACACCTCGATTCCCTTTGCATGCTTGCATTAAATATACTATGGATTGTTAAGCAACGATGTCGGCTCCTTTTCTCAGTGGTTGAGCGCCATAAAATTATATGTTTCCATATGCCTAACCAAAACTGTGCTCTTCCACAACGGCTGTCTCACTTCTCCTCCCAGCCTACGATCTTCAGAATCCAATCCACCACGAGTTCCGGAGCACTTGCAACAGGAACATGGCCAGTGGGAATTCTTGTCACGTCCGCCTCCCGCCCACTCTCACTTGCAACCGTATCAATCATCTTCTGCTGCACGTCTGGCGAAATAACCAGGTCGTCAGTGCACAGCAGATACGCGACGGGTACATTCTTGTACCCGGCATACGTCAAGGCATTAGCCAAGCTCGCTGCTGAATGGTGTGTGAACTGTCGAGCCCATGTCATGCCCTCGTCCGGGGGCATATCGGAGAAGGCTGTGGCTGCGAAGGCCGCGGTGTCGACGAGACTCATCCATCCTTGGTCATCGACGGAGATGTCCATAGGAAGACTACCCAATACGTCCGCAGTCGATTTGCCTTCGGGAGGCACCGCGGCCGTCATAAACGCCAGGCGTACCACCCCACCAGCGTCCTTGCTGCCCTCCCTCTTGATGAGACCCTGGATGCTCTGGCTGGCGGGCGTCCCGCCATACGAGTGCGCCACCACAACGACCTCCTTTCCTTGTTTCACTAGCCGTTCAATCTGACGCGCAATCGCCGCCGCATCGTCATACATGGTGCCGGGCTCTGGGAGGGGGCCATCGCTGGGGCCCACGCTGGGTAGCCGGACTGTGTGGACTTCGTAGCCCCGACTTGCAATTCTTGTAGTCACCGGATCGTAGAGTTCAGGTAGTGCGCAGGCTCCTGGGACAATCACAATTGAAGGCTCAGGTTGAGACATGGTGTTTTAATCGATAGTTGAGCTTGCTTGTAATTGTTATTCATTCTAGGCCACAGTAACTATTCAGCTGTGTACTTTATATATCACAATCACTGCACATAACCTGATTTCTAATAATGAACTAAGCAACAGAGCATTGTTAATAATCCAGATTATGCCAGTGATGTTAGTCTATCCTGCTGGAAGCTAGTGAGTACGCCACGAGGGATCCAATGGCTCTTTCCATTCCTTCCGACCCACCCGCGTCAGCACGCTTACACATGACAGTACTTCCTCTTCTGCAAGCTATCTGCAAATTATCAGCAACAAAGTTTCATTAGGGAAAAATGGGTCGCTTTTAAAATGATGGCACAACGGACTTGGCTTTGGATTGGTTCATTTGGTTTCTCTACAATCTCAAGCGATCGTCAATAATTACCTCGTCATTCATTGCGACTATTTCTGTCAGGCGGCATGAACGTCAAAATATGTCATAATATAGAGACTTGAGCTTTGTTAATAGATATGTGGTTGATAGCTGATTATATAGTCACGTCAATTCGGTATTTTCAAATTGGGGATTAGCATATGCATTATAGGGGACCCCGAGAGTCTATTGAACGACTATGCGAGTAGAAAAGATTCTTATATTAAATTGCGAGCGATACTAGGCATGAAAGCCAACCTGGTTGTATGACGGCCCCTATTATGCTCAGGTATAGTCCTTCTTCTATAACTAGTACAGTCTCGTAGCCAGCTATTGCCAATGAGGATGGCTGCTATAAATTTATCGATGCTATTATTAATTTGTTTATCCAGAACTCATATTTTCCACATACCAAGGTGGTACATACATTCCAACTTCAAAAATCCAAGTATAATAACAGAATAGCCAGTAGCAACATCCAACTTCTGCTTGGAAAGGGAGTAGTGATAAATCCTGAATATACTATTTATGCAGTGATAGCCTTGGAGTACATATGCAAGTAGCCGCAATTGCAGAAAACGCTGCATGTAAAGTCAAGTGTAGAAATTGCTGTCAGCTCTCTACCTGATCGCGAGTGAGCAGCAAGGAGATGAATATTAGAGAAGCGGTAGTCAGGAGAGCCTCGATGCTAGGGTATGGTGTTATATAAACTACGCGTCGCGAAGATAGGTCAACAAGGGATGGATGTGCTGGTGATTGATCCCTAGGTGTGATGGGTTAGCCCAACATAACCCGAAAGTTGAATCAATGCACTATAAAACATTCCATACATGAATTGATAGGGTTACTGATAACGGTAGATAATAAATTCCGGTTATGAATGTTTGTTCTAGTTCTCCAACTTCAAAGTTTGGGTCCGAAATACGAATGCACTACACTAATACGGTGGTCAGGTTTGACTGAGAATGCACTTTATCAGTAATAAGCTCTACTACAGGCGGTTTCAGCTGCAAGGAGGTTCCAAATTCTGCTTTCTGCCGGAACCCTTGATTACTGTTCTCACGTGTGCATCCTTGTCTCAGCTCTCCCCTATAATCACCTAGGAATGTGGAATGCCCTTGCGGCTTTGCGGTCCGACCAGGTTTGATATAAAAATTGTCAGCGCCTTTGCGATCGACTATCAAGGCGATAACATTATGGAGAACAACAATACCCATATCTTGACGATAGCTGTCGGAGCTGCTGTTATTTTCTTCTTCTGCGTAATCAGAAAATTGCGTTGTATACGGATAGAGTCACAGTTTGCTAAGGTACATGGTTGTGAGCCTGTATTGACAGCCTCGAAAGATCCTCTTTTCGGCATCGATGTGCTTCTGGAGAACATCCAAGCCGCGAAATCCCACCGTCTCCTCGAACTCATCCAACACCGGTTCCAACGGTACGGAAATACATTCCGTGTAAAGCGATTCACAACCCCCTTAATTATAACCTGCGAACCGGCAAATCTAAAAGCTGTCTTATCCCTCAATTTTAAAGATTATGGTCTGGGAAGTCGTGTCGCGACCTTCGGTCCGCTATTAGGCCATGGAATCTTTACCTCCGATGGCGAGCACTGGGCTCAATCCCGCGCCATGGTGCGCCCCAATTTCGTCAAGGACCAGATCGCGGATTTAGAGAAGCTTGAGGAGTTGATGCAAGGTCTGTTGGCGTTGATCCCTACAGATGGCTCGACTGTGAACCTGCAAGACCTCTTCTTCTGCTACACCCTCGATTCCGCCACCGAGTTTCTCTTCGGCCACAGTGTCCAAAGCCTGAAGCAGCGTCTGTCTGGCGTGGTACCTGATGACAGTGATTTTGCTTCGGCTTTTAACTATGCCCAGCATGCTATTGCCAGAAACACCCGTCTCGGTTTCTTGGGGCGGGTTATTCCCGACCACAAGGCGACGCGATCCAACCGTATTTGTCATAACCTGGTGGAACAGTTCATCGATAAGGCACTCAAGTACCGTGAAGGATATGCCAAGAAGAGCTCCAACGATGAGGGAAGGCATACCCGCTATTTGTTCTTACAGGGTTTGGCTGAACAGACAGGTGACCGCGACCGCATCCGTGATGAACTCATGAACATTCTCCTTGCCGGCCGTGATACCACCGCATCGCTACTGAGCAATTTGTTCTTTATGCTTGCGCGGTGCCCGAAAATATGGAAGAAGCTGCGTGAGGAGGTCGCGACTCTCAACGGTCGCGCACCCACATACCAGCAGCTTCGGAATCTGACATACCTTAAACACTGTCTGAATGAGTGTAAGTTTCCAACACATGCATTGTCATCAACTAGCAGGGTTCCTCGTTTATTTAACGTTCTGTGTATAGCGCTTCGGTTTCACCCAGTCGTCCCAGTAAATTCTCGTAAAGCTCTGAGCAATACTGTGCTGCCAGTTGGTGGCGGTCCCGCCGGAAGATCCCCTGTTTTCGTGCGTAAGGGTACTATCGTGTTCTACAGCGTTTGGGCAATGCACCGCCGTCAAGATATATACGGACCTGATGCAAATGAGTTTCGTCCGGAGCGCTGGGCAGATCTGCGCCCAGGATGGGAATACTTGCCGTTTAACGGTGGTCCTCGGATCTGCATCGGCCAACAATATGCCTTGACAGAAGCCGCATATGTTACTGTCCGTCTGGCACAGCAATTCTCAATTCTGGAGAGCAGGGATTCTGGCCAATGGGGGGAAGCACTCACCTTGACTCTGTGCTCTCGAAATGGCACTAAGGTATGTCTAAGGCATTGAAGCTGGGCGTGGGGTCAGATTAGATGTTGTTTTGGAATACCCTTCCAACGGATGATGTCCATTTCCCCGTGTGGCAGGTTAGCTACCTTCAATGGGCTGAGATAATTGGCTTCTGGCTTTTATTGAGCAATATGGTACTCTATTGAGAGCTTGTTCAGTAACATACTGGGAATTATTGTCGCGCGACTCAGTGTCAAGAGACGAATGAAGCATTTCATAAAGAGTTGCTGTGCAGTCGAGGCTTGCATTCAACCAATAACTCGAATGTAGATGAACATTTGCTGATGGAGTAGCGCAAAAAGTACAATAGTGTCATGCCGTATATCTGAAGAAAACTGACTTCAGTGTAATAGTATATACAATTGTGCCTCTTCCGTAGATATGCAGACCGCCAGATCCATTCCAAAAAGCCTTGATCAGAGCACCGTTAGAGCGTCTGAAGCGCCATTGGCCAAGAAGGATCATACAGGCAGTCGGTAGCTATGCGAAATTTATTTCCAGGATGCATACTTGTTTACACGAATACAAGTCACGGTAATCTTGGATCAGCATGTAATCAATGGGCATTACAACATGACGCATATTCCAGTTTCAGATGTGCTACCGACCGTCAAGGTAGCCGCACCGCCACTAGTATTACTATGGTGGCCACCTGAAGGTGCAGGAGGCATGTAAAGATACAAACTGTTATCGACCAGAAATAACCTGCACGAAATTTTACAAACTAAGTGGACATTGAGGTATGCTCATTACAGCCTTGCTGGGATATTGTCCTGGGGGAGTCGAACTAAAACCTGTATCCACAAGTTAGTCGAAAGTGGGCAACATGAACGCTGCGAATAGTAAGACAGCTTCTTGCTCACCTCTTGAGAGCAAGTAGCCAGTAAGACTCCATCTGATGACCATACACGTGATATTACCAGGCCACGTTCGTGTCCAGCCCAAGGACAATGCAGCTCTTCCGTCATCCACTGGTTGACACAGACATGATCCACGTTGTGAAAGTGAATGGTATGAGCTACAGTGGACAGTGCCTTGAAGGCCACCTGTGCTTGAGGATTTCCGTCCTTCAAACCGGCGTTGAATCTAGTATATACTGGTATACCATGGGCTCTCCCGACCGTTCCAGCAGTATACGTATCTGTCATACATACCAGGGCAAGCAAATGCTCGTTGCTGCCACTTGGCCTAGCCAAATTACTTTGTGCGCGAACAATGCGTCTGAAGTACTTGGTCTCGGGATCGGAGTCACCTTTTCCTGGTTATACAAGTTAGCACAAAGTCAGATATTCATCGTCTCTCGGGCTTACCGATGGAAGCCGTTGCCATCTTGAACTCAAACAGAGATCTCGCAGTGCCTTCACCATAGCGATGGGGTTCCATCTCATCATCCAGCGCTAATTCAGGCTTTGGAACTGCATGTTTCAAGACATTTCCAACTGGGGCTGAGGCCCGTCTAAAGCTCACGGTTACGATGAGGACATCATGATCATTTTGCCTTGCAGATACAGTGTAAACACTGGATGCTTTGCCCTGACTCACTCGGCTCACATGATAAAAAACAGGGGTCCCGACCCTGGTGGCCTTGACAAAGTGGCAATGCATGCTGTGGACGATAGAGGAAGGCGAGACTCGCTGCATTACCGCATTAAGGGCTTGAGACATGAGGACGCCTCCAAATACGGCATTGAGTCCGAGCGGACACCACAGAGAATGTACGTTAGTGAAAATGTCCTGTAATAGAAAGGCTTGGTTAGGATGGTCGAGAATGAGCGCTTGGAGCGCGATTATCTCACATTGTTATCGTCCGAGGACGGCCTCACAGCAAAAGCCTTCTCTAGTCCAGGGATTGCTTGTATATTGGTATCCATTCTGAAACCTGAGAATTCAACTGACAGTGCTAGTGGGATAGCGCGTGATTCAGACACGAGTTAAATATCAGTAAATATGACGGATGACACGCACCTATATCAACAAGGTGACGTGTCGCAAATCCAAATAGACAGATTATCTGACTGATCAGCCACTGTAAAGGGACTGATCACATCCATTAAATGTATTAGAGTTTTTTAGATTAGCCCATGCTGCATAATGCGAGCGCAACACGTGTCGTACGTCATGAAGATGTGATTTTGAGCCATCTTTGGGGATGTAAGCCTGCATATTGTACAGATATAATGCTTCGTTGTACATATGAGATGGGGGTATGTCTCCAAACTCATAAAGCGAGTCTTACCGCCGATAGCCTTTCTCGTACCGACAAACTGCTGCTTGAAACTATGGCGATGTTGTAATAGTAGCACTGCTCTTATTTCCTAAGTGATATCCATCAAATATTAGCACAAACTCAACAAGTAGGCTTTGCTAGCCATGATACCGAAGGCCCTGTCGCTCTTTTCAGTTGCTATTCAATCCCCAAGCCCAACTATTATTATCTCCTGGCCTGGGACGTGCCAGCTATATGGTGCATCAGGCATGCATTAGCCCATATCACGATAGTATCCAGGCGCAGCAAGCTTCTAGGAGGATGCTTCACGTGATGTCGCGCGAAAGGGCCTCTTTGTACTTGAAGACGGCAAGTCCCAAGACCAGACCTCATATCGATGTGATCAGAGAACAGAAAGAACTAGAAGGGATTGGGGTCGACTTATACTCGGATACTAAAGATAAAACTGTTACCGCAGTCTAAATGTTTTCCTTATAATCGCCATTGACCAGGACATAGAGCCACGGCTATGGTTCGGACGGACTCGTGGCATCTAAAGATTCTCGGTAGATCGGGACTTTATACACTACCGAAAGACCTCGTCTTGTGGGTATAACAATCAAACTACGGGAAGCTAGGATGCCCAGACAGCCTATCACTAAGATACTCGGGATGGATAAATCATGGACATGCTCGTAACTCCGTCGGGTCCACACACTGTCAGGTTACTCCAGCTAGTCTGATTGGCTGTCCCTTCCTCGGCATCCTATTGGTCTGATTTTCCGGGACGGTGGAGTCAGGTGATTGAGGTTTCACTTAGTCTCCGTACTACTAGCACTATAGTAGGAAGGTGAGTAGAGTAAGTAATAGTAGTGATCCTGGATTCTCCGAACTTCATCTACACTACTCTCTACTACTCCACCCTAATCACTTTTATCTATCACTCACGCCGGAATGCTGTATAACGTTGTTTCTTTACGATCAACACCACTGGTCAAACGGAAGAAAGTGCGCCGAGCATGCGAGTTTTGCCGTCAGCACCGGGTTCGCTGCGATGGTGGATTACCCTGTGGCCAGTGTCGTGCCAACAAGATCCAATGCAACAAACCAACCCAGCACTCAAGACTACCTTCTGGCAGCCGGAAACTGCATCCGGCTGCTCTACGCAGTCCCCCGCCAGCTCAGTCTGCGCCGCCATCTACCCCGATCCAAGAAGGCCCCAACCAACAAGGTAGGCCAAGATCCAGTTCACAACGGAGTCTATCCACCCACCATGCTGTCGTCGCTCCTCCGCGCCCGCAGTTGGATTCATTTGCCGGCTTTATCTCTCGAATGAATCATTTCTGCTCTATGGTATCGCAGATGTCAGCACGCCCATCCCCTCAACCTATCGATCCGGGTCCTTCAGACGCTCAGTATCCCTCGCCGGATTTGCTGAGAACAACCGAGTCAGATGTGGCACATCTGACGCTGGACAGCTTACAGAAACTTGAAAAATCCCTGCTTGATGTCTTCTGGACTCGGTATCATCCCCTAATGCCGATTATTAGTCCCGAGGACTTGACGATCACGTCGGGTCAAAACTCTGAGTCATTGCGGCAAGCGCTCATGGCCTACTGCTTACAATCAATTCATTGTGCCGGGCTTCAGAGCCGCTTGCTAAGCATCCAAATAGACTCAGCATTATTACACAGAGGAGAGCATTCCACTCAAGCCCCTTCGCTAGCTAGCCTATATGTTGCGTTCTTCCAAAGGGCTCTAGGGACGAACAGCGACTATCTCTTGTACGCAGAGCCTTCTTTACTGGACGTGCAGCGGCATCTCTTTATGGCCGCTTTTCTCCAGAACTCTGGAGAATACCAAGCAGCATATAATATTATTGGCGTGGCGATGCGACTCGCACAGTCGCTGGACTTACAGCACCCCCTGGTAACTCGTGCGACCGCACATGAGGTTGAGACGCGTCGTCATGTTTGGTGGACATTGGTACACCTCGACTTCCATTGTTCACGACTTCTGGGAAAGCCTATGGCTATCTCTCTAGATGATGCGATACTCAACACGCCACTCCCAAACCCGCGGGATTCTTCGGATACCTCAGAGCTCGGATTCCATTCGGCATCGATATCGCTCACTGTTGTGGCAAGGAAGATGGCCGAGGATCTGGAGCGTCATGTGCGTGATTCGTCGACAACTGATCCATATAATCAAATCGAGCGCCATGCGCACCTTTTGTCGCGGGAAATCAAGGGCCTGTATCGATGGAGAGATCAAGTCTTGGACGCGAACCTATACACCAACATTACACTTTCATGTAATGTTTATCAACCAGACGAGGCTACCTCTTCCATGAGTCGGCTGAGACATGATCAGAATGCAACACTGTCGTTTCATGAGGCCCCAGTTCTCACCTTACAAAAAACGCTTTTAGAGCTTCGATACCATGACATCGTACTCTGGGCTCACCGACCTTTTATCCAATTCTCAAGTCGCAGCTTAGTTCCGCAACGGAGTCCACAAGCCGATATACACGCCACCACGGCACTACAACATGCGCTAACCGTCACCGACCTCATACACACTCGCATGCTTTTTCATGATGCTCTTTATGGATGCTCAGAAATCTACCAGTACGTGTGGAATGCAGTTCTCACCCTTGTGGGGTTTATGCTGGCCTACCCCCTATGCTACTGGTTCCCACTTGCTCAGCAACATGTTGAGCGATCTCTTCCAATATTTGAGGGGGCGGGGACAAACAATCCAATTGCATCCCGAGCGGCTCAACGGACACGGTATCTACTAGGGAGAGTTAGTGCCCTCATAGAGTTGTTGAGTTCTCAATCATCAGCGTTCAGTGATCGCAACGATTATCGGAGGGTGCAGACCGACGAACAAACGGAAGCAGGGAACCAGCAGCCTTTGCCTTTCGCATCCGAGGAGAACGCTTTGTGGTCATTTGCAGATACTGTTGACCCTAACACCTGGTCTGGTTACTGTCACGAAATCAGTGATATGTTGATGGACGTGCCTGAGATACATTTGGAAACTAATTTTTGAACCTTACAACCACCATCGTCCTCGTTACATATGCATGGGCGCATATCGGATAGAACTGAGTTTTGAATGCTTACTACAAGATACATAATAGCCTATCACTTCTGGATACACCAATGATAGGGACTGCTAGTTTCATTTATAGACAACGAGAACGCAACGGCGTTGCGTGAAATTAACTCTCCACCAGAAGGTGGTAGTGAGGGCCATCAGATGAATTGACCCACTTTCAGTGTATCTGATGAGGACAACTCCGTTTTCCTATCTTCAAGCTCTGCCAAATCCCAATTGGAGGATAGGTGACGTCCATTAAGGTATTGTGGCCGTTTCGCGGCCAAGTAGACGGTCACGGCACCTGGGAGTTCCGCTATTACAGACCAAGGGAATTTGCCATGGTTAGCCTAATGGCTCCTGAATTGCCAGTTGTGATATTTGTGAACATACCAGTGTCTTTAGCAAATGGCTTGAATGAATCCAGGGTCATGCTGGTTTGTACGATTCCCGGAGAGAGACTGTAGGTGGCAACCTGGGGGTTCTCGGCTGTGACGAACTCGGTGAACTTGGCCACAGCCAGTTTACTGATAAAATAACTGCTCAGTCCAGGCGGCGTCAGACCAATCGTGGAAATGAGGTTGACTACAGTGGGCTGAAAATCAGCGCTCTCGGCGGCGATCAGACGCAGGTATGCCGCGGTGACAAGGTATGTCCCCCGTACATTGACCTCGAAGTCCTTCCACCAGGTGTTGGAGTCTGATTGTGCAACGGGCGCTATCGAGGCAAAGACACCGGCGTTGTTGATCAAAGTGTGCGCGATTCCAAAGTGGTTCCTGATAGTGTCGAAGGTCTGCGCTATTTCCTTCTCATTGGTGATGTCCGTAGGCAGAGCCAGCACATCAACAGAGGGGAATTCGGCTTTCAAAACTGCTTTCGTCTCTTCAGCCGACTGAGCAGACTGAGTCACAAGAACTAGCCCCTTGACGCCGGACTGGGCGTGAGCTCGAGCAATAGCCTGGGGTAATCACGGAGGTCAGTCGTGATTACGTCCGTAAAGGGGTCGGGCCTATTCTCACTCGACCAATTCCTTTTCCTGCGCCCGTGACGATGGTTACTCTATCTTTCTGGGATAGCTCTGGCTGTGATGGATCGATGGTGGGATAGACATCGCGGTAGTATTTCCGCGTTATACAGCCCGCACGAGTGAACTGATCGGGATCAAACTGGGAGTCCGACATTGGTCTTGCGAGAACAATTTCAACAATTTTTAAATGGGTAACAAAAATAAGACGTTTTCATTTTGTCGTTTTCCTACGCCTTCGTGTCTGCTATTTATCTCTACTTCCCAATGCTATCCACCAGTTACCGCCGTAGTCGGCTAACTCCGCTGAGTGGAGCTGGCCCTTGGTCTAACCATAAGGAGCAATAATTACCCCATTTGGTAATCCGGCACCTTCTCCTATGCTTCGGTGCTTGAAGGCTTCGTGGGAGCTCCTTTAAAGTCTTAGCAAAATCGCGCCCAAGAGAAGACTATAGAGCGTAGCTAAGCTTCTTACCAGCTTGATATATGTATCATGGAGACATTGGGTTGCGGAGATAATGAGTACAATGGAAGTCGAGAGACACATCAGGATGCAGAGATCGATCAACTGGTTGCCAATTTCCTTGATCGCCAGACTCTCAGTGAATCAGAGCGCTTGGGTGGCATCATTTTCAAGGAATTGTCAGTCATAGGCGCAGGAGTTGGGGTTTGTTTCCGACACATAGTGACAAAAGATTCCATAACACTGACTTGAAACCAGCGCCAACGGATGTCCGATGTTCCCGAAACTCTACGACGTCTGAAAACTCTCGCCAACCCGGTGACCTGGTTTTCGCGAAAGGAAATCCCATCTCGACCCATTCTGCAGCGTCTGACTGGGACAATCCGCGAAGGGGAAATGTTGATGATTGTGGGACGCCCGGGCAGTGGATGCACCACCGTTCTGAAAGCCTTGTCGAACATGAGGGACGAGTATCTGAGAATGGAGGGTGACGTCTGGTATGGCTCAATGGATGCCTCGACAGCAAGGCGAAATAGGCCTAACCAGGTAGCTTTCGTTGGTATGAGAGTTTCCCACACCCCAATTGAAACAAGCACTGGCTAAGATGGCTATGCATGTTAACAGGGGAAGATGACATCCACTTTCCAACTTTATCTGTCAGCACCACGCTTAGATTTGCTCTCAATGCCCGGCATTCAAACTCTGATCCGGATAGAGCCTCCAGAATTGAAGAGGACCTACAAAGTCTTCTGCAGCTGATGGGTCTTGCTCATGCAGCTCAAGTCCGAATCGGAACCGACCATCTTCGTGGAGTCAGCGGCGGCCAGCGTCGTCGTGTCTCTCTCGCTGAGGCTCTCTGCACGCGTGCAAGGTAGATTACTCAACCAGTACTTCTCACAACAGACCAAAGAAGCTGATCATGCCCCTTAGTTTGTTCTGCTTTGACAATCCTACTCGGGGGTTGGACTCATCAACTGCCATCCGCTTTCTCACTACCATGCGCAAATACACCACCCGCAGTCGATGCATGACCGCCATGTCTTTATATCAAGCTAGTGATGTTGCAGTTTCAATGTTTGATAAGATCTTAGTTCTGAATGACGGCCACGTTGCCTACTATGGCCCGGCGTCATCAGCAAAAACCTACTTTGAATCCCTTGGATTTTATTGCTCTCCAAGGATCTCGGTTTCCGACTTTCTGGCATCCATGTCGGGGCCTCCGGCAGGTCGGCAAACTCGGGAAAACCCCCAGCGGCCGGTTCCCGTTCAACCCGCTGATTTTGAGGCCCGGTTCAGGGAAAGCAGCTTCTACCAGCAGACGGTGCGTGAGGCTGTTGAGCCACCTCGGTCAGCAACAAGTAAAGATACTAGAGCATCAGGATATGCTTTGCCCTTGTACCGTCAGGTATATGAGTGTACAGTACGCCATTATCAGATTTTTTTGACTGATCGGGCTGCCTGGGTTGCTGAGGCGGCTGGGACAATCATCCAAGCTCTGCTTCTAGGCACTCTCTTTAGGAATCAGAGAGCCGTGACAGAAGGGCTTTATACACGCGCATCGGCCCTCTTTTTCTGCGTTTTGATCATGGGGTTGCAGGCTTCTGCCGAATTTGGGAATACCTTTGTCCAACGCCCGATATTGCTCAAGCAGAAGGCGTTGCGATTCTACCGACCCGCGGCCTACGCGCTCGGTCAGATCCTCGCCGACGTACCTTGGAAGTTTATCTTCATCTTATACTCGCTTCCCATCTACTGGATGATTGGCTTCCAACGTACAGCGGGGAACTTTTTCACATGGCTGGTGTGCCTCTACATGGGCCTAATGGCACTGAGTGTTATGTTTCGGGCCATAGCTGTCTTCACAAATTCCATCACTCGGGCCATTCTCCCCGTTGGGCTTCTACTGAATGTGCTGATCATCTACACGGGCTTTTATATCACACCTCCAGGAATGAAGGTCTGGCTATCATGGATCCGCTACCTTGACGTAAGTTGAAACAGAAGGTCATCGTAAGACTTCCATACAGAATGTGCTAACCTCCTCAATACTTGTATAGCCCATGTACTATATTTTTGAGTCCCTCGCCCTCAACGAGATTGGGAGCAATTTATATGCATGCAGCCTGCAGAACATCGTCCCTCAGGGAGCATCATACAATGATACAAGTTTTCAGGCCTGTGCAGTGTCTGGGTCCGTAGCAGGCCAATTGAACCTTTTTGGGAGACTCTATCTGATGGTTGAGTATGGATTCAACTACTTCCACTTATGGCGAAATGTTGCAATAAATGCGGCCTTTTTCGTCTTCTTTTCAATTGTGGTAACGTAAGTTTCCTTTCCCGAGAATATCCATCCTCGGCCATAAACTGACTACTTATTGTTTAGAATTGGGATGGAGCGATTTCGTCATGCATCTGAGCAAATGGCAACGGTGTTTTACCGCAAGCTGCCATCGTGGGCGAACGCCTCACCCACCCGTCGTACAGACATTGAGAAGCCACCGTATGTCACTGACTCCAAAGAACTCAGACCCATCTCCAACGGTGAGATCCCTACTATCGGCGGTCTGGACAACACACAAAATGTGTTTGCTTGGCATGAACTGTCACTTGAACTTGACGATGGAAGGAACTTGCTTCACCAAGTTTCAGGTAAGACCTAGTTCTCTGTCCTTTATAAAGGATAAGTCTTACAAGGCTCTATGGTACAGGATGGCTTCAACCAGGAAAGATGACTGCATTGATGGGAATGTCGGGGGCTGGCAAGGTAAGTCGAGCCGATTCTATGATATCGGTCGCTGAAATAGACCCCAAGCCTGACAGACCTCCTGTACGAGTAGACTACGCTTCTTGATACCCTAGCTCAGCGTATCCAGATTGGCCGCATATCTGGTGGTCTCTATCTGAATGGGCAGACACTTCCGGTGTCGATGGGCCGACGTACAGGATTCGTTCACCAGAATGATATCCATCTAGCATCGTCCACAGTGCGCGAAGCACTCCAGCTGAGCGCATGCCTGCGCCGCTCAGAAGCGGTCCCCTGGGAGGAGAAGATGCATCACGTGGAGTTTCTCATCCGGCTTCTGGAAATAGAAGATATCGCCGAAGCAATCATTGGGGTACCAGGGGCAGGATTGAACCTCGAACAGCGCAAGCGGGTCAGTATTGGGGTTGAGTTAGCTGCAAAGCCAGACATTGTTCTTTTCCTTGATGAACCCACGTCCGGGTTGGATGGCAATTCAGCACTCTCCATCGTGCAACTGATGCGCAGGCTATCCGATGCCGGGCAAACCATTCTCTGCACGATTCATCAACCCTCTGCGCAGATGATCGAACAGTTTGATAATTTGCTTCTGCTGGTTCCAGGTGGTAAAACCATCTATTTCGGTCCGTTAGGGTCTCAGTGCCAGACTATAATCAATTACTTCTCTCGGTATACGCGATGCTGCCGGGAAACGGAAAATCCAGCGGACTACATTCTCGAAGTGAGCGGGGAGCCCGACGTAGACTGGTCCAAGGTATGATTTCTCATCCCCACCTCAACAAATTACCCTTCTCTTACGCAGTTCATTTCTCATTTCCCGAACATGATAGACTTGGCAGCAGTCGCCCGAGTATGTCTCCACTCAGAAGCAGCTTCAACACTTCCTTCAACCACGGGAAGGAAATACTTTAATGTCGCCAGGTCCTGATCGAGCATATGCGGCCTCCTATCTCGAGCAGATGCGAGTGGTCACCCAACGGGCTTTCACGAACTACTGGCGCGACTCAGATTACGTGTTGGGCAAGATCCAACTCAACATCTGGATGGGGCTGATGAACGGGCTCACATTTCTCCAGCTGTCCAACGATCTCACTGACTCCCGCGGACGCATGTTTTCTATCTTCGTCGGAGTGATCACCGGACCCGTGCTCAGCCTCCAGATCGAACCTCGCTTCATCCTCCTACGCGATCAATTCATGGCACGAGAGAATGAGTCACATGTATACCATTGGAGCGTCTTTACTATCAGCGCGCTTCTCGTGGAGATCCCTTTCACGCTCTTGGGAGGACTTGTATACTGGGTTCTGTGGTACTACATGGTCGGATACTTCACCATCTCAACTCGCGCGGGTTATGCCTTTCTCATGTACGAGCTCTACTCATTGTTCGTCGCGAGTATCGCTCAATTAACGGCCGCATTATTTCCCACCGTGCTGGCCGCGCAGGTGGCCACTGGCTTCGTCTGGCTGGTGATAAATACCTTCAATGGACCTCTCTCACCCCCACCTTTGACACCTCGCGGATGGCGCTGGTTCTATAATATCTCCCCGTTGTTCTATTTCATTGAGGGGATTGGTACCAACGCCATGCATTCGCTGCAGATTACCTGCCGTGACACCGAACTGACTACATTCCATATGCCCGTCGGGGAGACATGCGCCTCATATGCAGCTGACTTCTTCGCTTCAGGGGATTCTACAGGTTACCTAGTAAATCCTGGCGCGACTGAGGAGTGCCATTACTGTGCCTATGCAGATGGAGATCAATATGTCAGTTTTTGTCCCCTCCATTATAGTTCATTTTCTTCCTTCCACAAAAGAATTGCTGACACGCCCTCTTGGAAATATAGGTCAAGCAATATGCCATGAGCTATTCACAACGTAGTAACAACGTCGGAATCTTCATCGGATTCATTCTTTTCAATTACACGATGGCCGTGTTGGCGACCTATTTGATCTTCATATTCAAATGGCGGAAACAACGGAAAACTTGATTGTTGATCATTGTGGAGTATGTGCTTGGTTTCCACCTTGAACATTTTCGTGGGGTGAGGATTGGTTCGAAAGATAGAGATAAGATCAGATATCTGAGCGTAGGAAAGGGGATATTAAAGCACGCCCAGTCCCTAATGTGCTAGCTCGTCGCTGTGGTGCATTGACCATTGCAAGGGTACTGACATTGACTCATTCGATGTTGAGGATCCGGAATTTGATGATTTCCCAACCACCGTACAGGTCAGATATCGACCGTTATTTCTCTGCAATTTCTCTTTCTTTCATCTTGGGTTATTATTCTTTCGAAAGGCACAAGTGGAAGAAATCACCCGCCTCTCGCAACCTTGCAATTCCTTTGGTTGAACATATCATCTTGCTCTATTGCCATGCGACAGGCTTTGAACAAATCAGCGTCAGTATAATCGGTCACCGCATCTTCAGGCGACAAAGTCCACATCGCGGCGACCCAATACGGAAGATCTGACTTGAGTCCACCAAGAATCGCAATCAGCGCGGTGTAGGGACTAATACCGCAATTCAACTCGTTCGCGTCAATATATGCTCGCTGAAAACTGGAAACGTATTGCGCCACAGTAGTGTAGTGAGACCGCCGCATATCAATGAGCTTAAACCATGTGGCCATGGATAGGGCGTGGTCATAGTGCGAGCCAAGATCTCGTATGACATGGTAGACATCATCCGCGTATTTTTTAGCACAGCGAGAGGCCCCCAACTTCGCTCTCATTTTGCGAGAGAGCTGGCGGTTCATCTATCTTCGGACAGTGATTGACCAATGGCGCCAGAGTGCAAATTTGGCATGAGTTTTGTCGGGGCGAGGTAGATCGCTTCGAAGAAGATGCTCCATGCCACAGCACTTGAGCGTATGCTGAATTTCCCAGTCCCATATCCGCAAATCGAGCCGGCCTCTCAAGCGCTGCGATACCGCTGGAAGCGGTCCCGACAAGGTCGTTGGAATGCGATCCGCTTGGGTGGCAGGTTGTGAGAAGACAGATTTTACGAGTTCCGGTATATGGCGCAACGAAAGGTATGCTCCCGGAGCCATGTCGACGGACTAGTATACCATTGAGAGATGTTTTATGTTTTGAGAATGATTAATTGTGATTGGACACTGTGTTGAACTTAGCGGGACGCGTCCGGTGACCGACCACTTATCTGGCACCTGTTGAATACCGGGGGCCAGTGTTCTCTTCGGTGTGTCAATTGGTTATAGAGAGAGTGCTGGATAGCTTCAGCAGTCAATGTGATATTCAGCAGCGCTGAGCAGCAGAAAGAGACTGCGATGTGCTGGGGCGCGACCGATATTTTACACGTGACCTCGCTTACGCATGATCACAGTATAAAGGTATTCGTTCACAATCCATTATTCTGACAGAAGATACATATGCACTATATCAGCTCATCACAAGAGCTAGAAACAATGCACTCTCTCATAGACCCAATATCAATGTTTTTGGTGAAATTACTTGCTTAATAATTAGTATTGACAGGGAAACTCCGGATACCAATATATCAAAGTAGATAGATCATAGCTCCGTCCTCTCCAGCTCCGTTGGGGAGATACCATCTGACTCTTCCTCCACCCCAAAAGGGCGTATATCTGTCTCACAACGCGTGCCTGGTGCGGGAAGCTCCCCGGTTTGAAAATACGTGCGGATGTAATTGTCTGTACACACCGAACGCGAAGCGAAGGAGCAATGCTACAATGACGTCCGGTTAGAACACACGTCTCTGAAAGCTTAGGTAGAGAAGTTGTACTTACACCTTCAGCATGCTGTTCTAATACGGCAGACTGCTTGAACAGAGCGGACATGGCGTGGGCGCTGATACTATCGTTAACGGGCCGTAGATGAAAGTACATAGACAGATAACAGGGTGGCGAAACTCACTCGCCGAGCGGAGTCACTGGATCCAAAGTATTGCTGACGAAGAGTATAGGTGTGGACGTATTCTGAGCCCCGGTAGGTCCTTCTTCGGGTTAGTACTTAGGCAGCACCTACGAGCAACGAGACTAGAACGAACCTTTGAAATCCCCCGGTCCCCGACCGTTCCACCTAGCACACGGCATCAAAAAGTCTGCAAACGTATCTCCCATCCAATGGCTGCTCTCAATGGAAGGCCGAAGATACTTATCCCAATATTCTTCGCGGGTGGTATTCAGTAGCTTCTGGTTCAAGTCCAAACATACGGTACCGGCAGTCACTTCTACGCGGAACGAGTATTGGCATGCTTCACGGCACGGAGCATGAGACTGACATTCTGGATCGAGGCAGTGAGTTGGCTGCATTTCCTCGCGTAGCATGGCTTTCCAGCCCGCCATGCTCGTTGCGTTTCGTTGTTCGAGATCTGCTAGGATGGTAGCGAGAGTGGGGAAAAGGTCGACCGGTGCGTACAACGCGAGTTTTAGGAGACGTCTCACGTCAGAATAGGTGATTATGTCTGGGTTTGGATGAGTGGTCCAAACGGGGGACGCTTTCAGATCAGACAGTATATTCTTGAAACGCTGTTCGAGGTCGCTTATTGCTTTTTCATGGTCTTCTCCGTTGGCGGATGGGCTAGCAAAAGCACATCTCGGCTGGCCTGCCTGATGACAGTAGCGGAAGAAACTTTCTAGTATATGATCCGCATCCCGGAAAGATGTTGACATTTCACCAGAGTACCAGCTTATTGCATCTACTACCCCATCCAACACCATCCGGTGGACTTGGTTCGGAAAGAGAGTTGCATAAGTGACACCTAGCAGAGTCCCGTACGAGTAACCCCAGTATTGCAGCTTTGTGTCTGCGTGAGGATCCGGCTGGAGGAGTTGAGCAATATGATGCAGATCGTGTGCCGTACTCCAGGTATTCATATACGGACCAATATCCGCACCATTTTTATGGGGTTCCGTACACGATGTGGCTAGGGCTTGCATGCGGGCCCAGAGATGATCAGCTGCATGATCGGAGCTACCTACCAAGCCATGGGCTTGCACGGCCTCGGTCCAGAGGTAAGTAGACAGCAGATCAGGAAAGCACGTCAAGGGGGGGAGGGTATTTCCCACGCCACGGGGATCAAAGGAGACAATGTCGAAATAGCGAGAGTGCTGTGCATCATCGGAGCTGTCTACGGTCCGCTGGATCTCTTTCCCTCGGTCAAGTATTTCCTGCACGCCGGACCCGCCAGGACCACCTGTATGTCTAGTAAGCGACCGTGGTGGGGGTCAGAATGGTAGCGGTAATGACATTGTTGCCCGTACCTGGGTTCACGATTATAGAGCCACTGTAACGCTCGTCGGCAGGGTCTACCTGTGCAGGCAGTTTTATGACGGCCAAGGTGGCCGTTGTATTTTCAGTGGCACTGGCTGACCAGTCTAGGGGAACTTCAAGACGTGCACACAGATAGTCCTGGTAGCAGGGGACGAAATTCAGGGCTGGGCCTGGCGTAGTCTGGTGGAGCGGGTTAGAACGTGAAGAATCTATGGGGTGAAGGAGATCAGTACGCTACTCCAGGAGAAGTCCACGGCTTGCACCGCAGAAGGCATATTGTATTGGTGTCGCAGAAGAAGGGTGAGTTGAACAAGATAAAATTGATGGTAAGATGAGATAGCCGTCGATATAAGTACTGGATGAAGTGAGCGGGTTAGCGTCAGCCACGACACGCTGACATGCATGCAGATCGGGGCACCGCCGGCAACCGACACAGCCTCAGCTCGACGCTAGAACGTGGTTACCTGGACTTGGGAGATAAGCATACAAAGTATCGTTAGTGCAAATCACTCAAATGCGACACAATCTATCTATTAGGCAACAATCGAGCGAGGGCAGAGTATGCGACTGGTAGGTTCCTATGGAGGGTTGCGGAGGATGATTTATTGCCGACCTGTCGCTTAAGTTAATGCCACTGTTATGCTGCCAACGGGGAGAGAATTTCAGACCGTTCACAAAGATAGCATCCTTCTCGACCACATACCCTTATAGAAGCCAGCAGAATTCTATTTTGATAAAGTTATAATAAATTTCTTATTCTTTATTCTAATATTTCTATTTGGGTAAATTTCTCTTTCTCGTCCTTCTCTCCGTTTAATTTTTCTCCCATGCTGGACTCCGGCTTTCGATCGCCATGGTAAAGAGCGATGTGGATACTGGAGCGACAAACCATCCATCGGATCTGCATCCGAACCGGCTTGACATGTTTAGTACTTTGTATTTTATTCTTGGGAAGGACTCGAATGTTTTGAAGATCACGCAGATTATCACCTGCTACAAGGTACTGTGATTAAGGGCCTTTCGGACCAACCTGACTCAAGACGAGGAATGCGATTTCAAGCTACCTATATAATGTTAGTGCGACGGAGGTGGCTAATTCTACCTTGCCAGTATGAAATTCACGATATGATGGTAGTTCTCCATTAAATAACGGCAATTTCTATGGAACAGCAGTGGAATATTGGGAATCGCGTACCATCTGAGTATGACGCAACGGGGGTGAGCACCGGCATTGCCCCATGTGGTGGACACGTCTCCGGAGCCATGACGCATGAAGACCCTGATCTGTTCCTGATCTGTCCCTGATCCAGAAATTTGGTTTGTCGCTGGAACATGTTAATTAACTGCGGGTCAGGGTCTTGCCGTCCAGACCCAATGGATGAATCGCTTGTGTGGCCCTGGACTTCCAGTGATCTGCACGGCTATGACGTCGGTGGATGTTCTACTTGTTATATAACAATACAGACAGCCATGTTACTCCTATTCCTGCGCCAAAAGGTCTATCCCCACTACTTTGAGAATCAAAAATGAGCAGGTCAAGCTTTGCCTGTCAGGCCCTGCTCCAGGCAGCTCTTCTTTCAGTTGTCTCCGCGATCCCGGCGCCCACAGCGTTCGTCAACAATGTCGCTCCGCCCGAGCCCGTCATCACACCTTCGCCGGTTCAGCATCGCGCTTCTCGAGTTGCTGGTCGAGATATCTTGAGTGACGTCGATTCTGATATAAATAGCATCCTTTCTGGCCTGGGATCCGACCTACCCTCCTGGGTCGCATCGGGCGTGCCCAACTACTTCCAGGGTTTCCCCACTGGAGATGCAGTGGTGAGCTCCTTGGGCTTGAACAGCGCTGAGTTGGCAGCCTTGCCCACCAATGTATTGAATATCGACCCATATGCCAACTGGACCAACTCGGGCTGGAACGTTCGCTTTCACGGAAATGTCTACAAGCAGCCCAACACCTCCGTCTCCGATCTAAATGATTTGGCTGATGTATTCCTCGGCAATACAAGCATATCCGACCTTTCTGAATCCGAGCAGAAACAGGCTCGGAATCTAACAGCCGAAATATTAGTCGTCCAGCAACCTGACGTCGCTGTAAACACGATCCACTTAGAGCCTGCCCCGAGTCAGGGATCCAGCGGACAGCCAGGCGGCGGTGGATCCTCTAATACCACTGGCGGCACCCAAGACCTCACTCTGCCCTACAACACCACGGTTGAAGGTGACTTTGACACCTTCGTGCCAATCTCCAGTAACGGCTTGACGGCAGGTAACGAAACTTCGGCGATACAACGGCTTAACGTTCATGTGGAGGGCGCAACGATTGGAAACAGCACCGCCTATCTTGTGCCTCCGACCGGGCTCACTGTCGTTTCGGACATCGATGACATCCTACGGGTCACCAAAATCTATGAGCCCGAGCAAGGATTACTCAACTCGTTCGCACGTCCCTTCCGGCCATGGGAGAATATGCCGGACATCTATCGCAATTGGTCTATCAGTCTCCCCAACCTGCACTTTCACTACCTAGTCAGTCTACCAAATGTCCCTTATTGTATTGTTCCTGCGTACTCACCACCCCACTACAGACGACGACTCCCGAACAAGTCACCCGAAACTACATGCAATTCATCTATGACAACTACCCCGGCGGGTCTTTCGACACCCGTCCCCTCAACTTTAGCGACGTCTCCGCCACCCTGTCCATCCGCAAATTCCTGCTGAAAAAGGTGTTTGAGACATTTCCGCAGCGCAAGTTTATCCTCATCGCCGACACCAGCAACAGCGACGTCATGCGTGACTACCCGGAAATGGCGACCGACTTTCCAGGCCAAGTGCAATGTATCTTTCTTCGGAACACGAGCGCCACTGACTCCGGTGACAAATTCCCATACGATACGTCTGGGTTTGAAAAGCTTAATCAGTCGAACTACATGTTCTTCTTGCATCCTGATGACTTGACGAATCTAGACATTGCGAATGGCCAGTGCTATAACACATCCATTCCGCAGAATCTAACGTTTAGTTATCAGGGTTTGCCATTGGGGCTGGGCGACGAACCCACTGCTGTCAATGGGTCTGCCAATCATACTGCTGAGTCGGCGGCCAGTTTGTCGATGATGGGTGGGACTGATAGGCAGGGTTTAGTCTTTCTTATTGTCCTGGCTACGGTCTCTTTCATGGTCTTGTAGATATTCATTACGACGTATGAAAAATTACGAACTTATGACTTGATTCTCTTTCCAAAATCACGTACAGCGGAGGCTCATTCTCTATGTGGGGACTATCACCAGAGTAAACCATCGTGAAATTATCTGCTACTGGATCTATTAGTGTTTGTTTAATTAGAGCTCACTCAAGATTGCGGTGCTACTTTTAAGTGTCACTTCTAAAATCTACCTCGTCCATGACTGGCTGGAGCACGCTTCGGCTGAACTCCGGCGCTTATCTACCCCGCGGCTCACCACGCCCTCGTCGTCACTTGTCTGGAAGGTTCAACAATTACCTTTTGTCCATCTATCGTGGTCATAATTAAAATCAGGTAAACACAATAGACTCTTTTGGGGCTACTCAAATTTCTCCACAGCTATCCGATACATCCGCGAAACCATGTCTCTCCAGCTTTCCAACCTGTTCGGCGTTAAGGACAAGGTACGTATAAACCATCCACGTTAGTATCCTTGTCTAATGGAGACATAGATCGTCGTAATCACCGGCGGAGGCACCGGACTCGGCAAAGGCAAGCTAGGATCATAAATTCCGGAGCCTATGATCTAACTTTGAGTCTATTGCAGCGATCGCGGAGGGCTTTTCTACCAATGGTGCCAAAGTCTACATCACGGGACGTCGTGTTGAAGTCCTTGAGAAGGCTGCAGAGGAACTGCGGGAAAGAGCGACACTTGGTGGACAAGTGATACCGTTAGTCGTTTCCCTGGTCTTCGATCACCATTGATACTGGATGAAACTGACGTCACATACATATAGCATCAAGGGCGATGTGAGCACAAAAGACGGCTGTGCCCAACTTATTGAACAGATCAAGCAGAAGGAAGATCATGTATGCGGATGATGAATTTTATAAGGGTAAAGGGGTATGCTAACTAGTGTCTCACAGGTTGATGTGCTAATTAGTAATGCTGGTCTGCCTGGGAAGACGGACTATCCTCCTTGGAATCCCAACGATCGTAAGGCTACCTGTCTCGTGTGTTTGATGGCTGCATCGTTTGCTCATAGGTGAATAGCCGACGCTGTTGAAAAAGGGCTGTGGGAAAGTGTCGATGAGTAAGTTCCCGCATTCTTCACTTCGATGAGGTGCAATGCTGATAAAATCAAGCGAATCATTTACCACAACCAATAATGGTATGTAGTTCTGCCTACAGGATATCAGGAAATAGCTAATGGGTGATGTGGACAGTCAATATCAGTGGTGTCTATTTCACCACTGTGGGATTCCTCCCGCTGCTGCGAAAGTCTTCGGACCCCAGCGTGATTGTGATTGCTTCCTTGGCCGGGATTGCCAACCAGAGGTGAGTTACGCTGTTGACGTGTCCTATGAAAAGCTAGTGCTGGAAACTAAGATATAAATAGGACCGTGGGAACGGTGACTTATGGTGCTTCGAAAGTAAGTGCCTCCATGACTAACAGTACATCGGGGTCAAATTGCTAACAATCATTTTAGGCTGCAGGTACGCTAAAATGCCGGTCATTAGTTCCTTCTACGCTAGCTAATTCTGTCTCAAAGCTCTCCACGTATCGAAGCTCCTGGCTGGTAGATTTTCTCCGTATGTGTCTATTTTCTGCTTATCCATTGCTGCAACAGACTTGGAAATATGATGGTTTTAATTCCGAAGTGCTCTTCCTAACAACGACATTAGTATGAAAGTCCGCGTTAACTGCATCTGCCCCGGAATTTTCCCCAGCGAGATGACGTTCGCTGATACCACTGGCAACGCGGAAAACCTCAATCCCGTCTCAGAAGGTGCTGCTAAGCGGGCTCCTGCTGGTACGTGACTTTCCCAACACCTTGCGGGATGCAGCTCTAATAAAACAGGGCGCCCTGGATATCCCGAAGAGATTGTCGGACCGTGTCTGATGCTAAGTTCCAAAGCCGGGGGCTACATGACCGGAGGCTACCTCTTGGTTGATGGTGGTAGAGCGATGGTATGTATTCCGGCTTCAAATGTAGACACAAACAGAATGCTAATCCTAGCCAAAAGAGCGCATCCATCAACGATGGAATGCACATGCCAGAGGACACTTACGTGTGGTAAATTCCCATGTGCCCAAGACCTCAACTACAGCTACCACCCAACCCGAACTCTAACATAGTGATAAGATAGCAATCACATACAAGAGCCATAATGAAATGATTAGCTATCTCTACTTCAACCTGGTAGTCAAACATTTATATCTCTATCATTACCAGATCCCAAATTACCGCCCCTCCGTAACAGTCCTCAACTCACTCAACATCCCCGCCCTGAAAACCCCCACATCCGTGATCACCGAAATCATATCAAATCCCTGTTCCGCGCGCACGCGGGAATCCTTGCCATCTGTACAAAAGATAGCGGCCTTCTTCCCTGCCGCATGCGCAGCCTTCAAAATCCGCTGAATAGCCGCTTCATGCTCCTCCCCGCCCCTCGTAACACCCATCTGCTTCGCCAAATCGAAGGGTCCAATGAACAGGACATCGATGCCTTCCACAGCAGCGATCTTCTCTACATTCTCAACACCAGCCTTCGACTCAATCTGCACAACCACAATCGTGCCTGTTTGCGAGCCCTCGTCGTACTCTGCACCGGGCGCGACGCCGGGGAATGCGTGTGGCGCGAACATCGGGCCGTAGCCTCGTGTGCCGAGGGGTGGGTATTTGGTCCATTGGACGATTTTGGCGGCTTCAACCTATTCCAATTATCAGATTTAGTCCTTTCCAATGATCTACAAGAGATATAGGGATTGGGGTACGCACTTCTGAATGGCACATGGGGGTCATGACTCCGTGGGCACCGGCGTCCAGTGCTCGTTTGATCATCCATTCCTCTGCGCAGGGAACCCGGACAATCGGGCTTACGTCTTCGGAGCCAATGGCATTGAAAAGCTATTATCGGTTATTCGAAGCACTACATTGGATAAATGGCAAATGCACTAACCTCATAGTAATGGCGGTCGGAGATTAATCCGTGCTCGGCGTCTACTAGGACCCAGCTGAAACGGCCTGGGCTAGGAGGCTGGCCGTGCAGAATGGTTTTTGCGACTGCTGCACTGGGGAGGCTGCATTCATCGAATTGAGGTTAGTTCATCTTGGTACGAAGTGCTAAAGGTATTGGTTGTAGATGAACATACGTGAGCCAGAATCCAAGGGCCGTGGAAGAGCCCCGGAGGGTGGAGGTAATGGCGGTTTCGAAGGGCATATTGGAGATGATCCTGGGCGTGGTGTTAGAATATGGTTCCTCTTGGGGTGCTTCAGGCTACAGCAAGCATACGTACCTTTACTAGGATATGTTCGAGGTAGACTTCAGTTGAATTAAGTATGAAAGAAGGTTGAAGTTCATTTTAATAGAATTCGGTTGTCCGCTTAATAGCTCGGTGTTCTCTGCCCCGCCGGTTAACGTCCTCGGCTAACCGATCGCATCAACTCCGACCGCAACGGGGTAGTTGACCCCGAAGCATACATTAATTGTCTTAAAACAACAACAACGGAGACCATATAAGTTGCTTGTGATGTCCTTGGGTATATTCAAACTCCTCTACAACTTGTAAACTGTGCATTGATCTTATCTGGGGTATTCAATGTCATTAAAATGATTTGCCGAGATAACCATAGGTGACAAGTTGGATACGTCAGAAGAGAATGAGCTATTGAACTGGCACCGAAAGGGTCTAGTCTGAGGCTCAATAGCTCATTGATGTCATTTACGAGCTACATTTGTATTATGACTAGCCATACAGCTGCCGCGTGTCTATGCAGGTGAGTCATGGTGGCCCGTGACGGTTGTAAGAAAACGGGTGCCTGGTGCAGGATCATCTGATATCGTATCAAACGAGGCTAGAAGGATCTTTCTTTTCAAACTTATCAATCTAATATCTGTTCACAAAGATTGTCCTTGATTCTGAGCAAACCCGCCCCACTCTTGACATCACCACGTGTGTAAAGACCTGCTGGGACCTTAAACCCGGCTTATCACCGCACTTTATCGCGCACTCTATTACCCAAAGACCGATATATCCGTTGCTGGTAATGATCTACATGTTGCTCGCGTCTTCCATTATTCCATAATATCACCACGATACCACCTTTATATACCATCTACCTCTGCCCCAATAACTCATCAACAATCATCACACCGATATAACAATCAAAATGGCGACGATTCTCTACAATCAACTCTTCGTCATCCCCTCTCTCCCCACTCCTCCCTTGCCCTTCCACAACCGCACCGTCATCATAACAGGCGCCAACACCGGTCTCGGCCTAGCAGCAGCCCATCACATCGCCTCCGGCCCCATAGGCAAACTCATCCTCGCCGTCCGCAACCTCTCCGCTGGTGAATCTGCCCGTGCAGAGATCCTCGATGCCCATCCCAACTGTGACCCTCAAACCATCGAGGTCTGGCCCCTAGATCTGGCCTCCTACGACTCCGTCCGCGCCTTCGCTACCCGCGCAATCACTACACTCGACCGTCTTGATGTCCTTCTCTGCAACGCGGGTCTCGCAACGTTTCAGTACTCCAAGGCAGAGGGCCATGAGCGCACTATCACGGTCAACGTGATTTCGACGTTTCTGTTAGCGATGCTACTAGTGCCGAAGTTGAGGGAGACGAGGAGGCTATGTCAACAGAAGGGAGAAGAAGGACACACTCCTGTGTTGTCGGTAGTGGCGAGCGAGGTCCATGCATTCACCAAGTTTCCTGAGAGGAATGCGCCCACGGAGAAAGGGGTGAGTGTGTTTGAGGCGCTGGATGAGCCGGATCGGTACTATGGGACGATGGCAGAGCGGTACCGCACGTCGAAGTTATTGGATGTGTTGTTGACGAGGGAGTTGGCGGATCGTATCGGGGATGATGATATCGTGGTGAATTGCCTGAATCCGGGACTTTGTCGGTCGCAGTTATCCAGGGAGATGGATAATGTGGTCGTTAGGATTGTATTGCGGTTGTTGGGGAGGACGTTGGAAGTGGGGAGCAGGACGTTGGTGGCGGCTGCGGCGGCGGGGAGGGAAAGTCATGGACAATATATGTCGAATGGAGTGGTGTGTCCGCGGGAATTATCGTCGTTTGTGACGAGTGAGGAGGGGAAGAGGACGCAGAAAAGGGTGTGGGACGAGTTGAGCGATATTTTGGAGGTGATTCAGCCGGGGATTATGCGCGGAGTGGTGTAGTTTGGTGTATGTATGATTATGACTGGATTGTTTGTATTTGTATACTTATAGTGACCGACTCCACTTAATGCTAATCTAATGATGACCGTTTCGCTGATGTGACATCTTGATGCGTAGGTTCGCGCATAAGAACAATTGTAATATAGTTTGGCACCCGGATAGTGCCACTGATGGTTTCGAGTGGGGTGTCAAAATATAATATGCGACGGGTATAAATGGGAGAAGCGCAACCATGCAAACAAAGGAAGGCGCAGTAAAATCTACATTTAAGGTCACATACATACATCAACAGCTCGTAATGGGGAGCGGGATAAAAAAAGACAAAAAGAAATGACCTACGCAGGATTCGAACCTGCAATCTCTTGATCCGTAGTCAAGCGCCTTACCATTGGGCCAGCAGGCCTTGTTGAAGTTAGCCTTTCTCTCTTGCTATATAAACCAGAAGATAATTCTTTGCACTGCTGCAATAGTCATGGACATGCCCTATGAATAAAAGTGCCTTCGTCAACGTGCTAAGTGTCTTGTAACCTCGAAAATATTCCCGACAGATGTAGAGGAGACTTAAATACTCATATGCTAGAGCAATCTTGACAACGATCAGATGATGATTATAGATGTGTTGGTTTCTTGGACACTGGTTTGGATGATTCAATAGATATATATATATATAATGTCGGATTGCATTACGCATAGTCACACCTAAACGCCATGCGAATCATCAAGGGTGCCAACTGTACATCGTCCATACCATCAGACTTATAATATGCAGATTAATTAGCTATAATGGACAAGGTGTATAAAGTGAAATTTGTCAATCATGGATAATGTCCAGATAACAGGCTGAAGCCATGCCAATAAGAGATTTCATTTCATCCCCTAACTGCATCGTTCGATTGAGCTTTGTCCCGCGCAGCATAACACTGTCTGCTATGTTATCAGGTCGATCAAAAGCAGGACCTAGACGCACATGAGTAAGTTCGTGTTTTCCAAGCCAAACGAAAATTGCTTTAATCGATGAGAGAATTACCACCATATTCAGATAAGATCCTTTGTGGCCCCGATTTGAAGGGGGGGTGGAGAGTCCCTGACCCTGAATGGTTGCGGGTCCACGGATAATGGTTTAAGCAGTCTGCACTGGCAGATGGTTTGTCTAATACTCCCTCATACTTAAGGCAGCGAAACATCGGGGAATACTAGTAGTGCAGAGGTCCTTGACTTGCATTACGAAATATTCTGTGAGCTGATCATTCAGATAAGCTATGCTACTTCTTTCGGCCGATGAAAGCCAATATTCGTGCATATCAGGGTTACATTAGTTTCCTCACAGATAGGCATGTTCATCATAATTGAGAGACTAGCTGTTGGGAAAGTAGTCAATGCTGATTGCAGCACTAAGGCATCGGTTTGATATTGGAGAGGCGAATGAGATTTCAACAGAGTAAGCGACCTGGCCTTTGGAGAGGCTGAATGTGTAGTCTCTTTTTGATGACTACCATAACCACTCGGCCACCTTGCCGTTCTTGAATATAGAGCGGCATTAGTAAAATTATGACTGCAAAAATTGATTTCTTGAGGACAAGAATCGAGCTGATTTTGGGCTTCATCGATGGGGAAAATCGGCATTGCGGAGGGTTGAATGGCTTGAAAAGTATGTTAAAAGTGGAACACGGCACAGGGTATCAGCCTTAATGCTAGTATTCACTGGTAATCAAACTCAAACTACGGAACCGTGGGTCTAGCCATGAGAACTGCTCGGTTCTTAATTCACTGGAGAGTTGGGTGCTAGCGCGGTTATTAGGTATCCTCTCTCAGGATACTGTGAGGGGAACGGTTTAAGGTGAGGCGTGTCTTTGTTGGCCTCTGCTATATCCTGGTCAAGTAGAGTAAGCCATGGTTAGATACGTAGAGCCTCTTTAGCCCTGACTAGATAAGGTAGGTCATGTCCTGTGGTAGTATTTGGCATAGTATGCTAAATCTCGGTAATCTCGGAAGGGGCTTATTGTACTCTATTTCTAATTCTATCTCCATCCCTTCCCCTCCCATCAAGGGATGAGAGGGGCTGGCTGACCGGCTGTTGGCGAGTCAGTCGGATGGAGGGATACGTGGCCTTGAATCTGGTAAATGAATTCAAGTTGGTAGTAATGAGTAGTTAGTATCTTTTGAGTTATCTGTTGCTTACTGCTGCACTCTGCGGCATGTCATATCTAAGTTTTCATTCAATCTGTCGGTGCAATCTAGCGTGTCAGACATATCGCACATACATACGTCAAGCCAAGCAATGATGATTTGGATTGGTTACGTGTTCTTGATGCCGGAGGATTGTTATGCAGATGATAAAGACAAAAGGGTGCAGGTCATCTTGCATAAGAGTTGGTGGCGACCGACCGTGTGATTGATGCCAATAATTATCTATGAGCTTGGGCGGTCAAGAGCTGGGGATAATTCATTCTATTCCAGGGTTATGGTCCTAGGTGATGGACGAGAATTGTGGTAACGGCGTTAGTTAGCTAGCCACCTACTGCGGCGTAAGGTTTGTTGTGGTGATGGAATTGTTGGTGGTGGTTGGTAACGGGAAGTAGATGGTCGGTCGGGAAGCTCAATACTTGAGAGCTACAGAGTACACGTTGCTATTACTATAGTAGCATTCCTTGAGTGGCTCGGACGATGAAGTCACCTGGATAGCATACACCTCTGTAGTAGGATTTGAGTTTACGGAAGATTGTGTCTTCATGATTCTCTACAGCTCAGGGGAGGGAATTAAATGTCAATAGAATGAAGTGAGTACCATAACCATTGGCCCGTCAGTTTATGACGTGGCCCGAATCCCAAAACATAGCATTAGATCAATCTATCATTATCTATCCTTTAACATCCCTTTTTGTAAAAACCGCACCCGCATGACACATGTAAACCAAGAAAAAGTATAAATATCGCTTGCAGTCCCAAACATTCCCTAATCGTAGAAAAATTCAACACCGGCAAGGAGATTAATTACACCGCTTCGATTTGGAAGCGACTAATTAATGTACTTGGGAAGCGTCTTCAAGATGCCGTCCCGAGCAATGTCCTCCATAGCATTGGTGATCTCCTGCATGAAGCGCTTGTCGTTACGCAGATCGTCACCGAACAGAGTCGTGATGCTCAGCAGCTCGGAGGGCTTAGTACCACCAGCACGGGCCTTGGCCTGGAGCTCCTCACGCATAGGGTCCTCGACGGCGAAGGTGTTACCCTTGTCATCAACACCATTGATGTAGCGGAACCAAGCAGCAGCGACGAAGGCCAGACGGCGGAGGGGGCCGTTCACCCAGATAGCCTCGGCAATCGAGGGCATGATGAACTGGGGGATCTTGCCGGATGCGTTGAGACAGATACGGGGCAGCTGGTCCATGATGGTGGGGTTGGAGAAACGTTCCATGAGGGTCTTGCAGTACTCATCGATGTTGACACCGGGGATCTCAGGCAAGGACGGTTTGACCTCTTCCTGCATCATCTGCCAGACGAACTTGTTGAAATCCGGGTTTTCCAAGACCTCGTGGACATAGTTGAAGCCTGCCATCTGACCAGGGTATCCAATGGCGGAGTGACTGCCGTTCAGAAGACGGAGCTTGTGCTTCTCGAACTCTTCGACCGCGTGCACGTCCTTGACCACTTGGACGCCGACCTTCTCGAAGGGCGGACGGCCATCGGAGAACTGATCTTCAATGACCCACTGCATAAACGGTTCGGTGACGACAGGCCAAGAGTCCTCAATACCCATAGTGTTCGCGAGAGACTCCTTATCGGCGGGAGACGTCTGAGGCGTAATACGGTCGACCATAGCGTTGGGGAAAGCACCTTTATCAGTAATCCATTGAGCGACTTCGGGGTTGCGGAGACGGGCGAAAGACTCGAGCATGTGACGGGTGATGGAACCATTCTTCTGCATGTTATCGCAGGACATGACGGTGAAGGGCATGAGACCTTGCTGGTGACGGCGGGCGAGGGCAGCGTAGAGGAAACCGAAGGTAGTACGGGGGGCCTTTTCGTTGGCGGGGTCCAAGTCGAATTGAATGTCCGGGTGCTCACTCTGGAGCTCGTGGGTGTTCTCGTTGTAGTAGTAACCGCTCTCAGTGATGGTGAGAGACACGATGCGGGTATCCGGGTGCGCCATCTTAGCAATGACGGCTTCGCGATCATCAGGAGCAAAGAGGTAGGAATTGATGCTGCCAATGACATTGGCAAAGCTGCCCTTGGCCGAACGTTCAATGACGGTGTAGAGGTTGTCCTGGGAACCCAGGGCATCACGCATGGTGGAATCGAAGGGCTGAAGGCCAACACCGCAGATAGCGTAGTCTGTCACGCCATGGTTCTGCATCAGCTGGTCAACGTAGACCGCCAGATGCGCGCGATGAAAACCGCCCACGCCGACATGGACAATTCCTTCTTTGAGGGCAGAACCGCGCCGGTAAGTCGGGACCTTAACGCGGCCGGCACCTGCCGCCACGATTTGCGACAAATTCGCAGTGTTGAGCTTGAGGGGACCCATTGTGTATGGGAGGATGAAGGAGAAAGGAGAGGAGGAGAGGAAGAAGGAGGAGAAGAGGGTAGAAAAAGGGGAGGGAGAGCAAGGGAAGTTATTTCAAAGCTGGCCGGGGAATGAGAAACAAAATGTTGAAGGAGAGCTTCTGGAGCTTCGCAGGGTCACCGCCGGTTTTGACCGCCGATCGCTCTGATCGCCGCCGAGTCTGCCGGGAATAGTATTACGTCATGCGGTGGCGTTGTAAACTTCCAATAGCCTCGAATAGATGGATTATGGACCGGTAGCCTTGCTTTTTCGGACCGGTGCTGTCCAAGCAAGCCGCGGACTGGATCCATGGTGGATCGGGGGGTGTGTGGCCCCAGTTGGATGGAGCACAAAGAAGGAGGGAGGAGTCGACGAGCAATTGGCTCCATTCCGACCCATTGGAAGATGAACCGCGGTGGCGGGAATTCCGGTGAAGCTCCAGAATAATAAAAATTCAAATGGTCGGCGCGTGGGGGAGGAGAAGACACAGTAGCAACATTGAACAACAGTACGCAGTAGATAGAAATCATAATGCAGGTGAGCCAAAGCAGATTAATTAGATCTACTCTTTCGGTCGCGCCGCACACGCGGGCTGCCGGCATCACCGGACACGCTCTCGGACGAACCTTAATCCCTGCACATTTTTAATTTAATTAAGCAAGTCCACTTGTACAAAGTAGATAGCTAGATAGCTGCGGAGTACAGTGAGTATTACTGTACTGTATGTCGGACCAAGTGAATAAGGGCTATGAAGCAGAACAATTCTAGACCATCAGGTGATCGGTCGGCAGCCGCGGGATGCTCCAGGATTTCTCAGCCCCTGACCAGTCCAATTTCAATCCCGACCAAGATGCATAACGTACTTTGTCCGGGGTCAGCTTTTAGTGCGGGTGGCCATCAGAGATTTTTTTTTTTTTTTTTTTTTTTTTTTTTTTTTTTTTTTCTTTTTTCCTTAGGTCTTGGGAGAATTTCTGATACTTCATATCGCACCTGCCCCTTTTGATACCGAACATGTGCCACCTGACTGCATCACCTGACCCCCTTTAATTGCCCCAACCCTCCATGATCTGGCTGATCGGGCTGTTCTGGCTTATTCTGCCTGTTCTGGCCCCTCGAGGACCTGGTCGGTGTTTCAATGACTCTCGGTGAGCTTGGAAGTATTCCTCTTCTTGTCTGAGGTGTACAAAGTACAATGACTGCGGTGGAAATGAGCCAACATACTCAGCTCAACGTCTTCCCTACTGTTACTTTTAGTCCCGTTCTCAATTAATTATTGAGGAAGCGATTATTTACGAAGCTCCTGTTGAACCAGGCATTATCAGGCATCACCAGGCATCCAACCTTATTAAAACTCCGAAATTCAATTGAAGAGGGTGTCAGGTGACTGACTATCCCTACATAATTATTAATAGAAAAAAGACTCTGATCCTTTTGCCCACCTGCTTGAAAGAGTAGCTGACACGAAAAGCTATGGAGTAGACCGATAACCCCTAAACAGTATCGGCCGACTTCAACCCCGCGGAGTTTCCCCTAACCCCGTCGGAGCTGTAAGCCCACATCCAAGGGGAAAGTCATTGCGGAAAACGTGGGGTGTCCACGATAGTCCCAACTCTGGTTCTTATCATAGAGATCTTCAAGACCCACCACCACAAGTCAAACACAAAAACGGAATTTATAACAAGATTATTAACTATCACGATTGACAACTGAAGAACTTCGCTGATCACTTCAGCCAATCACATACCTTGGCAGATGACAAGTAGCTTGTCTGTGGTTATGAGGGGGTAAACTTGGTGCTTATTGACGGATGCTTATAATGTTTGTCGGCATCTCAAGGTCCTCAACCGATTAGTCTTGTGGCAATTCATCTATACTGTTGACTAGCATCATACGCTTGTCCTGCAGAAGGAACCCAAGACTACGAGTCTGTCTACTATCATTGTTCATCCCACATCAGATGGATGTGCTTCTCAAATGACATTTTGATTTCCACTTCAATGGTAGCGGCAAATCCGATAATCTTCAGCATCATCAATTACTAAAATGCGAAGGATTTGTGAATCACCAATCTTCGCTTTAGCTGTGGCAATGACCAACAATGACAAGGCCACTATGTCACAATGCTGCCCCTTTGGAAATGCCTATAAGACCGTTGGTACTCCGTACTTTGGGGTTGTATCAGTGGGCCCCAGCATTCCGCCAGTCCCCCAATATCGCAAAAAATTCCTACCTTGGCACAGTGCGAAACAAAGCGCTAGCGTTATCAGCGGATCTCTGAATTCTGCCAGCCCACTACTTCTGTGATCGCAAAATATTCCTTCTTTGTCCTTTGTACTCCGCAGGGGCTGCGCGGGGCGCAGTGAATCCTGTGTTATCCCCTTGTTGCTTTTATCATTTCGTTGACAGATTTCTTCAAGTACAAAGAGTTGGCTGATAGAGATGGTCGATAATAGGTCAAGTGCGCGATTTTGATGGGGTACAAAAGGGGCAGAAAGCTGCAGGCGGTGGAATTGCCGATCAATGAGATACGCGGAGGCAAGATTCGGCCCGTATAAGTATCCATCCTTTACAAAAGACACCTCCACACCCCGGCATCCGCTTACGCCACTTTTTGCCACACTCGCCTCACAGGGCAGCAGGAAGACTTTTCTGAGAGATTCTAGAAAAGCATGGTGTATATGAAATCATCATGATATCTACTCAATCTTTCCACAGCATTCGAGAAGGTCTTCTTTCCCACGACGCCCTTTTCGCAGCCTCAGGCACATCAAAGATGTCTTAGACATCACGTGGTGCTGAACGTTAAAGCCTCAGGCCCCAAACATACAGAGGTCATCAAATGAATCTCGTGTTTGGTGAAGCAGAGCGAAGGGTGCTGCTGTATAATCTCTTCAAATCAGAACTTAGTGCCTAGTAGTCAGCTTATATATCTGTACGCCGATACCCTGAAGACTACTTGAATCATATCACTACCTCAGGCATGCATAGACTGCCAATGGGATAGTTAAATAGTCTACTCAATGCGAAAAACCACACTTCCCATGAGAGATGAGCCTAGCTGTTATTCATTTGTCTATTGTCAAGTCCTAACATATTCATTAAAATGATCTGTACTCGTACGATACGAATGATGTCCCCCTCTGTTCCTGTTGTGAGAATATATTTTCCTGGACAGGTATACTATCCAGGCTCTACCACTATACACAAAGCATAATCAGTATGTGTAGACTTGAAAGGACTAAGGGGTTCAATCACATTTTTCCGTACTGACAAAGAACAGACATGCAGAGATGATTTAGTGGTTGAGTTCAAAATAGAGCATGTACCAAGTAGTATTACTGAATATATATATATATGCAGCATATTATTTCCACTCTGATATTATTATTATATATGACACCAGACATATTATACCAAGAAAAAGCTTTCGCGAATATTCAAAGATGTTTGGCTATAACAGGTTGTATCTCAGTGGTGTTTTAACTTTAGCTCACAAGGGCAAATTTTGTCTACAACCAGAAGTGTGTCTTTTCGATGATGTTATAGCAACTGCTAGATTATCATTACTACTGCCGAGTTGTAAGTACTTATTGAAGTATCTTGGATAAAAGCTATTACATTACACACAAGAAACCGAGGCGACGTCCATGCATTACGATTGCTCTCTAAGATGTGATCTCACTCAATACAAGTATCCAAGAAACAAAAATTACTAAAAGCACATATAATTGAGACTAAACTAAAGTGACAATTTCTAATAAGAAATTGCACTATAAACTACTCTAAAGCGATCTTTATCTAAACAAACAATGGAGTCCATTCAACACCGGCACAGCCCAACAAGACACTTTTCTCGGGAAAGAGCAAAATCTGGAGTTGAGATTGCTTCAAATTATTCCAGAGTCGAGTATGTCAGTCACAGAGACCGAAACCGTATATTAGACGAGGGACGTGAGCCCGCTTAGTCGCTGTAGCCGGAGCCAGAGCCAGAGCCGTCACCGATGGCGACACACTGTACGAAAACAGCCACGTTAGTCTTGAACAGTCACCTTCGAGATGGAAGAGAGGAACATGTTTGAGAAGGAAAGAAATATGAGAACAAACGTACCTGAGCACCCTGACCGGGGCAGCAAGCAATGACGTTCTCGCAGACAGGTCCATCGGGGGTATCCTTGACGAGGGCTGTTACATGCGTTCATAAATGTCAGTGATGTATCTTCCAAGGCTAAGGTTGGATTTGGATGTAAAGGATCAGTCATACCCAGAATACCAAGCTCATCAATGAGGCTGACCGGAGCGCAAGCGCTTCCCTGACCGTTGACCAGACTACCGACGACACCCCACTCGAGTAGGTTGTTGAGGAAGCCATCAGTCTTGTCGACGTTGGTTGGGTTGCAGCAAGACACGTTGCCAATATCGCACTTGCCCTCAGTCTGTTGCTTGATGGCCTGGGAATCAGCGACAGCGCCAGCAGAAACGCCGGTGGCCACCGCGAGGGCGAAGGCAAGAACTTTGGTGAGAGTGAACTGCATTTTGGCTTGGTGATTGAAGAAATCGGAATTGAAAGAGAACTGTGAGGAAGGCTTGATGTGATGGCTTGGAGTGATGGATGATTGATGGATGGATGAGAGACTGACTTGACCGGGATACTGGGACCCCTTTTATAACCGTTGACAGAGGTCTCTGGATCACAATTGCGAGGAGGAGAGGTCGATCCAACAATGCAACGTTCCTGAAGCCTGGTCTGTTCTCGCTTTCTTCTCCCAGGGAGAACCTAGACCTCCATTCCAAACCTCCTTCGGTTGGAATAGATTCATCTGCTCCCTTCGGCTCTGGTGGAGATATGTTACAAGGGGTCCTCGTTGCTGTGTGCAAAGTAGCTCCTCGACCGGAAACGGTTACTCCTAGTTTGGGAAGACTTCATTCTTTCTCCATGCTCTGAGATTCTCCATGAGGACTTGATTCTGATGACGAAGACTCCAGGGATGGATAGTGGAGCGTTCGAGTAAAGACAGGAACGATGTGACTCAGGTATGGATGTAAAAGGCCCCTGAATGTTACCAGGTTTCTGAAATGGGCCTGAGACAGTATGTTCTAGGTCTATTCAGGCTAGATGTTGGTGGCTATTTTCTCATGAGTATGGAAAATGGAATGGATAATCAATCGTAGCCTCATCCCGCGGAGAAACGAGGACTAGAGTGATAGTCGAGCGTTGTCTTGCATTCATTTCTGTTCTCAATTGTGGAGAGACAAGACGAAAGTTAACGACAAAGGTAAGCATGCTACATTTCGTACGTGGTGCAGGAAATCTAATGTGGAGTAGAGTACTCCGATGGCAGGAGGAAGAATAGCTAAGATGTTGAGTTGATCCCATTAACCTGCCAACCCTCCACCAGCACATTTCTTGTGCTGCACACCCGCAAGAGCTAAATTTGAGCCACAGTGGCGATCTATTAGATTGGCCTTACTGAAGCGAAGGATCGCAGGGGGTGGTAGCTGCGGGCAGGCATGCAATGGGGCCAAGTAATTGAGATAGGATCTGGCGAGCCATGACAGCAAAGATATGGAGCACAGGCAATCTTGACATCGAGACACTTGTGGGGCTGGGATTATGACCTCCTCTGGCACTCAAGGGGGAACGCAACCGTAAGCCCTAACTGGCAGGAGCCCGATAGACCTTGGGGGTATATTGGCAGTTGCCTATTACGGATGGAAAGAAGAGCCGACCAATAATAGTGGTTGTGGGCTTGGGGAAACTTTAGACGGGCCGATCTGGCCAATAGGAATCTTGGAGTTCCTGACATATAGAGTTTTACGTCGTTTTCCCACAGCACCGTTTCCAAACCTCGTTTGACGAAGTTCATCGTAACTGCCTTAGACTCAGAGCATTAAAGATGCTAATAATGAGTAAATCCTATCTCATCACGATTGAGTCATATATATTGACGTTTGGACAAGGTTCGATTTCGCTGCTGTCATTGTTGGGGAGGCCCATCCCTTCCCTCGATTTGAAACTGACACGTTCCGTACTCGGCCGGCGGAGAACAGCCGGCTTACACCATACGGTAAGAACGGTAACGTGAAATTTACAAGATGGTAACATTACAACAGAAATGGCATTCCTGTAACCCTTACACTTGTTTACAGTATCATATCTCCACTGCTTGGAAGGCCACTGCGCGATTCTAAGTGGCCCCCACGCTCAAATGTAGAACATGGTATCCCTGACATTTTCATGCAAAGATAGTTGCAGCTGATCCGGAGATAACACGTACCCAGTGTCCCGGGAGGATCGACGAAGCAACTCTTCCACATAGAACCGCGCTCGGAAGCAAGCAAGATCGGCGTAGAACACAGGTGGGCAGATGCTGGATGCCCTCGTTGCGCGGCCAGAGACGTAGCATATATTGTGGGTCAAGGCTTGGATGGAATTCACCGGATTAGGAGAGGCTCTAAATTGCAGATCGTTGGGAGGGGGCTGGAAAATTTCGTCGAGCAGCACAACATAGTGTGCAGGGCGAGCAGTTCCTCGACTGGCAGTATGAGACTGTAGGTAAAAGTCCCAGACCTTACTGCTACTGGCTGGGCCGTGATCAACGATGGTGCCGTTGGGTGGATTAGTGTCTTGAAATGACCGGCCATTGCGCTGACCTGTCCTCGTGGGCGTGAAAAATCGGGTGTGGTGTCGTTTTCCCACAATGACAATGGTGATTCGAGGCTCATCAAGACCCAGACTACTGTATAAGTCTCTGCATGCTTTGCGTAGCTGAGGGAGCTCCACGCTGAGGACACTCCCATATTGTGTATCTGAAACGCCATCGCGGTATAGCAGGATATTTTCAGGGAGCTTTCCATGGTTCCGCCTCTGCCATGCATGCAGCCTTGAGGTGAGAAGTACACCAAGCTGCGTGACCAGCTCCTGACGGGCGGGTTGAGTGCATATCTCTGCTGGCCATTGCGCCAAGTAGCGATCCACAGAGGCTACCATGGCGGCCACGCTGGGAGCCCGTGCTGGAAGGTTCCCTGAATTTGGATGCGTTACATCAACCCCAATTACCATAGTTTTGCCGTCACTTATTATGTCAAGGCTTGGAGAAAGCAACTTCTGATTAATCCCTCCAAGCTTTAAGTTGAGCTTCAGAGCAACATTCGACAGGAATTGATCATTTGATCGAAGGAACTTGTCCGCCACCACGCACACGTTTCTGATTCCAAATTGGACATCGCAAAGAAACTTGATCCTGCTGTACAGACCTTCTGCAGCTTGTGGGAGGATAATCAGTAGGAATGACATTGTTGACTCGACTATGGCCGCGAGAGCATGGGCTAGCTTGTCAGCATCACTTTCGCGTCGTAAAGCACTATCAGTCACGCTGACATTGATACCCGGACAACTAGGCTCAGGAATAATGAGGCCGAGTGACTTCAGATGTATGCGGAACTTTCGTATAGCGACTTCAATGAGAGCTCTTTCTGGACCTATACCATGGGAGCGACCGGGCGTCGAAAGCCATAAATAGGTCCACTGGGAGACTGACGTGCTCCCGGCGAACCTCATCCCACGTAGATTCCAGCCTCCTGCGCGCACAGAGGCTCGCTGTCCCTGACGATATTCTAAAGCAGGGGAGTCCAAAACGCGACCAGACACTCTCGCCATGCTCGGTGCAACAGTAATCCCGAATGAAGTCTAAGTAATACATAATAGAAAGCTTAAGTTAGTGCTGGTCATTAACCTTGTCAGGTCATTCAAACTTCCAACTTACCAAGTTCGCTCCTCTATTGGGGTGAGACATGCCCAAGATATCTGAGAGCTCTGTCTCTATTGAGGTGATCTGAGAAGCCGAAGTGCTTCTGGTCCCGCGACGAGCTGTATCGATACGGGCGCCTTGACGGGACTGAGAGGCGGCTATAGATGCAGCCACAGACTGACCAGGAAGCACCCGACAGACTTGAGCAGGCAAGTAGGAAGGATTTGAGGGGGTCCCAACGTTGACAACGGGAAGCCATGGATCGTTTACAGTAATATTATAGACTATAAAATAAATCAGTCGGAACCCAAGCTAGTGACGGCGGGAATAATGATTTTACCTGACCGAAAGTATTCAAAAATAGTGATATACCCTTCAGGCGAAGGTCGCTTTCTTTTCCGGCTTCCCAGAACCGTCACGTCCCCTACCTCGTGGCCCTGTGAGCGTGATTCGCGGAAGAACTGGACCTCCTTAGCTCCTGCCCCGAGGCATGGCACCTTAGGGGGATATGCCAGACTGTAACCATCTCCTGGTGCTGCCAAACCTACTACTGTTTTGAGCCGCGGCGCGAATTTTCCAGCACGTTTGCGCATACCCAGGTGTGTAAGCTGGACGCGGAGATTCCGAAGCAGTGCAACAACTTTATTCATGTCTGGTCCGTTTTGGCGCATGTGCATCAAGATAATTTTGTCGAGCGGGCAGTCATCATAGCAGATTGCAATTTTTGGCGCTGCATTGACAAATAGCCGGCCCTGCGCTTCACGAGCGACGATGAATAGTCCCCGGAGAATATGTAGCCCCGAGCCCAGGCTCATCCGCGAGTCGAGGTTGAGGTAAGTTCCCGTACCGGCAGATCTGATGTGTGGTGAGAATTTGGGTTGGTGTCCCAGAATGATATTCAACGCATGAATATGTGCTTCGGTCAGCGGCGGCCCTTGGTTCCTTGTATCACCTCTGAGCATTTTGATAACCTGGGGAAACTGAAGGATTCCAACTGGAAGTAGCGTGACTTGATAGCAGTCATGCTGATATACCACATTATAGGGGCCGTCATAGCAGGGTAAGATGCGACTTGAGATGAGGTTTTGGTAGCCATCGGAGGCAATGCTTTCCTGGAATTGCACAAGCACCGTCTTGAGAAGCTGGAGGATCACCTGGGTCACTATTTGTCTGCTCACAATCACGACCGCATCTGGCTCTGATCGCGAAACGCGCACTTCATATCGATGTAATTGGAGATTAGGCTGGAAGTCCAACTGAAAGTAATTTGCATAAAGATTGATTGGGTGGCCCAGAGTGCCATACCCTGGCCTTTTGGATGGCCTGACGCAACTGTCAGTCATCTTATCACTCGATGACTGCTGCTATGAAGAGTGCAGCAAAACGTCTTCTGCTACTATAGAAATAAGAGACAGTGCCAAACTGCTAGTTCGGTTAAAATTGTTTAGGAACACCCTGAAATGGCGATTTTCTCACCCAATTGACGAACACATCCAAGGAACCAAGGGGCAACTACTCCTACTGAAATCAATGGCATTTGTCTCTGTATGCTATGCCAGAGAGGTGTCTATCAGTAAGTAAAGGAAATAAAAAACGCCCGGGTTCTACTAGCCACTGCAACCGAACCATGACAGCCAGCACAATCCCTACGTTGAAAATTACGTTGTATGTGAAATACTTCCCATTGTGGTAAGGTATGTAAGGTCGTATGATCCGTGGCGGCATTACATACGCCACCATCGATAGCCCTGATGCGGCTTAGCTCCCTAGCGATCTGTTTCCTGATCTGAACAAGATGCGAGTCATTTGGGGAGTGAGACATTGCTGCATGCAGCTAAGATCGAATCTGGGAAGCGAATACAAAATTAGGGCTAGAAATATGGGCTAGAACGCTTTTTAATGTACTCCCTCCAAGGACGCAGAGGTCAGTGCGCAGTAGTATGGCAGTCTAAATTGGTCAAAGATACCCCTTCAGTCTGTTTGTCATGCTTTTGTATTCCCCTGTAATGCAAGCCAATCTAACATCCCAGTTGAGATTGCCTACTTGCGTGGAAAAACGCGCAAAATGCTGTCAAAACACAAATTTTATCCCTTCGGACTTATTCAGATACTCAATAGGCATTGCCATTTCTCATGACCTATTCCGACATCGTAGGGATAATAGAGAGCACTATATGGAGACTGGCTATCGGAGGATCCCGGACTTGCGAGAGCAATAAAGTTAAGCTGCCGTTTCTGCTAGACGAAAGTTCGCAGTAAAGTCGCGCAGCCGTGAAGTGCTCGACACGAGACTTTGTAGAGCAGTATGGATCTTAAATCATAGATTGGTATACAAGATAACGGTATAAAAATTTACTTTTGGTTTTCTTCGAGGTATACAGAGGGGCTTCCTTTCTGGACCCTCAAAGGCGTACAAAATCTATCGTACACCGAGCAAGCTACGATCCTGTTGAAGCTGTATGCGAAACGGACAAAACCCTTTCTTTTTATTAAGCTAAGCTAAACTCTAGTCTAAAAAGACACAAAAGCCAAAAGTACATCGGCCGACCAAGGTCTGGGATGCCTGGGCCATTAACACGAAATCAATCAGCAGATGGAGCTGATATGAAAACTCCACGAAGCTTGATCCCAAGCAAATTGATGCCGTTGAGCCTGTGTCATCTGCACGAGGCCAGTGGGGCTGATTATGCATCCCTCTAGTATCCGTCAAGGGCTGCGCACTGTTGATGTAAGATTCCAAGTCAGCAAGCTTTTACTTTCCAACAGTAGGTCATAGTGGCTGATGATGGACTTACGCTTCCGTTGGGGCAGCAGGCGATGGTGTTTTTGCAGTAGGACTTATCGTCATCCTGTCCCTCTTCGAAGAAGGCTAAGGATTGTTAGTTTGTTCTTTGTTATCTCTCTTGAACTATGATCTAGCCTTACCAAGCAGGTTGAGACTCCCAATGAGCGAAGTGGGAGCACAGGCAGATCCCTTGCCATTGACGAGGCTTCCAATAAGAAGACCCTCCCTGAGTGCATTGTTCAGAGCACCGTCAGTTTCCTCACTGTTGGTGGGATTGCAGCAGTAGATGTCCCCAATCGAGCATTGGCCGGAAGCGTCGTCGATGGACAGCTTCTTCTGGCTTCCCTTAGCGGCCGGGATAGCAACGGCAGTCATGGCGAAGCCAAGGATAGCAGCGACAGCGAACTTCATTTTGAAGGGTAGTTGGAAAATTGAACGAGTGTTCTATAGAAACGAGTGTTCAGAGAGAGAGAGAGAGAGAGAGACAGAGAAGTAATGCTTTGATGAGCGAGTGAATGGTTGATGATGAATGATACTTTTAGCAGGGGATTTCGACGAGATTTATAGCTCGAGGTGGAGACTCCCCTCTCTCATTCTCTTACTATGTTTAGTACTTGGATTGCTGCGAGCCCCTACGAAATTCTCAAGTTATGGGTCACTGTGACTGAGACATCCAATTCTCGCTCTCCCATACCAGTTAACGACGATCATCTAAACCTCGATGTCTTTACAAAATTGTGTCTTGGGACTATGACCCTTCCAAGGATATGGAGATAGATCTGCCATGGTTAGAACGGGAATGTACGCGTGTGCCTAGATGCAAACAGCTGAGGTTTTGACCTGGCGGGCGGATGACCAGAAGGATTTCTTGCTCAGTGTGGACCGAGGAGTTTCAATGTAACGAGTTCATGACTCTGATTACATCCCTTGTATCGTACCAGTGTAGTATATGAGTCTGTTTAAGGAGGCTTTAATAGCTTGGCGGAGTACCCTGTGTCAACGCTGCACCTGCTTTCGCTAGAAATACCTCTTTTTCTTAGCCCAGCTGTGGGGAAGCGAAGGCTAGAATGGTACCTTGCAGTCCTCCCACCCGCAGCGCATGTATGTGCTTGGCACGTTTGCATGAGCTTCATTCATGCTTTCAGTACAGAAGCTTGTTGGTGGCAAGGGAATCCACTTCAGCCTATGGTAACAATTCAAGTCGAGCCGGGAATATCGAGGAATCAGGTTTCATTGAGCCCAATTTCGTATGTTTCGGGGCTACATCGCACTATCAGTCAATCTCCCTTCATTGTTAGGTCTCAGCCACCGTTCCCCGGTGATTCTCTGTAAAGTATCCCCAAGGTTTGCCTCCCTAAGTCCTATAGAGGGATTAGATGGTATCTAGGTTGCCCCTTCGCCAAGATTAAATGCTAAGAATGCTAGGCGATACTAAGATTTTTGGTGTCTGTAGACACGAGGTACCGGCTCTCCAAAAATCCATCTCATATGACCCTTAGCAAGGCAACAATTTGCCTGCCCTGAAAATTGTCAGACACTCAATTAGCCTTTGAGAATTTTTTTCTAATAATGACTCTCGAAATTCCAAATTGCCTTGGGGTATTCACTGTGCACCCCTTGGAAGCAAAAGAGTTAGTTTGCATTCGCGCGTTAGTTTACTTCACGACTACGGACTACCGTCTGAAAGCGGGCAAGGAATGCGAAGTCTTGGAGCCTGCGAGGTACCAGGGGCGCAGTAGGACAAGCGATTAAGCACTTCGAGAGACATATAAACCAAGCACCCTTGAGTTTCGATCTCTTTTTCCTTTTCTTCCCCAGAGCTTCGCTTGGCTGCGAGTTGTAGTTTGGTTTCCGGCTCCATCTACCACGTCTCTTCTCTTCGTCTCATCCACGAAGCCACGGCGAAGTATACATGTTTTGCGCTTGGCAAACGGGTATACTTCATTGTGACTTTGTGGCCGGGTTGTAGGGGAAGATGATTTCGGGGCTGGGCAATACCTACGGTAACTGTAGCACAGGGAAGCTCATGATGCTGAGCTTTCTGTGTTATCAGGGACCTATAATTATGGAAAAAGCTAGACCTTGAGGTTTATCGTGGATCATTCATAGCTAGTCATGAAGGGTAGTTGTAGTAGATTACAATGACAACGAACACAATGCTTTTTGACATCACCTCTTCACCTAGAAAGCTCCATTGGGACTCTTGTACTCACTCACACATTCCTAATCTGCTCATACAGTTACCAAAGTATATGTGTGAGATTTCAACAGCATAAGTCCTCGGAAGTCTAGAGCATTCTACGTGTAGGTCCATATACCCGTAATATTAGGCAGTATATTGCATGTTATCATCTAGTGTATGGCTATTACAAACGTTTGGTTGCGATATATACATTGTATATAGATCTCTAATCACCTATAGTAAATTTGAGGAGCAATATATGAAATATACCTAGCTTGTCGCCGAGATTGTAGTACTATATGTGGTGGAATACATACCAGGAAGGGGCATATATATATTATATCTCTGCAGAAATACTATAGTAGTTGTGTTCTGTCTTTTCATTATGGAAATTGGACAGAAGAGGCCAATGATGACAGAAGCTACTTGATATTAATAAAAATCAGATAATAATCAAATGTAAAGAGCATTTAGGATTCAAAACTACTATTTGGGTCAGCTGTAAGACTATAGGGTATACTAGGAAGAACATGAAGGCCATAATTTGATCAATATGATCATTAGTCACAAATGCTACGGCAGTCGATAAGGCTTAATGGACGCAAGTGGTACAGTTTACCCTGCCTTTACTTAATATAAGCTATCATTTATGTCTATAATAATGGGGTTCCATCACAGTGATCTAGTAATCACAGGGCAGTAGTATATCCGATAACTGAGGTCATATTGGCCCTCCGAATCAGACCCAATCGCCAGAATTCTCACCCCAAGTAACGCAGGCACCCGGGAAAAAAAAAAAAAAAAAAAAAAAAAAAAAAGAAAATCAACAAAGGCTCACCCACAGGGGAATGAAACTGGAAAGGCTTGCTGTATTCATTGCACAGATACCAAAGCCCTCAAACCCTTCGAATCATGGCAGGTATTGCCACCAACCCCTCCAAGCCACCAAGAAAAAGAAGAAGCCAAGGGCGCCATCATGCCAGGCACGAGATTCGAACTAGTTGGAATGAGCCCTAAGTAAGCAGTGGCTAGCGCGAATTCTAATTGATATGACTTGTCTATCACTTACCTAGTCCGTAACTGGCAACGCAAGGGGGTTCTTGGGGGATTTGGGGCCCCGCCTGTCTCCTCGGCGATAAGGTTTGGACATTTCTTAGCGCCAAATTCCGGTCGGTTACCGATCCGAATACCGTGGTAATCTTTCAAGTTTGAAAATAACGAGCCTTGTATTAATGAACCGCCGTTTCATTACCCGTATATGGAATTCCTGCCCTCAAAGGCGAGTGTCTAGGCAAGGTAGAAGCCAAGTGGATTCAACAGAAACATGACCCCTACTAGCTGTAATTCAGAGGAGTGTCGGTTTCAAGGGGCTTGTCACTAATTCATCACTTAGACATCCCTTCCTTCCGAGACAGGGTTAACGGTGCTGGTAATGTCAGCAACACGAAGAAGATGGTTGTTTTATCGAGGGAAGCATGTCACTCAATCTATGTTCTCCCTCATTCGGGCTTACTATATTCGGTTAGGGAGCTTCAAGCTACGCTTCCGTCAGTGGCCAGGACATTGCCCGGCCTATGTTCGCAAGAGGTCGACTACACATTCCTATTGGCATAGTGACCGAAAAGGGTATAGCAAACAGTCAAGGTTTTTGCGATCATGAATACTACCATATAGCATTCGAAGTCATGACTCCAAGTATGTAGCATCAACTATGTCATAGCATTCGACTTATTTCCGGAAGAAACTGGTCAGGAGATCTCGAGTATGCCTGGTACTTGCAACGAATGTGCCACTTCAGTTTGCGATGACCAAGGGCATTTGTGCGTTTGCCGGAAACAGATTCAAAGGTGAGGATATCGTAAAAGAAAGCAGGAAAATGAGTGACCGATGATGATGCTATATGATTATATGCTATCATACTCTGGGAAAAAGGGACATGCCTGCCCACTTTCCGTTTCTATGAGTGAGAAACAGACTTTTTGACCACTAAATGCACTGAATTGGATTTTTTTCGGACGTAATAACGATCAAACCATTGGTTCATCTATTGCCCACCCAGGACAGATGCTGCAACAGTACAGTCTGCATGCGGTACCATAACAGTGTTTTTCAGAGTTCCTCCACTTGCGATCGTTACATGCTCTCTAAAGCCAATAAAGCCAAAGAGAGATCCACTTAGACACTCAGCCATTCAAGACAACATTTAGAATAGCCCCAAATAGGAGAGCCTTGCAAATTCTCTGCTTTTTTTCCGTCTTAGTAGCAATTAACGGTCACAGCACCCGGCCAATGACGAAGTTATAGCATTTCATATTACCGGGGAGTTAGTGCTAACTGCCTTCATCCCTATACCTTAATCATTACATCAAGATCATGACTCACATTCTTTCGTTGCGTTCATGGACATGCGCGTACTACGGTTGCCCCAATGTTTGATGGATGTCTTCTTGGCGTGACACTGCCTTCCTGGATGTAATTCTAGATCAAAACTGAGTACTGCCCCAAGAGTTCCCTTAGAGGGAGGACTGCTTAATTGCAAGAGACCGCAAAAATTTTTATTCTCAAATTGAAAGAAACCGAAGTAGATTGTTCCCGATGCGGGCAAAGCCTGTTTATCTCATCGGGTAGGATGCATTGGTGAGCTAGTTCGCCACAGCACACACAATGCAGACTCATAGATGTTCCGTACATCAAAAATCTACCCGAGTGAAACAAGCAAGTTAATTCTAGGCAAAGAAATAAAACACAAAAAGCGAAAAACATACAACAGAAGGGATTCGCTGGTGGTCACCCACCCAACTACTAACCTCCCGGCGTGTGGCTTAAGTACGGCTGAGCGGACGGGAAGCCCTGTTTTCCACACCCTATGGTCGTATGTGCTTGTTTGTGATATGCAACAGTATTTATCTAACACATCCTCGTCGCTGCTTTGAGGATATGGTGTTGTGTTAAGTCGTATAAGAAGGCTTTTGGTACACAGGCGCGGTCTAAAGGGCTGTTCTTGACTTGATCTTTACCCGGGGCTAAAAAAAACACACACTAAGACTTGCCTTGGCTCGGCTGTATCAGACCCTAATATCTAAAAATAGATGGCTGGGCACGATGCCTGCATCTTATAACCTGTGGTCGCATGCATGTATAAAGGGAGGAAGTAGATGTTGGTAGGACGACCAGAACGATACGTATGTCACGAAAGATTGCACAAGATGGATTTCATAGGTTACTCGTAAATACATACTATACGCAACACTCATTAAGCTCCAGCTCTCTTCATCACTCCAGCTCATCATACATGTCTTCCCCAAAGTTGATCAAAGCTTCGCCGATCTGCTCTTATCGAGAGTAGAACGAGTCAAAGTCCCCTTTATCAACCCATTTGGTGCCGATTGCGGCAAATACACCTCCGCATCTTTGTCTGTGTTCCGAATGCCCTTGTGCCAGCTCAGGTCTATCAACAATCAATGTTAGCATGTCAGAAGGAAGCAATATGCAATCAAGACGCTGAAACATTGTGGGAGCTTACCTATCTCCACATAGTGCTTATTAGGCCAAGAATACTCCACAGCATCAGCGAGAGGAACACAGTCCAAGAACTTCTCAGCCATCTTGTACAGTGTCGCCTGCGCGCTCATGCTATTATCTTCCGCGAACGCCTTGAAGGATGCATCTCTCGCCTCTGCAAATGCCTCAATGAAATGTGAGGCATTCGCTTCAACGTCTGAAACATTTTTGAAGTGCTTCCATCTCCATTTGATATCCACATCACTGCTGAGAATGCGATCCCACGTCTCAGGCAATGTCGTGTATTCATCTTTGATGTATCCCCAGAACTCGGACCTAGTGCTCTTCAAAACACTGAGGCCAAAAATAGCCGACGTGATATTAATACCAGAAGCTTTGGAAACATCCACGCGGATCTGTCGTTTGACGCTCCCATCCTGGAAGAATGAATGCGGGTGTGGCTCGTTTTCGATCGTCATTCGTTCCCAGGTATGGCAGGTTATGTCGATGTGGGCTGTGTGAATGTGGTTGTATTGAGTGATGAAGTGTTTTCCGAGGATGGAGCCGTATAGCTCCGGAGGGTGGACGGGGTTATGTTTGGCAACAATGTAACATGTGTTTTTGATTGCGTCTGTAGTGACAAGGACGCTGTTGTCTTCTTTGGTGTAACTTATTGCTTGATTGTTAGTTGGAATTTTTGATATCGTGAAATATCGTGATGAGAGTCTCACGAAGATTCTATGTCTCCCTCCAGCAAAACGCAGACCGTCAGTTCGTATACTGTTTGCACACCCGTTCCTGCATCACGATGGACCTTGTATAGTCGAACGTTGTCTTTGCCATATTGTGCATCGGATAGGCCGTACATGTTGAAGGTTTAGTTATTAACAAAGATACTTGTTCCAAGACGAGATGGTACGGTTCGAGAAACGCGATCTCAGTTGTTGATATATCACTCAGGCACCTCCTTGTTGTCTGTGCTGCAGTCGGGCACCTCCGACGTCCGGAGAGGCCTGAACTCACGGATGGTGCCGCTATCTCTTCGTTGGATAAGCTTCAGACTGTCGGATAAGGCAATATGCAGGGGTACTGATAGCGATGTAACGTGATGCGCCATTTTGAAGATCTATGAAAAATGTCATTCTAGAAATTATAGTGCGTCTTCCATCGAGATAGGTGGACTTTTACCCATAAGTATCCAGCAAATACAGACTACCCTTTCTCCTTTTGTTAGAAATAGGATAAAGACCCCGGTCTGGTGAGTTACGCCATGGGGATTCAATTATCTACAGTGGGATTCAATACTGAGCAACAATAGATCCACAGATAGCCACGACTTTGATATTGAACCTGTGGTGTAGGATATTTAGCTGGCCGTTGCCGGCATTTTACAGAGACTCGTTTTGCCCTTTCAGCGATTTCTCATCATCACTAAATGCGCCGGTGCATGAAGCCATCGAAATAAGACGTCACATCCTCAACATTATCCAAACCAGTGACAAGTCCAATATAGCCATCTGGTCTCACCACCACCAAAGCACCAGAGTCTTCAGGGACACCGAGCTGGCTTTTTGCAGCTTCAGAAAAGTCAGAATATACGTTCATGGGCCATTTTGAGGAGAATGGAGCAGGGATATCTCCCAGTTGAATATCCAGGTGATTCTGTGAGTGAATCAGGAAAAGATCAAGCACATATGCCTTGTTGGTGAATGGAACTGAGTCCGTTGTGATGTCCTCATGACGGAAACGTTGCATAAGTTCCAGTGGCAGAAGATTGAAGAGACTCATTGGTGAATGAGGTGAGTCCAAAGCTTTTCCGAGATTTTGCAGGGTAGGCGAAGCTAGGTCATTGCCGGCAAAAATGAAGAGATGGAACCTGCCGTTGGATGGCATGATGTCGAGCATGCGAACATGATTGCCGTCAATGTGTCGAATTAGATCGATAGGTAAGAGACGCTTGCCTGGCGTGAGGGGTTCCACTACTTGGTTGTTGATTGAAGTCCGGACATCGCGGTTAACAAGTAGGTTAGGAGGGTACTCATACCCACACCCGCTTGTGAAGCCATGTCCCATTTCCCATGTCTCGCGGAGGTTCTGACTGTCGAGTTTATCCTTTTGTCCAAATTGACGAGCAAACAAGGCGTCGAATTCAATAAGCTGTTGGGCAACCCAAAGTCTTTCTTGTTCGTACGTTTCGAGCAAAGATGCCTTTGCAACACCTTTCATAACCAGTGCCAGCTTCCATGTGAGGTTGTATGCGTCTGAAATGCTGACGTTCATTCCTTGTCCTGCCTTAGGACTATGTGTGTGACATGCATCTCCAAGGAGGAAAACTCGCTTGGTCGGATCACTGAAATTATGGACAACTCGCTGGGCAACGCGATACTGGCTAATCCAAACGATGTCTGTGATATTCATCTTGTAAGGATGAATGACCTTGCTGATGTGGGACTGGACGGTCTGGGTGAGTTTGAAAGCGCTATTTCCAGTAAGGGCATCTTCCGCCGAAGCCCCGTTTGCATTGAGATGCTCCTGACTTTTCTCATCCACCTGCAGGAAAATCCGGAGTCCCTCATCCTTGCGAGGGATCAACATGCAGCCACCATCTGGAGTTCGGATGGCACAACGTCTTCTGTAATCGGGAAAGTCCGTGTCAACATAAACGTCCGCGACAGCCCAAACGTCCTCGCCGCCCTGCGAGGATGATTGCACACCGGTAGCTCGGCGTGTAGCGCTACGCGCGCCATCGGTACCTAAGATGTACTTCGTCTGCCATGCTTCAATGGCCCCGCTAGCATTATTCTTGATGTACGCTGTGAGTGGCCATTCGGTCTCTGAGCTGTGTTCATAATGAACAAGTTCCATGAATCGCTGGACCTTTTGCCCCTTGGTGTTCAAGTACTGTTCAAAGACATCTTCCGTCATGCCTTGGTCGGTATTGAAAAGGTACTGGTAAGGCGTGGCTTTTACAAAGTCAGCTACGTCGGATGTCATATAACTAACTCATAGTTTGCGAAAGAACTTACCATGGACCACCTCAGCGCCGGTGAAGTTACTGACTAGGGCGCCCGTGCTATCACGCATCCAAAAAGAAGTTTCGGTAAGACGATGTCCTCTCTTGTCAAGATCATGAAGTAGATTCATCGTCTGCAGGATCTCTTGGGTTCGAGGTTGGAATGCTGTGTGGTATGATCAGCTTTCTCGTCAAGTCAACAAGAGGGCAGTTTATTGGCGTACCGCTTGCATGCCCAGTTTGTGTTCTCGTGGCCCTTTTGTCAATCAGGCAAAAATCGATGCCGTATCTTTGCAACGTTGCCGCGGCCATGCATCCAGCGGGACCAGCGCCAACAATGAGAACATCCGTCCTCTGCGACTTGAAGGCGCCAAATTGATATGTTTCAATAGTCATGGTGGAATAACGATGAACGGAGCTTCTTGGGGTTGCAAGTGAGAATGCCGAAGAGACTTATGGCCTGGCATGAGTGGCTGTATGTTGTGGATTTCCCATCCCCTTTATACCTCCACCGATGTGATATTTGGCCCCAGGTGAAGCCTCATGGTGCACCTCAAGGTGCACTACCAAAAGTACATCAATAGCACTGTCACCATCACAAGAGGTCTGGTCTCTTCAAAGTCATCCTTCCATGAATGCCGAATTGTCTGACGAATTTTCGCACGCGCTAATGCACATTGCCACTGATATTCAACGAATCCAGAATCAGGTTCCGGTCTGGAAATCGAGCTGAAAGGGCCACTGTTTCGTATACGACCGTGCGAATAATCCTTTGGCAACATTGTTGAGCCGCTCAGCTGTGAGGAAGGATGCTCATTCGTATCCTACTATGATGACGGACGCGGAGACCAACATCCTAGGAATAGCGTGAACTTGCAAACAGGAAATTGGGTTTCACACACGAATTTGCCTCGCCACTCGTTGTTCAATGCATCTAGTTGAAAGTCGGAGATGACTTGAATGACCTGGGTGAGAGCCATCAGCGGAAAGACTGAAGGATGCGAAGGAATGAATGGGGCCGCTTTGTTAGTCTTCATGCCGTCCGCCAGTTTATATGAGGCTAGACACACAATGTAACCCTGCTAGGCCGTTCTCGGGGTGAGGCCCGACGATCGAATCCTTCAACTCGGCAGGGATGCAAAATCAACAAAAACGTGAAAGGTGTGTGTTGGTGTCTTTCAAAACAAGTCAAAAGTGCTGGTATGGAGTGTCCGCGGCCTGCACGCGAAGTGTATCCCGAAAAACATTTTAACATTGGTCCAGAAGAGTCCTGAAGTCCGATCATGAGGGCACCCGGTGCAGCTCTCCACCGACCCATGTCTAGTGGACGCCCTGGCTGTTTCGGCATGATCCACAGCGGAAGCAGTGGGCCAGGATCTGACATCTGACTGTGCCCTGGTCCACCCCGCACGCCTTCCGTGAAGAATCGAGTAATCAAGCATAACCAAGCACTTGACTGCTAGATCTGAGGCTGTCGGCGGTCGCCGTTCCCCGTGTGCCTGGAGAAGACGTCTTGATCTACATTAACAAATGTTGAGGAGGAAGGATCTACATGGTGGAAGACGGGAGACGGGAAGTGAGAGACCCCTCCGCAGGACCGTTCAGGGTCTCGATGGTCTTCCCCGCAAGGTCCATTGCAAGGGCCAGTGGTTGATCAAGGGTCTGAGTTCCTACTTGCATCGGTAGTGGTCATCAGCTATCGGTCAACTCCGTCAAATCAAGGAATATTAGGGACGGTGGCTGCCGAAGTCTCACATATCCGCAGAAGACATGGATTAAAGTGGAAGATTGAGAACGGTATTGAGTCAGTCACTCTATGCCCCGAGCAAGTCAGCTTGGTTGCATATACTAAAGGTGAATGATAAGGATTATCTACTGGGGAAGAGATAACATTGGTAATGGTTCATGTTCTGGTTACCACATCCACTTTTGGCGGTGGGGGCTGAAAGGGTTAAATATTGCAACAGCTGGAGAAAAGATAAGACCCACTCCGATTCCAAGGAAATACCTTCATTGTTTTTTCCCATTTTCCGCATTAATCAAAAGCATATTCTAAAGAAAGAATGTTGAACTATCAGCCAGTATCTTAACTATACTCTAAAGACACACCTCGAGCTCTACTGTTGAAATCTTTCTCTGGTTCAACGTGAGCCTGACGGGAATCCACTTTTGAATTGGGTTGCGGATGTTGTTCTTGGCGTGCAGGCATAAAATTACCAGATCCATGGTTTTCTCTACGAGAATGCGGCTCTCTTTGAGTTGGTGATCTGTTCTACTGCCAGATTAAATTCCACTACGCTGCACTGATTGAAAGACTCTGTGGCGAGCCAACTACGGTAGCAAGTCTGTCCTTTCAACGCTTTCGGCACATACAACTCCAATCATTCATACTAACTCTTATTCTAAACCTGAAAGTGTACTCGATAGAACTACAATGCGGCATGCAGAGGTACTTAAGTGAAGAGTTGTATCCTGTTCGTAGTAGTACTCTATCCCAAGAAACGCCGTCTATTGAACCTTCCCTCTAGCATCCACGGACCAGATCTCCTCAATGACTCCACCCCGATGAGCAAAATAAAAGTCATGCAAATTGATCGTCGGATCAATGTGACTCGGGACCATCTCCACCCTATCCCCAACTTTCAAATCCGGCGCCCCCTCGTCCCAACTCAGCGCACCATGCTCATCACCCAGATTCTGATGCATGTATCTGGAATCCTTACACTCCGCCAACCCACTATCTGTAGTCAACGACTTCAACCCCGCATCAATTGTAACCTGTCTCTCCCCCTGCCGACTCACTACCGTCGACAATATCGTCAGACTGTTCGAGTAACCCCTCCCGATCGCATTCCGGTAATCCGTATCCATAAAAATAAACGACCCCGGCTGCAACTCCGTCACGCCGGGCACAGAGGCACAAAACTCCACCGTTCCCGTCCCACCTCCAGTAACCACATCGATCTGGAAGCCTTCCTTGCGCAGCGCCTCCGCCGTCTCCGTCAATATCTTCATTGATGCCAAACATTCCTGTCGTCTCTCCTCATAACTATGCATATGCTGCACATGTCCCTCATACCCCTGCACCCCGATCAACTTCAGATGCTTCAGCCCAGACAGATGTCTCGCGAGTGCCAATGCCGCCTTCACATCAGCCACGCCCGTACGGTGCAGCCCCACATCTAAATCAATCAGAACCGCCAAGGGCGTCGTTATTCCTTCCCGCTCCAATGCCTCATTAATGGCCGTAGCCCCGACTTCGCTATCGACCACAGTACGCAGTCGCCCCGGGTGTTTCTTCACCAGTTCAACGAGTCGCTGGACTTTCGGTGCGCCAATAATCTCGCATGTAATCAGAATGTCATCGAACCCGGCGGCTGTGATGGCCTCGGCTTCTGAGACCTTAGCAACGCAGCAGCCTTTGGCACCCGCGGCGACGAGCCTCTTTGCTAGGGCAGCGCACTTGGTGGTTTTGAGGTGCGGACGAATGTTCAGTCCTGTGGGGAGGAGGGCGGAGAAGAGTTTCTGGATGTTGGATTCCATCAAGTCGAGATCGACGATCATTGAGGGGGTATCCAGGCTCGAGAGCCGGTCGCCGATTCGGGGAGTATACATGATTTGCGTTTCAGAGGGGGAGGTGAGTAGCGGGAGGGTGAGTGATGAGAGTGTATATTGGCGAAGAAAGAGCGTGGGAATGGGTTTCTAAAAGAGGGGATGGTGCCCCTCCTTGGCGATGAATGTTCAGGCCGTGCGCCCTTGCAGATGGAGATAGGCCGAGATCCGAGAGCGATAAGCAGGACCATCCCTACTTATCTTCAACCCTCACCACCTTCGAACATATTAAGTAATGATATGCCCCTTGTTGTGTCACAATATCAGTTGATGTTCTTCCTGGATCCCGGAAAATTGACTACCAACGAAGAATTTGTGGTAGGAAGAAAGAACAAACATGCGGAAGAATGCCTTCCCCGCACAAAGACGATCACTGCTATTTCGGGACCAGCGCAACACCCCTCACGTCTCTACTGAACATACCCCCCTGACCGACTTCTCCAGATCCCACTTACGCCTGTCAAAGCTGTCACAAAAAAGAAACAGCCTTGAGAGTGTAGATTTATGGTACTTCCCTGAGAATACTCAATTTCCACCATCAGTCGTACTATCCTCGTCAACACCACCACCACCACCACCACCACCACCAACAATAACCAGAAGAAATAATGGGTTAGGAAGGTATCTGGGAAACGATCTCCCCCTATGATTCATCAGGCCTGTGTATTGCAATTTGAATCCATTTCATGTTCATATTTATTAGCCCAACTTGGTCCCCGTATAAGACACTAGCTGTTCCAGTCACTATCTTGATTTTACAGACAACTACTGCCCCCTACCTGCCTGTTCCAAATGTACCGGGGTGGGCAGCAGCGTAATCCTGTCCATAACATCAATTTAGCGATGTGGTAGATTTTCTGCCGATGGTCTGTGAAAATGCTGTCATTCCGTCAGTTGTTTGATGATCTCCCATCATTGTTCACTTGCGGTCAACTTCAGGACGCAGATTGGGGGACGTTTCCCGTCTAGGCGTACTCTGAGAAATGTGACGCATGTAAGTGGAGGGGTGTTGTAAGCATAGTTTCGGATTGGGACCATTGAGAAGAGGTGATATCTTATCCGCACGCGCATGCCATTCTGAATGGAGATACAGTCGCACTATGGCTCTTCAACCGAGAACACGTATCCCCGGATGTCCTTTCTACTGTCCTTCCTGTCTCTGCTGCTGCTCCTGCTGTTCTTGCAGCTCCGAATGCTCCTGCGCTTGCTGTTGGGCCTGCTGGTGGTGGTGTTGCTGGTGGTGGTGTTGCTGGTGATGGTGGTCTTGGTGATGGTGGTCTTGGTAGCTGCTGTTCTGGTGCCTGTACTGCTGACCGTGCTGCCGTAACAATAGTTAGTCTAATGCCATACAATGTATTGACATGCAGAGTACTAACACGGTAGCGGCGGCGCTGAAGCCTCTGTTGCCATTCGATCTAATCATATAAATTAGTTTCTTGCATTGTGTGCTTTCCTTTCCTATTTAGCTAACCGCAACGCGTCTGGCTCCCTGTAAGAAGTGAGCTTGATAAAATCCACGGAATTAGAGTAAAAGGTAATATGGATTAAACATACCAGTATTTCTATCCCGCGGTATAGGTAGCAGTTTGCGATTAAATGGCCCCCGCGGCCACAGAACCGGCACTGCATTCGAGCCTTGTTAGCAAATTGGCATGAAGCTGGAATGACTTAGTTTCATCATAGAAAGGTTATAACACGTACTCTTCTGGGTCTCCAGCCACCGCGTCTGCCACGGTCACGGTCACCACCGCGACCACCGCGACCGCGATTTCCATGTTCTTCGTGATAAGTAGAAGCTCCAGTGTTGCTATCTGATGGCATGATGTTTACCGGAACTTCTATGTATCAAATTAGAGGAGAACTAATCTCCCGAAGGAATGCGACTATTTGAAGGGAAGATGAGATTGTGCGTCGAGAAACTGTGATTGAGCCAGGACAACAACCTTCACTGAACAAAACTACCAAACGTGGACTAATACGTATGAGCATCGTCCATTTTGGGTCTAGGTCCAGTCTCGTTGGAAGGGTGACCTTCTAACATGACCTACTGAAGGTGTCAGTGGTTTCCAGTCTTCGAATTCTTTATTCATATTATTCTTGCGTTCAATGTGCAATCAGTGTTTAACATCAATATGGCTGAGCCACTAAATGAATTCATACACATCGGAACTTTACCTCTAGAATTAGATCACTACCCTTGTATCTGAAAGTAGCCTTAATATCCTCTGGCTTCAGGTCGGTGAAATAGACTTCATACCCAGTGCAGCTGAGCCATCCATAGAGGCCATGGCCTCGAACAAATATATTCCGCAAGCGTAAATCCCGCTAAGGGCCATAGATAGTCCCCTCGAGTAGACAAAGATGTGTATACTCGTCCCCTATGATAATTGCGTGATGGGCCACTATCCTGCGCAGCACCTGCTGATGGTGGGAATTGTAAGCATTATCACGCATCATAATCCAGGGAGTATATATGATTAGTAAAACATAAGATAGCGTCCGGTATATCCGAGATCCGATAAAATCAGCCAATAATGCTTAATGGTGTGGCTTAATAAATCTTTGATTGTCGAGCTTAGACTTTCGATAGGGGATGTATGTGCGCGCCGATGGCCCGATCCCTCACAGCACGTCCAGTCAGAAGAGTCTACCAAATGGTGTCAATCATCTATCCTGAGTTGCATAATGCCATTCCAGAATGACGACTTCCACAACCTCATCTGTCCACTCGGATGTGTGAAACTGCCGACCGTTATCGGCCATGTAAGGCGTGATCGCCTAGTGTCTCGCGTCATCTCAGTGCACCGCAGCACATCCCATGCGGGGTTCAGGGCAAGAAGTACAGCCCCTCCGAAGATTATAAATGCTATGTTCATCCTGATCAGTGCCTCCGTGTCATTGCATAGACTATAGATCATCTTTCACCATGCCTACTGAATTCATCAGCCTTACCTTCCCCAACGCCTCGACTGAGGTCGCGCCTATCCCCAACGCCTCTATTGACCCCGACTACCTCGTCCGCTATGCGCGATCCCTAGACGATTATGGCTTCAACTATACCCTCGTGCCATACGATTCGTCTTATTTCGATCCCTTCACCGTCGGAGCCACCATTGCGTCGGTGACCAAGAACCTCAAGATCATCATTGCCCTCCGCCCCAACACCCTGTACCCGACCGTCGCCGCCAAAGCCCTCGCTACCCTAGATCAGCTCAGTCGAGGACGCGCCGTAGTCCACCTTATTGCCGGCGGCAGCGATGCCGAGCAAGCCAAAGAAGGTGACTTCCTCACCAAGTCCCAACGCTACGGCCGACTAGAAGAATACATCCGCATTCTCCGCCGAGCCTGGGAATCCGATGAGCCGTTCGACTGGGAGAGCGAATACTACACCTTCAAGCAATTCAGCAACCGTGTCCGTCCTGCCAACCCCAACGGGACCATCCCCGTCTCGGTGGGTGGCTCCTCCGATGAAGCCTACCGCGTAGGCGGCTCTCTGGCCGATATCTTCGGTCTCTGGGGCGAACCGCTCAAGGAAACCAAGGAACAGATCGATCGGATCTATGCCGAAGCCGAACGCGCCGGTCGTGCACCAAACGATCGCCCCCGTATCTGGGTGACCTTCCGGCCTATTATTGCCGAGACGGACGAGCTGGCCTGGGCTAAGGCATATCAGACGCTCGATAAGTTGAAGGAGCATCGCGCGAACGGACAGGGCAAGGCGCCGCCCAATGCTCCGCCGCCGCAGAATGTTGGGTCCCAGCGACTGTTGGATATCGCGGCGCGTGGGGAGGTCCAGGACCGCGCGCTCTGGTATCCCACTGTCACAGCGACAAATGCGCGCGGCGCGTCCACAGCATTGGTCGGATCGCCGCAGACTATTTCGGATTCGATCTTAGATTATGTGGATTTAGGTGCTGAATTGATCTCTATCCGCGGGTACGATAATCTCAACGATGCGATTGATTATGGGCGGTATGTGCTGCCTAAGGTGCGTGGGGAGTTGAAGGCGAGGGAGAATGGGAACTGAGGTTGTTGAAAGATGTATTTAAGCTTCACTCTTCAGGTAAATCGAAGATGATGAATGGTAACTGTCAGATAAAGTTGATAGAAATTGACTGAAAGGGTTTGCTGCCCCCCACCTGACTGAAGCTGTATGCGTTAGTAGATAAGGCACACAAGGCATCAAACTGATAAATGGCTACGGTGAGAAAAACCAGTAAGGAAAAAGAAAGGTAGGAACAGTAAAGACTTCAGCAAAAGCAAGCATGTCACTCTAGACTCACAAGAGAATATATGGGTCTGATCGAGTTGGTTGACCACAAGTTCTCGAGCATTTTGACAAACAGAAAGGGGAAGAAGAATTTTGGAAATGTAGTCTCAAATCAAACCAAAGGACTCTACTACATGTCCAGGCATCCAAACTCACCACCTGAAAATCAACGCCAAGAACTGCACCACGCTGCATCTTGAGCACGATAAGCTTTCCTCCAGCCAACCGAGCGGCAAATAACATCTCACCACGCGACCGTCTGGATAGTTCATCTTACTCGGACCACCGGATTGCTCCACCCGTTCAAGCCACCTCTCCCCCCATCAAAACACTCTCATCTTCTCTCTGTCCTCCCAACCTCACCCATCTTCACCAAGAAAACACTCCCACAAAAACAAAGACCATGCGATCTCCAAGTGACCCTCTTCTCGCCTCCGAAGCCCAACCTCTCCCTCCTGGGCAAATATATCTCCCCGACGACGATGAAAACACACCATCCACCGAGCCCCTCATTGCACGCTGCCGCCGGTCGGCCCGCAACTACCTCTCCTCCCGATTCGGTCACTATCTCGTCCTATTCCTTGTGTCTGTAGATGTTGCCTGTGTTTTCGCTGATTTCTTGATTGAAATCCATGTGTGCGAACTGGAGAAGAAGTACAAGCATGTGCCTTCCGGGTGGGAAGATGCTCAGGAGGCGCTGAGTATTACTGGACTGGTGTTTTCGTGTCTGTTTATGCTTGAATTGGTGGTTGCTGTGGGGAGTTTTGGGATGGGGTAGGTCTTCCGATCCATACATTGCCTTACACTTTCGTCACTTCACAGAGCTAGAGTAGTTGGGTTGCTCGAGGTATGGGGCATTGCAGCTAGCTAACGGTATCATCGCAGTTACTTCTCATCTAAGTTCCATATCTTCGATTCAGCGGTTATTATTGTTGCTTTCGCCATAGATGTGGCCATGAGAGGGTTGGTCGAGGAACTGGGTTCCTTGGTCGTCGTTTTGCGGTTGTGGCGCGTGTTTAAGATTATTGAGGAGTTGGAATCCGCTAGTGCGGATTCTTTGGAGGAGTATGAGCGCGAGATTGATCGGTTGAAGGAGGAGAATTATCTCCTTCGGCGGAGGGTGGAGTATGGGGGTGATGGGGTGAATTGAGCTTGGCATGGTGTTATACTACCTAGGTATGTACATGTGTGTAGGGTATGTGGTGTGGGGTAGGCTGGCTGGTGGGCTGAGTGGATGATCAGAAGTGTTCTTTGTAGATGGTTTGTGGTGTGCAGTAGGAGGTGATCTGCATGGGAGATTCCGGGTATATAGTCCTTGGTTGTTGTTTGGAGATCTTCTGGTAGCGGATCGAACATAGACAGTGATTTGATGGCGATTCGAGCGTCCAATTACTCATATCTGTACCATTTTCTTGGAGACCGCACCAGGGCGCAATATCCCTGGTAAGGCTGAGAAGATGCAGGAAGCTTACCACTTCTCCACCTCATCCTGCACGATTCTCCACCTACACCCCGCACTGAAAGCGACACACGATCGCATTTTCATATAACTAGGAAATCTTTAGGAGTGAATGTGTCGCTACACCATACATATAAATCATGTGATTTTTCAGGCACCATTATATTTGCAGTATACACCTTCATATAAGGAATTAGCCATTTCAACAATCCAAACATTTTCATCGAAATAAATGCAGCCGTTAACCCGCGTCAGACCTTTTCTGCATGAGAGCATATGTATTGAATACTCTACACGGTATGTCTGTACTAGACTCATAATCATCTATGCAACTTCATGAAAGGCCTTGCTAACCCAGAAGCTCTAAGCTCGACCAAAAACCTCATCAATAAACTCCAACCCCCTGTTATACGCCTCCACAGACCCCTTTGCCGGCTTGGGCGGAAATCCCTGACTAAAATCCATCAACCCATGCGCACCCCCCTCAACAAGCAACAATTCCGTCTTAACACCCAACTTCTTCAACTGCTCATAATGGTTGATACTCTCTTTATCGGGGACAACATCATCCGCAGTTCCATGCACAAACACCGCAGGCGGATGCTCCTCAGTCACATGCAACTGCAAAAACGCCGGCTTCAAGTCCTCTGGAATAGCAGCCGCGCGCTGCGCATACTCCAACTTATTCAACTCCGCACCTAGCCCAGGCCGTCCCAGACATCCATCCAGGAACGTCCCATCCAATTCCCACCGCACCGTCAGCGCAAACCGGTTCGTCATCATACCGCCGTCTTCGGGCATATCGTCGCTGACGACGGTCTTGTCGGCAAGTAGCTTGGGGACTTCGTCCAAGTTCACCGTGCTGGCAATGGAAGTGGGAGGACGGCCAGTCGTCCAGTGATCGAGGAGCCAGTCGCCGGCGCTACCGAAGCCGGTTAGCATGGCGGCGGGCTTGGGGGTCGCGTAGATGCAGGCAGCGCGGGCGGAGTATCCGCCTGCAGAGAAGCCGGTTACGGCGACGCGGGTGGTGTCGAGGGTTGTGCCTTCTGGGAGGGAGTTCTGGAAGTCTCCTGCTAGGAAGCGGAACATGGCTTTCGCGTCTTCAATCTGGTCGAGCGCTGTGGTGGGGTGGCAGAGACGGTAGTCTGCGGAGATGAAGATGTAGTTCTTCTGTTGGCAGTGGTCTGTTTGCTCTGTTAGGGACTTGTTTGTCTGCTTTGGTCTTTGAGGTATTACGGGGGAGGACGTACTGTATAGCCAGTGCGGGAATCCCATGCCCCGGCGGGAGCCGGCGGTCATGCCGCCACCGTGGTAGTAGATGATGGCGGGGAGATTCCCGCTGGCATTGGGCGGTAGGTAGTAGTCAAGCTTGACATCGTGGCCATCTACAGTGAAGTAGACGAGGGTCTTGCCTCCTTCAGGAAGACGTGGTGGCATGATTGCTGGTTATGCGGGGTTGAAGTGTTCGGCGTAGGGACTATGGCCGTGTTAGCGACGCGGTGACTGACTGAATACTGAGTGAAGATTACCAGTATATACAGAATGTTCTGGCGAATCAATGTGTGGATTGTTTTATAACAACGTGCCAATGAAGCGCAATTTGTATCCAAGATCAGGCAGCAGCGGAGACTGGAGATTCTCAAACATGATGATGTTGAGCCGGGTGAGTATATAGCCGCTGACCCCACCATGCCGGCACGCCGAGATTCGGCACTACCTCGGCTTTAAGTTTATCGCAAATAGACTCGGTGGAGACTTTGGTTGCAAATGTCCTGAAAAGGCTGTGCAGACCCCAGTATTTCTATTTATGGAGTCGTGGTGAAGATTCGCCGAAAGCTCGATGACATCACACCATACTGTGTTATACCTATGCATCCGAGGTCTAGTTGTCAGACACGACACTGCAAAGCATGCCTCTTTTTTAGGGGAAGAATTGACGAGACAGTGTAGGTCTTTCTTACTGTACCCGTGATCATCCTTTTCTTTCTCTTTGAAGTTACGTTCCACAAAGTTCTTCGATTTTGACACAAGTCTCAAGTGTTGGTCATATTGGCGGTTGCATGATGCATCCAGCACTTTCTACTAAAATTCCGTCGTTCACTCTGGACAGGCTCTGTTGTAGGTGCATATATTCCTGTTTCGATAAGCTAGATTAAGGACAGACTAGACACAAAAGAATCAAAACACAATTTTGCGCGGACTGACTGCCATCACCCGGGTATCGGCCAAACCCAGACAAACAATGACAAGAAGCACTACAAGCCCGCAGTAAAAATCAAACAAGCAAACGAGCGAAACAGGACCAATCAAGACCCGTGAGCAAGGCAAAACACTCCGCACCACGGTCTGAACACACAACTAGTGGCAGTAGCCGTTGGACATCTGGTAAGCCTGAAGACAGCTATTGCATCCATTCTGGCGACAGGTGTTCTGCGAGGTACAATCGACAGACCTGCACATATCCTGGCTTGGCATCTGAGTGCCCGTGGGCAGTGACTGGGATACGCTGCTGGGCGCCCTGGAGGGTAGCTGGTCAGAATCAGGGTTGAGCAGCTGGTCAAGGTCCGTGACTTCGCGGCCGTCAACGCCTTGAAACACGCGTTGAAGACGGGCTGCATCCCGCTGTGGCAGGTTTTGGATGTACTGGCTGATTTGCTGCGGGCTCAGTTGCTGATAAGAGACGACCCGGTTGGCTGCGTCGACGGATCTCAAGACGCCGTCGTTGCCGAGGAACAGGACTCCGTTGGGGGACTGGGGGATGTTGTTGATGATATCGGTGACATTTTGAGTGCTCTTTGGTGGGTTAGAAAGGTTGTTGTTTGTTGGCTAGAGGAGAATTTGCTTACATTGGATGTGGTAGGTACGGCTGGAGCGAGAGCGAAAAGAACGCTCAGAACAGCCAGAATTTGGGCCTTCATTTTGTTGACAAGGTTTGAATGCTGATTGAATATACTGGAACGTCTCAATTGCTTCTCGACTGAGTGTGGTTGCTGAAGATGATAGAGATATGGTAGGAGAGAAGCACGTATTTATATCAGCTTGCTTCCTGCAAATGTTACATAGCCTTAGGCATCTGTGTATTTTTTGCCAGACTGCCTCCGACATGTTCCGAGGTGTAAGCTCATGGCAGCACAAAGATGATAACGGTGCTGCATGATGGACTGTGCAACTTTCGGGTAGCATTGCTGACACCGAGATGGTGGTAGTGTCATCGGCTTGTTGTGAAAACGGGTTTTATTGTCAACTAAATAGACGCTACTGAATAGCTTGTCCTCTGGCATAATTTGAGAAGCATTTATGTAACGTTAGGTTGACCTCCAGGAGAAGAGCGTTACACTGCAGAGCATCCAGACGTAGGAATATAATACGTAAGATGTCCAGCGGTTGATGTCTGACAATAAGACTGACAAACTGTGACACAAACCATGACAGGCCGCATCCTTACTTTCGTCTTTTAGAGTTATTATGTCAGAAGCTTCATCAGCTTTTTCTTCAGCTTCAGCTGTTTTGCCCAAAATCAGGCAGCGCTCATTTCACAAGCCTCCTAGGGAGTGAGGCGGTAGCATGATCTTGTGTTCCGAGAAGAAAGGTCTGGATTCCTTATTCCACAGTAGCCGGGCACATCTTGGGGTAATTCGATCAAGTTTGAGGCGTATGTACCATCTAAGCTGACATACCATTTTGCTTGACATATCACCAAATGCATCATGTCCGCACAACATAGTAGAACTTCTTGTTATAGCCTCGCTTACAGCAGTCCCAGAGTATTGATACCCTAGCTAGGCAGTTTTGCTTGAGATATCGCGTCCCTACAGCCAGGTCGGGGTGGGATCGTGATGACGGTCGCACTATCGCTCCCAGCTAGAAGCCTACTCACTCATTTGACTATGTGCAACTAGTCCGTAATAATATGACGCTATAGCCTCTTCTGTTCAAAGAAGGACTCACGATTCCTGTCCGATATGTCACGAACCTCAGGGAAACCAGGAATATCAGTATGATCTAAATATTGAAATATGGCCATTGATACATGCTTGACAAGAACAGACCCCCTTAGGAGTCAATCTATGTGGCTTCATGAGAATCCTCATCGTGCTCCTCCCCAACCGATTCGAAACTGATCCCTCCAAAGGGGTCAAACAAATCTCTATTGTCACGTGAAGCAGAGCACTCCCGCAATTCATACTGGCCCCATAACAGCGCATCACGGATTGCTAGCTGATGTTTTCGAAAGGGAATTGTACCAGTCTCCATTCCTGCCAACACATCGAAGTGAAACTGACGATGTTCAAACCTCAGTTGCTCGGAAAACGACTTCTCTTTCAAAGCCGGAACATGCGCGTATAGATAAGAAATTTGGCAAGCCAAAACGAGTGATAGCATCTCATAGTTGCTGGGGCAATCTAGCCAGCTCTCGATCAACGCATCCAGAAAGCCTGCCAGTGGCGGAAATGGCACCTTGAGCGATGGCATGACTTTCCAAGGCACAAATTCCAATCGGGTATCAGATGTCAGAGGAAACTTCCAGTCTGTCGCAGGGAGGAGAACCATTCTCGTCTCACCGTCCGGGGATATCAATCGCTGCTGAGGAAAGTCCACCAGATTCACCTGTGCATTCCCAACGAGATGCGGTATGTGCATATCGAATAGCCACCCCGCCTTCGCCAGGATAGTGGCAGCCATGTCAATATCCTGAACCAGAATATACAGATCAAACACAGCAGTAGGAACACCGTAGTAGTCGAGAGTGTCTTCAAACCATATGGCGTGCGAAATGTGATGGTTCATAAGCACTTGGCAGACATTGTATCTTGCTTCGCGTCCGCCTCCTCCCGTGCCAAGATGATAGTTGAGCCTGAACTCCGTAACTTCCATTATGATTGTGAAGACAAAAGACTAGATTGCCTCTGATTTCAAACTAAGACTTGAGGCAGCTGATAGCTGCTGCTTTGTCGACATCTGAAATAGCTATCTAAATCATGAACTTTGTGGAATAGGCGCCAACACAGTAGAAGGCTTCGGCCGTACGTTGATCCGGCCTTGACTGGATCGCCACCCAACTCAAAGTACTCTTAGAGCATCACTCTACTCTGGGTCTCGACACCTACTTACGGTAGCATAACCCGGCCTCGTCACTTCTAGATTCCTCAGCACTATCCACTCCCAAAGGGCCACGTCTTGACGCGCTTGCGCCGTTTGATCCCACACCAGTCCTTGGTCGTATCCCGCTTTCCTATTGCTCCCCTTCAGCGCTTAATAGTAGCGGTAGCCTGGTATGCGGAAGCTATAATTAGACCTTGACCACCGTTCTGCTTAGGGAATAGCACTGTAATCCAATATTATGTTGGGAGTTACATTTCATTCATCGTCTTTGCCGCCGTTAATCTTCGGGGCGCTCCAATGTCATCGCATGATTCCTTCTCATTTGCCAACTCCAGCCTCGGACATCTGTTGACCTCAAAAGTGATATTAAATTCCTGATGCTTTATATTTAGGTCTCTTTGGTTTCTCAAGGTTGGATGTTGTCTATATTATGGTTTAAACCACTGGCACTGCTACACTAGGAGGCAGCATCGTAGCATTTGCAGTACAAGTTCTTATCTGAGAGGATTGAAGATCCCGTAATAGATCAAAACCAATATTAAATATTTGTCAACAGTAGCTTCTCTAAAACTGGGCTGACTATTGATTTTCACCATGTGAGGCGAATAGCTAAGAGCTGGGAGCAGAAGGCGCTGTCGCAATCACCTTACCTGCAGCCTTGTGTATTTCAGGCAGCAGTGCAAGGTTGTGACTAGCACAATTGTCCTAGAAATATCAACGCATCGACATCAAATATACTACAAGGGTATTTCTTCATTTTTACTTTGATTTTGACTAGGCTGCCACTGATCAAAATTTCACACTGTTTGGTGATTGTATTCCTCCGTCGCTCAACCGCATTCTATATGCTCTAGGTAGCATCAATACATCGGAAGGAGCGTAATTAATTGCTTTCTTGGTTCCACTGCGGTTATATAATTGTGACATAAATCTAGAAAAGTAAGCTGGTAAGACAAAAAGGTCGATTAATATCATGAATCAGTTACTAACTGGTCCCACCTCTCCAAGCAAACACCATGACCTCTCCAGACCTTCACCCCCCGGCAGAAATACGCGCCGCCGCACTTGCAGTCGCAAACGCACTCACTCAATATGAGACCTACGCTCTTGTCGGCGGCAGCGCATGTGTGATTCTCGGCTCTACCCGTGCAACCCTAGATATAGATTTCGTTGTTCCTCAAGGCGAAACCTCAAACGCAAGACAGTTGCTGCGCGCCTCTCCTGACTTTAGATGACTTTGAGGTTGAAGCAGGAACGAACCACACAACTTACAAAGCACAAAGACCAGTGCAAATTGAGATTCTAACACCATCTCTCTTATTCAAGGAGCCCTTTGATCAAAATACGGAGGTGATTTTAGTCGAAGGGATAAAGGTTTTAAAGCCAGCTTTGCTTCTCAATGCAAAATGCGGCTCAATTACTGGTCGATCTACGGAGGACAAGAGGAAGACTGACTTATTTGATATTAACTTTCTCCTCAACTTCTGCGCTCAGAACCCAGAATACCTTCCAGGGGCTGATGAGGTTCCAAGAGCAACAAAGCAGCTCGTTGACATTCTTGTTCAGCTTTATGGAGGCGAAGAGGCTTGGATTCGAGCGGGGTATGACATGCAGACAGGTAAGACAAATCCTACGTGGGGTCGCTCATGAAATCTCTCAAGGCTGATGCAAGATGATCAGGTCGATTCAGCAAAAACTAGGCTATATTCCTATATTATATCCTGATATATACGAAGCGTTAGACATTTATCCGTGAATACACGCTATGTTGTCGTATTTCATTGGCTTGCCTAGTCTAGATACTATGTCATGTCTCGTGCCTGTGGCTTTCTGCTCATGAGCTCTGCGCTGTCTTAGTTTTGAAGTACGGGCCATGTCTATGAGTTCGCTATCCCAGGGGGTGAATTAATGAATTGTGCCATGGATTTTGGATGTTTCTGTCTGAGGTTACCGTTTGGAATATCAAGTGACATAGCGTCTAATTTTCGTTTAAGTGAAATTGGGATTTATTTAAATGATAGTGTCAATTCATTTCTCCTTTCTTTTATTTTCTTGCCTTCTTCCAGATAGTCAACCAATTGAATCAGATAAAAAGTTTATTGAGAATAAACATGGTGACTCGCATTTGTCTGCTGGCCACTTAGTCTCGCTGTACATGAATCTGCACCATTCACTAATGCACACTATCGTGTGCTTTTATAGATATCAAATCAGTCGATCACTTAGTCGATCGTCAATGGGGAGCTGGGTGTGAGCCTATGAGCCGGAAAATGAGATCAGGCTGAATGTCGCCCTCGAGGTACCTGATTTCCGGTTTTCGCCAGATCATCGCAAAAGCCAACAATTCGGCGGCAATAATGGCTGCCGAAGGCTTAGCTTAATCTCTGCGCTATAAGGCATCGGAGAGATCTCGCGGAACGCTAGTTTGGACCCTCGGTGAGAATGCCCGGGTCGCTTTGATTGTTTTCCAAAAGAGCGTTCAGTTCTTCAGGCTGGATTAGGAGTCGGATTTGACGAGGGTGGTTGAGAATAGCGGTGAGGCCCGCGACATCATTCATCATGCTGCTGCATGTGGCCCATTTGACTCCGAGGTCACATAGCAGCACCGGTTGGCAAAGAAAAAGAAAAGAGAGAAAAAAGCAATGTCTACCGTTGATTTTAGCAGGAGTGGACAGACTTAGGTTATCGGATAGGAACGATGATCGAAATTCTCCGGCCTGAACCAGAAGGCTATTGGTTATAACCACCAATAACGTACCATTTATGCTCGCCTCCGACCTCAGTCAAATAATAACAAGTCTCAGCAAGACGAAGATTGCAACGAATGTATTGGTGGTCATGACTTGTCCAACTGGTTGGGTATTCAGGATCTAGCTTACCTGATTCCGGCAGTGGACTGGTCGGAATTGGTTCTGGTCATGGAATACAGGGTGCTGAACTGCTGATAAAACCGGAGCAAAGAAGTTCTTCCTGCTCCAGTTTTATGCATTAGGAACTAAATAGTTCGCCAGTCCCTGCGCGTGAGAATACTCAAACAGAATTTGAGAGGTCATGTTGATCGCCCACTTCCTGTAACTGACCGCCTGTATACCATGAGCATGGGATGTTGATCGCTGAATTCAATCAAACACTGTTACCCATTAGTCTGGTCTTTTTTGAAGAAATGAGATGTCACATTTGGGGGGTACCATGCCTCGGCGGCTAAGTACATTTTTTTGACTAAATGTAGATCGGCGGCTAATACCCTACATCCTACACACCAGGTACGTTTGGTGATCTACAGTGGCTGAACGTTCATAAGCTGAAGAACAGATATCCCCACTACCATGTATAGGATTGGTCACAACTATGATTTCTAATTATTCGGTTTATCGATTATAGTACTTCTTGCATCAGACCCATTGGTGGTTTACTCTGGGTAGATTGTTATTCGCTGACATCCACGCATTCGCAATAGCTGGCGAGGCATACGTCGCCAAATAAAATCACTTACCTTCAGATGTATAATCCGAACCAGCGCTTTCATTTCCTTCGCTTTAAATCTACAAGATATTTTCGAATCAGAGCAGTATCATGATAAGTGGTCGGAGTGTCTATACTCCACCTGCCCAACTTTTATTACGAGTTTCAGAGATCTATCTGCAGTCACCATTCTGAGATCCTTTTTATTGAAGAGCACTTACCACTAAACCCGAACAGTGTCAATTTTGAATTTGCCTACACAGGTGATTGAGCTGATTAGAGTTTGAATCAGGCTCTTTCTTGATCGGGGAGCATGTAAGGGTAGTGGCATTATAGTTTGTATGCAAGACTCTACTTCTTAATGTATAGTACACGTATCATTATAATGGCTGCCTCCAGAAGGCAATCCGAGCAATATTGTTCGTGCGGCTGATGATCGTCTGCTGTAAATACTTGCCTACCCTTGAATACTTAACAGGCCTTCGCCCAGCTCGTCAGGCTAAAAAGATCTCACTGATTCTAGCAATCCACTGTGCACTACCTTGTTACCGACTTAATAGGTCATTGCTACACTTTGTTTGCATCATCCCATACAAATCCTTCATACGCAGCCTATGTCTAACACAGTGGCACCAGTTCGCGCCAACGGAGATAGGGCCAATCATGCTGTTGTCACCAACAGTATATGTCTGGATGGCTGCCATGTTGGAACCGATGGTAATGGTCCTTCTACCAATGGAGATCATGTTCCACAGACTGCCTTACAAGTCCCTATCGCCATCTGTGGTATGTCCGTACGCCTCCCTGGAGGCTTGCATTCACCACAGGAACTATGGGATTTCTTGATTTCCAAAGGTGATGCCCGTGGCCCAGTACCAAAGTCTCGATACAGTACTGCTGCACACTATTCTGAGAGGTCGAAGCCGAGCACCGTTAATACCGAGTATGGGTACTTCCTCGATGAGAGTATTGACCTCTCTGCCATTGACACATCATTCTTCAACATGAGAAAGGCTGAGGTTGAACGGCTAGACCCACAACAGAGGCAAATTCTGGAAGTTGCCAGGGAATGCATAGAAGACGCAGGCGAGGTACACCGTAAAGGACGTTCGATTGGCTGCTATATAGGCACGTTTGGAGATGACTGGCTCGAAATGTTTGCGAAAGAAAACCAACATCATGGTCCGTATCGAGCGACTGGATACAGTGATTTTATGCTGCCAAACCGGGTTACATATGAGATGGATCTAACGGGCCCAAGGTTCGTACGTTGAAGATTGGCACTACACGCATCTGCTAACTTGAAGCAAAGTATGCTAGTCCGCACCGGTTGCTCAGCCTCCCTTGTCGCACTACATGAAGCGTGTGTGGCAATTACCCGTGGAGACTGTGAGGGGGCTGTTGTTGGCGGGACCAACTTGATAATGGGCCCAGGCATGTCGGCTGCAATGTCAGAGCAAGGAGTTCTTTCACCAGAAGGCTCTTGTAAGAGCTTCTCTGCCGATGCCGATGGATATAGTCGCGGAGAGGCTATTTCTGCCATTTTCATCAAGCGCCTGTCTGATGCCATTCAGGATGGCAATCCCGTTCGAGCCGTCATTCGCGGCACAGGATGTAACAGTGACGGGAGGGGCACCGCCGGCCTACAAATTCCCAATGATGTCGCTCAGGAGGCTTTGATAAGACGAACTTACAAGGTGGCGGGTATCACAGATTTTGGCGAGACTGCATTTGTCGAGTGTCACGGTACCGGGACGCCAGCTGGGGATCCTATTGAAGCCAGAGCTGTTGGCCGAGTTTTCGGCCCTACTGGTGGCGTACAGATAGGCACCATCAAGCCTAATCTCGGTCATTCTGAAGGTGCTTCAGGCCTCACATCAATAATCAAGGCAGTGATGGCTCTGGAAAACCGCACCATCCCTCCGAACATCAAATTCAATGAGCCCAACCCCAACATCCCGTGGAATTCTTGTGGGCTCTCGGTCCCCACGGAGCCGATGCCGTGGCCTGAGAGACGAAAGGAGCGTATCAGTGTAAACTCATTTGGCATTGGGGGAACTAATGCGCACGTTGTTCTCGATTCTACTCTCAGCTACGGAGTCTCCCCAGCCCCCAAGCAATTTTCCAACTCTCCAGAACTACTTGTCTTCTCAGCCAATACTAAAGAGTCCCTGGAAAAGATGATTCTCAATTATGAGACCTGGGTCCAGAAGAACCCGGACAGGGTTACCGATTTGGCGTTCACTTTGGCTAATAGAAGAGAGCATTTGTCTCGTCGGGCCTTTGCCGTGGCAGGCCCAACGGGCTCGATCACACCTTCGCTGCCATTGAAGGCTGGAAACCCACCCAACATCGTCATGGTATTTACCGGCCAGGGTGCCCAGTGGCCAGAAATGGGCTGTTGTTTACTCCAGAGCCCATCCTATCCTGTCTTCCGAAAGACAATCCAAGCCCTCGATGCGCATCTACAAACCCTCGACCATGCCCCCGATTGGCGCATTGAGAATGAGCTTCAAAAGCCAGCAAACCTCAGCAGACTTGGCTTAGCTGAAATATCCCAGCCTCTCTGTACAGCCATCCAAATTGCCTTAGTGGATACTTTCGCCTCGATTGGGGTCCATCCTACTGCTGTTGTCGGTCATTCCAGTGGGGAGATCACGGCTGCATATGCTGCGGGGAGTGTTACAGCCTATGAGGCCATCACGATTGCATTTTATCGTGGTCAGGTTACAAGGCTGCTCTCCAAGTCTGGGGCCATGGCGGCGATAGGAATGAGTGCTCAGGATGTTCAGAGATACCTGGAGCCTGGAGTAATCATTGCTTGCGAGAATTCCGCCCTGAGTGTCACCCTCGCCGGCGATGTCGAAGTGGTTAAACGTGTGGTTTCCAGGATCAAAGACGATCAACCTGCTATCCTAGCAAGTCTTCTGCGTGTCGACAAGGCATACCATTCTCATCATATGTCCGAGGTCGGGCAGGACTATTATGATTCGATCAAACAAGAGGTGTCTGCTAAACTCCCCACTAAGCTGTTCTTTAGCAGTGTCACGGGCAAGCAGCTTATACCGGACTGTGATCTCGGGGCAAGATACTGGCAGAGAAACCTAGAATCACCGGTACTCTTTCATTCGGCTATCTCATCTATTATGCAACACAACATTGCAAACAACATGATGTTCCTTGAGATTGGACCTCACTCGGCGCTCGCAGGACCTCTACGTCAAATCTTGAGTGAGCATTCAAATACTTCTCACTATGTCCCAACACTTACCCGCAAACAAAACGATGTTGAATCTCTATTAGTGGCAATTGGAGCCCTGCACAGTCGCAATGTTCCTGTGGACCTCGGCAGAGTAATCAACAAGGGCTCATGTTTGCCAGATCTACCTAGATATCCTTGGAACCACACGCAAAAATTTTGGTACGAGTCCCGGCTGAGTCAGGGGTGGCGTCACCAAGAACATGCACATCACGATCTCCTGGGTGTACGGATTACGGAGAGTCCAGATTTCAATGTGCTATTCCGGAACATTTTTCACTTGGAAAACGCTCCATGGATCCGTGACCACAGGGTCGGTAAAGACATTGTCTTTCCTTTCGCTGGATATGCCGGCATGATCGGTGAAGCTGTTCGGCAAGTGACCATGGTCAATGAGGGATTCATTCTGCGCAAGGTGACTATTAGCACTGCCCTTGTGCTAAGAGAAGAAACTCCTGTTGAGATAACAACTATGCTACGTCGCTGTCGATGGACAGACTCTCTTGATAGTGAGTGGTGGGAATTTAGCATTGCATCACACAACGGAACTACCTGGACCAAGCACTGCTCCGGAGAGGCCAAGGCCCATGATAAAATCTTAAGAGAAGAGAAGAAGAACCAACCTTTTGTGCGCAAGATTAAGAAACGTCGTTTATACCAGTCCTTGGCCAACTCTGGTCTCAACTTTGGACCCACGTTCCAACGCCTTGATGACGTTCGATCTGACACTACAACGACGAACGCGACATCGGAAGTCACTAGAAAGGAAGATGATGATACGAACTACCATGTGCATCCAACTGTCATTGATGCCTCACTGCAGCTTCTCAGTGTTGCCGCAACTAAGGGCCTCTTCAATACTAGGGGCAGGGTCATGGTGCCCACCAATGTCGAAGAAATCTGCGTCTCCCGTTGCTCTGAGGATGTCCAAATACGAGCCTCCGCATCTTACAGTCAAAGCAATTGCATTTCTGGTGGATCTCTGTGTATTACTGCTGATGGTAAGGTTGTTTTGCGCATTTCTGGGGTCAAGCTCTCCGTTCTAGATGATCAGGTGTCTACGCGATACGCTGAACCGACGGCTCGTGCAGAATGGGGTCCTCATATCGATTTCTTAGACCCCAACACTCTGATAAAACCGTCTGCTGTTAACCGGAGCATACACATTCCAATCTTGCGTGAGCTAGTTCAGTTATGTTTGATTCATACAAAGAGAACGATCTCAGAATTAGACACCTCGATTGACTACATGAAGAAGTACAGATCGTGGGTCAACCGTCAGTGTCAGACAGCGGAGCTCCAACGGCTTGATAAGTTCGATAACGCGACAATCGAGATCAGAGTCAATTCCATCGCCACTGAACTATCACAGACCCCAGCTGCCGGTGTTGCTGCGGGGATTCAGAAAGTCCATAGCAACATGAGGGATATCTTTACCGGTGACAAGCAGGCGCTCGATGTTCTTCTTGCGGATGACATACTAGTCAAACTGTATGTGTATGCGGATCAATGCGACGAGTCGCTATTCTTTAAACACTTGACACACAGCAAACCTAATTTGCGAGTGCTCGAATTAGGCGCTGGAACTGGTGGCTCCACTGTTAACTTCCTGAGATGGTTGACACCTGGTGGAAAGTCTCTGTACTCAAAGTACACCTTCAGTGATATCTCGTCTGGTTTCTTCGTCGCCGCTAGAGAACGATTCAATGCTTACCCGGATATCGAATATCTTCCTCTTGACATCAGCGAAGATCAATCAGAGCAGGGCTTTGACGGTCGGAAATATGACCTTATTCTAGCAACCAACGTCATTCATGCAACTAAATATCTCAATATAACTTTGAGCAATGTCCGAAAACTACTTCACCCTAATGGCCGACTCTTGCTTCATGAGCTCACCCCAAGTTCGAATTGGGTCAACTATATCTGGGGAACGCTAGCTGGATGGTGGTACGGTGAAGATGATGGCCGGGTTGATCAGCCATATATCAGTGTCGACCGGTGGACAGAAGAGCTGAAAGCTGCCGGATTCTGCGCTCCTGATGCCGCGGTTCCTGATGCAGCCGCACCCAATCAGCTAAATACTATGATTCTGGCTAGACCAAAGATTGAATTCTCCCCTAGGAAGAAGGTCACTCTACTTACTATTGTTGATTCCGAGGATGCGCGTTCCATCGTCCTAGGCCTACAGAACAGAGGGTATACCATTGATCGCCGGGGACTGCAGGAGCCTTTGCCGGACGGGCAAGACGTCATTGCTTTTCTTGATGATGACACACCATTTCTTGAACAGATGGACAGTAATATGTTTGAGTCACTCAAGGCCTTGGTTGATCAAGGCAATGACTGCGGTATTTTCTGGTTGACTGGTCTGTGCCAGGTTCAATGCAAGGACCCACGATTCGGCCAGATCAATGGGTTTGCCAGAGCCATACGATCAGAGATGTTTATTGATTTCGCCACTTGCGAGGTTGACTGTATCATTTCATCTGTGGACCGAATCATTGACGTGTTCGAGAAATTCCAAAAACGCGAAGAAGATGACGTTTTCAAGCCAGAGTGCGAATATGCCATTATACAGAACACCGTCCATGTCGGACGGATACATCCCTTCTCCGTACAAGATGAGCTTACAGATCCAGAGCCTAATGGGGTTATTGCTCTTCGTTCCAGCAAGCCTGGCTATCTCACTGCTTTACACTGGGTGGACGAGGAGATAGATCCGCTGGAAGCTGGCGATGTCGAGGTCGAAATCCATGCCACTGGTTTGAACTTCAAGGTATGTCGGAGACAGACCAAATCACAGTATTCTAGACAAAGCTGTAAGGTGTTTCTAACTTCGGGTACAGGATGTTTTGGTTGCTATGGGCATTGTTGGGGACTCTGGACATGGATTTGGTTACGAAGCAGCCGGCATTGTCCGCCGCACCGGTGCCAGCGTAACGTCTGTTAACACTGGCGACCGTGTTATGCTCATATCAAATAGTGCATTTTCCACATATAGAGTTGTGCCGGGGGATCTTTGTGAGAAAATCCCAAACGACCTGAATTTTGAAGATGCTGCTACCATGCCTTGCGTGTTTGCTACATCCATCTACTCCATCTTCACCATCGGTAATCTGAAAAGGGGCGAGGTAAGTGCTTTTTCTCCCCTCGGCATCTAGACTCCTTAATTTGGAAATATGTTTCTCTGACCTTTTCTTGGTCCAGTCCATTCTTATTCACAGCGCCTGCGGTGGTGTTGGTCTTGCCACTATCCAGCTTGCCCAGATGGTCGGGGCTGAGATCTATGCAAGTGTCGGAAACGAGGAGAAAGTCGCATATCTGATGAATACATTTCATCTGCCTCGGAATAGAATATTTAATTCACGGAATGCCTCCTTCGCGGACGATATCATGCGAGAAACTAACAACAGGGGTGTTGACTTGGCACTGAACTCATTGTCTGGCGAGCTACTGCACGCTACATGGGAGTGCATTGCGCCCTTTGGTAGAATGATCGAGATTGGTAAACGAGACTTGCTGGGCTCTGGAAAGCTGGAAATGAATCCTTTCTTGAGTAATAGAAGCTACTGTTCCGTCGATCTGGATCAGATCTGTTCCTTGAAGCCGACCATCGCCAAGGAGTAAGTATTCAATGAAGGGTTACATATGCTGGCTTTCAATAACCGAATACTCTGCAGGCTGCTCAAAGACGTCACCAGATTATTAAGGGAAGGTCACATACATCCTATCCGTCCCATCAGGACCTTCGACTCAGCCCACATTCTGGACGCCTTTCGGTACATGCAGCAGGGTATCCACCTGGGCAAGATTGTTGTGTCCATGCGCAATGCAGCTGGCCAGGTCACTCTGGACGAGAATATAGCGCACCATAAGAAGATCATTCAGTTTGATAGCTCGGGAGCTTATCTGCTCGTTGGTGGTCTAGGAGGCTTGGGTCGTTCTGTCTCTACATGGATGGTAGAACGAGGCGCCCGTCATCTCATCTACCTTTCTCGTAGCGCTGGAACTACTGAAGAGCACTTGGAATTTTCTCAAGAGCTTGCCAGCATGGGGTGTCGCGCTGACTTTGTGCAAGGGACCGTTTTGAACTTGGACGATGTCGCTAGGGCCATGACTCAGGCTCATGGCCACCTCAAGGGGATCTTTCAGATGACCTTGGTTCTTCGTGATAGCAGCTTCTCGCGCATGACGAAAAACGACTGGGACACTGCTGTTGACCCCAAAGTCAAGGGAACGTGGAACCTCCACCATGCGTCCACTTCTATCAACGCTGATCTTGACTTCTTCGTTATGTTCAGCTCCATGTCTGGCATTGTTGGAAATCCTGGTCAGAGTAACTATGCGAGTGCTAATACCTTCTTGGATGCCTTTGCTCGTTATCGCTTAAACCTGGGGCTTCCGGCCTGTGCCGTCCAGGTAGGTACAGTCGAAGAAATAGGATATATGGCCGAGAATGAGACATCCACGCAACAGACTGCCCGTATCAGTGCCACGGAGGGTGACATAACCGAGCAGGAGCTTCTTGAGGCCCTCGAAGTAGCTGTCGGTTCGACATCCAGTAACTTATATGTTGGAATCCGCTCCAACATGTGCTTGAGTGACCAGGGAAACCGTTCACTCTGGCATGGGGACATCCGAATGGCCTTCTTTCATAAAAACGCGGAGGGTCATTCCACCACGAGTTCGCCGTCCGGAAATGAATTGCAAGCCTTCATCATTAAGGCGAAGGGCGACGCCACTTTATTACATCAGTCCGAGTCTGCCCATTTCCTTGCTCGAGAGATTGGACGGAAGGTCTTTGAATTCCTGCTGAAGCCAGAGGAAGAGTTGCAGACATCGTGCTCTCTGTCAGAGCTGGGTTTGGATTCCCTTGTTGCTATTGAGTTGAGGCAGTGGTGGAAATCAATCTTTGGATTTGATATCAGTGTGCTCGAGATGGTGGGAATGGGGAGCCTAGATGCTCTTGGGGCGCACGCTGCCAAGGGCATGCTTCGCTCATTTCATGGTGTTGAAGAATAAGTGAATTGGGCGTTCTCTGGGAACATTTCTTGCTAGGAATTTGTGTACTCGATGGGGTGATTACATACTACAACACCACACAATGATTCCTGGACGAAAACATCTGTATGAATATACGCGGATACTAGTCTAGTCATTTGACAAAAACAAGTAGCTTAACGCACATTTCATGCACAGTTTATTTAATTTTTCATTATCATTCTCGCTCAGTGACCACGAGTGGTCTTAGAATATACTAATTGATTCACACAAGATCAATCTTATGGTTGTAGGTTGCCCCGGCAAACCCCGTTAAGAGGCACATCTTCCACGGGGTTTTATTTAATACAGGACGATCTATACGGCTACTTAGTCCGAGTAGCGCCCTACCTACCTATCAAGCAGAGATAATCCCCAGAGTAACAGGGGGTATGGGCGAGCTGTCCACGGCAAGATCCATAGGTCATTGTTCGAGTGAGCGGGAACTCAAGCATGAAATAATCCGCTATGGCAGCACCAGCTATCGTCTATCTTTACTACAAGCAGGTGAGACGTGGTTAGTAGCAATCAGGAAAGCTTATCCTTACTTTGTTAGCGTACCAAAGAGTGTGCTTGAGACTTCCATGGACTCGGGTAATTGGGATATTCCCATGGTAAAACGGCGCTCGGGGTTTTGGTACCCCGGGCGGAAGTTTGTCGTTGGAATTGAGGAGACAACTCCGACTAAACCCGTCGTTCTATGCCGGAAGAAAGAATATCGTCCTAGGAGCGAAGGTGTCAATGGCCGCACAATTCTGTGTGATAAATATAAATAGATAAAATAAAGAGGTGGACATCTGCGACCGGACGGAAGGGCGCAACAAGGGTGTGTGAGTCAACATGACGGGAAAAAAAGAAGGTTGGAGCTGCGGGGAATCGAACCCCGGACCTCTCCCATGCTAAGGGAATATTATACCACTAAACCACAGCCCCGTTCCTTGTTGAAGGACAGCAGATGTTTTGGCTACATAAGCCAGTTGTCAAAAATTCACTTCAGAATATGATCTGTATTTAAAAATCGTCTCTTAGTCAAGCCAGAGACCATTGGAGTGAACATAAAGTACGTTCAAAGAATATCAATCAGCATACTTTCGTCATCTTGACCTCTTGTAGTTCTCTAGTTAGTTGTACCTGCGATCAGTTGATGTTCATTAATCACTTTACTACCTACGGATGACCCGCTCTGATTCACCTTTTATATATCGTGGCGACATTTCATAGTAGTATAGGTCGTTGTTGCCCTCGTATGGATTTCGCACTTCATCATGCTATTTTTCTCATTGGTCAATCTGCTCACTGCCATATATGATCATGCCCTGTTCATATTCCATTCATACGTTGTTTACCTCTCCGGTGTAGTGTTTATACTCTCACCTGCCCATGCCTCTTTACCGCCCGATTCTGTTGCCTCTAGCAGCAGATCCTGTGCGCTTTAGGAGTGTACTATCCTCCGGATATAGTACCGCTAGGGTGGTATCTGGTAAGAGATTAGAATTCTCTGTGAATACACTCAGAACACCCATGACTAACACTTCCTCAGATAAGAAAGGCTACTACGATCATCCCCTAGCCTAGGTCGTGTTCTCCCATATATTAGCGACCTTCCGCAGTGCCAGTACACTTGATTCATGCTACAATACCATTTGTGGCTGTTAATCCGTGTTATAAGCAATATACAAGCCTCCCTTTACGTTGACTGCAAACGGAAAGTGCCGTGTAGGACTAGCCCGAGTATTGCTACTTCCTACCAATCAGGTGATGTCGGACGGGACCGGCGCGTCGCCGCGTTTTATCTTCACCAGCTCATTTCAGTCACCAGCTCCTGGCAACCTTCTTGAGAATAATAGCAGACCAGATGCCATGATATCAAATCAAATGAGAATTGTCAGAGCTAATACTACAGTACCTGGAATTCTGATTTACTTCTGTCGGATTCCGACCAATCTTCAGCTAAGATGATAGCAGGCGCCACGGCGTGCAGATATTATGGCATCGCGGAGCAATCAACCGCCCTGAGTACAAGCACCCGAGTTGCTGACCCCGTGTCAGCATCCCACTGATGACAATCATCCACCATAAGTACACAGCCGAAGATGACATACAAACCCCTACACCCCCCCTCCTAAAATGAGGCGCATCAAACCCGGCGGGGACTCCGGCTGTGAGGTCGCCCTTGCAGTGGACAGTGCAACGCTGTTCAACCCAAATACCGATTATGCCATTCAGAATGCCGCAAGAGGTACGGGGCCATAAAAGCATGTTACCGATGGTTCGTCGGTCAAAGGACATATGACGAGGATCAAAATGTACCGAAACGCGCGGGGAAGGCTTCAGACGTAGGCCAAGACCCCAGATCCCGAGCTTTGGCGGACCGATTTTGAGCCATGGAACCCAGGTGGCATTCACACAGCTGCCATTGGATTGTTGCAAGTCAACCTGTCATATGTGCCGGGGTAATTTCCCCTCTGAGTGATGACATAAGAATTGACTTTCCCCGGATCCCAACCAGAGATCAGTCTTCCCCATCAAAATGCTTGCAGCATGACATGTTCGGTATGACCGAATTCCCCGAGCCCCAGAGTTACAATCTCGGCCCATGTCAGAACATCAGTGGCTGATGCGGGGTCCCATGGGCCAGAGTTCAGGACCACCACGTGAGCAGTTGAACACTCATGCTGGGGTACCCTTGTCCGAACAAAGTATTGGAGACGAGTTCCTTTTCGCCTGTCAGACAACCAGACAAAGAAGCAAGCGAGTCCAGTCTAATTGATGACATCACGGACCCATCATGCGGAATTGCTGACAATCCTCCCTTGGTCTATATATTGGAGCTTTATGCCTGACTCTCACAGCTCAATACCGCAGGGAGACTGTGCCATTACGGTCTGAAAATTCGACACCTACTTTACCTGACAAATATGAGATTGCCAAAGGTCAAGATGCCTCGTAAGAGGCCGCAAGACGAGTTCAATGGTGATGTGTTGCAGCAAGAAGCGCAAGCCACCGGCCCCAATGGCCAGAAATCTGAAGAGGGGACAGTGGATACACCTATCCCTCTGCTCACGTGGCGCTCTTTCTTAATGGGTATTTTCGTGTCAATGGGTGGTTTTCTTTTCGGCTACGACACTGGCCAAATTTCAGGCTTCTTGGAGATGCCGAACTTTCTCCAAAGGTACGGACAACAGCATGCCGACGGAACATACTATTTCTCCAATGCCCGTTCGGGTCTGATCGTCGCGCTGGTAAGACACGCATGGACAGCTTGACCCAAGTTCACTTTTGCTGATAAGCGCAGCTATCAATCGGTACCTTGATCGGCGCTCTTATTGCGGCTCCCATCGCAGACCGCATTGGCCGGAAATGGTCCATCAGCGGCTGGAGTGCCATGGTGTGTGTTGGGATCACCATACAAATCTCTTCTCCATTCGGCAAGTGGTACCAGGTCGCCATGGGTCGTTGGGTAGCTGGTCTCGGCGTTGGGGCTCTATCATTGCTTGTTCCCATGTATCAAGCAGAAACTGGACCCAGGCACATTCGTGGATCACTTGTTAGGTATGCCTACGAACTTGTTGTATTATTATGATATGAAAGCTAACGTCAACAGCACCTATCAGCTTTTCATCACACTTGGAATTTTTGTCGCCAATTGTATCAACTTCGGAACAGAAGACCGGAATGACACTGGATCCTGGCGTATTCCCATGGGCGTCACTTACATTTGGGCCATCATCCTGGGCTTCGGAATCGCACTATTCCCAGAAAGTGCCCGATACGACTACCGTCATGGAAAGGAGGCTAAAGCAGCCCGTACCCTCTCGAAAATGTACGGGATTCCTGAAAATCACCGAATGCTGAAGCTCGAGATCGACGAAATCCGGCAGAAATTCGTGGAGGAAAAGGAACGCGGACAGATAACCTGGTCCCATCTATTCCATGCACCCCGCATGACATATCGCGTCGCAGTTGGAGTCGCCCTTCAAGCACTGCAACAGTTAACTGGTGCGAATTATTTCTTCTACTACGGAACTACGATTTTCCGAGGCGCCGGTATTTCAAATTCTTACGTTACACAAATGATCCTAGGCGGTGTAAATTTCGGAACAACATTCCTAGGGCTGTATTTGATTGAGAACTATGGTCGTCGACGATCCCTGATAACAGGAGCATTGTGGATGTTTGTCTGCTTTATGGTTTTCGCCTCAGTGGGCCACTTCTCCCTCGACCACGAAAACCCCGAACGGACCCACACAGCAGGTGTGGTCATGGTTGTCTTCGCCTGCCTGTTTATTCTTGGTATGTCATCAATGGCATTTCCCCACTCTAGTCCAGTTAGTCCCAGTTGCTAACCGCTACAAAGGTTTCGCATCAACATGGGGTCCCATGGTGTGGACCATTATCGCAGAGCTGTATCCCTCCGAATTCCGTGCCCGCGCCATGTCGCTCGCCACAGCATCCAACTGGCTCTGGAACTTCCTTCTCGCCTTTTTTACCCCCTTCATCACGAGTGCCATTGACTTCCGGCTCGGCTACGTCTTTGCCGGCTGCCTCTTCCTTGCCGCGGGCCTGGTTTACGTGGCTGTCATTGAAGGCCGTGGCCGTACACTGGAGGAGATCGATACAATGTACGTTATGAAAGTACCGCCCTGGAAGAGCTCCAAATACGTGTTTCCCGACATCGATCCGTACGATCGCCGCGGCTCGACTTCATCCAAAGCAGGGGCTTCTCATGTTCCGCACGTGAGCGGTGGAAACGAGACGTTCAGCCCTCACACAACTGAAGTGTAATTCTTGATTGCTCCGCCTGTTAGGAGATATGCGTGGAGCTCCGAAGCACTTGGAAGCCGGTAGTACACTTCTATGATTGGCTCCATCGGATTTCGTGATCACGCTCAGGAAATGATGTCTCTTGTTGTTTATAGGAGTTGCATCATTGTTTTACTTGGCTGACAGACGTTTTGTGTATACCATCCCATTTTGTTATGTGTTATGATGCGACGTTATGTACGTATGAGTGATGAACTACTGCTATGGCTTTTTTAATCAATTCAGATCCAATCAACTTTGTGCCACATAGAACATATCCAAAAACAACTTAAAATCGCACACTGAAGAAGTAAAGACCCAAAAATCGTGATGTTTGATGCATACTCTATAATTCATAGAATCCCGGCGTCTGCTCCACCTGCACAGATACCGGCCTATCCGCGCTGTACTCAATGATGAGAGCCACTTTGTGCTTGTTCAGGTTATGCACTAGCACATAGTCATGTGGGAATAGAGACGTTAGCCTCAAGAATGGCTGCTTTTAACCATGCGTAGCTTGCTGTATTATGCAATCACGGTTGACATTCTCATATCCTATATTTTCTCTCATGCTCTAACCTTCTCGATGAACTAGCGTACAGTTTTGCATTATTGACAACCGTACGTTGACTGGTCCAGTAATGGCGAATAATAAAGTCATGCTTCCATTCTTATCCCAAAGACTGACTAGCTATATACAGAATTATTATATCATGCCTCTCGTCCCACAGGAAGGAGTGTAAACTACTGATAAATTTACTCATCCTTCAGGCCGACCAACTCCAAGCTCAACTTCCAGAACTTCCTCTCTCCGTCCACATCATACGCCCAAGAAGCATACCCCGGACCCCAGAGACCATTGCTAGGGTCATATGGCTTAGAAATCTGACAGTCCTCCAAGTACTTCCCTCCCTGACCCTCAAGTTCCTTGGCCACAGCCGCCAGCACAGTCGTAGCAGCACCCTGTTGCGGACTCTTGAAAATCTTCATCAGTGTTTCATCTTGACTCCAAGCTGTCTGCTGCTCCTGCGAAGTATGGCGCTGGAGATCCGTATTGATGCCACCCGGATGCACACTAAAAGCGTGAAGACCCTGAGCACCATACCGTCTGTCAATCTCGTTAGCGGCCCAAATCCCCGCTGTCTTGCTCTGGCCGTATGATTTCCATGGCTCATATTCGCCCTCGAGGTTGATATTGTCGAGGTGGACGCTTGACATTCTGTGAGCGACGGAGGAGAGAATCACGACGCGAGAGTTGAATTCGGGCGTTGAGGAAGCCAGGAGGGTAGGTTTCAGAAGGTTAAAGAGAAGGAAGTGTGCCAGGTGGTTACTGCCGATTTGAGTCTCGAAACCATCTGCCGTTCGGCCTTCCGGGCACGCCATGACGCCGGCATTCTCGATGAGGATGTTGAGTTTCTTGCTCTTAGACTTGAAGTCTTCTGCACAGGCGCGTACGGAGTCAAGGGAGTTCAGTTCCAAGTGAAGAAAATGGACGCGAGGGCTTTTGGCTAAGTCGCCGAGATTGGCCTCTGCCTTTTTGACATCGCGGACGGTTAGGTAGAGGGTTGCACCGGTGGTGTGGAGTGCGCGCGCGGTCTCGACACCTAGTCCGGAGGAGCAGCCGGTGATTAGGATGGTTTTGTCGGAGAGCTTGTCTTCGAGGTTTTGGTCTTTGATGATTTGGAAAGCAGTTGGGCGGGCGTCACCGGGTCCTTGAGGGGACTGGTGGGCTGCGGCGTATTTGGAAGACATGATTATGGTATTGGATTGGGAGTGGACAAGTGGAGTTGATCGTGTATGTTGTTTAGCTGATGATAGATAGGCGGGGGTGAACACCGCGCAGTATTTGTAGGTTCTCCTGCTCGGCGATATGGCAAATTCATCATGGATGACATCAACCAGTGGATCAAAGACTCTCATTAAGTCCGACCAAGTCCCGGATGGGGCATCAATTGTGGGATCATCATAGCCTGCCATACTCGAAGCACCCTAATGACATTCATAATGAACCCCCACCTGTTTGCATAGGGATGTACTGCCACCTTGTACAATGGCATTAAAGCTTAAAGTGCTTACTGAAATATGGTGCTGACACCGGGCTCATGCAGCAATGTCCGAAGAAAATCAGTCCATCCTCTTGCTGACAGGGTTCTCAAACTTTCAAGAGCCTTTGGAGCACCGTCTATGGATGAGTTATTGAACTAGGGGACAAATTGTCATTTAGCTAACCCGTCAAGTGGGTCCAGGGGGCATGTCAGCTTGTGCGCGATCCGATGTGATTATCCTGGGGATGTCGGACATAACGGTGTTAAGGCACGGATCGGACCGTGGTTCATTGCCAGCTCGCTAAGTTATGCCTCAATAATTCAGTATCCATGGAAATACCTCAATGCAACTTTAATTGTGTATTTAACTTTGGAAATCTTGGAATGATGTAACCGTTCATTGCCGAAAGTGTGCCATTAAGGGTGCGCAACGGTCTAGCCGAGATAGGATTATTTCGCGCGGGGTGCTTGTAAGAATTGGAGTTGATGCGGGGACACTGATGGCAGACGACTACCCGAGGCTGCCAGTAAGCATTAGCAGCTTGAACGAAGAGTAGAATATATTCTGTTAGCAATAAATGATAAGTACATACGACCACAGGGTGTGGAAAATAGGGCTTCCCGTCCGCTCAGCCGTACTCAAGCCACACGCCGGGAGGTTAGTAGTTGGGTGGGTGACCACCAGCGAATCCCTTCTGTTGTATGTATTTTTGCTCTTATTCTCTACTGCATCTCTCATATACCTACTTATCATGTGAATTACCCGTACATTCCTATATCTTAATTACTTGCGGGCATCCCCTTTGGAATGATACGGCAATCTTGCTCTGAGCAACACCATTCAGACTGTTTCCGCCGTGGACCCTCGCCGAATAACCAGGCCAAGCGCCATCTCTATTTTAGAAAGAAAATAATTTTCTACCTCGCCGGGCTCATGAGATCGTAAATATGAATGTGCATATTTTAGTCCATACTCATTCTGAAAACCAAGTTTGCTATCCCGTCGGACCACGATCGACGCAAATCAGTACCTTAATATCCCGCATCTTCCCCAAAATAGCCTCGGACTGCCCTTGCGAAAAGAACGTTCCGATGAATTCGGTATTGATAGCACCCAGGCTTATGTCTTCAAGGAGTGATAGGGAGAGCCAACGACGTCTTTCTCTTTAAGCGAAAAAGAGCATAGTTCAAAAGGGGTCGCACTCTGCCACTTTTCTTGTCAAATCGACCGGAATCCTCACCAAGTTTTGCCCGAACACATTGCACTAGACGCTACAGAATAGTGAGAGTGAGAGCTAGCAAATTGCACTTGTCCCATATTGTAAACTTCTGTAGAGATCCGCTCGCCAGCGGGTCTCGGCATGACAGTGCTATATCTCTGTGAATCAATATGTCTTGCGGTATCTATTCATATGATTACACGATGTGTACTCGGAATACCGAAACAATTGTCAAATATTTTACGGTGTCAGCAAACTGCAATGCTAAAGATTTAGTAAGATAGCTCTTGAATTGATAAAATGTATCAATTCCCTCTGATTATCATTATTCCTGCTGCATATCGAAAAGGAAGAAATACAAGTAAACCGCCAAAATTGCCTAGCAAGTCCTTGATTTTACTAATAAGGTTTAACCTTGTCTTACATACTGGTAGCAGCTGAACTTCATCTCTTTCGGTTAGCTAATATTATTTGAAGTGTCACAAGATATACATAGCACCAGAAAAAGTCAAGTCTCTGAAATGTTATCAATCAACACAGATTCCTATATAGGCCAAAAGCTATAGGTTCACTACCGCCATTTATAATGCCATAACAAGAATATAGAGGAACACCGCAGTCTGTCTTATTCTAATTATGAATTATCATAGAGCCCCGATCCAACTGTGTTTCTAGGAAGAGATGATAGGCACGTGAAAACAATTATATGAATAGCATAACAGTGGTCAAGTCGGATGGCGATGAAGGGAGTAACATGCCGTCGCGAAATCTTTGTCTCTGTCATATCATATTTATCTCTTATAGGCCACTCGATCCTGAAAATTTTGAACTGTGATGTATTTATATGATCATAGTACTCCTATTGCTACACATTGGTCCCGGTCTGAAAGTCCTGCCATCAGATCTCTTTGTTTAGAGCAAAGGAGACGTAATTGTAGGAATTGAGAGATATTTACAGTATATGTTGGTAGCTCCCTAGAGAACTGAAACGACGTCCAAAAATGCGAAGCTCTTTCACGTGGATTTCCGATGCCAAGGGGTCTTACTAAATAGCTCGTGCGGAAGTCTAACGGCAGCCTATCAACGATCGGAAGATGCCGACACAGAGCTTCCGAATGACTCACATGTTTTATTGTCTTAGAATACCCGCATATAAACATGGCTTGATAGAACTATTCTCGGGCGATTGGGGCCTCAAAACAGATCCTTCTCTGCAAATACCAAGCGTCCCTCCGGCTTATTCTGAGCCCTCATCTGGCGTAAAGCCACCCGCCCACGGAAACTATATCATTCCAGAACATTTGTTAGGTGCCCGCACTTGCGAGATGTCCTCAGAGTACAACGTTCTCGTCACTGGCTCAGCTGGCCATCTAGGCACGGCTCTAATGCTTTGCCTGCCTTCGATGGGCTACAAACCTCTGGGGATCGACATTCTCTCCTCTTCAGCCACGACAGCCGTGGGGTCAGTCTGCGATCGCACTTTCATTGCATCCATCTTCCGCGAAAACCCCATTAAGCATGTGCTTCATACGGCGACATTGCATAAGCCGCACATATGCAGCCATACCAAGGAGGAATTCATTTCAACCAACATTGCGGGCACTCTGATCCTTCTTGAAGAATCTTCCAAGTTCAAGGACAGAATTGAGAGTTTTGTTTTCTTCAGTACAACCAGCGCCTTTGGTACGGCTCTAAACCCGAAGCCCGGCTTCCCCGCCGCTTGGATCGATGAGTCTGTCGTACCCCAACCAAAGAATATCTATGGCGTAACAAAAGTCGCAGCCGAGGATATGTGCGCGCTGGTACAGAAGGAAAGCGGAATGCCCGTTCTAGTTCTGCGAACAAGTCGCTTTTTCCCAGAGGAAGACGATGATGAAGACCGTCGTACGGCCATGAGTGATGAGAACTTGAAAGTTCTGGAACTAGCCTACCGCAGATGCGATATTGAAGATATTGTCAGCGCGTCAATTTGCTCAATGCGAAAAGCCAAGGATATCCGGTGGGGGAAGTATATCATAAGCGCTCCGCCGCCTTTCAACAACGATGAAAGCACGCTCGACACTTTAAATCGAAATCCTGCTGAGGTGATTGCGCAAGCTTTCCCCGAAGTTGACGCTATTTTCAGGCAGAAAGGGTGGAAGCATCTTGCGAGGATCGATCGGGTCTATGATTCCAGCAAGGCTGTGAGAGAGCTAGGGTGGCATCCGAAATATACCTTTGGAAAAACCTTGGAGAGGTTAGCGCGTGGCGAGCAGTGGACGAGTGATCTGACTGCTAGGGTGGGCAAGAAAGGTTATCATGCTGTGAGCACTGGAGTGTATACCAAGAAATGAAGAGAGTCAGAATACAAGATTAATGCGGCAATTTTGCTAGTGGCTCGTGATTGATTAGAGCACGTAGACGGTATATGCAGTAAGACTGCCTGATTGAAAGTAGTAGTTCCCAAACAATGTCAGATAGACAGCGGGCCATCTTATTCAGTATATCTCATGGAGAAATAGCTGACCGGCTGAATCACTCTGGCCCTGTAGGATGTCCTTCTCAATGGTCAGCTCAAATCACCTCCAATACACATGGCATAAACAGGATACAGCGATATTAGTTGGGAAAGACGACAGATGCAGAGGCAGGTTTTCATGCTTATCAGCAAACAAGGCGGCAAAACGCCATGCGACGTCATCGTATGCAAAGATTTGACAGCAAGCGTGGATAGCCAAAATCAAACAGACAGGCAACTATAAAAAGCTTCATCAGTCACCGGCGAATTCGGCGAAGAGGAAACATAGCTGACATACTATTGGGCGAAAGGCTGATTATCGGATCACCCGGAATCCTTCGAAGGGGGCAGTGCGCAGACTGACAGAAGCAGGACAAAATTTATGTACATCTTGAATCTCAGAGATAGATACAAAGTAAGCTGATCATATGTAAGGCAGTTAGCGCTAAGCTACGATGAGCAATAAATTTCGCAGAAGTAAGCAGTGGCACCGAATGTGCTTATTTTAGGCGTTCCGCTTACCGAGACATTCTTCGTAAGCTCTTGATGAACAAACTTCGGACAAGCTTTCTAATGCTTCCATTGTGATTATTACTGGGATTGTCGAATAGTTTGAAATTGACTAATCGTGCTCAGATAGCGACATGGCTGACGCCCAAGTCACTCGTCGGGCTATATAAACCTGCTTGGGATAATGACAGTCTAACATAACGGAGCAGCATATTTCGCAAGTCCATTACATAGTATATACTTTTGCTAGAAATTAGTCCTAACTCAACTATATGACCTGTACTAATGAAGGCGTAAGAACATGTCTCATTCGTGTGGTCAAGTCCGTTTGCTGAACAGTGATCGTGCAGAATCAGATTCCGGACAGCAGCCCTAATACACCTACTCGGCAATGAGGCTGTGATAACATATCATCTTCTAAAATCCAACCTCGGGGCAGGAGTCCTTCTATACTTATCAGCCGCTTGCATTCGGCTACTACCGTCGCCAAATCTTTCAAGTTTCACTGTGTTCGCCAAGATCTTCTGTATCTCGGTGAGCCACCAATACTGCTGGGACATCGTTAACCAGCTTACCTCGGTTGATGAAGACCGAATCAACAAGCCTAAAAGGCCCATCCCAGCCGGCCGTCTCACTATAATAGGAGCCAAATGGAGATGGTTTATCAGCTGGACTATCTCTCCTGCTATCTGCTACACCCTTCTTGGCGGCGAAGCCTTAGTCATATTTCTCTTATCTGAAACCTTAATCCACATATGCTACGTATGGCCCAGACTTGATCACTGGGCATCCCGCAACACTTTCCCAGCCCTTTGGACATTCCTCTCATTCCGCCTTTTGAACAGTATCATCTGCGAAACATACCCACAACTGTCGGCACAGCCAAAGGTGGACGTGATTCTTTCACTATGGGTTCTTGGAACTATCCATATCCAGGAGTTTCATGATGTGGATGGCGATCGGAAAATCAAGCGCAAAACACTCCCTGTGCTTTGTTCAAGTGCTTCTTCTATGAAGATGCTGAGGGGCATCACGGCTGGCCTGATTGCTGCTAGCGGGTTTATTGTGGTCCTGTGGGGATGGTTACAGTGCCTTGGGCCTTTCGACTTGCATAGTGTTGGCCTGGTGCTTACAGGAATGTTCCATCTTCTTGGTGCGTTTGCTGTTGGTGTTCGTTGTGTTTTTGCGACGTCGGTGGGTATGGATGAGAGAACGTATAAAGTGTACTATATCCTGACAGCGTACTGGCTTGTGTACTTCTTATCGCTTGTCAATAAGTCAAACACCATGAATGGAGTGGCAGGAAACAAGTAACGGAAGAAGGAAAACAGCTGATATCGATAAAATATTTTGAGTGGTGTCCGGACTGATTTTATACTGTAATAAACGAGCATTTGCCCAATTTTTGATAATGATCTGAATGCTACTAGTTGCAAAATTCGGGCGATATGTGGGATGGGAGAATGAGAGGGTGGAAAGGTGGAAGGGTAAATGAAGGGCTATACTTTAGATGAAAATCTTACGCTAATTCAAGGCATTGACAGGGAGATGATTTTGACCATTCAAAGAGACGTTTCACCTCCCAGGTGAATAGAATGAGCAGTTAGTTCCGGGGGAGGCAAATCCTTCCAGCCAGTTTGAATGCACTATCAAGATTTGCAGAACATAACCTCCAAGTATCGAGTTAAGGCCAGGTACATACGCAGTTGGATGACGGCCAGCCCTGCCCTACCCAATCATGCTGTTAGTCGGGAGTGATAACGCGGGAAAACAAAAGCACTCCTTTATCTGAAAGTTTTCTACCTTCCTACATCCGCTTCTAATGAAATCCTTGGTCTGTTCTGACCCTCGTCAATTATCTCAAAAATCATCGAATACTGATGTTTAGGGTGGCTTCTCCTACCCCGCACTGTAGCTTTCTAGCGACGGGTAGAACAAACTGGCCTCTCTGGGAGAAACAGCAACTAGACTAGCGGGTTGACTGCCGGCCATGTAGCCGAGGATATAGAGTTGCGCTACTGCCCCCCGCATGCGGATCCCAACCTTTATCAGTGGCCACGACTCCCGAGTGCACTGATATCGTATCCATGCGCCATCCAATCGTCGGCCTTTTCCGCTTATCGAACCCCTCCCCGTCGGCTTTGCGCTGATAACTCCTTCGACGTACTCCTCTCCGTCGCTTCTGTTCTCTCCTCCAAGATGCTTCGGTATTATGGCTGCTCCTGGTCGCGTATGCGCTCGATGCGCTGTCATTGTAAGTCTTGACCCCTTCTTCGAATATTGATTACAAGGCTAACCTCTAATAGAAGCAACGCTGTGATGGCGCCTCGCCCTGCTCTCGTTGTGCACGTATGTTTTGCACTTCTAGTTCTCAAGTGCCAATATTTGCTGACCAACTAGGTCTGGGCCACATCTGTGAGCCTCAAAAGCCCGGAAGACCTGCCTCTGAAGTCCCGTCGCTAGCTTATCGCCGACCTAGGGCTTCCCGATCGCGCGGTGGATGTACCTCCTGCAAGGCGCGGTACGGACACCCATAAGATCCCCAAAACTACTACATTGCAACAGCTAAAAGCCAATAGCAAGAAGAAGTGTGATGAAAGCCGACCTCGATGTAGCGATTGTCGTCGTTTGAACTTACCATGCCACTGGAATAACCCAAGGGAGAAGTCTTCGTCACCAGCCCTCGCCTCTCCGCAGCCGTCGCCTACGTCTTCCTCTTCCGAATTTACTCACGAACCCATCCTATCTTCCGATTCGGATCCAGTCTCAGAGGTCGATCCGATCTCCCCTTCCGAGAACCTTTTATCGTCCGTTAGCGATGATCTGCTATCTCCATTCTCGCCCCTCTGGATCGATGTGGAGATGATCCTCGGACCCATTCAGTTTCCAGATGGCGCATTCAATCCCCATCTGCACAATGACGACGATCGTAGTCTATTCAACCACTATGTACATATCGTGTCACGAGCACTTTCACGTTCCACGACCACTGAATCCACGACGAACCCATTCCTAGCCACCCTGCTACCAATGGCCGCCGCATCGGAGACGCTAACTAGCGTCATACTAGGCCTTAGTGGCTGTCACTGGCGGCGCATCTATCCCCAAATCTGGGACCGTGCCCTAGCGCGTCAAGGAAAAGGTACATACTGATCAAAACCCTATAACACCATCAAGAACCACTAACCATAACAGCCCTAGCACAAGTGAGCAACCTACTCCGTCGACCGAACCAAAACAGCCAATCATTCCTCGAGGCCTGCGCCACCATTCTCCTGCTCTGCCTCACAGAGCTATTCGAAGGCACCTCTCGCGTCTGGAAATGGCATCTCAAAGCGGCAGGAAACCTCCTCAGTACTGCAGCAGCTGCCACCGATCTGCATCGCCTGGCATCAACCCCAGAAGGAACCTTCTGCCTCCAACTCTTCCACTACCTCGACGCCATGTCCACCATATCCAGATGCAAACCCCCATTATTACGTGCAGGCGAGCGACTCACTGACCTTACCTCATCAACTTCCTCCTCTTCCCTCCCAGTACCCCTCGGAGACAACTCCATCTCCGGCATCCCACCACCCCTACTAGAATACCTAGGCCGGGTCAACCTCCTCGCCGCCCACCGCAGCCGACGCGTCGACGACCTCTCCGAGATCGGATTCCGAGCAGCCGCTGCGCACGTGCGCGCCCAGCTCGATACCTGGCGAGTGGAACACGATGCGACCAGCACTGTTCTGACAAACAGCGACGCAGACAGAGCAACAACAGCCTTTGAATGGGCGATCCGGTTACGACTACATCAGATCGTGGACGGCTATGATCCACACCATGCAGACGTGGAGAATGCTCTCTCTCACATCCTGACAGCCGCGCTGGCGATTCCTTATGGTAGTCCCGTGGAGGGTAGTCTGCTGTTTCCGTTGGTGATTGCTGGCGCTAGTTGTAGGGATAGCATGGAGCGGAGGATGGTTGTTAAGGAGCGGTTGATAGTGATGGAGAACACGTTGGGGTTTGGACATATCTCGCATGCGAGACGGTTACTGGAGACGGTGTGGGCTGATGAGGGCGGGGATGGGAATTGGGCGAGAATAAGGTATAGTTCGTTTCCTGGGGTGGTGTTTGTTTAGTAGTCGGTTAGTGTGTAGTATTTCTGTGGCGTAGCGTTGCGTGTACATAGTCGCTGAAGTTTGCATTACTGAATAGTTATGTAAGTCCACTGTTGTTGATTGGTTCTTGTTGTTTTGGTGGTAGCTCTAGGATTCACCAGTGTTGCCTATCATGCAGTTCTTCTTGGCAGAAAGTAGTCGTGAAAAAAATGGCAAAGGTCCATTCTCTGCCGTAGTATTCAATGATAAACAAGAAAGTAACGATTCATCATCAGCTTGCACATTAAGCATCAAACCCTTCGGCCCAAATTCTTGATATCAAGTCAATCATAACATTTTTCACTCCAACGGAAGCTACCCCCGTTAATGAACCAACCTAATACAAAGGCGGCATATCATTCCACTCCCTGCGTCCATTCATCGACTCCTGCCGCTTGTAACTCGCAAACCACTTTTCAAATGCCTGTCGGTTATACAACCTCGTCGGAGCCTTCCCCTCACCAAAGTAATTCAGGATCATATCACAATACATCCAAATAGCTTTGTAATGCTCCCGGTGAGATCTTTCTTATCCTTACGCGCCACAATCACAGTTCCGCCCAAAAAATTTGCTTAACACCCTTTCCACAACGTACCATAAATATCACATTCAATAAATCTGTTGCTTTGGTGGTCGAGAGGCATAGATTTGTCGTATAGATTTGCGAATTCCTGCTCCGCGCTCGACTGAGCATTCGTCTGACCAGATAATTCGTAGAAAGTCTTCAGCAGCGTATTCGGCATATTTTTGAGCCCATCTCAATCTCTTTTCTGCGTGTTGAGAAGTGATTTCTGGCCGCTCACATTATTTCCCTGCATGTGTAGAGGTATGTAATAGACGTTGAACTGTTCTGATTGAAGGACTGCTCTGTACAGCAGTAGAGAGTTCACGCAGTTTTATATGCTGATCTTGCTTAACCAAGTCCAATAACTGCTGCTGTTCCTCAGGAGTAATCTTTTTGGGTCGTCCGGAGCGAGGTGCAGAGTGTTGCTGTTCTCGAGTACTCTCGCGCTTGATTGTAGTCTGTATAGTTGAATAAGGGATATGAGGATAGCGTTTATGAATCATAGTAAAGCTCCATCCAATTGCTTTTAGCTCACAGAGTCTAGCACGGATCTCTGGGGTCAGTTCTTTGCGTGGTGGCATCTTTGTATGGCTTGCTTGCTTCAAGATTCAGGGCTCTGGACGTGTTGTTTTGGTAGGCAGAATAGCTAACCTAGTTAAGAAGGCGGAAGTGAAAGCAGTTAGCGTAGAATGTGGAGCAACGCAAACTTCTGACATCCCACTGTGGGCCTCCACAGGTACCTGCGTGGATTGATGGTCATTTATGTTTGTTGGTAATTGCTCCCAATAGATAAATTCAGTGGAACTCTGGCCTCGTAACACAATATAGATATCGCCTAGGAGCTTTAATGACACTACGCCCCGCGCTAGATCTATGATCGAGATACGTGATTCCGCGTCAGTATACTTCCACGAAAACCTTCTGCAAGAATTTCAATACTTCGTAAAGCAGCATAAACAGCATCATGTTGCGGGTCAACTCCTCATAAGAAACTACTTATATACACACAGCCACCTAAACACCAGATCTACTATCTATTGGGTCTTCAGCTCTTCCAAATGCGTTCGCATATTATATCCACACACCTCCTCAATAGTCAACTTCCCCGGTCGATCTGTCGACGAGCTCCATCCAATGCGCTCGCTCAGGTCCTCGCGTGCGCGAAAACTCGCCTCTTGGACTTTCGTGGCTCGTGGTTTCCGCAGCCGCTCGTACAGCTGTAGACCCTCTGCGACACTATATTCTTCCCGGAACGTGCGGTGGAAAATTAATCCCAACGCGCCGGCGTCCTCAAAGGCCATACACGAACCCTGCGACTGATCGGGCATCATGGGATGGGCGGCATCACCAAGTAGGCATACTTTGCCTTTGGCCCAGTAGGGGTATGGTTGGTGACGGTACACTATCGATCATCAGCAGAGTGAAATCAAACACAGGGGGTGGGGATCCTACAGCGCCACATCTTAATATCCTCCGCATTCATCATCAACAGCTTCATGCGTTCATCCAGTCCCGGGAAAGTATCGACCAGCTGCTCCGGAGTAGCCGCGATATTCCAGCCATCGCCACGCAAGTTGTTGTACTCTGCCGGATAGAAACAATAGCAGCTCACGACTTCGCCGTTACTGCAAGGTGACATGACGATTTTGTTAATTCCAAATCCACCCCAGTATTCGATCGCCTCATTGTCGATGTAGTCGTCTAGCCCGAGGCTGCGGAGTTTGTCGGCGCTGATAATGCAGCGATAGCAGCATGAGGTCGACATCGTAAATTCCGGGGTGATCCCCATTTCAAGTCGGCTTTGGGACTGTATTATGTTTATGTTAATATGAAATAAGGCTTATTCAATAACTAGGAAATGGGGTAGGAATAGTTACGCGAATACCATCCGCGGCGACGATAAGGTCTGCCGACGCCGTCTCGCCATTATCGAACACAATGCGCCCGGCCTCTGCGTCTAGCGATACGGCCTTGTGATTGACCTTCAGTGTGCAAGGGGTGCCTTCGCCTGGCTCGTCAAAAGCAGACTTGAGTAGTTGTTGGTGGATGTCAATGCGGTGGAAGTTGTTGTATTCCTGAGAACCACGTCAATGACAGGTCGGAGAGTGAAGAATGAATCCCAGACTGACCGTTCCAAACTTGGCTTTGTAGTCCCCCAAACCATATTCATTCTGTATTGTCCCAGTCTCCCAGTCATGCATAATAAGTTTCTTCAAGACCACCGGTTTCGCAGCCTTGACATCGACACCCCATTGCTCGAGGAATCGGGATCCATTGGAAGCTGCGCTCAAGGAAGCGCCCACTTCGCCAGCAAAATCGTATCTCTCGTAGACGGTGATTCGATGGCCTTGGCGACGTAAAGCCACGGCTGCGCTCAGGCCGCCTAGACCGGCGCCGATGATGGCAATGTCGAGGGGAGAGTCGGTGCGCGAGGGCATTCTGTACGGTTTGACGAATCGACAATTAATATGATTTTGGCTTTCTCTGCATTCCAGCTTCAGGTTCGAATATTTGTTTATATACCTATCCGGCGCCTTCCTATGGTCTATGTTGTTCGGACACACATCCGATCCACTTATCGTGCATCCGACGGGGCTCGTATCTATGCGACGGGTGCAGCAGTAGTGCAGCTTATCGCACCAGTCGCCCCAGCCAGTGACAGGGGACATTGTAGCCCTCACTGTGTACAGGAACAACCTCTTTAAGACAGCCCATCATGCCATTCTGCCGCTTCTCGACGGCCTTCTGATGGAACATGCCATCCCTGCTGCACAAGCACTATGTCTGATACCAAAGAGGAAAAGCTGGCCACTATCGACTATGGCCTTGGCGATCTGCACGATGATTCGGCACTGTTGGGTCGGATCGATTGGCGAATACTGCCGATTATGTTCTTGACGTACTTTTTGCAGTTTCTGGATAAGGTGGCCTTGAATGTATGTCCCGATCTTCATCTAATGACTTGTACGGATGCCGATGCTAATGGTGGCAGTACGCTAATGTCATGGGCATGCAAGATGATCTTGGGATGAAGGGCAATGACTTCTCCTGGTTGGCTACAGGATTCTTCATTGCTTATGCCGTGGCCGAAATCCCTCAGGGTACGTTCCATTTATTCAACTGCCATGTTCATGTCACTGATTGTAGATAGGGTTCTTACTCCAACGATACCCCATCACCAAAGTCCTCGGATTCAACATCCTCTGCTGGGGAGTGCTCCTCTGCTGCTCTGCCGCAGCCCAGAATTTTGCAGGCATGATGTCTCTGCGAGTGCTTCTTGGCACACTAGAAGCTGTGATCGGTGCGATTTATACTATCTATCTTCTATACCCATTGCTAATACTCCACATACAGCCCCCGCCCTAACCATGTACACAAGCATGTGGTACACCCGGGCCGAATCCACCCCTCGCTATGGCCTCTGGTACTGCGGACTCGGCACCGGGCAGATCATCGGCGGATTAATATCCTTCGCGGCGCAGCATGCACCGGCGTCGATGTCATTCCACGGCTGGCGGATAATGTTTGTAGTGATTGGAGCAGTAAACGTCCTCGTAGCGCTTCTCGTCCTGTTCGTTCTACCCGACACACTATCTGAAGCGCGCTTCCTGAGCACATCCGAGAAGGTTCGCGTGGAGGAGCGCCTCCGACAAGACCAGGCTGGTGTGGGCGAGAAGATCTTTCGCGCGATCTCGCTGCTCGAGGCATTTGCGGATCTCCAGACTGTGCTCTTGGTGCTTTTGACTATTCTCATCACTATACCCAGTGGAGTCATCACGACGTTCTCATCCATTTTGATTAAGGACTTTGGATATGACTCGAAGGAGAGTGCGCTGCTTAATATGCCTTCTGGGGTGGTTAGCATCGTTGCTACTATGGCGTCTACGATGGCCATTGCGCGGGGATATTCGCGCTGGCTGGCGATTAATGTTCTCCTGATCCCTACTTTGCTTGGGGCGTGTCTGATGTCTTTTCTGCCGTCGTCGAATCAGGGGGGTTGTTTGGCGGGAATATACCTTGTGAACACGGTAGGTTGCTCCAGACGTGAAAAGAAGGTTATACACTGACTGTAATAGACTGTCGCACCGCTAGCATTGATTTTCGCGTGGACTGGTGCGAACTACAAGGGGTATACCATGAAGGTAAAAGGACCATACGAGTTTCGAATTAATGCAAGCAGCAGCTAACATGAACTGCCGCATAGGTAGCAGGAAGTACGCTCGTCTCGGCCGGGTTCAGCATCGCCAACATTATAGGGCCGCAGACGTTTCAATCCCGCGACGCTCCAGGGTATGCATATCCCTGAACTGTCACATTCATTCAATATTCTTACTTATCTGAACAGGTACATCCCCGCCAAGATCACGATCGTCGCCGTCAACGCTGGCGCAATCATCATTTCCACCATGCTGCGGGTGGTCTACGGCCGTCGGAACGCGCGGGCTAACCGCTTAGGCCGGGCAGCGGAGAGTCGCATGGAAGAACGGCTGCGGAGCGAGGGCGATGATGAGGGGGTAGTCGATTTTCGATATGTGTACTAGGTAGTAGTTTAGAACCGCTGAGTCTAATCTATGCGACGGCTCCACTCGAGTAGAAATCTCAATTTACTAAACAATGTATATAAACCACCGTATCCATATCTACTACACTCAACCCTACCCATATCCTCTACAGCTATTCACACTAATACTACCATCACCAAAATGCTAACTCTCATAACCGGCGCCAACGGCTTCATAGCAACCCATTGCATCGTCACACTCCTCCGCGCAGGCCACTCCATCCGAGGCACCGTGCGCAGCGCGGAAAAAGCCACAGCGACGCTTTCCGCCCTCCACGCCGCAGGAATCCCCCACCTTGAGACATCCCTGGACCTCGTGGTCGTTCCCGACCCCACAGACCTAGCGCAGTTTCTCCCCGCAGCGGCAGACTGCGACGCTATCTTGCACCTTGCGTCGGCATTCACCTATGATGCGGAGCCGGGGCAGTTTGAGGAGCGGTTGCTTCGTCCGGCAATACAGGGGACGAGTGTTGCATGTGAGGCTGCGCATCAGTGTGAGAGTGTGAAGAAGTTGGTGATAATGTCGTCGTTTGCGGCGGTTTATGATGCGGCGTTGGGATTGCAGCCTGGGAAGGTTTATACGGAGGAGGATTGGAGTCCGCTGGGGTTTGAGGAGGGGAGAGATACTGAAAATGTGGTGAGTTTGTGTTTTTATGTGTTCGTGATGATCGTTGGTTGCTGACACGGGGGTGAATGTAGGCTGTGGCGTACCGCGCGTCCAAGGTCCTAGCGGAGCGCACTGCGTGGACATACATCAAGGAGAATGAGGTGGACTTTCAGCTTGTCACACTTTGTCCTGGGATGGTGTTCGGGAAGATGATACATCCGATTCCGTCGCTGGAGTATCTGAACGCCAGTAATAGGATTGTGTGGGACGTAGCGAAGGGCGGGAGTGAAATTCCGCCGACAAAGGCACCCGGTAAGTGAATACTCTGTAAAAGCAACGTAGTAGGTCAAGTAACTAACGAATTACTAGTCTGGGTAGATGTGCAGGATCTAGCAGAGACATGCCTGCGCGCGTTGACGGTCGATCTACCCTCCCATCAGCGGTTTCTGGTCACGGAGGGCCCGTACGATACGCAGGAGATTGTGGATGTGGTGAGAGAGAATATTCCTGCTGCTTCGAGACGGGTTGCAGTTGGAAGTCCGGGAACGAGAATTAGAGATACGCATTACTCGTGCGATTCAGGAAAGGTGAAGAGGGTGTTGGGAGTGCGATTTCGAGGGTTGAAGGAGTCGATTGTTCCTTTGGTGGAGCAGTTGTATACTATGGAGGAGGGGGAGAGGAAAGATGGTCTGTCTGCTGCGGTACTCTAGTAGTACTATCCTTCCATATATATATATTCATCTTCAACGTGATAGACTTATATGAGGAAATACGGTTATGCTTTACCTCCATAAGACTTAAACGAGCAAAGGTCCCTCATCCTCGCGCGAGAAATACTACTACTATGCATAGAGTTGGTTGACTTTGCCACACCTACGAGCAATATGTTTGAGCCTTCTATATGCTACGATCAGAGTTCATATGTACTTGATTGGGCTTCACTAGTCACGGTTAAATGATTATGGTTGAATTCGTAACTTCTAGAAGATATGATTAGGCTTGAGTCGTAGGACATAGCACAAAGTAATAGTATCCTCTAAGATCTACTGTAGTGATTGAATATAGAACCATCGTGTAACAATTGGACTTGGGTATTGATAATACATCAACTTCGCTTTCCTAAATCATTTTCTAGTGCGCGTTGCCGAGACAGGCAGTTACGGTGCTCCGCTGTCCGCTTTCATCGGCGCAAAACAGCCATTTGCTAAGTCTCCTTAGGAATCGGTATTAGATTGTGCTGCGATATTAGTTGGTTTGTTCCTGTTGTCGTGGAGTGCGAGGTGAAGGCTCAGCGGCTGGCTCGGCATCAGACGCAGATGACTGCTGCGCAGGATCCCAGTTGTAGATACACGGCTCCGATTCAGTTTCTGAATGTTCTGGTTCTGATGGATAGTCGTCCTCAAAGGGATACTCTGACCCTGGAGGGTATTTGGTAGGGTCTAAGGCTTGGGGTTTGTTCATCGTCTGCTGATTCAACGTGCCCAGTGGGCTTCTGAGGGTGGCCTGTATGCCCGCGGTTTGCTGTGGAGGGGTAACAGGGGGTTTCTTAGAATCGACAGGCAAGGACGTGCTGACAGGTAGGTCGGCATTAGCAGCCTTGCCGCAGTTGCACTTCTTTCGTTTTCTGGGTCTTTCTGTGCTAATGTTGCAATTTGCGTTAATAGGCACGTTTGAGTCAGGCGGCAGAATTCGCTCATTGGGTTTCGGCGTAGCCTGCTCTCCGGCTGAGGGCACTGTAGCTGGTTTTACGGCCGGCTTTGGATAAGGGCTGGCCATGTGCTTCTGTAAGAACTTGATCCTATCGTGGGCAAGCCTCAGCGCTCTGCAGGACGTATCTTGGGAGGCGTGTGGACCTTGACAATTGGCGCAAAAGAGGTTGGCTGTGTTCCGACACTTTACCGGTTTGTGACTGTCCCCACAATAAGGACAACGTCTGGAAGAGTTGCAGTTGCGCCGGGAGTGCCCGAACATCTGACAATTGGGGCACTGAAAAAGACGGTAATGCTCGTCAAACTTTTGCGTTCTCAATGGAATACAATTCAGATATAGGGTGCCTTCCTGTAAGAAGGCACTTGCATGTTCCGGTCGGTCAAAACTGACGATCAGCGAACTTTTGAGAGGCAGTGGCAGAGTATTGCCGGTCAACCAATCCACGTAGGATACGTAAGCATTCGGCACTTGTGGATTCTGAAGCATAATCTGTCGAGCAGCCATTCCACTGCTCAGGGCCTGGCTGGTGAACCAATCTGCCGGGACGTCGTGGACCAAAATGGACCAGGATTTCCTGAGAATTCGGGCGTATCGCCCCAGTCTGAGGTGAGATATCCACTCGTTGCTGTACGCTACCAGGGCATCAGTATCCTTGCGGCTTGACGTATGTATTTCAAGGTCGCCTGATGGAAGTACTTGGGCTGAGCAGATCCGCACATATCGCTGCGCTTGCAGGACCGCATGTTGCACTTCGTGTATGATGGACGCATCCTGTATACCCCGATATGGGGGCGCGACTTTGTCTTTCTCCCAGTGAATGCGAATCTGGTTCTCATTGTTGGGGTGATTCAGAGGGTCTCTATCCGGAGTGCTGGTGGCGGTTGCCGGGACTTTATTCGAGCCTGTATCATTCTGAGGCGGCCAATCCAAATTCAAATAGTTTGTAATGTATTTCCCCATTTCGTCACACGCGCCGAAAGCTTCAAGGCCTGATTCCCAGCCGGTATAGCAAGCTTCTAGCAGCTCAGTCATTGTTTTTTCCACTTTCTCGGCAAAAGCTCCAACCTCTGATGCTTGCAAAACCAACCTAGGGTGGTCTCTGGCGTGCGATGCCATGGCCTTGCAGTGCCCGCGATGGAGGTTCACTACGTCGACAAGTTTATAGTTGGATGTATCCGGAAGTGGCGGCCATTTTAGTCGAGGCATTTCAGTTCACTGGACTTCAAGATGGTGACAGTTTTGTGGTTTGCGCTGAACTATAGAGACAGGCGTGGAGTACGGAGAGAGCAACGAGATAATAAAGGGCAAAAAGTTGAGCCTCAGACACGTCGGGTGGAGTTCAGGTGACGCGACTGGAAATTAAGAAAGGGATCTGCGTAGTCCCCTACTCTCATACTATCTAGTACGTACTGTGTACACCCCAGTCAGGGGCGCAGAGACCATGATTAGTGAGTCTCGTGCTGAGGGTTTAGTGTGTTTGATGAAAGACACATCAGATAGATCCAGATGTGATACATCCTGTCACAAGCTGGCGGTCGGCACTGTGAATTTCGGATGTTGGAGCGGTTTCTAATTACTGGAGATGAAAGCCACCATCTTAACTCCGTACTATTTACTCGTAATGCTGTAGACTGGACAAGAACGCAAGGAAGTGACATTTGCGGCCGCGTTGCTATTTTTGATCCTGGTTCAAGGGATGCGTCGAGACAAACTGATACCGGTCGCTTCTCGGTGTCAAAGGGTATTCTTGGAATGTGAGGACGGCGCCAAATGGTGATGACCCGGCGCTAGTACTTCCCTAAGTGACGTGTCATTTAGCAGCTGAAGTCTTTTGGTTGGAAGAGACATTTATTGTTGTTCAACCTCCTACTATCTCTAGCCTGCCCAGGACTGCGAGCGAAACTTCTACTGAACTTTCTCCGCCTACCAAAGCATCTCCACCCTATATCTCTACCTTGGCATTCCTACCAGTAAACCTCTTTCATCATGCCTGCCACCGGCTACCAGGGTTACAAAGTACGGGCCCTATCTTGACCCTTCGGGCATATGGCATCCCTACTCAGGAGATCTCTACCAATACGTTTGTCCCTCTGCGTATTATCCACAGGAATTTGTCAAGCGAGCGAAAGAGTGGGAATATTATCCGCAGGAAGATTTTCGCATTTAAAGGGAATATGTAGACGATGGCAAACGGTCCGGTCGTTCCAAGGGGAGTCCTAATGTCTCGGGCACGTTGATTGTCCTGCCCAGCTCTCTCGGGAAACAACCTCGTCTTATCATCAAGACCAATAGATATTCTCCGTTTGTGCTCCTCCTTCTGGGCCCCTCCATCTCGTAACAGGGACTGACACTCCACGGTTGTCCAGGTAATCCGCCACCTGAAGGCTATCATGATCTTGTTCCTGCTACTGTGAGCCCGTCCATCAGCTTTGTCGGCTAGGTTCGTCGTGATATTGAAAGGCATGGAAGCGACGGCAAGCATGTAATGTTCTTCGTTGACCTGAACGTGTATTCGGGGAACTTTCATGATTGTCCTGCAGAGTACACCCACTTTACCATCGCGGTTGACATGCCACCTGGTCCTCGCTGGCAGAACTTCAGGATCGCACGACTCACCGGTACGGTGTTTGTATCCGGGGAGATGGTCGGTTACTACAAGTATTATGGAAGATTCATTCCGTGTGTGATGCTCCAGAATATATCTCTCATAACTCCTTCGATTCGCGAGGATACGCGGCTTTTACCTAGAAAGAGACGTGCTCTCGGTGAGCCGTACATGATGCATTACAGCATTCCTACCTCTACCGCCGACGACACTGCCTTCCCAGAGGTATGGCCATCAAAGCCGAAAACACCTTTCATTGCCACGGATACTAACTGCAAAATGCAGCCACCCTCCCAGTCCGTCTCTACACTCGTTCCTCAGTCACCCTCACCTGGGCCGCCTGATTTACCGGGTTCGCCCTCAACGATTGAAGAGAGCGACGAAGGGGACGAAGGTGGAGATAGCGAAGACGGTGAAGGTGGAGAGGATGGCGAAGATAGCGAAGATAGCAAAGATAGCGAAGATGACGAAGATGAAGAGAAAGAGTAAAAGGTTAAGAGAGCAGCAGGAGGAGAATGAAGAGAAGTTGAAGAATGAAAAGAGGAAGAGAGAGAATGAGAATGAGAACATGGAATACATGGAGAACACAGAAGATTAACTGAAACAACAAGTGACTAAGTGCATTTTGTCACAGCGACTAGCCTGAGCCGAGCGCAATGAGGAGAGGAACCAGTTGAAGCGCAGGGCATCCTCCAGTTAACTATAATGGGGCCAATATGTTGTAGATTCTGTTTTTGATACCTTTTGGCGTTGCCATACTCTTTTGCGATATTTTTAGTGCAAGCACATTATCGCGTAGTGATTCTACACTTGCGGTGTGGTATACGAGGATCTTTAAGGACGTGCCATACGTCCTGCCAGAGTTATGGCGCTTATAGCGTTTCCCTTTCAACCCTTGTGGCACGCACCTATCGTTTACGACTGAAGGATTCAAACGATTTCCATCTCCGGTTTCATAGGAGACGTCAAGCAGATTGCTCTCTTGACTGATTTTTTCTTCTTCTTCTTGTTCTTCTTCTTCTTCTTCTTCTTCTTCCCTTCGTGACGGGGTATGAATCGCTAGCCCGATCTCCGTTTCTGAGTATTGAGATGATTCTATTCCACAGCCCTGGGGAGCGTGACCCTTCCAGAGACTTGTTTCAGGGTCCTTTAAGCTGTATTGATGCGCTACATGGAAACGGAGTGTTCGGTTTCGTCCGGGTTGATTATATATAAAGTACTACTGGTCAGAGCAGATTGAAGCTACAGTTCGAAGACCTGCAGCGAGGGTTCAGCATGGGTTTCAGGCACACAACACTGTACCTTAAGTGTGGTGCAGAATCTGACACTTCTGACCTCTCGTCATGCGAAATCGGAGTTAGGACATCTTTTCAAGGGTGTGAGTCCGAGAGTAAAAAGATACAATGCTTTGTGCAGGTCAGGACTGCGATGCCATATATGTATTAAACTGTCAGCCGGCTTTTCAACGAGTAGTCTCGGTGGCGCAATTGGTAAGCTTGCCCTTCATCAAATTCATCCAATCAATCAGTTACTAATTCATCAATAAAGGTTAGCGCGTACGACTGTTAATCGTGAGGTTGAGAGTTCGATCCTCTCCCGGGACGTATCTTTTTTGCTTTTTTCTTCTTGGTTCCCGCTTCTTCTTCACCGCACCACACGTTCGGGGTTATTCCGTCATATTATGCTTTTAGGTTGCTAATCTTGGAGCCGTGGCGTGCAATGGCTTGTCAGAGCCGTTATTGGTGGGCTAGGTGAAACCTTTTTGCCTACAAAGGTCCGAATTTCACCATCCCAACTGTTGTTTGTTGGGTTGGGCAATCCCGAGTCAGCCACAACCGCCCTAGTCCAATCGCTTTATTGTCCGTCAAGGTTGGCAGTCCGTGTTGAAGTGGATGAAACAACCTGATGAGCCTAATTTATGGTGGAAGGTCAGATTCGAAGGAGGATCACTCCTGGTCCCATTCCGTGAGAATAAAACACCCTTGATCGTTAGTGCTCAGTGGCCCACAATAGATACTTCGGATCCTCATCCAACGCATGGGGAAATTGCAGGAGCCATCCATATCCATTCTGAACCGAACAAACAATCCTGCTCATGACCGAGCCACTATTCTGTAGCCGTCCTAGTAATTAACGTCTCGGTCATGAACCACCTGCCTTGAGTCTTTCTGGAATTCCGGAGTAGAGTATGTTCCTGACCTGAGCAGACCACGTGTCCAGAACACCAGCCCTTGCGAAGTCTCATCTCAAGATGACTTTTCCTGAGCTCAATGGCCCCCACTGTTTGCTTATCACAGCACACAGGGCTGGTGCAGGGGTCAAGAGATCCTCGACATCCTTTGAACAGATGGTCCGGTGAAATTGGGAAAGCCTTAGGCCCCGACGGTCAAGCGCGTAAATCCGGGCGTTTATTGTTGACGGCAAGGGGTCAGTCATTCAGCAGCCGAACTCTATCTCCATCACCACCGCTGCAACTCTCACCTCATCCCTTCGCTGTCTTCACATGTCAGTCCGTCTGTCAAGGAAGCTCATCGGAGACCGTCGTCCATCCGACCAGCCGATAAGGCTGCAGTTCTATGCTAGATAACATGCAACAACGCAGTCGCTGTCCTCATGCTATCTAGTTCTTGCAGTCGCAGGATTCACGCCCCTGTACGATTATGCATCAAACTAACCCTGTCACCTGTCTGACTACCGAGCTCCTGCAGGCACGCTAGCCTGGTCATCCGAAATCACACCCACTTCTTCACCCGAACTAAGCTTTTAACCTCCTATTTACGGCCCCTTCTCTGGTTAAACCTAGTTTCATTTGTACCCCTATTGTGATTGGCGGAAGCAGACGGATCAATATATGGCCCCCGCTTGTTAAGCCCAACTCAGCCAGGCGCAGGTGGGGTTGAATACAGAGTAGCGGTAGGGGCTTTCTAGAAACATTGCGGGTCGTGGACTTTTTACGTCCAGTTTTGTCCGGCACACGCGGCCGAGCGCATGGCGGCACTCTGCAAATGTCTGTTCTCTCCCTGCGTGACTGAGAGCCAGAGGGTCATTGGTTCCTTAGCCCCTTGCAGCCTGACATGCCAGCACGGATTCCTCACGACCATGGCACGCCCCGGCCCAGACATGCCTGTTGATTGGCTGTTTATAGAGCACATGGGGGCTAAATCCTGGCTTTTCCTTTCGCAGCGCCAGGAGCGTTAGTCACAATTGCTTTTGCTTGCGACTCTCCTATTACCAGTCGGTGTACCGAGTCTAATTCATTTCGAATACCCTCTCGGAGACGTTGGTGACAACGATGGGCCGTTGGCAGCCGTCGGATCCCCAGTTCATTTGATCTATAAAGGGGGCCACGCCACCATAGGTAAATCTTTAGAAAGTCGCAGATCTTTCCCAAGAGTATCAAGCGCTGTACTACCTGGCTCTCAAGATGTTCTTCCGCAGGGAATTCGGGGCTGTCGCAGCCCTATCTGTTCTGGCCTATGCTGCTCCCGCACCTGCTCCGATGCAGCGTAGAGGTAACACTCTCCAATACATCTTGTGGACCGTGAACCCACTAACCTTGCTCAGACATCTCATCTACCGTCTTGGACAACATCGACCTCTTCGCCCAATACAGTGCAGCAGCTTACTGCTCCTCAAACATCGAGTCCACCGGCACGACTCTGACCTGCGATGTAGGCAACTGCCCTCTCGTCGAGGCAGCCGGTGCCACGACTATTGATGAGTTTGACGAGTAAGCCAAGCCATCTCAACGTCTTCTCCTACTTGTCAGCAGCTCACACTCCCCTAGCAGCAGCAGCTACGGCGACCCGACTGGGTTCATCGCCGTTGACCCGACAAACGAGTTAATCGTTCTGGCTCTCCGGGGTAGTTCCGACATCTCCAACTGGATTGCCGACTTGGACTTCGGCCTCACCTCTGTAAGTAGCATCTGTGACGGCTGCGAGATGCACAAGGGCTTCTACGAGGCCTGGGAAGTCATCGCCGACACCATCACATCCAAGGTGGAGGCTGCTGTCTCCAGCTATCCGGACTACTCCATCGTGTTCACCGGACACAGCTACGGCGCTGCATTGGCGGCCATTGCGGCCACTGTGCTCCGCAACGCCGGATACACTCTTGACCTGGTAGCCTACCCCCACAACACTCTATCCATCTTCCGTGCCGTTATCCTTCAGAATAATCAACTAACACGATGGACAGTACAACTTCGGCCAACCCCGCATCGGCAACCTCGCCTTAGCCGACTACATCACCGATCAAAACATGGGCAGCAACTACCGCGTCACGCACACCGACGACATCGTGCCCAAGCTTCCTCCCAAGCTGCTGGGCTACCACCACTTCAGCCCGGAGTACTGGATCACCAGCGGCAACGATGTGACGGTGACTACGTCGGACGTGACTGAAGTTGTGGGGGTGGATTCGACGGACGGGAATGACGGCACCCTGCTTGACAGTACGACTGCTCATAGATGGTATACAATTTACATTAGTGAGTGCTCGTAGAGCATTGCTGGAGCAGTGCCGCGGTCATGTGGACTGGATATAGTTAAGACGGAATGAATTTGTACATAGTTTTTATTTAGTAACCGGCGAAGTACATATGCTAGCCTGATCATGAAACTGATCGTGAGGCATTTTTTGACGTGTGTGAGTCTTAAGAATGTAGACTAATGATGGTGAGAGCAGCAGTAGCACCGAAGAATCCCCGACCCGTCCGTTCATCCCACTCCAACTTCAAGTTCAGTTTGAACTGATTAGATTAACTTTCCTTCTCCCCCACTGATAATCCCAAGAACGTTTTCTACTGACCGGGACAGTCTCTGCACGGCTCGTTCCACCATCCTGTGGCGTAATAGAATTACATAAAACTCACCACCACGGGAAAAGCGCGTCCATGTCAACCACGAATCAACTCATCTACTTGAATCACGCGGGATATATAGATAACTCTTTACGGTAGTATTTTGAGCAATCTATTTTACTACCAGGAGCTTGGCCAACCTTAGCCCGATTAGAAGCGGAGTAGTTAGTTACTTATCAAGTTGATTAGATTATTAGCGTAACGGTTGCCAAGATCGTAAAAAACATAGGGTAGTCTACCACCACCCCAAGGAAAATAGTTTCCCCACCACCAGCACCTTTTCTGACGTGATTGTACTATACTATAATATGTATCACTACTCACTAATTATCGGGCATACTATCTCCGCTTACTGTACTTCACATGTGAAAGAGGGGTGTTTGCGACCGGGGAAACTAATTGGGGAATCAATGTCCGGGATATCCGACGGGGATCTGCGCTCTGCTTGCTCTGTTTTGAGTTGGGGCAGGGAGATATGAGAGGGTGGAGATGAGGTCATTCATGGCTTCACATGTTTCTGACATTATCTCGGGTTGCTCGTTGATAAGGCAATATGCAGGAGGCTACTCAGTATGGGTATCACGCTATGAAGGTATGCGTGATGGGATAGTAATTAATCCTGCCCTAACTGAAAGAGCAGCTGCTCCGAGCTTTGCTCGCTCCACCGAAAGCTACTATTGCTTAGTTGGTTAGTGAGTGGATTTCCTGATAAGGTAGAGAAGTACTAGTAGATTACTTAGTGCTACTATTCTCGATGAACAGATTGTGTTGTCTCATTTCGATGTTATTTAGTATTTATCAGGAAACATTTTTCTGACTTGCAATGGGGACGGACACCTTTTATATAGCACAGTGCTAGGTCCAAATGGCCTTTGTCATGTGGTGGTGCACATGAGATTATAATGGCTTCATCTCTTCTTTTCTCTCACTACGGTGTACTAAAGTAGGCCCCCGGTTAAGGAAGGTGCGGAAAGGTGAAGGATACCATTCAATGCAAATTTGGTCAATGGGTAGTATTGGGTATCTATTTGTGATTTTTCCCTTCACCTAGGTAGGATAGCTTCTGAGACATATATCATTGTGTTGTAGTAGTGCTAATGTCAGAACTCAGCATGAACAGTTCACTACCATGTCCAGCCATGATTCCACAAGGGGAGTTACAATGTGATCCCTAACTCTTGACTCAATCGCCAATACTTTGCCCTAGTAGCTATCCTCGACACATGTCGTAGCACCACATCTACTCATCCAAACACTCATACTCATCCAACTCCAAATCATCCGTCACCAACTCATCCGCCAGACTCAACTTCCCACAAACAACCCCCCTCAAGAACGCCTTAGCAACGACATTCGCCCCGGACGCACTGGTATGCGTATGATCGATTGGAAAATACGCATCCACGGTATCCGCCCCCAACGCCTCATATACCTGATCCGTGTAATCAAAATGATTCACGTACGACGTGTCCGCCGTATCTGCGGCGATCTCCGCGTACCCGACGAACCGTGGCGGGTCATTCACGAAAGTGCCCGTCTCCCAAGGGTTATTGGGCGTCTGTGAGGAGATGATTACGGTTGCACCGATCTTCTTAAACGTGTTGGAGGCGTTCTCGATGTACGCGGGGAAGGTGAGGATGGTTTCGTTGACGCCATCGTATTCCGAATAGCATACTTCGGAGCCCGTGCCGGAACAGTCGGTACGGCCGTTGTCGCTGGTTGAGCTGAGCGTGCCACCGTCGTTGTGGCCGAACTCGATGATCACATAGTCGCCTGCTTCAAGCGTGCTGGCGATGTCGTCGAAGCGGCCTTCGCGCGTGTAGGACCGAGCGCTGCGCCCGGCTACGGCTTGGTTGGAGACGGTGATGCCGCTTGAGCTGCTCAGGTATTGAGCGACGTAGTCACCCCAGCCTGATTGATTGATTGTTAGTTAAAAGAAGCGGTGATGGGTAGGAGGGAGGTACCAGCTGTGTCGGAGCCACCACCACCGCTGGCCATGGTAGAGTCCCCCGCCAGGTAGATGGTTGTGGCGAGGGAGGCTGGAAGAAAAGTCAAGATGGGGAGGCTGGAGACCTTCATTGTGGTTGGTTATCTCATAGACTAAGGTGGGTGATTGAATTCGTCTGAAGATCACAGTGCTTGCAGAGTAGGGTTGATATGAAGCGCCAGCGCTTGACGAGCGCATCCATCCATACGTGGAAAAAAGTGTAATATCGGGCTTTGATGCACCGAGACTTGTCCGAGTCATCCCGTCTGCAGCAGCCATGGAAACGGAGCTGAAGTGGTATGTCCGTGATCTGCAGGGACGAGATCGACATGAGTTGTGTGATTGTTTTAACTGCAGGATGCGGAGTGGGTGAGGGGAACTGGTCAGCTGGATCCCCGCATCTGACACGCAGCAAAACCCGTCACAATTGTCCACACATATTGCTGCGTCTGTGATTCCATAGGAAAATTTCCCTGTTCGGAGAAATCGTCAGGGCGCAAAGTGAATAGGCCGCTGGGCAACTGCTCTCGCAAGAGGGGCTCTATGTAGGTTGACATCATGCGTTGGCAAAGCCATGGGGATAATTCAGTGAAGAGAGGAGGTTCTCATTAAGGTATAGAATCACGCAACACCAAATCCATGTGTTCAACACGCTAGCTCCTGGTCTATCGCTGGCAACGGGTGATCCCATTTTACGGCCCCCAAGAACGGCTCCGTAGCAGGGGCGTACCCCAGCACAGGGCACTGCTTTATCGCACGTGCGCCCAGAAAGTTGATCAGAAATCCTTCAACGACCTCCCACGACAGGATGTACCGCGATGCAAGGAAGTACAGCGTGTTGGCCCACGCATGCAACCGCGTTGTCCTCGCAGATTGTCCCGCATCCGAACGAACTGGCCCGGCGCGTTCTTCTTTATATCCGTCGAATATCTGACCGAGCGTGACAGCGTCTAGCGATCCACCCGCTGCGCTCTGCAGCGCCTTGTACAAACCGTTGCACAGTACCACCACGTCCTTGATGCCATTATTGAAACCCAGTCCAGCGTTCGGGGTGTATTTATGGCATGCGTCTCCTGCGAGAACAATCCGTCCCCACCCCCAGTGCTGGAGAATGCCTTCCTCCAGATTGGCCATGCCCAAGGTGAACCGCTCCGTGTACACGTCTCTCACCTTCAAAGTATCGGTTATAGGGAAATCGGCAAACCGTGCCGCCATTGCCTCAATATCTTCCGTCGTGTAATCTACCCGATCGGATGTTGGCTGTGGCAAGCGCTCGTAAAGGAAGATCCATCCACGATCGCGCCCGGAGAGGTACATGACCGAATAGTCCTTGCTTTGGGTTTCAGTGGCATGCCCGACGTCAGTCCTTCGGGGAAAGCTGCACCACAAGCATTTGTACTCGGCTTTGAAGGGTTTTGCGGCATCCCAGCTGCGTGTGGGGTCCGTGGCCAGGGCGAGTTGGCGCATCAACTGCCGGGTTTTGCTGTGAACGCCGTCGGCTCCAAGGACCATAGATCCTTCGAACGAGGTCCCATCAGCGCAGGTGGCTCGAACCCCGGTGTCGCTTGACTCGATATCGCTGACTCTTTTACTGAATAGGTATTTTGCCTTGGCCTTGTCCGGAAGCAGATTGTATAGGGTCTGGATCAAGTGTGCGCGATGGAACGCGACCGGGGCGATGCCATGACTGTCAGTGTCAGTATTCCGCAGGCATCAGCGAGCGAGCTGGCAGATAAAGCGTAACGCAGTACATACTTTTTCCGCATGATTTGGAAGGGATTGGTATTGCGGAATACCTGTCCCTCTCGTGTATACGCCTGGACCTGGCGAAGTTCCGCACCAATGGCTAATACTTGGTCGAGCAGACCTAGCTGGTGCATAATTCGCAGAGATGGGGCCCCAAGGACCAGACTGGCACCTTGATCGTGGAGTACCGAGTCTCGGCGTTCGAGCACGACAAAGTCGATGCCAGCGCGGGCGAGTGCATGCGCCGCAGTAAGGCCGACCGGGCCACCGCCCACGACAATAACCTTGAAAGGAGAGACGGACATAATAAAGCCAGAGGAAAAGAACCGATTTTTGTCTTGATTCATGGGGAGAAGTGGCCAGGAACGTGGACATCTGTGGAATTCATATACGGACTACCAGGATGTCGGATCGGCTCTCGTCAATTCCGGACACCCAGACATGGCTACGTAAGGTCCATCCGCTTGGCTCGGGAGATAGCGGCTGGTGCTGGAATACTAGACATATGGGGAGCAGACAACCTACAAGTCAGGGAAGTGTAACATGGCAACATATGGTGGGCCTGGGAGGTATAGGGATTCGCGATTGGGCCGAGAGTCAATCAGATCATCACAGATGGGACGGGCTTCTGATAGAATCCACCATCGGGCTGAATCTCCATTGGTGGAGGAGTGGATGTCAGGACTCAGGAGGTTGACCCATTGGCGCAATGATCGGCCGGCAATTTGGGAAATGTGTACATGCAGAGTATTATTCTCGAGCTGGTGTGGCCTCTCATCGCCAAGGTCAACTGGAGTCTCCGCGACTGTTCTGAATTATAATCGGGCGTGAAAGGAGCGACTCCAGACGGTCGGCCATTCTGTAAGCTGATTGCGAGTCAAGATGTCAAATTTCGGCACGACTGAGGAGGGAAAACGCATGAGAAGGAGCTGGCTCTGGTACCTATAGGGTACGTAGCTTGAAGCTCAAGGTTCAGAACGGGTCCGGGCCGCGAATGCTGGATAGTCTCTGTGGGGGTCTCTGTGCTTCTGCAAAGCCCGAAGCCCGCTGACTCATAGGACATAGCACAACTAACATTTAACTAACTGACCGATTCCAGGCAGTTGGGAGTCGGTGGTGGTGATAATGATTGGTGTAGTGGGGATGGACGGGAAACGGTCGTCTGTCAATTCAAAACTCGACTTTTGTGCAAAGAACATGAAGTATAAACAGGTCGGGGTACTAGTCGGATGATCCAGCATCCGTGGTCTAACCCAAAGTGGTTAGCTCAAGTAACTATTTGAATGTAAATGTACTGCCGTGTTCCGCTTAGTCATGAATCGAGGCCTGAATTGTCAGGCACTACTAGGATTGCTATGCAATGGAGAGATCTCACCAGAAGCAGAGATATCCTCAACAACAAAGACAGCCATACAAATATCCCGTATCAGATCAAAATCCTCACTACCTGTAGTATGCAGAAGGCTGCCAACAGTCGCTGTCGAGGCACATCAGATCACGCAGCCTACCAATATCATGGAGTATGGCACCTTCCACATCCTATCTCAGAAGAGAGTGTGCTCCTTCTTCATTTCCATATATGGAAAAATCGGACCTGAATACCACTGTTCCCTACACGAGCACCCTGTGAAGCTCTGGTATGTCTGATGGCCTATACCCCCTACCATCCCATCTCTCCCCTCTTCGATCCCCACCCAGAATGTCAACCGACATCAACTACAACGACCCCCTATCAGGAAATAACATCGATAACTTGATAGACCAAACCCTTTACTCCAAAGGCATACAGACCACTCTTCGTCATGAGACACCGCTGGTATTCTACTCCTCACCATTGTCCTGCCCCATATTGAACTCTACCCCATCACCACAAGCTGACATAGCGACGCAGATGAAGGTATATGGCATCAGATTCGACTTTACTCACCCAGAGGCCGATCGCGACTACATCGACAGCCCATATCAGTCACTCTTCATAGCTGTCAAAGCAGCCTTGGCACTTGCTAATACGGATGCCTTCACTCAAGTATTCTGCCTATGTGGAATCCATGAGGAACATTGCAAAGGCCCGTTTCCCCCAATCGAAATGGTCATGTTGGAGAATCGCTCGTCGGTCTACCATTTTCATGCCCATGGGAACCTCTCCCAGCGATTAGTTATTGTTCCGGAGATACTCTTGGACGGAGTGTTTGCAGAATCAAATGACGTTGATACACAGAGACAGCAGAGTCTTGAATGACCGGTAGGACTAGTCATGGCTTATCCTAGATTTATTCTCCCGTTGCTGGGACTTTATGAAGGAACTGATGAGAATACCTTTTTCTTCTTGATTGTGATACTTAGAGCAACCACAGCCTGTCTGAAGGTTCTTCCTCTTGCTGTCCCTCTCACACACCGTCAAAGGCTTGTGAGACGGTTACTGGGAGATACCATGAGCCAGCTCGATGGTCTAAAGCAGCACACTTATTACCCCGGCTCTTGAGTTGGTCTCTCCGCAGTTTAGATCGCTAGTGTAGAATTACCCATATTTGTATTATTTACATCAACACGATATTCACTAAACTGCGCTATGTAATAGGTATCGAACAAGTGCCCACCGGAATCTGCAGAGGATCCCGTTCCCCTGCCGACATATGATTAATTATACTTGTAGATGGTATCGTGCAAAAGAAAAGCAGCTCATTAGTCATGTCTCATAAGGCCACCATCCGCTGCCCATACTTAGTCCATCTCCTCCAACGCCGCCTTGACCAGCCCGCGCTTCTCCACCCGCTGATAGTACTGGCCTAGGTTTGGGTAGCGCTTGTCCGAGAGTAGTGTTGTCGACCGCGCAATTTCCCTCAGAACGGGCCACAGCGCGCAGTCATCAATGCTGAACCCAGCGCCGTCCAGGTAGGTCTGCCCGGTCAGGGCCTGTTCCCACCGCGTCAAATCGAACTCGCCAGATCCCTGGCGTTGTGAGTCGCGCCAACCGGCCAGAAGATCGTCGATAGCTGCCAGATGACTTCCCCCGCGTAGGGCATCAAGCTCTGGTCGCACGAGCTCTGCGGCGTGCTGCGCAAAGTGGGTCAAGATGGTGACGTCACCAGCTATCTGGGTTCCGTCAGCGGCAACATAAAGTGGCCGCACGTCGTTTTCTGGGGTGCGCGCAGACATTGATTCGGTTTCGTAGCGGATTCCATTCTCGCTCAGGCACAACCGCACCCGCAGATTAGCCACGGCATCCGGCCCAAGGATGAGCTTGGTTGTACCCGCCGTGACAAAATTGACCACGTCGAAACCGCTTCCATACACCTGCTCCCAATCGAACTCTGTCGCGTGGTTCTCTTCTCCGAATGCCCGGGTGATGCGCTCCGTCTCGCTTGCATCTCCATGAATTACTGGCTGTGCCTGCTCCTGCGACTTTGACACTGCGCCCTGGCCCCAAATGGTGTCGCCGGCTGGGTTAAGGAACGTGCCAATGTGACGGAAGGTCAGGGAAATGCGCTGCCCCTCGTATGCGCGCTCTTCCATCGACTTCTCCGCTTCCGGCCGCTTGTCCGGTCGGATACCGTGAAGCCACCGCCGGTTTGTTTCATCTCCAAGGATAAACAGGGATTCGTGGGGCATGGGAATACGTTGTGTCTGTCGGCCCGACTCTCCACCTTCTGCGGCACCCTTGGTACGGAGAATCATGACTCGCTGAGCACCGAGACTAACATTGCAGATTGAGGAACCTCGGACGATATCAAGGGTCTTGTCGGAATGCTCGGAGATTCGGTCTTGCCCATCCCGGTAGAGCTGAATGAGCGCATGGTTCAACGGGTGCCCAAGAATGCGCTCCACAATCGCGCGGACCTTGTTCACTGTGGCCGTGAAGGGTTGCAGTGGTGGCGACTCATCAGCCGGATGGCGATAGATAGGTATCGATCCGTCCTCTAATGCTTTGCCTTGCACCGCTACTAAACGGGGCACCTGGCCTGACAGATGATACATCTTCTGCCATGACACCTCCTCGCGGATCTTCTCGAAGGCCTCGGATGGTAAATCAAGATCATAGATGATACGGGAATCTCCCTCTCCGATCACGTCGCCCGGTCGGTATATGTCGGTTTTCTTGGACTTGCCGCTGCGTCGCTTGTCCGACCGAGACGCAGATTCTGTCTTTGCATCTGGCCGTTTTGAACGTCGTACTCGAGCGCGAACCTTCTTCTCCCCCGACCCACCGGGCGTCGCTCCACGAGCTGAATCCCCATATCGAGCACGTGAACGAGTCAAGGAAGCTAGCTCTTTCAGGTCTCCATCCTCGTTATCGGTGAACTCCGCCAAAATATCATCAATCCTGCGGCGTCGGCCGCCGCTTGATCCTGATTCCGGGCTCTCCTCCTTCGTCGTGGGGGAGGCGCTCGGTCTCACCTCTAGTTCATCCAAAACATTTTCGATACCGGCGGGAGTAACTGACTGCAACGGGCGCGGGCTTCCTTTGCGCGCAATCTCGTCTGTCTCCTCCCAGTCCAGCTCTTGAAATAATTCCTGAGTTGTAATACCATTGGCTCCGAAGATGTCAGCCATACGGCGCATCGCCTCCTCATGGCGCGTAAAACTGCGGAACCCGAGACAGTCTTCGATGAGTGTTACAGTGAAACCATGACGCACGGCATCAAGGGCTGTGGCGTAGACAGAGGTGTTGGACAGCGACCCACAGAGATATAATTGGGTGATAAATCTCGTGCGGAAGTACAGAATTAGGCCTTGATCCTGCAGGGCGGAGTATTCAAACTTGTCGACTAACATATCCGCCTCATTGTCAATGGCAGCCAGGATTGGGGCCGGAAATTGTGTGCCAGTTGATTGGGGAATACAGCATCGTGGAGAGTCGGTAGAGAGGAAGGCTTCTTCATCAACGGGTCCGGCACGATCGGCGGCGGAGGGATCGAATGCATCTTCGTCAGGAGTCTGCGTTCTGGTCTCTCGGTCCATGCGACCGAGCACGATGAGGTCCTGTGCGTCTGTCGGGCTGATCAAGGGCTGTCTTTCTTGGTAATGAGAACGCACCCACACCACCTCACCATTGCGCCGAAAGGCGGTCGCAAGCTGAGGCAAGAGATCGAGAAAATCGGCGGTGTTGGAGACGTGCAACGCGCCATTCGGTCGTACAAAATCATTCTGGAAGTCAAGCAAAAGAAGGGCCTTTCCGGTGGCGATCGCGGGTAGGTTGGTGAATTGGGCAAAGAAACTCATTGTCTGCACATGGTCATTCGGAGGCGGACAGGAGCGGGGGAATCGATGCGGTGTGGACGGCAGATCGACTGGGGAGACAGTCGGAGGCCAAGGTTAGGGGAGTGGACCAAAGTGCATGAGAATGAGCAAGGGGGGAATGATGAAGAAGGACGGGGATGAAAGGATGAAGAGGCAGCAGCGAGAGAAGAGCTGAGGAAGAAGTTGTGAAGCTGAAGATGTTGGGGGGAATTCGGGGATTGTTTGGCCTGTTTGCCGAGCAGCCTCAGGCAGCGGGGCCGAAACCGCAAACTCGTGACTGCTGCTCGGAACCCTTTTCCGCCGGCCGGCTTATCCCGCACTGTTCCCCGAACTCACCCTATACATTTAGGACACAATAGACGCTACTAAGTAACTATCGATCTCCAGAGTAGGATCTACACACCACTATTTATTTCCGGCCTGCTCTTGTGGCACTACTATTGACACATCAACCCTCCCTGTCCTTGGTCTCAAGTCTCAGTTTACTCCAGCCGGAACTCATGGCAGGTGATCTTTCAGCAAACGTCATACGTCAGCATCATCATCACAGCTGCTAAAAGTCGACCTCGGCTTATGTGAATAGTTTGATAGACTGACTACTAGTTAAACAGTGAGTATTACGTCATTCAAGATGGCGTTTCGTCCGGAGTCTTCCATCCCCATCAGTCCAAGCACATCCTCACTACATCCACCTGGATCTGCGGTTATAAGCTTGTGGAGAAAACGCATGCAGAACCATCACCTTGTACTATTTAGACAAGTGCAAATGTATGAATTATAGACCGGGCCCTCTATATGTACGCGATGGAGGCGTATGCCAGTGAATTGGGAAGGTGGTCTGATCTTACCCGTGCTTATCATAACTGGCTAGATAGTGCAACCCTATCTGGAACCACTTACATCTAGCACTTCATGCTCATTGTGGGATACGCCGGTAAGTACTTCATTAATTTCCGGTTTTGAAAGGGCTATGGATTCGGGGGCCTAGTGAAGATCCACCTCCTATTTAATCCCTCAACTAACGAACGTCATCATTGGAAACTGGGATACCGATAGCTGACTGGCCACTGGAAAAATCATATCTATCCATCCCGGCAGGGATCTTGTTCGCGGGCTTACTTTACTGTTCTGAAGAAAGTCAAAGCAAGGGGCTATGGTGGAAAATATACCCAAGTTACACGACCTGGGAATGAACATGTGCTGTGTGACCACAATGATGAAATATACCAATTTATCAATTCATGATGAGAGCTATACTGTAATAGAGGCGTGAGGAGTGCAAGGCGCTACAGTAACGAAGACTGGGATAAACTGGTAGCAGCTGAAACCTACAATCTTATGTCCATCGAAAACACAGTCAGATGGTCTAGTACGTATCTTGAAAGCCGTATGTTGACTTGTAACTTGAGCCTTTCAGGTTCACAGCATCCAACTCGGGCCGTTGGCCTCCGGATATTCCTCCAGTCACACGTATCAATTTTCACGGATCTTAGCCTTAGGGCTTCAGGGTTGGCAACACAAGGTAAGGGATTCTTACACAAACATTTCCCAGGAATTTGAATCCCTTCTTTCTCACATCATCCGTGGCGATATTCGACTTTCGATTGGATCTACCAGCCCTTAAGGCTTCCAGGAGTGTCACAAGGACATTAAATGCCGGCAGCCTTTCTGCTGTGCAACCAACGAAGCAAGTCGGCCCTATCGCAGTTGATATCTTTGTGTACCAGTGACATAGCTGAGTTATGACTTATATGCTGAAGCCTTTCCCATTAAGTACGTCGATCTGAAAGTCTATATAAAATGGTACAGCTGAAAATAGATTGTACCTGGCACTCTTCGGCACCTCATAGGTTTGCCGTGAGCAGTTGGCCAAAAGGAGAACATACAGGACCATCCAAAATAATTGGCTTTATAGCCAAACTCAAAGAGCTTCCATTCCAGTCTCCCCGCAGTATGGCTGGTACTAACTAAGAATCACGTCAGAGTAGAAGTATCGACGATGCTTATCTTCAGCAGAAGCGAACGTAAACGGCTCGCACTTTTGGTATGTTAATCTTGACCGTGTGGTGTATTTTTCAGGCCGGAAGCTATACCGCAACCGCATCTTATGTGTAAGTTTTTTTAGGGGAGCGGGCATCAGTACTGATATAAATACTCGAGTGCAATTCCATTATCATTTTCATCGAACATTCCCTATGCCGTGTCGGTACATACATAGACTTTCCAATCTGATTCATTCCTTGATGATATATAGTACCTAACTTTCTGGATTGTTCTGAACATACTTAATTTTTCTTTCGCTCGAAAGCAACCCTGTTGATAGAATAACCAACCATGGCCAATAACGAGTTGATTCACAGGCTTACATGGTCGCCCGCCGCACTGTCCGAAGAGCCGTTGAGCATTGAAAATGTGGTGTTCGTAGTTACGGATAAGGAGAGTGAAAACCTATTTGCGTACCAGATGCAGCTTGCTAACGAGGGTATCACCACTGTCGTTACCGATGATGCAATGAAAATTAACCCCTTGATAACCCCCGGGACTATCGTCGTTTACATCCCACCTACGGCTAAGAGTAAGGAGGAGATATATGCGGCCGCAACTCAGGCTTGCACCAGCTTGATCAACGTTGCACAACAGCTCTACCATCGCAGTATTTCCGCTAAGAGCAAGACAGTCAAGCTATTCTCTATCGTTCCAAAAGAGTGGGGCATAGGCGACCTCGTATACGCTCCACTGCATGGCCTGTCGCGGGTGTTGAAGACTGAAATTCCAGAAAATTATGGCGGCCTGTTCGAGGACGACCGCGGGCTCTTTCCGTTTTCCGCAGTGAAGTACGCACAGGGCTTCGATGTTGTCAGAATCTGCGAAGGCGAAGCACAGGTTGCTTATCTTCAACCATTTACAGATGAGCTGAGTGATAAGAAGGGACTTCAGCTGCACGCAAACAGCTCCTACCTGATCACGGGAGGCACCGGAGGTATAGGCCTGGCGACAGCAGCTTGGCTGGCGCAGCGAGGCGCCCGGAACATAGTACTTGTGTCCCGCCGTGGCCTTCCACCAAGCAGTGACAGCAAGGCAGTTGAAGCAAATAGCGCGGATCTAATCTCGCGTATTGCCAAGCTCAAGGCCGTGGGCGTTTCGGTACATGTGCTGGCTATTGATATCAGCAAGCCCAACGCTGATGTGACACTAAGCCAAACCATCAACGACTTGGATATTCCACCGATAAAGGGAGTCATTCACGCAGCCGGTACCGCGGGCTACCATACGCTAACGCGATGCACCCCTACTGATATTGCCGATAACTTAGCGCCGAAGGTGATCGGCAGCTTGAATCTCGACGCACTCTTCCCTCCCGGGACTCTGGATTTCTTTGTATTCACTTCTTCAGTTGGACAGCTTGTCGGATTTCCAGGAAGTTGGCATATGCGCCCTCCAATGCCTTCCTGGACGCGCTGGCGGCGCACCGAAGACGCCAGGGCGATAATAGCATGGCTATTTTATGGGCTGGCTGGCAGGGGACAGGCGTCTGGGATCAGAGCAAGTCAGCAATGCGAAGGCTCAACAAGGCCTCTATATCGAGGGGAGTTGCAGACATTAGTCCGGACGAGGCATTTGCGGCGTGGGACCACATAGCCAGCCTTAAGACTGACCACGCAGTGGTGGTGCGCGTTTTGGAACTCGATGCTGATGAGCCCGTACGACATCCTATGCTCAAATACGTTACACCTCGGAAACAAGCATATCAACCCACCACTATGGACTACAAGGACCTCCCTGAGCATGCCATTGCGGTGATAGGCATGGCTTGTCGTACAGCTGCTGGGAATACGGAGAATGATCTCTGGCAGGCCATCCTGGAGGGCAAGAGTATAGTGCGCGAGGTAGACGAGAAGCGGTTCCCCGGTGTGGTCCGCGATGGCAAGATGTGGGGGAGCTTTATGTCTGATATCGACTCATTCGATCATCAGTTCTTCCAGAGATCCAAGCGGGAAGCGGCTGCTTCAGACCCGCACCAGCGAGTGCTCCTTGAAACTGCGTACCACGCACTCGAATCGGCGGGTTATTTTGGACCGGGCCAACAACAGGGAGAAATTCACGACCCAGATAGCCACACAACTGGCTGCTTTATCGGAATGAGCGCTCCTGACCACATCTTACATTTGGCGAGCAATCCCCACTCACCTTACACAGGACTGGGCATGATGCGATCATTCGTGGCTGGCCGATTGAGCCATTACTTTGGCTGGACGGGCCCTTCACACACTATTGATACAGCTTGCTCGTCGGCTATGGTTGCCATTCACCAAGCCTGCCGTGCTATTCAGGTTGGTGAGTGCACGCAGGCCGTCGCGGGTGGTGTTCATCTACTTTTGAACATGGAAAGCTCTGACGCACTGCGTGCCAGCGGGTTCACCAACGAAACCGGGACCTGCAAAGCGTTCGACTCGCGGGCTGATGGGTATTGTCGTGGGGAGGGCGTTGGCGTTGTCATATTGAAGCATTTGGCACGGGCCTTACAAGATGGGGACAACATCCAAGGTGTGCTACTAGCCACCGGTAACAACCAAAACATCAACAACACTAGCATCACCAACCCTGTTTTGGCGAGCCAGGTGGCGTTATACAAAGATGTGCTGGGACGCGCGGGAGTCAAGCCAGCAGATGTCTCCTATGTCGAGGCTCACGGAACGGGCACGCGCGCCGGCGATCCTGTCGAAATCCAGGGTATTCGGGAGGTATTCGGTGGGAAGGATAGACCATCAATCTTGAATATTGGTGCGGTCAAGGCCAACGTGAGCCATGCTGAAGGAGCTTCTGGCGTGGTATCTCTGATCAAGGTGCTGCTCATGATGAAACACGGCAAGATTCCGGGGCAGGCTGAGCTACATGCATTGAATCCAAATATTCCGGCCCTTGAGCCTGATCGAATGGCTATACCGACGTCTCCGCGCGAATGGCGCGATAGTATGCGCCTAGCCGTGGTCAACAATTACGGTGCTTCGGGCAATAATGCTAGCGCTGTCGTTGCGCCGCCGCCTCTTCAGCAATATTCGGCATCGCCAACGCTCCCATCCGCTTCTACCTGGCCTGTTTTTATTTCCGCCGCTTCACGTGCTAGCCTATTGGCGTACTGCAATACATTGAGTCGCAAGATTATCGAAGAATCGCCTGCTCCTGAGTTGTTTCCTCACCTGTCTTTTGCTTTGGCGACGAGACAGAACCGTCAGCTCCGGCATCTCTTCTGTACATCAGCGACATCATGTAAGATACATACATGCCCTTTTTCTCGACTGCTTCTTGAGGTTAACAGCTAAAGTTTTGTACTCAATGCAGTGAGCGATATACATTCCCAGCTTTCCGACCCAGAAAAGCATATTGTCCTCTCACCACAACTAAAGCCCGTCGTGCTCCTTTTCAGTGGACAGAACGGTGATACCGTGCCTTCAGTCGGACCGCTATATGAGAGCAGTCTGTTATTTAGAACACATCTGCACCGGTGCGAAGATGTGATGCAGTCGCTCAGGCTCCCCAGTCTTTTCCCGGTTATCCTTCAAGGAATCCAAGGTGGAGCTGATCTCATCCTCCGGCACATTAGCATGTTCGCGATTCAGTACTCCTGTGGAATGTCGTGGATTAACTGGAGTAAGGCCGAAGGCTCTTTGCGGTCACTCCTTCGGTGAGTGGGCTGCACTCGCGGTTTCGGGCGCCATAACGCTCGAAGCTGGCATAAAAATTGTATCTGGGTACGTTTTCCTCGGTGTGTCTTCGGATCCGCAGCCCCTATGCTAAAAACAGTTTTTGTTTTCTTTTTTTCTTTTCTTTTTTTTTTTTTTTTTCCCGGTTCATGACTTTCGCTAACATAATTCTATATCAGTAAGCTGAAACTCACCCGACTCTTCATACCGAGACCTCAATTACAGGAAGGTTAACAGCCCGTAGGCCGAGCAGCTATCATCCAGGAGTTCTGGGACGATGATCCCGGGTCGATGGTAGCGATTGAGGCTGATCTCGTCGGTTCTAACACTACCCCAGAAAGACACTTAGAGCCGTTTTACAAGATCCACCCAGACATAAAGCTAGACATAGCGTGTTACAATGGGCCCAACAATTATGTTATTGCTGGTCCCACTAAATATATCGACCACCTCGAATCATATCTAGTCGAGAAGAAAGCCAGCGGCGAAAAGATCCGGTTCAAGGTCTTGAGAGGCATGTATGCGTACCATTCCAGCATGGCGGACACGATCGTCGATCAGTGCGCTAAGCTATCGGCTTCAATGAGTTCCAGGTAAGTTTATGAGATAGTCCCTGGTTGCACCATTCACTAACCCAATAACCCTGGGCAGGAGCCAATTTGAATCCTGTCACGAAACCGCTTGGCCGGGTCCTGGACCTAACGTGGTCGCCCGCAACACCCGTCAGCCTGTATATTTTGGCCAAGCGATGACACGCATAGTCGACCGTCTGGGTGCGTGTACATTCCTGGAAGCCGGCGTAAATGGCCCCATAGTCGCGATGGCACGGAGCGCGTTGCCACAGGCCCCAGCTCAAGGAAATCATACCTTCCTGGGCATCAATGGGAGGGACCTTGTGCGATCACTGGCCGATGCCACCGTCACGCTGTGGAAGACCGGGCAGACAAATGTGCAATATTGGCTTTTCCACCAATGTCAGCGGACGAGCTACCGGCCTGTGGCCCTGCCACCCTATCATTTCGAAAAGCACAGGCACTGGCTGGATTACCACGGTCTGTCTGGTGACAGAGATAAGAAGACTAAAAAGAACGGGCCAGAACATCCAGCTGTTTGTCCTCATTGTCAGAGAGACACCGCTGATCGTCCGTTTATCAAGCAAGACAAGTCTCACACCCAGAAGGCGGGCGAGTCGGTTTTCACTATCGACATGCACAGTAGGCGCTATCAAGATCTCGTCAAGGGTCACGTCGTGGTCGGGACCGCGATATGTCCAGCCTCAGTGTATCTGGAGCTGGCTGCGCATTCTGTTGCCTTATTGCTGAACAATAAGATAACGTCCAGCATAGTGGTAGACGACATACATTTCAAGGCCCCCTTGAGTTTGGATACGCAGCGTTCCGTGAAGCTGACACTGACAAACAAGCAACAGTACAGGTGGGGCTTTGAATTCACCTCCACCAGGAATGAAAGGTCAATCTTGCACGCTATTGGCAGTATCTCACTCAGAGATAAAAGCAGTGGAAAGGCCGAGGAAGAACAAGAAAAGAAAGACAAGAGGACCCGCATGATAAACCTACTCGATAATGATCCCGACACGGATGCTTTGCGCGGCGCCATGGTATATAGAGTGTTTGGTAATATGGTGAAGCACGCAGCTGCTTACCGCGGCTTGCGGCATTTGGTTGGAAAAGGCACCGAGGGCGCAGCGGACATCTCCATACCGGTGAACGAACTCGGTACCGTAGCCAGAACACCCAACGACAACGTTGTTGATGCTCTTGTACTGAACAACTTCCTCGAAGTCCCAGGTGCATATATCAATTGCCTGCATATCTTTGGTAGTGAGGATGACAGCAAGGCTTATATCTGTACGAGCTTGGGGTCTGTGGGCCCTCTGAATAAGCTCCCTGACGGCAGATATTACAGAGTATATGCGCAGATCGTCCGGCAGAGCTCCAACGAGGCAATACTAGAAGTATTGGCCTTTGACGCACAGACAATGGAATTGGTCTTGTCTGCAAAGGATATCAAATTCTCAGGGATCTCCACCAGCACTTTAACCAAGTTACTGGCAGGCGCGGATCCCAATCCAACGGTAAACGGTAACACTGACCCATTGCAAGTTGCGGAAGCGCCTGGGTTCAGCCAGCCGACCAAGCCAAAACCTGACACGCATTCTAACATGCCCAATGGAATCAAGACAGGTTCACCTGATGTGCTCAAAATAGTACAGGGGACGTTAAGCCAGACCCTTGATGTTCCTGTCGCAGAAGTGACCAAGGGGGCCTCGCTCGAGGAGCTCGGTGTCGACTCGCTAATCAGCTCAGAGATATTGGCCAGTATCCATGATGCTCTTCAAATCGATATTTCTGTCGAGGATTTTGCTGCAGCTACAGACGTTGCCTCACTATGTGAATTGATCTCTGCCCGGGTAGGCAGCGACGTGACCAATACGGGAGGACAGGACGATGAAGTTCTTCTGGGGCCAGAACATGTCTCAGAGTCTGCAGGGAATGGGCATTCCGACTGGCAAAAGACCGCTATCGAGATACTTGGTCAGTCTCTCGACGTACCGGTGGCAGAGATTCAAATGGATTCCCAGCTTGAGGAGCTCGGCGCTGATTCGCTTATCGCTGCGGAGATAGCCAGCAATATCAATGATGCACTGAATCTGACTATATCGTCAACCGACTTTGGCTCATTGTCAGATGTGAGATCGTTATGTGACCTCATTGCGCATGTTTCGGGGCGCGCGTCAATGCAAGGCGCTGCTGTCCTTCCAAGCGATTCCATGTCTGCGGTGAATAAGGGGGTAACTCCAAACGGCCATCCAATCACTCAAGATGAGGACATGAACCAGACACCAACGGAGGATAATGCAGAGCTAACCCATACAGTCTTCCAGAAAGTTCGCCGCGGCTTTGATTCTCATGCAAAAGAGGTCAAACTGGCAGGCTTCTGGGACAATGTATACCCACGGCAACTAAGCGTCGTGACAGCCTACATCCTCCAAGCCTTCGAGAAACTCGGATGTCCTTTCAAGAAGTTCAGTCAAGGAGAAAAGCTACCTTCATTACAAGTAACGCTACCGAAGTACCAAAGACAGGTATCGCGGCTATGGGAGATCCTGGAAGTAGCTGGCCTCGTCGAGAAGCACGGTGGTACTTTTATACGGGGTCCAGTGCCTCATGTACAAGATAAATCACCCAAGGAGCTTAGCACTGAGCTGATATCGAATTATCCTCAGTACACATCAACACATGATCTACTGGATCTACTCGGACCGCAACTAGCTGAGTGCCTCACCGGGAAAGCTGACGCCGCATCTATTCTATGCGATAATGATAAGGGCAAGAAGCTTCTTGAGAGCTTCTATGCCAACGACCCTGGTCTCCTTGCCGCCAGTCGGGTGCTCAGCGACTTTTTCTCCACAACCATGAAGGCTAGAACATCCGGCGAACCCTTTCGGGTGCTCGAAATCGGCGCTGGGTTCGGCAGCGCCGCCAGGCATCTCCTCCCACAGCTTCAAGCCAGCGGCCTGCGTTTAACTTACACATTGTCTGATTCTTCTGTGACACTTCTGGAGCGTTCCAAAGCGGCATCACAGGACATCGAAGGATTGGAGTTCCGCCAATATGACATCGAGGAAGATCCTCCCGTGGACCTGCTGGGACGCTGCCACGTCGTGATATCTAACAGCTATGTTTATGCGACGCGCAACCTGCAGAACAGCCTATTGAATATGCGAAAGTTGGTGCGGCCCAACGATGGATGCGTAGCGCTGATAGAGCCAACGCAAAAGCTGGCCTGGCATGACCTCGTTTGGGGCTTGCTCGATGGGTGGTGGCAGTTCGAGGATGACCGCACACACGCACTGCAAAGCCCATGGGCCTGGAGAAGTGCCTTACAGAACGCCGGGTTTGCACACGTTGACTGGTCCGAGAGCTCCAGTCGTGAGTCACGTACTGTTCGGGTGATTTGCGGGATGACAGCTGAACCGGAGAGGAAATGCCCGGCCGAGGCAACCTCCATGCTCATGCACCGAGGGACTTCTGCGTCTGGAAAACGGAATCTTTTCCTGGCCCCGGACGGTTTTGGTTCTGGAGCCGTGTTTGGCGGTCTGGGGCCGTTGCTCGGTAGCGTTAAAGACATTTCTGTCTACGCGCTCAATAGTCCCTTCATGCATAGTAAGCCTGATCCGGATGAGCCGCTAACCATTGAGGAACTCGCTGCCATCTACGTGGGCGAAATCAAGCGCCGACAACCTGAGGGCCCATATCTGTTGGGCGGATATTCTGTCGGTGGCGTGTTAGCCTTTGAGGCGGTACGACAACTTCTCGAAGACGGCAACCACGTCGAGAAATTATTTCTGATCGACACTGCATGTCCGACATTCGTCCGGTACTTTCCCGACGCCCTGGTCAAGTTTCTGGATTCCATCGAGCAGGTGCGCGTAGGGAATGGCAGTGAGTTCCGACCAAACCGCCGAGGCAGATTGGTGGCGAACGATCACTTCTTCTTGGCCCGGCAGCAGATGCGAGCATATCAGGTGCGCAGGCTACCTGGACGGAAGATGCCGCAGGTGGTGCTGATCTCCGCGAAAGAGGGTGCAGAAAAACAGGAAGAAGTGCCTCGCCCGGCATTTCTGCCGGAAGACGAGAAGGCCGTGGACTGGTTTCTGAATGATCGTACCGACGAGGGATGTTTTGGCTGGAACGAGGTTCTGGACGATATCAAGGTGGTTCGGGCCGACGGTAACCATTTCTCTATGATGTTGCCCTCAATGGTAAGTTCAACTCAAGCATTTCCACTACCATTATAATGGCTGACACGGAAGTACAGATCAGTGGATGGGGCGCGGATCTCGCTAGGATGTTGGACGAATAGATACTGCCAGTCGACAGTCTTTGTTGGACATGCATTATATAAGGTTAGAGAAGGAAGGAATTCAGTCGGATTAGACAATCCTAGCACCGCGTGATGTCCGGACACTGTCGTAAAGATGTGTTTACGTGTGCTCTAAACGTAGGAGCATAGATTAGTCGAGCAATGCAGCATTGTGCCAAACTGGTGATTGCCAATAGGGAGCTATCAGGAAGCGGGACTCTCATACCAACCACTCCTGATGTCTCTCTATCAATACAATGAATGAATAACCTAGTACATACGACCACAGGGTGTGGAAAATAGGGCTTCCCGTCCGCTCAGCCGTACTCAAGCCACACGCCGGGAGGTTAGTAGTTGGGTGGGTGACCACCAGCGAATCCCTTCTGTTGTATGTTTTTTTCCATTTTCTTTTACATTTCTATGATTAAAGACATTCTTAATCTTTGGTCCTGGCTGCTAGAATTATAATTTCCCTTTGCTCTGCAGAACTTGTCATATTATGTAAAGAAGAGTTCCGTGGTCCAAATGCCATGACGAGACTGCCTCGGTGGTAATGATGGTTTGAAGTGATGGATACAATATTTCATTTTCGTATTGTCATAGCTTGCCAGGATACTGCGAGGTGCCATAGACAATCCTGCCGGATGGATGCTTGTCGCTGTTTGAGGCAAAACACTTCCATTTGAAAATGCAGCCGTATGAGCTCCATGCCAAAGCGCCATTTTCTGGTGCATTGAAAGACTGTATCAGCTGACTACTTGATCGAATCGGCTCAATAATAGAAGATGAGGTCATAGGCCGATGGTTGGACAAAGACGCTTTCGTCTGGATGCTGTACGTGCAGCTGAGTCATCGTCGGCGCGTTCTGCGTCTGCACCATCAACGTCATTGCAGCTCAGGTGCACGTTGTTGTAGGTCGCTCAAAGCCTCTTGAAATAACTCGCCAGTGCGGCGTTGCTGATCAAAGCAACTTATCAAGAACTCGCGTAGCTGAGCCGCAGTTTCTGGTGGGCTGGAATCCATCTGACGCAGCAGAGTACTGAACACCTCTGCAGTGATTGGGGCATCCAGCTGCGTAACATTTGGGAAAGGTCTAGCTTCCGGAAGGTCGAATCCCGCCCGTTTGTAGACAATTCCCTTGCTGACAGGCCATATTCCTGAATTTCGCCAGCCCGTGAAGATGTTCGCCGGGTCCATGACATCCTGCCGAGAAACCCACCACAGCGGAACGAATGCATCCTTGCTTATGCGCAAGTTTCCGGTCTGTAAGGCATTCCGTAGTTCATCAGTGTAGATATTGGTGAATTTCGAGAGCGTCCCAACATCTAGTGGATGCAGGAGATGCGAGGTTCTTGGAGGGATGCAAAGTGGTATGATATGATTTTCCCAGCAGGTGAGGAAAAGCTCAAATGAGATAGGAGAAGAGTGTCCATCTAGCAGGAGCAAACGCGTGGCTCGATTCGATGATGTACCACGTTGAGATAGAGTCTTCTGAGAAAGCGCTGTTTGTGGTATGAACGTTCTACTCAACCACTTCAACTGATGTTTCTCATTGCTGAAGCCTTTCTCTTCACATCTCACATGTGCTTTCTTGTCAGGGATCATCTTTTTTCAAGAAGACTCGACCGCATTCCCCTTAAAAAATGACATAAGGAGCAAGTACCCGGCCACCCGTATTGCAACACTCAATCGTAGAGACCCAGTCTTCGCTGAGCGCGAGGAATCTACTGGCTTTATGTTGGAGTGACTTTTTGGAAATGTTGGTCTTCTGGGTGCGGCCTTGTGGAATCTCAAGCATGAAACCCTTTTCATCAGCATTCCAGATGTCGTCTGGGTGGATATCATACTGCTTTCTTGTCTTCTCGAAGAGATCAATAAAGCTGGAGATTTTATCAGGTTGAGGTTGCTTGGTTCTCTTATGATCCTCAGCATATGAGTCGATAGTTTCCTTCAATTGGGGATGATATTCTAGAAATCGGCGACCCCAGACTTGAGCAAGGGGCTTAAAGTTCAGATCCAAGGAATCGCATTTTCGTTTGTGTAGAGCATTTCCAGCTTCGCGGACTAGATGCGGCGAAGTCGGAAACCCTGATTGAAGCCATTGAACAATATATTGACAAACTCTAGGTTCATCTGCCTCACTAAGGTTTTAAGGATTCCCAAAGGTGCAGGCCACTGGCTCAGGGTCTTTCCGATAATACCGGGTATATAAAAGTGAATCCGGGACTGCGTAGCGCATTGCTGCTTCATGTAGCGAGGCAGTCTCGCCATTTCGTAAGCTGTCAATGGCTCCGTCTAGTTTTGCATCCAGTAGCGGGCAGTCAACTTCTCCTGATGGAGGGGGTGTCTCTTCTGAGACAAAGAGAGATCGCAGAGGGGAAGGTGCGCGGAAAGCATCGTCCAGTCTATCAATTGTGTCTTGAATTACATTTAGAATTAGTTGCGATTTAAAAATATAGTATGATCTACCTACCCCCCATGAAGATCACCGAGGCTTTGAAGGCAGACTGCGCGAGTTAACAACCGGGTTGATGGATGTTGGACGCGTTGTTTTGTACAACTTAAGTTCGCGTTTTGTCCGAAGGAAGAGCCGATATCTCACTATTATCCCCCTTGTTATAACATAACTATTTGGCGTAATATAACAACTAGCATCATTGGTCTAGTGGTAGAATTCATCGTTGCCATCGATGAGGCCCGTGTTCGATTCACGGATGATGCAAGCGAATTTCTTTTTTTTTTCCTTCTTCCCGTTACCCCTCCCGCCCGTCTCTTTCTTTTTCCTCCTTCATTAGAGTCTTCGATTCAACCAAAAGATTAATTCTCATCTTGTACAGAAACCACTGCCTACTATTATACTAGGTATTGGTAGTATGAGTTGGAGCCATCGAAGCGGAATGTAAAACTATCACGATGGTTTAACGGATGATCCAAAATATATAACGCTCTTCACACAACAACAACAACAACAACAACAACAATACAAGTTCGCACTACCTATCTCACAAACAACAGCAATCAATGCTTCGTATCTTCTGGACCCTGAACACACCACTTAACATGCTCAAACACCCTCCAATAAACATCATCCGCTGCATTCTTCCCGATAACCGGATCCAAATGACCATAACCCTCAGCCAAGAACCGACGATAGAGATGCTCTCCGAACCGACGTCTTAGCATCTCATAATCCCGTAGAGTCGACTCAGGCTTGAACACCTCATTGACCGTACCCGACATAAACAAGATCGGAATATCCTGCAGATTACGAAGATTCCGATCGGTGACGAGCGGACGCAGTTCATTGTCCAAGCACGCCCCATGCGTTCCCATGCGTGTGACATGCTCGAGGAGCTTGGTATGCGTATCTGCAAAGAACTGGCCAACGTTGTCGTGAATGTTAGCGTCGAGGTTGTTATGATTCCAACACAAGCCGAACGCGAAGGTGGTACGATGGCAATGTGTCGAGGTGCAGATGTCTCGACGGTTCTCGACGGGGTAAAATCGGAGGAGAATGTCAAGGACTTTATGGATGGATTTGTTGCCGTCGGGCGACCCAATTGGGTAGTGTGTGCCAGAGATGAACTCGTATAGCCGGATCAGGGCTGGTGTGGCGGCCTTCAATGAGTTCCAGTAGGCTAGGACCTGCGTCATGAATACGGCGTTGGCTGTGATACCGAGTATGTGTGTGCGTTTGATGGTGCCGTCTAGTAAACCCATTGCGAGTGCCACGGAGCCTTGGCAGTGGGCTATTATGTATGGCTTCTGTTTCTGCTGAGCTAAAATATGTTGCAACGCCGCTGCGATATCGAGGCGGCAGTCGTAAACAGTGCATTGCGCGGATGTTTTGGCGTTGCTGCCCCAGCGAGGAGTTAGGACGTAGCATCGACATCCACGTGCTGTGAAATAATCGACCATGTTGCATCGCAGATATGGAAGCGCAAATGTGCTATATGCCGCGTTACCGGTAACTCCTGGGATGAATAAGACTGGCTGAGATCCGAGAAATTCGCCTTTGATAGCCTCGTTGGTGTCTGGCAACGGCTCGTACTCTTGTAAGCGTACAGTGACTCCATCCGTTGTTCTAAGCATTGTTATATTGCAGGGCTGCTCTTTTGGACCAGGGGGAGGATGAGAGGAGCAGCGAGACTTGCGAGCCGGCGCAAAAGGTCGAAGGAATACCACGACAAGCTGGAGAGTGAAGTAGGCCAGGAAAATGACTAATGCTGGAACTAGTCTGAATCTGAAAGGAAAAGTTGTCCTGAATGTTCTCATCTGTCGTCGGAAAGACGGCCATGATATGCGGAGGACACCCGCTCCTACTTTCATCTCGTCATCTCGAGTGATATGAACATTGACCTTAGTGGTCGCCTCCCACATTCCGCGAATGGAGATTGCAGAGGTTGAATCAATCTCTTTGTATCCTTCGAGCTTGTAACTGATGTCTTCCAGTGAAAGAAGCTGAAGTGAGTACCTCAAAGCCGTTGACTCTGCTTGCTTTTCTGAGGGAATGAAAAACCGAATCCTGCCATCGACTACTCTCATCGGACCTCTGGATAGTCCACGACAAGCCACTGTTCCGGTGCATATGCCTTCATACTGTAACCCAAAAGTATCTAAAATTGTGAGAACCATGCCATGCTCTGCATCTGAAGACTCACCTATTCTTCGACAAATTTCGATGGTAAGAAACATGCGCATGGTGCACGACGAACTGCGACCCAGTGTTTCGCATGCGTCAGAGCCCAAATCATTCGATTGCATATATATGTGTCCATCGAGGACCTCGGAGAACTGCCACCCAATTGATAATGGTGCCTGATCCACCTTAGCCGCCTTCTGAAAGCCATGCTCTACCCTCCTTGATACCATCGGTTGCGAATAGACGCCGAGTCTTCCGTTTGGAGTGTCGGTATCAATGAAGAACTGTCGCTTTTTGGAAATCAAATCGATAGATCGCTCGGCAAGCGCGGTTATTGTAGCCATAGGATTCACGCCTAAGTTGTTAGCAATTGCAGCAAGCCTTGGGAACCTGTACCCACCCAATGCAGTTGGTATAACCGAGGCATCGCAGCATACAAGGCCTTCATGTGTCGCATTTCCATGGCCTTTATATACCTGGCCTAGATGATTAGTGACACCTCCACGACCTGTGCCAGTGCTACTCATGTTGGCACCCCCGAGGGGGTGGACAGTGACTTCTTCCCGGTCACGACCTAGGAGCACCTTAGCATGCTAAGCTAACACTGATGGGGATCGTACCACGCAATAGTGAAGATCCTATTTTCCCTCCTGCTCGGCTAATGACATAGCTCAGAGCATATCGGATGCTGGAAAAAATTTCAGACCGTCCTTCTCCAGGACCACGTAGAATCGGTCGATCGTCTTTCAAGGTGAGTGTAAGTTCGTTACTGTCGTGTGACATGACTAGATAGGTCGACGTGCGTTGCATAGCGCCCCTCACTTTATATAGTTTGAATGGAAGCAACTTGAATTTGGAAAATGTTTCCCCAAACCGAGATATGCTCTCCGAGATTGACCATGGAGCTGGAAAACGTATGGTTTGCAGCACAAGCATGGCTTGAATTAGCGGACTCAACGCTTTTGGTATGCAGCCGTCTTCAATTACATAACCGGCGAGCGCATCACCTGGGGATAACCCTCTTCGATCGATAACGCCGGTGACTGTTGGACCTGGTCGGTTTGCAGGGGCTGATGCCGCCTCTGAGATGCCGTTTACCTTGGAGTCGCTGTTGTATCCTGAGGATTGTCTTTAGTCATGGTCTACATCCATATAGACCAGGCTTACCAAAGACCAGCATGTCCCCATTCCCTGACATATTCCTTCCCACCATGGGTGAAATTGGCAGACCGTAGTCTCTTGAGCGAAGCAAAATCTCCGTTGTCCCCAAAGCGCCGGCCCCAAGGAAACACAACTCGTTCTAGGTAAATGACACCCTATAAGCGCAGGCAGAAAAATGCTGGTTACCAAAACCTACAGCTTTGACCCAAAACAACTGGGTCTTGACTTCTTCACCGAAAGCCGACCTCCCTCTCCCATGCCACGCAAAGTACACCACGTAGCCTTCTTGGTTAGGTGCCTGCTCTATAAACCGTACCTCGCATCCGCAAAAGATCTCAGCACCCCAGTTCCAGGCATCTGTAAGGTAGGTGGTAGCAACGGTGTTTTTGGATCCATCGTCTAGACCGGTACTTTCATTTCCCGAACCGCGATTCTCCTGCATCATGACGCCGACATGGTTGCGCTCTCGACGAAAGAATGTTGTCAGTGGCGTGCGGTAGAAACTTACTGCCTTGCCTAGCCATTCAGCTTGTGTCTGAATGGCTTCAAGCTTCAAAAGGCGTGGATGATCTTCTGGATATGGTGAAGGCTGTAGCATCTCTGCCGCGCGCGAGTAGTCTAGTTTGTAGACGTTAGGGACTATGAAATATGGTCCTCCTTACAATTCAATGCAGACTCACACGGTCGAAGTACAAATGTGTCGTTTCTTATCTCTGAGGGCCATACACTCATCTGTAGAGTCTCTCGGTCGGTTTCGAGGAAGACGCCTGCATTGATAAGTGAACAGCCACCTAGTGCTGTATATTGATTGACAGACGTTAATGCTAGATGTTCTCCATATGCAATTTCAAGATTGGGATCCTTTTCAGTCAAGGTTTACTTGTGGTGTAAGGTTGGCATACCACGAGCGACAAGAGCATGCTGCCCATCCCCCAGAATAAGCTGAAACAGGCGAGTGGGTTTGTCTGGCAACCGCCATCGGGAAATGCCCGAGATGTTGAGATCCCCAAAACATTGGAAGAGGGAACGCGGGAACGAGCCCGCTGCGGCATAACTGTCAGTAGCTGCGCTCCGATGGATCAAGGTTGAGGGTATACGCACGACGTCTCTCCCATCCCAACTCAAGGACTGCGACGCTCTTACCCGCTCGCGCCATTCGACTCGCCGCGACCCCAGCGCCATATCCAGACCCGATAACGACCACATCGTACTGGGTCTTCATCGACCTGAAAAGGCTGGTGAGGTGAGGGTAATCATCTGGTCGAGAACCTTCTTTAGTAGTCATGACTGGAGAAAGGTAACTAGTTTCGAGAGCAGGTGCTTTCGAGAGAGTAACGAGTTCTCGCGAAAAGGGTGGAATTTGAAGGTCCGTTTCGCTGTTGACTCATGCTTAGGCGATAACGAATTGTATTTTCTTTGGATTTGACTTCGTCACACACCACGCTGCCCTAATCAACGCAAAATGTCAAGGCACCCGGACTAGTAGGAAATACGACGGCGTGGCGGATAACGTGCAGAAGGATTGGCTACATCCCGCACGCAGTTGCAGGTGGCTGAGGTGGAACTTAGCAGCAACGAGAGCTCCCAATGGGTTTCATAGGGTGTATGCGTGGTTGTTTGCCAAATTCCGATTGTCTCCTGGGCTTTTGTCTTCCCGTTGGATTTTGAAGAGCCCACCGGGGGTGGTTTGAGAATGACCCGAATCCTCGAGTTGGGACATCAGGTCGAGAGGGATAATGAGTACTATATGGAAGGCAGGTACTAGAAGAAGCAGGAGACAGAGTCGAGGGGTTTTATCTTAAAGGCCCCGAGTAACTGGTGGAACGTGGAGTCCGGTGACAATGTTGTGGATTCACATTGGTGGATGAGATCAGAATCCGAACCTATTACTTGCCGTGAGGAGGCTTTGACCGTCTGTCAGATTGAAGATAAGCACCCTGCCAGCTTAATGCTGGGACCTGGTTTGCAGTCAGACTACGCAGCTGATTGGACCAGCAAGTCAATACAACCTGAATCTACATACGAGGATCCACAATAAAACGCGTCTGTGCGGACGGGTGATACGATGGGACGCTTAGCCTATTCATCCGTGCCTTGGCTTCTCGGTTGCAGCTTTTCCGGATGACATTGTAGTCGTCACCTGCCATGTCCAAGGTATAGAAATAGTACTACAAGTGAACTGACATGTTGGACTCCACTGGCTAACATCGACGTTATATCATGTCATTATTACTACTTGCATCGCTCTTTTCAGAATGCTGACAATGCTACGTTCACGAGGTGTATTATCTCTAATTCCTGCGCCGCCAGCAGATCGCCTTGACTGGCCTCGCCTCTGCTTGAACCCGTCAAACTCGAGGCAGCCTAGATCCAACTAGATCATCATAACGACTCCAAGTAATCTACGTTACAGCTTCTCAAACGTGGGTTTTCTCCTCTGAATACCCGACAGTAATGCGGCGGAAACATCTTTGGTCTGTAGCATGGCACTGTTCCAGACAGCCGTATGCCACAGCCCTAGAGTGTAGAACATAGAGTTAGCACCCGTATATATTACGATCCTAGGAACACCAGAGTAGTACGTACCCTCCGGGACGGTATGATCCCTCGAATAATTCAGCAGCTCCTTGGTCCCCTGCACCGCAACCGGACTCTTGGTTGCTATCAGCTGTGCCAGACCCAATGCACCTCGGACAGTCTCCTCTTTGTTCTTGAACACGCGATTTACGAATCCTACGCGTAAAGCCTCCTCCGCGTCAAAGTTCCTCGCCGTCAAAGCCACCTCCTTCACCCACCCAAAATTGCCCACCACCTTGGGCAACCGACTCAAAGTCCCGACATCCGCCGCCAGGCCGATGTCTACTTCCTTGACGGCAAAGCGGACATCCGCCGAGCATACCCGCACATCAGCGGCCACACCAATGTCCACTGCGAGACCATAGGAGATAGCGTGGTACGCCACGATCACCGGTTTCTCGCACTTTTCGAGGGATGAGATGCACTCCTGCAATTCGTCAATGTGGCGCCGCAATTGGGCAGCTTTACGGGCGGGATCGTCGGCGGTCTTCGTGTCGGAGAGGAGGCCTTCGGAGGCGGCTTTGACGTCGAGGCCGGCGGTGAATGCGCGGTCGCCGGCACCAGTGAGGACGATGGCGCGGACAGAGGAGTCCGAGGAGAGACGGGTGAAGATGGAGGAAAGTTCCAACCACATACTTGGGAGGTGGAATACATATTAGTTTGGCCGGAAGAAAGAGGGAGGAAGAAGGGGGAGGTGGTGGTGGTACCTTTCAATAAAGGCGTTCATTTTGTCGGGGCGGTTGATTTCCACGTGAGCGACATATTGACGTTCGGGCGGGAATGTAACGTTGAAGTGTTGGTATGTGTAGTCCGACATGATGATGTGCGAGTTTATGCTAATGCTAGATAGAGTGTCGATGCGGTGGAGTAAATTGAATGAATGTTGTTAGATCTGAAGGAAACCGTCGGAGATTAAGTATTGAGTTGAAATTGGAGAGTTGCCGAGGAAGGAAGGAAGGGGGACTAAGGAGGGAGGGCTGCATCATAACTAATGAGTGTAATCCGGGGAATGACTGCATTAGAAAAGATGCCGAGGTCCAACTGCCAGGTTTAAATTAAGTGACAGGCGGATAGCGAAAAAGGTTAATTGGTGGCCGGAATGGCTCCACCACGTGAACTTGACCAGCACTGCTACTTACTACTTAACTACTTTCACTTAATCCAAGCAGATTTTTGGCAACCACTTTCTCAATTCTCATTGGAAATCCAGAAATTCTAAGACTACAAACTTGTAGCACCCTTCCATAAGACACTTGGTCACGCCGAGCTCCTTGGATGTTCCACACCGCCCACCTTGCTCGTCTCCCCTAAAAAGAGGAGTACACATCAGCCAGGAAACAAACCCAGACATTCGGGCGTAAGCATGGGTGCCCCAATCTAGTTGGCTATTGTAATGGTTGATGGAGGACACGAAGGAGGAGAGTTGATCGGATACGAACCCCTCTCTCTTTTGATAATCCATCACGTAGAAACATCGTCATGACCTCGCTTTATCAAAGTTTATCACAGCATAAAACACGAAGAAGGTAGGGAAGACTCAGGAAATATTCTTACTCGAAACCCATCCCGCTCAACAATTTAAGCAGTCAAGCATCTTGAATCCTCCCAAGTCATCCAACATGGTCGCTGATGCCATGCCAAAATTTGCTGTTCTTATCGACGCAGACAATGCTCGTCATTCGAACATCCATCGCCTGCTCGCCGAAATTGCAAAATACGGAACAGTTCACGCAAAGCGAGCATATGGAGACTGGAGCAGTCAATATCTCGTAGGCTGGAAGGACCAACTTCTTCATCACTCAATCCAACCCATACAGCAATTTGCGTATACTCAGGGCAAAAATGCTACGGACTCAGCCATGATCATCGACGCCATGGACCTTCTCTATACTAGCCGCTATGATGGCTTTTGCCTTGTCTCCAGCGACAGTGACTTTACCAAATTAGCCTCTCGTATCCGCGAGTCCGGACTCGTGGTTTATGGTTTCGGCGAGCAAAAGACGCCAAAGCCTTTCGTTGCTGCCTGCGATAAATTCATCTACACAGAAAACCTCGTGCATGTCGATGAGCTGGAGCCACATGCCACCAGAATCCGCATACCTGAGCATTCTGTACCTGCCAAGAAAGTACAAACTGGTGAACCCTTGGCGACTCAGCTACGGACGTCGGTAGAAGCAGTCTCCGGTGACGACGGATGGGCCAGGCTCTCCGATGTTGGCTCTCTCCTAACTAAAAAGCATCCGGACTTTGACTCTCGGAGTTACGGTTACCATAAGCTCAGTGATTTGATAGCTAATTCTGCCTTGTTTGAAACCTATTTCAAGTCTCACCCACACAAGTCGTCTATAGAAATTTACGTCCGCGACACACGCCGGAAGTCGAGCTGATTTGCTGCCTGGGGACTACGTTCAATCGTCATATTCTCCAGGGGGTTATCCCCCGTTGAACCGCCTCGAGTAATAATTGCAAGCCTGGAAAAAAGTTTGGTATGCTGCAAATATGATTATTCATATCAAGCCGTGCAACTTCAATTGATATGCAAGCACTACGTCGCATTCGGCAGCTATACAAGCCACCTCGTCACCTTTGTTAGAAACTGCAGAGTGGATATCGCTTCTGCCGCACTAACTATCAGGTGTTTGGGCGACTTAGGCTAGTGTTTTATGCTTGCCTGAAACGGATCACCTGAAAAGGACCTGTTTTGGAAAGGCTACGCCAAAAGTGAGACGGAAGTAAACTCATGACACATCCATCAAAGTATGCTGGGTCAGTCATAAAGCTACCGACTACTTTGGATCTTGATACGTTGATGAAAATAATAACCCTCTTCCCCCCGGAAAAAAAAGATATTTGCTTAACCTGGGATACGTTCTGTCTGTATTGTAAGTGTCAGTTTGCCAGGCTAGTCCATAAAAGTCACTTTTTATTCTTTCTTGCTTTTAGGCTTCAAGCTTTTACATCTTCAATGTAGGTAAAAATTTCCATTAAACGCTAGAAAGTACCTTGATACTTGTGGGTAGTAGTACAAGGGGATCAATTCGCTATCTAGGACGATGGTCTACAGCATAACATACGTCTCTAATAACGCCGATGCAAGGAGGGAAATTGATGGGTTTATCAAGTTATGTATAGACGCTGTTCTGCCTCACCACATCACAGCACGTTGTATGCAATGGAGGTATGCTGGTATTTCCGGATTTGGGGTTTCCGAGCACGAAGAATCGTAAGTTCCCTCAGAGAAATGATAAGTACCTACATATATAGGATTGCTGGGCTGCCACATATTTGCATAACGGTCGTTATCATAGCTCATTGCTGCTGCTGGCATTTGCCCCTTCCACATTCCCTCTTTCAGATTTTGATCTGCATGCCGCAAAGATACTAGTCCACTGACCAATGACGACGGAGGTCAAAACAGAGAAAGCCCAATGAGTATAGCGTTATCATGCCTCGACATGACAGACTTATAGGCATTCCGCAAATTCCAGCATCCAAACATACAATGGCTTCGCCCTATATATCATAATCATCACAACTGCCTTGCTTATCGTTGTCGCTGATTGAGCCAAGACATTCTGTCCGGTAGCACAACCATACCGCTTTCATTCCGACCGAGTCAATCAATCAACGAGCTAGTAGCACCATGGCGCAAATAATCTTCATAACGAGAAATGCGAGTCTGGAAATGCCGAGGAACACACGACGCAACATATAAAGATCTCTGTTTCATAAGCCAAATATATCCATGGAAATTAAGAGATGCATTGGATCTCACCCATCACAACATCCTTTACTCAACCCTCCGACTTTCAATTGACCAAAGACTTTCTCTACAGACAAAATGGTCCTCCGAAAGTTTAGCTCGGACGCGCTGGACAGCCTATGTACCCGGGAACAGCTTGATCTCTTGAACTCCATAGATACGCTACGTTCCCAGGGAATCAGCCACTATGTGTCTCTACCACAGATCATTGTCTGCGGCGACCAGTCGTCAGGAAAGAGTTCGGTCCTCGAGGCGATATCCGGTGTCTCCTTCCCCGTCAAAAGCAACCTCTGCACACGGTTCCCTACAGAGCTCGTGCTCCGAAAAGATACCAATGTTGGAGTTAGGGTGTCTATTGTACCCCACCACTCGCGCAGCGAGGCTGAACAACGGTCGTTGGGGAGTTTCTGCGAAGAACTTGGCGGTTTCGACGGACTGCCTCAACTAGTCGATAACGCCAAAGCAGCGATGGGCATATCCACTCATGGCAAAGCGTTCTCAAATGATCTTCTTCGGATCGAAGTATCAGGCCCAGATCGACCGCACTTGACGATTGTTGACCTGCCTGGGCTTATTCACTCGGAGACAAAACAACAATCTGCAGCAGATGTTCAACTCGTGCAGAATGTGGTCCAATCATATATGAAGGAACCGCGAAGTGTCATTCTTGCAGTCATATCAGCGAAGAATGACTACGCTAACCAAATCGTCTTACGACTCGCAAGAGATGCCGATAAGTCAGGCGATCGTACCTTGGGTGTTATCACTAAGCCCGATACGCTGGTTTCCAATTCCGAAAGCGAAAAGATGTTCATATCCCTAGCAAATAACAGAGACGTCGAGTTTCGGCTGGGATGGCATACGCTACGAAACATGGATAGTGATGAGGGAAGCTGGACCCTGGCGGAGCGTGATAGGAAAGAGCGTGAGTTCTTTTCTAAGGGTGCGTGGGCGGACATGTCGCCTTCGTGTGTTGGAATCAATTCACTGCGGAACCGCCTCAGCAAGGTGCTTCTGCGGCAAATCGCGGCGGAACTGCCAAGCCTGATTGATGAGATCAAGAACAAACAAGATAATTGCAATCAGCAGTTGATCAAGCTTGGTCAGCCGCGAACCACTCTGGATGAGCAGAAGACTTACCTTCTTAGGATCAGTCAATCGTTTCAGACCTTGGTCAAGGCAGCCGTCGATGGCACATACAATGAACCGTTCTTCGAGCGCGCCCAATCCTCTACAGGCCAACAAAAGCGTATTCGTTCACTTCTTCAGAACCTTAATGAAGAATTTGCGGAGCGGCTGAATAAACAGGGCCACTATCGTAATATCGTGGAACATAAGTCTAAAGATGAGGACTGCAAAGGGCAACTGTCGATCGCGCGAAGCGATTTCATTAATCACATCCAGGAGCTCATGAGACAAACAAGAGGGCGAGAGCTGCCAGGCACATTTAATCCGATGATCATCGGCGAACTATTCAAGGAGCAATGCGGCCCTTGGAAGGACATAACTCACCGACATATTCTTGAGACATGGGAGATCGTCGAGGAATTTTTATCACTTCTAACAAGCTATGTTGCTGACGAAGCCACTTCTGCGATCCTCTTTGACAGGGTCATCTCACCTGCACTGAATCAGCTCAAAAAGGCTTTGATAAAAGCATGCGAAGAACTAGTTGGAAATCACCAGCAAGGCCATCCAATCACGTACAATCACTACTTTACGGAGACGATACATAAAATTCGTGCGGAGAGGCGCGCGACTTCCGTGCGCGAAACGATTAAGGATTTCTTTGGGGTTACTGAAGAAAGACCAAAGTATGTGTATTTACAGAATGAGTACAATCTGGAGAAGCTGGTTCAATCACTTCTATCGTTCGATGAGCCGGATATGATGCGGTTTGCATCAGCCGAAGCTTTGGATTGCATGCTTGCTTATTACAAGGTACAGTCAACACCCGAACGCCAGGCCTCTCATATGACTCAGTACTAACTATTGTAGGTGGCCCTCAAACGCTTCATCGACGACGTTGCAGTTGAAGTCGTGGAGGTCAAACTGGTCCAGTCTCTACCTGATATATTTACACCCCTCAAAGTCTTCGAGATGCCGGCTGAGCTGGTATCGCGCATCGCCGGGGAATCCGATGAAAACCGTGCTATGCGGCAACAATTGAACAAGAAGTTACAAGTTCTTGACCAAGGCTTGTGGACTTGCCGACAATTTGTTAGTGACCGTGGCATTGGAATGAATGGTATCAAGGAAGGACGTCATTTGAACGCCAAGGCAGGAGAAGGAGATGAGCTTGGACTGTCGCAAACTGAGGAAGAGGACGATATCTCCTCGCAGGTCTACGTTGATCAAAGTGCCGAAGGTCCGTAACTACCACCTACTAGGGGTAACTGTCATAGTTGACTTTTAGATAGTGTCTAGTTTACAGGGCCAACCATCGGACTCTAGCGAGGACTATGGCGGGCCAGCCGAAGAGTCGCCGTCATTTGTGGAGGTGAACGCTTCCCCGGCTGAAACCAAGTTTTTGTCTGCAGAGTCCCCCGGAGCATCCAAAAAGAAAAGTAAGAAGAAGAAGGGGAAGATACAGCACCGTACCTAATGTCACATTCGTGCTTTGCTACGCAGGACCACGAAGAGCGATTGGCCCGGTCATACACACAACCATCAACCAGTATTACAACAAAAGACAAATAGTATATTGCTTAATTAACCAATTATGAACCCAAAACATAAAGTAGTTGTCAAGAGAGCGGCTCTGGTACAGGGACACTGCCCTTTTAGATGCACAGAACCGAACAAGGACACCCACCAACTCACACTAAACAAGTGGATATATTCTCGCAACTCGTAGAACGCCGTGCAACACAAAGCCAAAAAGGGAAACGTTGATCAGTATGCAAAACCAGTCAGAAAGTAGTCCGATTACACATCAACCAAAGGGATATGAAAGTCCATCCAAATCATACCCAAACATCAAGCACTCCACACCGTCACTCCGCATATTCCATCTGCCCCCGGCCATTATCGGTCAGACGCGCCTCCGGATCCAGCAGGACACGGAACTCCTGGTCACTCCGGTATGGCGGCGTCTCTTTAGCAGAGAACACCGCATTTTGCGCAATGCCAAATCGGAAATGCTGTTGCGCTCGCCGCTGTCGCGCTTCGACCCGGACCCGATACGCGTCATATGTCGCCTGGTCCAGCGTGGCGAAGAGATAGCGCGAATGCACACCTAACGCTTGCGCTCCTTTCTGTCCAAATCCAAATGAAGTCACCGAGAAGGCCTTAACTCCCGTAGTCTGAATGCTGCGACTGGGGTAAACCAAATAATCGTTCTGGAGGGCTGCGTCGATGTTGTCCGCATTGCGGTTGCCTGGAACCAAGCCGGTATTGAGCACTTGCAGGCCACCGTTGAGCATCCACGCTCCTGCAGCACCCTTCGAGTGTCCTGTAAGGTACTTCTGGAAGATACCCAGGGCGGGATTACCCTTCGTTCGACCTAGGTGATGCAGCTGTTGGCTAATCATGTTCGTCTCGTTCTTTTCGTTGAGCACGGTGGATGTTCCGTGGAACGAGACCACATCCAGATCGTTGATGGTTAGGTTCCAAGTTGCCAGGGCACCACGCAGCGGAGAGATCTCCGGGTCATTCTTCCAGAAGTGGTTACCAAACGTGTTCAATGCGTCCTTCTCCTGTATTCTAGCTTCGCGGCGTACATAGCGGAGGCGTTCATTGATCTCCTCAGTTCGCTCTTCTGCATAAGGGCTGGGACTGCGCTTGAGGTCCGCCAACTCTGCCTCAGCGATGTCAACTTCCATGTCGACGCGTTCCTTGATGTGCTGGAGTGACATGTTCAGTCTTCGGCGTCTGTATGAAATTTCCAACATTGGGGATGGGACTCGGTGTCGTGTCTCTCGTGCATTTGTAAGGAGACCCTTGCCGGGAGCAGGAACGGATCGCCCGATCTTGTCACTAGCCGTCCCGACCCATGCTATGATGCCCTGGATGGGAAGGCCCATGTCCAAGGCCAACTGGGCGGATGTGATCACCTGGATACCACTGCCTTGCGACTCGACAAATCCAGCACGTGTCGAAGCAGCCGGTCGCGACATCTCGCTAGGATCACGACCTTTCTCGAACTCTTCCTCACTACTCACCGTGGCTTTCATCTTCGCAAATTCATACGACACATCCTCGGAGAAGTCGTCGAAACCACCGACGAGACACATCTTGGCTTTGCCGGAGACGATTGTCTCGTAGCCGGATTCAAGTGATTCGATCGACGTTGCGCAAGCGCCGACCGGGGTGCGGATCGGACCAGTAGAGGACAGCAAGAGCATGTTGATCCATGCAGCCGTTGTGTTGATGAATGATTCTTGCAGAATATCGTTTTGAACCTGCTTCTCCACGAAGCGGTCCTTATGCAGCTTTCGGAGTGCTTTAACACCACCCAGCCCAGAGCCAATACAATTGCCGATCTCAGATACATGCAAATACTGGTATATCTCGAATGGGTCGCTGATTCCTGCGCTCAGAAGTGCTTCTACCGTTCCAATGAGAGCATATAGCGTGGCTGGATCTACTTGACTGGCGAGATCTTCAGTAAGCCCATACGTACGGGCATCCCACCCGGTCGGAATCTGACCGGCGACTGCTCGGTCGAATCGAAGTGCCTTCGGGATCATCAGGCAAGCTCCCTTGAGCAGACGGACGGTGTATTCCTCGCCTTCAGGATTGACTTCAATCTTATCGCCGTGTTCCAATCGGAGTTGCTCTGCAGTCTCCTTGGACGTCTTCAACGGAGGCATATCCTCATCGAGCACCACTTCCTGTAAGAACTTCTTCTTGTACGGATCGTAGCCGTCATTGATCTCTGGCTCAATGAGCCGAATGCCGGTGTGTGCCAAGATGTGCTCTTCGAAACGCTTCTTTACATCGACATCGCGAATAGGCTCATTGGTCTCTGCGACGATCCAGCCATGGTAATGCGGGTTCCCGTTCAGAGGTCCATTGTGATGCTTAATCAGACCCATGATCCAGGCCATCTCAATGCAGCCTTCTAGTGAGAACTCTCCATATGCCTCCATCTCCCAGCGCGTCCGGGCGTTGCCGTAGGGCCCGACTTCAGAGAACCCGGTGACAACGACCACTCGGTCTAGATCGACCATCCCGCGCAACTGACCAGCGAGAGGAAGGATTTCGGTCTGGTAGTCAGGTAGACGAGGAAACTCGAGTGCGAGCCTCGCCTTTTGTTCCCGCTCCTGAGGTGCTTCTTCTGATGATTTCCCAAGGGCAGCGCGCTCGAAGACCTCTTCCTTTGCTAGGGCCTCTCGGATCTCGCTGGTCTCTTTCTGCTTCTGACGGATGGAATCAACAGTCTCCTTGAAATTCGGGAAGTGGCCCATGCCGCCACTCAAGTCTGCCTGCACTGGTGTCACCTCGCATTCCGTTGCAATGGGCGAGGACATCAGGATCAGGATGTAGTGGGCCATTTCGACCTGGGAGAACGTTCTCACTCCCATCATCTCAATATCCTCTGCGACACTGTTATTGGCACTCATGAGTCCAGTTCCCCGCGTCCAGCCTATAATCGCACCGCAGATCGAAAGGTAGGGCCCCCATGACTCAGAGCTCCAGCGGTTGAACAAGGTCTCGAGAGCGAGCTTTGACTCTGGATAGAGGCCATCACCACCGAAAATACCGTGGTTCGGTGATAGTGGCAGAATTACCTGTGCGGGATGACTATCGAATCCTCTCGCTTGCTTCTGCTTCTTGATTGCTCCAAGCAACCTGATCGTGTTTGTCAGCATGATGCGATGTGCCAGCTCTGATTTAGAGTCGATGTCCTCAATCTGACGGCCCCCTTCTGGAATGGCTGCAAATGGCACAACATGGCTAAGATCCCATCCAAGGCCTTTGTCAGAATCATGTATGTGAGACACCAGGGACTCGAGGTCTTGCTGACTCGCCTGGTTGAACGGCAGGAGAATGAGTTGTGAGCCGCGAGCTCCTTCTTCAGCGTAGATCTGCTGGTACAACCGTGTCGTCGCTAGCGAGTAACTGCTGGTCGTTACGAGCACCCGAGCACCTCCTCTCAGAAGGCCGCGTACAATTTCGGTGCCGATAGAATCCCGTCCCGCACCAATGACAAGCACTTCTGCGTCTGAGAACGACAGGCATTGGTGATCCGTCTCGCGAAGGGTGGCCATAAAGGCTGCATTCAAGTCCGCTCGACTCTCCCAACCATGACCTCCCATAGACTTAAGGGTAGCTGGTGGCGCTGGGTCGACGGTCGCACGGGTGACCTCGGTATAGTGAATCTTTCCCTGGCTATCGATGGTTGTCTTCGGTGCGTCGACAATCAACCGGTGGGCAGCCAACGGCTGAGCACCTGACAACTGTGGGTTACATGCCAGCCGCAGCTGACGGAGAGCATCGCGGGCATGAATCGCTCGCGGATTCCGCAGTTTCAGGCACTGTGTCTCCAGGTATTCCAGCATTTGAACAAGCCTGGGATTAGACTTCCGAGCAATCCGTCCCATGATGGTTTCGATCTCGCGGCCAGTCAGCGCAATAGTCCCCGCCAGGATGCGTTGAAACATATCCACAGCGTCTTGCAGCGCCCAATTCCAGAACGAGTCGTATCTGCGGGCCTTGGCTATGGACAACATGGGCCTGATACCCGAGCCGTAAACCTCGCCATGCTCTGAAATCCAGAGCTGCAGCTCGTCCTGAAGCTCTGCTATGACCTCTGCGGCTTTTGTATTGGCCTTGTGTCCAGCCTGCAGGTCAACTCCAAGCAACTTTGCATACACTTCCAGCATGGCTTGAGCACGGTCATCCTGAGTCTTGGCCAGTGCCTTGACGGCCGTCTGATCTACAACGACCGGTCCGGATGATGCGCCGGCTCCGTCGGATGAAGTTCCTGCCGAAGATAGGTCAATCTTCGCATCCTTAGCATACTGGTGGACGATTTCGTCAAGGAAAGCATGAGCGGCGCTGGTATCCGGGAGTCGTGCGGCAGGCTGCTGGACGGCAGCACGTAGCAAAACTGCATCCTGGCGGCCTGTCTGTAAACCATATTTGTTAAGCAGGTGGGCCCGCACTTCACCCGACCCTAGACCAGCCGGCATTTTTGCCGACACCATTCGGTTGACTAGGGTTTGTGTGGTCTTTCCTAGGCCTTTCTTCCAAGAGCCTTGAGCTTCGATTGATTGGGCGAGCTCTGACAGTGGGGTATCTTCGGGGGCGTCTGGAATGGAGCCAAACTCGGCGCCGATATCTCCGACGATCTCATTTTCTAGAGTGGATCGGCCTGTCATGTGTTAGAATGGGTGTGGTCGTATAGATGAAATGGGTATAGCAGGAAGGGGGATTGATACTCACCTCCGACCAGTTTCTTGATAGTTTGACTCAGGTCAATGTCATGCAGTGACTTCTTCAGTTTGTGTGCAATGAGGGCAACAATGATGTCAATAGCTGCGATAGTCTTGTCTTCAATATTGGAAGAGGCTTGCCGCACTGGAGTGGGCTGGGGGGTGGTAGACTCAGTTGCCTTAGGGGGTGTGACAGGGGTGGTGGGCTGTGAGGGCTGTGCAGCAGGTGTGGATGCCTCTTTGGCAGTTTGGGCTGGTGCGACCTCGGCATCGCTTGATTCATAGTATATTTCTCGTGCATTCTTCTTATGACTCCATATCTCTCGTTCGATGGCAAGTGCAGCATCATGTACTTGGTACTTGGCCGCCAATGTCTTCTTAATCATGCCAAGCAAAGTCTCAGCAGGTCCGATCTCAATCAGTCGATCAACCTTTTGCTCCTGGAGCACGACGTCTTGTGTTTCGATCCTGTGGATACTTAGCAACTACACATCACTTTCGCCTTGCCAAGCGCCAATGATTCATAGTAACGTACCATCTGACCGGCGAAGCAAACTGGTACCTAGAAGAAAGCTATCAGATGCAATGCCTCAAAGCAATCAGAAGCCAACTCACGCAAGAAGCTCCGTCAGCAACACGTATGCCAGCTCCCGCTGGACCCTTGGGTGAATCTTCTCCTTGGATGCCATGTTGGCTCTGTGAGACAGCGTGTTTGATGGGAGCCAAGAGGTATTTCGAGGAAAACCATGCCCAGGATATATGTCGCACATGGGCGCTTCGAAGTCCAGTTCAACACTAAGACACGCACTGTGCCTTGCATGAGAGCGTGTTATCTCCCAGCGTGCTATCACGGCTGGCTCCGACACTTTGGCCCCAACTCCACCTACGAGGCTCGGAGTTCGTCAGCATGACTCGCGCTATGGTCAGCATCTAGGAACCTTGAGCTGAAAGTATCTGAGCGTTTCAGTGGATCGGAATCCCTGAAATCTGAGCGTAAATAGGGCTTAGTTTATTTCAGCTCCGGAAGACGATTCGTATCGGTATTTTACGAATGTTTCACCACTAGTATTGATACGCATCGTAACTTACGCTTGTATGTTTTATATTTCTGACCGTATCTTATCATACCGATCTATGTGGACATCGTGCTGATCCTGATCCCTTAGACAAGATTACCCAGGTGGTGGCTGTGTACCCTGATCCTTCACCACGTTTTCGAAATCAGTGGAGACATGCAGCTCGCCACGAGGAATGTGGAGCTCATCGGCGTATTTGCATGGATGAGCCAGGTGGATTGTGGTCCGACGATTGGCGTCATCTCACCCCTGCATGAGCTGCAGTCTTTGCTCAGTCCACTTCGTGAGGAAGAGCATGTTGGATGCTTGTCTTACGATGTCCGACGAGATCTTGTTGCTTCTTTGGCAGCGACAGAAAGCCATATTACCTGGGTGTCAAGGTTCTGTTCTGATTGCATCTTTAGCCAACGCTCTGTACTGAGTTCTTGTTGTCTGTCATCGTGTTTGAAGCCTTTGGCTGAGCCTGGCTTAACTGGTACTATGGTCGTCACATCTACATTCCAAGCCTATTGGCAGGTAGGCGTTTTCGCCATCTTTGGTGCTGCAGTTGCTTCGGTCAGTCTTCATGCTCCAAATCTATGTGCGTTACTTACATGCATAGACCTTTGTGTATGCGGTCTACCACCTATTCTTCCATCCACTTGCACACTTTCCAGGTCCGTTCTGGGCCAAGTTCACATGTCTCTACTCTGGCTATCATGCATGGAAAGGTGATTTGCATATTGACATGCAGCGTTGCCATGAGAAATATGGTATGTCCTCTGTTCGTCTGGCTGGTTGTGTTCCTAATTGTTCTAGGGGACTTTGTTCGCTATGCGCCGAACCAACTTTTGATCAACACATCCATTGGGCTTCATGGTACGTTGCCTTTGTATCCAACAGGCCCTAGCTAATAGCATAAGACATCTACGGCTTCGGACGCAACACTCAGAAGTCCAAGCTCTACAGTGCCATGGTCCACCGCGCCCCGAACACCCTCACCCTCATCGACAAGAAGGCACACGGCCGAAAGAGACGTATTATCAGTCAAGGTCTTTCTGATGCTGCACTAAGGCGGTATCAGCCTGCTATCCTCAAGCATATCAATGAACTTTGCGGCGCACTTGTGGGTAGCAAGCCCAGCGAGTGGTCTGTTCCACGGAATGTCGCACACTACTGTACGGTTCCTCCTTCCATGTCCAGATACTTACTAATAAACTCAGTCAACTTCCTTACCTTCGACATCATGTCCGATGTCCTCTTCGGAGAACACTACAACATGGTAACAAGCGAGGAGCACCGCTACGTCGTCAAAGCGATCGAGGACTCGAACGTCCGAACATCAGTCCTCGCTCAAGCCCCTATTCTTGCTTTCCGGCGCTGGGACCGTAAGATCTTCGCAGAGTCCATCCTTGCCAGAAACAAGTTCATCCAATTCGTAAACACCCTCCTTCAGCGGAGATTCAAATCTGCCAAGTCCGCCCGCCAGGACGTTTTCACCTTCCTGCTGGATGCAAAAGATCCCGAGACTCAGCAGAGTTTGTCCCTCGCTGAGATTGGTGCTGAAACAACCACTCTCGTTGTAGCCGGTACATATTCGTCCCCCTCCTTTCCCCATCATCTTGCTAACTTAGCTCGACGTATCCCAGGTTCCGACACCTCCTCCACAGCCTTCTCTTCCTGCCTCTTCTACCTCTCCCACAACAAGGACTGGTACAACCGCGTAGCAACCGAAATCCGAAACACCTTCTCCTCACCGGACGAAATTACCCTCGGTCCCCGCCTCAGCTCCTGCATCTACCTCCGTGCTTGCATCGATGAATCCCTTCGTATGTCACCTCCCGCCGGATCCGCCCTCTGGCGCGAAGTCGGCCCCGGCGGCGCCACCTTCGATGGCCACTTCATCCCCGCCGGCTGTGACGTCGGAACCGGTATCTACGCCATCCACCATAACGAGAACTACTATCCTGAGGCTTTCAGTTTCCGTCCTGAGCGATGGATTTTAGCTGGTGCGGAGGGCGATATTGAGGCCGTGGGTACGGCTGATAGAGACAGTCTGGCCAAGGCCCAGGGCGCATTTAATCCTTTCTCGATCGGACCGAGAGGATGTATTGGTAAGGGGCTGGCGTTGGCGGAGTTGACGCTGGGCATTGCCACGATGTTGTGGAGGTATGATTTTGTATTGAGTGAGGAGAAGGGTGTGACTCTTGGTGCGGGGAGGAAGGGGTTGGGGCCTGGAAGGGAGAGGGATAATGAGTACCAGCTGTATGATCATATCACGGCGTCGAAGGAGGGGCCGATGGTGTGTTTTAGGGAGAGGGTGTAGTTTATGGTGCGGATTGGTGGAAGGGTATGAGGGTTCAGTCTATGGATTTTGTGAATATTACAGGTTGGATTTGAGGGAAACATACGTGCTTATGTTGATTTTCGTAAAGAATGAGGTGCGACGTAATTAAATGTAATCTATGTGACCGTATTCATGCCTGAGACACTAGTAACGGTGTGTTGCCGTCCGTGCCGCTGTTGTAGTTGTCCTCCAAGAGCATGATGATGTTGACGCTCTGCTTCTTTACACATGTCTCATAAACTCCATCTACCACGATACTATGATTGTATTTAGTTCAATGGTACTCTAGAATGTTATTCTTCCCCTAGACCTGAGGTGATAAGCTCTTTTCTAGTAGTGTGACAGTGAAAGCTACCTCAGCTAAATACCTGCCAGTGTACCAGACACATATAAGTCTATATACTATTAAACGGTGCAACTGGACATTGATAGTGGCTTGTAAACGTCCTTAAAGTACATAGCTTGAGTAACATCAAGTAACCATAAGATGGATATCATGTTTGCAACAAGTGTATGACACGAATAGGTCCAAAATGTATAATTGATTAACATGCCTTATTACGTAATTTGAAGATAGCCCAACAAGATAAGACCCAATTTAATGAGCACCATTTGAAATACCATTCGCCTTCTTCTCACCCGCATACTTTTCATACACCGTCTCCGGTGCCTTCACAGCCTCTACCCACTCAGCAAACTCCTCACTAGTCTCTCCCCGCTGAATCTTCCTCAACCTCGTCAACAACTCCAAGCACAACGGCCCGCTCCCAAACTCGAGCTTCTCCCCAGTCGACCTCCGCGTAATCGACCGGATAGGAACCACGGCAGCTGCAGTTCCAGCCGCCATGACCTCAGTGAACTGGCCAAGTGTATCCCAAGGAACCTAAGCAGTCAGCACATACATGCCGCAAGGGTGAGAATAGAAACACATACGCTCCTCTTCTCCACCACCCAACCCAAACTTCTCGCAATTCCCTGCACCGAATCGCTCGTTACACTATCTATAACACACTTACTATCCGGCACAACCAGCCTAACCACCCCTTCGTCCTTAACAATACCCAGGAAGCTCGACGTTGAGAATTCATCCACCTCCGTCTGCGACTGACTATCCAAATGCAAAGTAAGCGGGAACCCCTCCTTTCTCGCCATTTCTGTATACTTCATCACAGGCGCATAGTTCCCGCCGACCTTCCCATGGCCCGTGCCGCGGGGCGCCGCACGATCAAACTCCTCAATGACTAGCGCATCCGCTGCTCCAGTACCGTGGTATGTGCCGAAGGGCTGCACATACACACAGAAGAGGTACTCGCGGGGCGGAGTGAGGGCGAAATGGCCCCCTGCGCCGAAGGCGAGCGGACGGATGTAGAGCGCTGCGTTAGTGGAGTGAGGTGGCACAAAGGCAGCATTCTCGGATACGGCGAGGCGGACGGCGTCGAGGAAGAGTGTATCCGGAACTGCAGGGATGGAGACTAGGTCGGCGGAGTGGGCCATGCGAGAGGCGTGCTTGTCAGGGCGGAAGAGGAGGATCTCTTCGTTGGCATTGCGGGTGGCTTTCAAACCTTCGTAGATTTGTTGGCCTATTGTGGTTAGTGACCATGGGAGGGGGTATAGGAGGGGATTGGGTATACCATAGTTGAGGCCCGGGGCGAGACCATGGATGCGGAGGTAGGGGTCTTTGACGAAGGTTGGGGCTTGCCAGGTTTGGGTTGTTGGGTCGAATTTGCATTCGACGTGGCCATTGACTGCCTGGGTTAGTTGTGATATATCGTTAGGGTTACAGATAGAATGTACCAATGTCGGTCACGGCGAGCCCAAGTTTCGACCAGTCTGTGGTGGTTAGTGATGATTGTGGTGGATGAATGAGGTGGATGTACCAAGGTCAGCTGCTGGAGGTGCGAAGGCCATTGTGCAGGTTACAGTGTACTTTGTGAAGCGTGCGGAAGGTGAGTATGGTAGAATGATTATGAGGATGCTACAAAGGCAAACGAATGACGAGATAAAAAGACCTGAGACTTACACTGCCGATGCGGTACCAAATGCGTTCCAATCTACAAGACCTGCCACGTGGTTGGCCCCATGCTGAGTGAACCATATACGCCCTTCCGCTCTCGTAAATGCAGCATCTTCGTGCGTTGAACAGATAAGCAATCTGATACATCATAAGCATCAGCCAAGTGTTTCATCCCGAAGCTGAAGCTCTCGTGTTCGGAGATTGTTGGCACATTGGCAAAGTTGTAGTTTCGGCAGGATCGAGCTCTGCTGCAGGTGCAGCTAACCTGACCTGGCTAGAAACGCGATCTGCGAATCGAGCGCAGTTACGAACGATATCGGAGGATATCGTTAGTGTCTCGCACGCTGACGTGAGACTAGCTCCAGTAGTATCCCTGTACAGCAACGTGCTTAGCTGTGTTTCTTATTCTCTCTCTTGGTTGGAATTGAGTTCCGCAGGAAGCCGATCAGGCCACGAGGTCCCAAATTGGTATTCTTACTAGTGCATTGTTATCATGTTCTAAGACCAAATTACTTACGATACATACAGACATACAGTACACATTGTATTACAGTCACTGAAATCAGACTCCACCCTAATTCTACGTTTCGCACTCCCAACTCATGTCAAGCATCCACATCCCCCTGGTAGATGCATCGAGATCCTTCAGATTTACGCTGATAATCGACAGGAAGCTAGCAGGAAGTCATAGAACCTCAATGATGCATCAACTATAGTAAATCCCATTCAATCTACCAATAACGCTGCTCTATTGCTTCCAAGATCCCCCGAGAAAAGAATTACCACACTTAGAGCCTAGCCCCCAGCTCATCAAACCGCACCTTCTCCCCACTTCCCAGAGAGTCCTGCAATGCCTTCGCAATTCTGACAGCCTCCACTGCACCCTGAATCCCCATAGGCAGCTCAGTATCATCCAAACAAGCCGCCGCAAACTCATTGACCTCGTCTACGAACGCCATCTCGAAGCGCTCATAGTAATGCGCCGGCAACTCGCGTCTAGCCCCAGTGCGATCAAAGATCCCCACCAGGTTCTTCTGCGCATGGCCATTGACCACTAACTTTCCCTCCGTTCCAATAATCTCCGTCGTATCTTCCTGCCCCGCCGCCATCATCCGCGAACAATACAGATACGCCACCCGGCCCCCATGGAACTCGATAATCCCCACCGCGTTATCCGCATCCCCGTAAGCCTTGAGCTCAGGATGCAGGGCCACGGTCCCACTAGCTACCACGCTCTTCACTTTGCTGTCAGCCCCAAAGAACCACAGGATCAGGTCGATGTCGTGGACGGAGCAGTCGCAGAAGATCCCGCCTGAGGTGGCGGCGAAATTCACGAAGGCACCGGTGGGGTCAATCTTGTCGCATGTTTGGCTGCGAATGATGGCGGGCGTGCCGATGAGGCCCGCTCTCATCTTGGAGTAGGCGTCTCTGTATGAGACGTCGAAGCGACGGGAAAATCCGCACATGACTTTTAGCTCGGGATGGAGGGTTGCCGCGTCGGCGACGGATTGGCACTAAGTTCTGACCGTTAGTAACAAACGTTGACATGAAAAAATCCGAAATAAACATACAATAGCGGCGTCTGTTGAGAGGGGCTTCTCGCAGAGAACATGCTTTCCCGCTTCGATGGCTTTGATAGCTTGTTCGGCGTGCACGGTGGTAATGGTGGAGATGAGCACAGCTTCAAGGCCGCTGTGGCCTAGCATAGCATCGTAGTCTGAGTAGATGGTCACTCCGTAGGGAACCAGGTTGGCGTCAGCCCATTCGGCCTCAACAGGGTCTGGGGTGAAAGCAGCCACCAGGGAGGACCGGGGGGACCGGTGCAGGATGTTGAGGGCGTGACGTTTGCCCATGCGACCTAGACCGGCACAGGCGATCTGAAGTGTACGAGGAGCCATTGCTGTAGTGAGAATATTTTCAATTGAAGATTGGATGTTGAGGTAGGGAGATGTGGACAGAAAGGAACTGAGATACTTATATTGACTGGCCAAGCCTTTAGCCTAGCTAGGATTGAGATGGAGGTCGATGAGGCATGCAATGACGGATCCGACCCGCCTCGCTGATAGGAATAAAATCGATGGGATATACGCAACCTGTTGGGATATCGTGAGCACTGTTTGGTGTTTGAGGCATGCATGAGTCAGCTCGGGATGTGTTGTACGTCGTGTTTGAATTCATGCCTCGGTTGTGATCCCTGCAGTAGACAAAAGAATAACAGATCAGGCCCACATAGTCGGGCAGCTCAGCCGAAGTGCAGCGCACAAATTCTTCGATAAAGAGGAGATGCCCCCGTCACAAGGGGGCTCCATCGTGGTTTCAAGATTGGAAAATCCATTGATCGAGCTTACTCTTTACTGACAGGAGACCTCATGAACGGTCCGTGCTGCCATATCAATGCTGTGTCAATTGGTACCCCCTCCTTCACCGTTGATTGAATAAGAGGACAGCGTTGATATTCGGCTAATCTTCAATTCCAGCAATCCACAACTTATCTTGCAGAACCAGAAGATGAGCCTGGAGCGCTGGAACATCAAGAAAGTAGCAAGGTACATAGTAGACGTGTACAATCTAGTTAGCGTTTGCTTCCTTACATTTGTGCTGGAAGACGCACTGCAGAACGCTGTGAATGATTTATTCCGCTTGCTGAGCTGGTATTCCTTGACACTAAATTCTCATGTATGTAAACCAACGTACCCACAGAACCAGGCATTTACACCCACTGGACTGGCGTCGATGCGTTATCCCAGCGGATCGAAAAAGCGCGACCAAATTGATAGCCAAATGACAGGAAAGAGCCTTGAGGATAGTAAAGGTGTTTCTAGTCTGCATGTCGCTTGGGTCCACACGAATAAATTGAACGCAAACAATCACGGACTATCTCTGGGTACAGGTTTCAAGTACACTTTCAGCGGCCGTTTCTGCCACATCAGAAAGTTCTTCTGCTGGATCCAGTCATGGCAGTCCTCCGAGATAACCATGTCAAAGTTAAACGTGATCAAGGCGAGAATGAGACGCATCTCGCTGTATGCAAGGCTAAAGAAAAAACTTAGTCACACCACGGGATTGGAGCAAGAGGTTGAATTGAAACTTACTTTCTCCCCAGGCAATTTCTTGGACCCACATGGAATGGCTGAAAAACGTCACGACGATCATTCGCGAACTGTGGGCTGCCCATGAAACGCTCGGGATGATATGAGTTGGGGTCGGTGAAGTGCTTTTCACGATGATAGAGTGCCCACTGGTGCATTGACACATAAGTCTGTGTAACATGTCAGAAACGTTCTGGAAAATAGGACATCATAGATAGACCCACGTTTGCTGGTATATAGTGCCCAAGCACCGTGCACCCTCCTCGCGGGCACATGCGCGGGAGACCGTTTGCTATGGGTGGGTACATACGCAGACCTTCATCGAGACACGCGAGCATATAGGATAATTTGTTAACACTGATCAGGTTGATCTCATCTTGGCTGCGAAAAGTGGACCGAACTTCGTCCCTCAGCTTTTGATGAGCTCCAGGGTTCTCGAGAAGGAAATAGGTGACTCCACTCAACAAAGATGCTGTGGTCTCCGACCCTCCAATAATCAGAATCTCGGCGTTAGCGATCAGGTGATCCATGCTAAGGCCCTATATGTATGAGTGAGAATAAATCTTTGGCAAGCGTGATCCTTTGTAGCTTACCAAATCTTCTTTTTTCTTTAGCAGACTGTTGATCAGATCCGGTCGATTTTCGGTAATAGCCAATCGGCGGAGCATCTTAGTCGTGGTAAGGGCTTTATGCTTCTTCTGGGCGTCCTGGAGCGATTTCGGAACCAACAGCAATAGAAGTGTTCTGAGCATGGGGTAGAACGATATTGACTGGAGTATAATTCCCAACCGTCCCGATTCAAATATACTTCTGATCCAAGAATCATATTTTGCATTTTCCAAACAACCAAACGCTTCACCAAATGCAAGATCACCAATGATATCAAAGGTGGTGAAATTGTACCAGTCGGAAAGGGCCACGGGTTGTCCACTTTTACTATGCACATGCAATTTCTCCAAAAGCAAATCAGTGTATTTGCGAATCAAGGGCTCCTGATCTCGCATTGACTTCTCCGAGAAACCATGAGCCATGGCGCGACGCAGACATTTATGCTGATCTCGCTCTTCGTTGACAATGTGTCGTGCTTCGGGAAACGGTCGGTAAAACCAATCGGCTTTGCCCAGCTCTTCCTCGCCGTTCTTGTGGCCCATGATGTCCTTCCAGGCGTCCGGATGCGAGAACGCAAGTTCATCAGGTGCAATGCGGACAATGTCCCCATAACGATCATGGAGGTCCAACATGTGGAATGGGAGCGTCCCTAGGAGTGCATAGTAGCAATAGGGAAGGCGAGAAAGGGCATGGGAGACCGGGCCCGGGAACCGACTGAGTGGGTGAAAGAAGACATTATAGACAATTTTGGTGACATAATAGATGATGACCTGCGCAGGATAGTTAGATTTAGTGTTGTATTTATAGCAAGGAAGAGATAATACCGTGGAAAGAAGTACTGCCAACCCCGTGCTACCGTCAATTAGAATTAGATTGTTCGTTGTGAGCATGTTCAGCAGTGTGACGACCATCCGCCAGTGGATGATAGAATATTCCAGGTAAGGTTGTATCGGCCATATTTATATAAAGTAGGAGGTGCTTTTAATGGATGTATTTGGAGACATGCGCAGGCTGCCACAATTCAAAGTCCAGAATTATCTGAGAATAGAAACGCGGGTGGAGGCAAGCAAATAAACCTTCAATTAAAGTTCCTACAGAAAAAATGGAAAGCGAGTTCGAATGCGAACCCGAACCCGAACCCGAAGCCAACCCGAAATGTGGAACCCTGAAACACATTCTAACAACAAGATCTGCACGACGTTGATGGTGAACAAGCCAACCATATCTCGCCAAAAAGCTGTTCCCGTAGTTAAAGTAGATCCGTGGAGTTCTGGACCATCAAGGGCATCCTAAAAACTGCCGTTGTAGCCAAATTCCTTCGTCTTCATCTCTCAGCAGGAAAAGGGCAGAATCAGGCATAGTTTGTACTTGTTACATCCGCTGTTCAGAAGGTTAATTCGACTGCCTAGTTACAAGAAGACGTATATATGTATAGACCAATGCGTCGCTCACTCCTCGCGGTCTACATCTTACAAGGAAAGTTATTCTCAACAACCTCTTCCATTGTGAACAACTTCCAATCATGACTTCTACGCAATGCGAATTGTATTTGTATACTCCTAGCCTTGCATTGGCAATTATCGCAGTTATTCTATTCTCTACCCTGACTACCATCCACATATACCGCATGATTGAGTCAAAAGCGTGGTTCGGCATATTCTTCGTCCTCGGTGGTCTGGGTAAGTATCCCGATCACTGATGCCCTCTTACTTCATTAACAACCTGTAGCACAATTGGTCGGATATACAGCGCGATCCTTTTCGACGCAAGATGTTTGCGATAGGGCCACGTACGGTGTGCAATCAGTTGCACTGTTGATGGGACCGACATTGATAATGTTTTCCGTCAACCTCACTCAAAGCGAATTTGTTAACGTGCTCGATGCCGAACAATTTTGTTGGCTCCCACTGGCGTGGCAGAGGGGCGCCTATCCCGCTCTGAACGCAATTTTGATGGTCGTTCAGCTTGTTGGAGGGTGCATGACAGTCTCATCCTCGACTGCAACGGTGGCGACGGGGACGAAGCTAACAATTGCTTTATACGTGATCCAGACAGTTTTCTGGGGATTCACTATGGCAGAAAATATCTGGATGAGCTATCGCTTGGGACGCCATCCTACAGCTGCTAGTAGCTGCGTGCTGGCTAGCTGGAAGATGTGGAACCAATTGATCCCCTTAGCAGGCTCAATCATTGCCACTGGACGCAACGTGATGCGGCTGACAATGGCGGGCGGCATTGAGTTTCTCGTGGACTATGAATGGCCTTCGTACGCATTTGATGGGTATCAAATGGTCGTGGTTTTAGGTGCGTGGGGGATCTTGTACTTACCGGGGAAGTGTCGGGAACTTTCTACTCGAGTGCGCTATACAAACCTCACTCGGCTGAGAGAGTGAGAGAGTGGTGGATGAAGTGTAAGAGAGATTTTGGCTCATTTGTGAGATTTGATTGCTCGTTTTTGGTGTTGGTAACATACGGAACGGGAATTCGCTGGCACAGCATTATTCTGCAATGAAACCTTTTTGTACCTGCTTTCCGCGAGCTATTTCTACTTTATTATCCCAACATTTCCGATAGCACATGCACATAACAAGCTAAGGTTGCTGTGTGTTTATATCTTGGGCGGTTAGAGAGTATTTCAAGCAAGGATTATAGTATCTTGAATTTACCGATTTCTTATTTCCGTAATGCCAAAGATTGAATGAGCCAATGCATTCCCAAGATTGCAACTTATCAATGGCAACGGACGAAAAGCATCTAGCCCTACGCCCGTTTATTTGCAATCCTAATTGACAAATCCTCCAAAGACGGCACTGTATCAAATCAAAAATAGAGACATCAGCGCCCATCTGCGACGATCAAATTGCGCAGTTCAACCGCCGCCAGCGAGTCCACACCATAGGAGGAGATATCCTGAGCAGCAGACATCCTTCGACCACCAGCCCAAATATGCTAGCCAATTTCCTCATCAGCCCCTGGCAGATAAGATGATACCGCAACTTGCCCTGTTGCGTATTACCTCCCTGGTGGAACTATGGTTTCCACTCAAGTGTGTGCACTGCATCGCAATGAGGCTATCTTTCAGAATTCAGAAAGGGATATCCCCGTCACCCCTAACATACGACTATATCTGGAAATGCTGTACATGCTAATGGAATATTTATCCACTTGAAGGTTCGACCCTCGTTGATGGGAGTCTCCGACCCATGAGATGAAAGACGCCTACATGCCTTCGGTGGCACCTCCAGGAGTAAGCCGCCGTTTACTACCGAAACACTCATCCATTATCTCACCTATCGTCAACCACATCAGTCGAGTATAGTGTGTATCGGTAATAGTCTCACGTTAACGGAGATCCGACTGACCACGGCCCTCTTCCTACGTCAATTTCCCGAGGTTCACATGTCGCGTCGGAATAGCATGCGGGATGAGATTTGGCATAGGAGCAGTACTTGATCATGGCATCAAAGGGCCATCGCTTGCTTGTGGAAGCCTGAGTTGACTTCCTCCACAGTATCGCTAAAAAAATGAGAACCATATGGTGTAAGAGGCTTAAGTGGCAGGTTGATGTTGTTTGCAAATACATAGACACGGTCATATAGGTGGTTCAAGAACCTTAAAATCTACATTCACGAAAGAATATGACTGCAAGCCTCATATTGTAGTCAGTATCTAACAATAATTTTTCTAATTCTTCGTCAACTCGGCCACCCGCACCTCAAACACCTTAGCCGTCTCCCTCATCATAGTATCAATGTCATAGTCCCAGATACGGTGAGATCGCCAATACACCTCATCATGGCATATAGAGGCATCAGGACCGACCTCATTATCCTGCCATTCGTAAAAATTACCAATAATGCGACTGCTTTCAACCAGCCACTGCGCACGCTCGCGACGAACAGCATCATAAGTCTCAAATGCGGTTGTTATTAGAGCGGCTTTCCCCTTGGGGTCACATTTCGTCGCGTCCACTCTCTTCGCACCCAGGTCAAGCACCGCACACAGCACAGCCACGTCTTCTACAGCATAGCCCGCACCCGCGCCGTGATGCGGAGCCGCCGCATGAGCTGCATCGCCGGCTATACAGACAGGTCCTCGGGAATAGGTATTTGGAGGATGATCGTACGTATCAAAAACAGCCCATTGATTAATAGGATCGGGAAGCAGGTCGATTATGGTGCGCATCGTAGGGCCAAAGCGAGAAAAGGCAGCCGCCACATCGGTCTCATTCCTCTGAGCCGTCCAACGATCAGCATATGGCCAGGGGTTAGGGTCTGTGACGAAGGCGACGACATTCAACAGTGATCCGTGGGCAATGGGGAAGGTCAGAGCATGGGCATCAGGACCGAGGTGCATGAAGCGCGTCGCCACTTTAGCATCGCCCAGTGCTTCCCTGGCGCGATCCATCGGGATAAGGCCGCGCGCCGCATATTTATGGCTGTAATGAGCCGATGCTGCTGGGTGGTCTTCACCGAAGAGAATCTGGCGAACACGCGACCGGATCCCGTCGCAGCCGATCACTGCATGAGCTGTAACTGTCGTGCCATCTTGGAAACGGAGTAGCTGGCCGAGTCTATTATCTGCTGCGGGCTCCAAAGTATCCAGCGCCTTGTAGAAGGTAACAATACCCTCAGGGAGTAGACGTGCTAGCTCTCCCAACAATTGGGCACGGTGACAGCCCTCGAAACCACGCTCGCCTAGGTAGATCTTGAAAAGCAGCTATTCCTCGGTCTCCCGCGGGTCGGTACCGGTCTCGTTGAATGCGTCCACCCACTGGAACCAGTCTGAAGCATTAGGGGTAGCGACGCGTTTGAATGCAGCATGGATACGCGGGTCGACCACTTTCATTGCCCATTCGGCGTTGGGAGTGAAGCCGATGCCCGCTCCGATTTCGTGAAAGTCGCGGGCTCGCTCGTAGACGCGGACGGGGAATGCCGCGAGACAGGAGTCCCAAGGCCAGGGTGATACCCGTGATTCCGGCCCCGATGATGGCAATTTCGAATTTGTTTGTATCCATCTTGCTGGCGTATGAATTAAATGGGGTAAGTTGTTGGGAAGCGACACATCTATCCCTCCAATATTCGTGGTGGGGTGCTAGATGGCTGTTTATCGATAGGGTATAAGATTTTAGTGCTTACTGCCCAGATGACGACTGCGTTAATTAAGGGGATCACTGGATTTACATAAGAGTTTTGTATTGGTTTCATTATTGACAGGAGTTATGGGCATGACCCTAGGAGGTGGTATTGATAGTCTGCAAGGGCTGCATGGGTTGCATAGGTTGCTCCTAAGTTCGCTCGAGACTGTTCGACTAGTCACCGCGATGGGAGACCTTATCGAAGTCTCTGACACAAAATATCCCGAGCTTTGCGTGGGCCTGCCCTTTGCCGGGTCCAACTTTCCTTGGAGTTGTTACCACGGCTACCTGTTGCACACATCGTGCAACCAATGGGGGTCTTGTCACCAATGTAAACCTCATCTTTGTTGCTACCGAGCACGCTGCTATTCTGCAGGCACTGAGCTCTGTCGATGAGACGCTTCCGCCTGAACTGGAACTAACTCCGGCGGTGGCCTATAACCGGACCATTGGCCAGGTGAGCATTGGTCAAGATAATTCCTCCTCGACCACGGTACTAATTATGGGAAAGCCACTTGTGCCGGCGAATACTATATGCTACGGCCCTCAAGAACAAGTGTTGGGGCTATTGAGCCCCTTCAACAGTCTCCTCCCGGTTATGTCTTGCAGTGTAACCTTGCCCTGAAAGGCCCTGCTCGACACCACCTTCTTTGGCTTAGCAGCCCAGGAAGTAGGGGCCTGCTCTAAATACCAAGCTGTCAATGTCTACAGTATTGGCTCTCCCACATTGACACATCTGGCTGGGAGTCGTACATGAAGCACTTATTGCAATTCTATCGCCATAATTCCACCTACGATGGACGCTTTCTTTTCCAACGCTAACCCACTTAAGCGGCCCTAGCCATGCCGTAATCGGATATGGCCTACCCCCACCAACAGATAAAGATGCATATGTAAGGGGCTCCCAGCCACAAAGACTTTGTGCAGAAATTGACGCTCAAGCCACAGCAATCTCGAGTGATGGCACACAGGACCCTGCCTTGAAGACCCAGTCAACGCCTTCTTTCAAGAGTATCGCCGCCATTTCCAGCATTCCAGCGGCTTCGACAAACTGGCCGTTTATGTGAATTATGCTCATAGCGATGAGGGGCCAGATGTATGGCATACGCCGGAAAGCTGGGCGATCTGACTCGGCTGAAGCAAGCCTGGGATCCTGAAGAGCGATTCAGCTGGAGTAATCCTGTTCCTTCATAGGATGAGTCGTTAGAGCTGCAGTGTCACTGAATGTACATACCAGGAGCTGATTTTCGGCGAATGGAGTGGTGGGCTTTTGCCAAGCTTTCCTACTCGGATCGTACTACTCCGCACAGTTGCGCCAGCAGTCTTCACCCGGAGTTTACGATCGGACTTTGGACCTGAGAGCGATCGGCATTCATTGCTAGCCTGTCAATTCCCAAACCTCGGACTAATTCACATGACCATAAGCTAGGGCATATAGGCCCAGTCTACCCCTCTCGTACTACATGACTTTATTCCCACTTAAGTTCTCCCCGCCTCTCACCACCATGTATTTTCAAGGCGAGGGCAGCATTGACATTCCCGTGCAAGACATCATTTCCTGGATTTTCGACGAAGAACGATATGACATCGACAAGCCAGTAAGCCTATAATCTCCCTCCAATGGCAAAATGCCGCTCATGCAACACTGCAGGTCTACATCGATGCCTCCGATACGAGCCGTTCCATTTCCTGGCGACAAGCCCGCATTCTGGTGCGTCAGTTGGCCGCTGGATTCAAAGCAGCGGGTCTGAAGGACGGCGATTGTGTGTGCCTTCACTCATTCAATGATGTATGCACTCCAGCACAGAATATTTCGTCCCCTCCGACGGAATTCCAGTCCACTCACATAATGATCAGATCTATTACAGCATTCTTGTGCTCGGAATAATCGCAGCCGGGGGAATATACATGGGCACCAATCCGAGCTATACATCCCACGAACTCGGCTATCACCTCCGAGCAGCACAGGTTAAATTCGTCATCAGTGAACCAGAGATGCTAGATCGCATGATCCCCGCCGCTGAAGGCAACGGTATTCCGCAAGACCGCATCTGGGCCTTCACAACGCGCGAGTCGCAGGTTCCAGCGACGACGGGACTTGCTCCTTGGACTGCGTTGCTGAAACACGGCGAAGCCGACTGGCGCCGTCTTAATGATCCCAGTCAAGCGAAAACCACCGTAGTAGCGAGACTGTTCAGCTCCGGTACGACTGGTCTCCCTAAACCCGTGGATTTTACCCACTACAATCTGATCGCACAACATACGCTGGTGTACGATGCACATCCCGTCCCATTTGAGGTCAGAACACCTCCATCCCATCCCCAAGTCGCATATAATCCCCACCTAACAACTACTAGGCACGCCGAATCCTCTATCTGCCCTTCTTCCACGCCGCCGCAGCCCCATCCGCACACTTCAGCATCCTCCGTCTTGGCGATCCATCCTACGTCCTTCGCCGCTTCGAGCCAGACCTCTTCTTAACCACTGTTGACAAACAAAAGATTACCGAATGCACGGCCGTCCCGCCAATTATTCATGCGATACTCGCCCAGTCCACGACCTCGAAAAACTCCAGGTCATTACAATCACTAAAAGTCATCCGCTGCGGCGCCGCCCCACTAGACAAAACAACTCAAGCACGTCTTCAGGCCCTCCTCTCCCTAGACGCAACCTTCACCCAAGTCTGGGGCATGACGGAAGCCTCCTGCATCGCGACCATGATACCCTACCCTGAACCAGACGACACAGGGAGTGTGGGCCGGTTACTCCCCGGTATAGAAGCGAAGATAATCGACTCGTACGGGAATGATATCACTGCTCTTGACACAACAGGTGAGGTCTGTCTACGGGGCCCTACCATCGTACGCGGATACTTCAACCTCCCTTCCGCCAATGAGAACGCGTTCGATAAAGATGGGTTCTATAGAACAGGCGACTTAGGGTACTGCGACGGCAAGACAAGAAAGTGGTATCTGCTCGATCGGAAGAAGGATATTATCAAGGTTCGCGGATTCCAGGTTGCGCCGGCGGAGGTGGAGGGCGTACTGCGGAATCATCCGCGCATTCGGGATGTCGCGGTGGTGGGAGTCTATAATGCCGAAGCAAAGACAGAGTATCCGAAGGCGTATGTTGTGAGAGAGGATCAGTCGCTAAATGAGGATGAGGTGAAGGAGTACGTGGCGCAGCGGCTGGCAAAGTATAAGAGGTTGGATGGTGGGGTGCGGTTTGTGGATGCGATTCCGCGTAATGCCAGTGGGAAAATTTTGAAGCGGTTATTAGAGGATACGAGAGAGATGAAGTTGTAGATCGGTGACGGGAAGGCAAAAGAGATAGAGGTTCCTATTGACATCTACAGCAGGTAGGTTGCCAACTATGCGGCTTCTGCTCCTGACTACGTCTTCATAATTCCATAGGAGCGCAATCATCCCAAAGTACTGAGAAGGCTATAACCACTATGAAAAAGAACACGGTATTGATTCTTAATTCGACCAGATCCTTCCTACAGTCTTGCTTGGACCAAGCGTGTAGTATCCATTTACCTGGCCCTTCGAGGCTTATCTGACAGTGTACTTCTAAAATATCTACAACTGAGCCCGCTCCATCATCGAGGTCACTGCATCTCCCACACAAGTGTTCAAATCGCGGAAAGTCATTCCCAGCATCTTGCGCGACTTGGAGTTATCAAATCCAAAAATAGGCTGGGGCAGGTCATCGGGCATATCGCTCGGAGGCAGCTGGTGAGCCAATTCCGGGTGCGTGGCACGAATAGCCTCCGCAACTTGCTTGTTCGAGAAGTGGCCAGCCACGGTAAAGAAGCGATGTCCACTGACCTCGGGCAACTCCAGCGCTTTACGATGAGCGAACGCAACATCACGGACATCCACGAAAGTGAAAGGAATGGCGATAGGCGCGCCCCCATCTTTCCATTTTCCGAGCATCAGGTCACGGATAATGTGGTTTGAGGTGTTCAGGGCTTTGAGATCCGTGACGTGTCGTGGCTTTGGTCCGAACACCAGCGGGGGGTTAATAGTGACAAGGTCGAAGTTCGGCTTCTCTTTCTCGACGAATTCAAAGGCGGCGCGCTCAGCAAATATCTTCCGCTCTGTGTCAGTAGGGGATAGTGTCGTGCGGTGATAAATGGGCCCATACCTTGCTCGCGCGATATGTAACCTCCGGTGCCATGGCCTCCTCCCAGGTCACCGATCCATAGCTGGTCTCATCGTACACCTCTGGGTGGTTGGGAGGAGTTACAATTGTAGCCGAAGAGGAAGTCACAACCACTCGCTTGACGGTCTGTGCGTAAGCCTTGATGGAGGTCAGCAGTCCGGTGGTACCTTTGATTGCTGGGTCAAGGAAGTCCGTTTTAGGATCGGTGTAGTTGAAATGATAGGGCGAGGCCGTGTGGACGACCAAGTCTAGGTCAGAAATGGATTGGATAGCCTGGTCTTCCATGTTAGCCGGCACTTGGAGTATCTGCTTAGCCGTGTAGAAGAGTGAGGGTTACCTCATCATAGGCCCCATCTTTGGCAATATCCTCCACCACCACGTACGAAGCAGCCTGATCGCCGGTATTTGACAACGATTCGAGAAGCTGGCGGCCCTTGTCGTGTGTGCGAACAGTCACTACCACTTGATACCTAGGATACGTCAGCGTTGTGAGCAGAAGGATTTCCGTTTGGTGAGAATGCTTGCTTACCCAGCGTCCAGCAGCTCTGTCAGAATGTGCGAGGCGATGAAGCCTGTGCCACCTACATATCCAGGAAAGTTGGTTCATCTGCTGCAAAAGCATGGCAATAGTGGATTCCACTGACCTGTAAGTAGTACCTTTTTCACGAGAGAACCCATCGTGAGCAGCCAGTGAACAAGTACAGAGCTTCTGGTTGTGTGTGTTTCCTGCTACAGGGCGATACTGTCTAAAAAAGGGTTGAAATATATCACTGCTCATGGCGGTGTGGGGAAGTTCCATTTTCAGCTCGGACAAAATATTCTGGGGTGAGCAGTCGTGAAGGATGAACTGTCAGAGATCGCTGCATATGCTCGGATACCCAAAGACATGGCAAGTCCGTATGAGAAACTCCGGGTGTGCCCGATCTGTTGCCCATTTATCCATTATCCTATTGGATGTCCGCGGGAAAGCAACAATTAGGAGGGCTATAGTAGAAGATCATATAGACCCATAGAAATAAGTGCATTATCCATACCTACAGTAATCGCCTCCAGCTCGGGCCCTTCGACCCAGAAGCCGAGTTCGTCAGTAAGAACCAAAGCATTGAACGGTTCCAGATCCGAAAAGAAGACCTCAGTCGGTACGGGCTTATCCTCGGTAAACTGCCAGTACTGCAGGTCTACAGCCACATCATGCTTTCTTTTGCCATGCCCGAGGGGGTGTCACAAGACACTATCATCGCCGATCCCGAGGCTGCAGTGCGCCAGATCCGATCCCATGTGCCCTGGATGGCCGGCAAAGTTGTTAATGTTGGTAAAGGCCCGGGAAATCTAGAGCGATATGTTGTTGCTCCACGCCCACCCCCAGATCCTCTGATTGTGGTGCGCGACTTCGCACGCCTTCCCTCTTGATTCGGAAATTCAATGTGTAAAGGCACCCATTTCCCATATTAGACTCGCGTCTACTATCCCCAACAAATGCCTTTCCCCCGCGCTTCAAGGATTTTGAAGAGGACACGTTTCGGGTAATCCGCCTTCAGACCAGCTTCGTCGAAGGGGGGAGTCTGAATAGACTTTGTCACCCAGCATAACATGACCGATGCAGGCGGCCTTTTCGGCTTTGCCCGCCTGGTCTCCGTGGCTATGTGGGAAGAACAGTTTTCCGACTCCCTCTTAGAGCAGGTCAATCGCGATCGACACAGCCTCATCCCGCTTTCGAGCCCGGGTGAACCCATATTAGATCACTCCCACCATACCCGTCTCCCAATCACCGATGCGCAGCCCGTCGTGCGCCCTGATCAGCCCAGTGGCATTTTCTTGCGCTTTACCGCTGCCAATATGGCTGAGCTGAAGGTCGTCGCTAGTCAGTCTATGACCCCAGACCCATATGTGCCCTACAGTACAACCGATGATGCCGTCAGTGCTTTCTGTTGGAAGAAGTACATATCAATTCGGCATCGGCGATGGAACACGCCAGGCGCGCGCTCCCCGTTCTCGCGAGCCATAGACGGCCGAGAAGTACTAGGGGTTCCGGCTCGAATGTATGAGGGATCCGGTTCACAATGTCACGACTTGACTCACATCCCAGGAGCTGGTTGATCTCCCGCTTGGCGAAGCTGCTCGCCACATGCGCCGTGAACTGAACCGGGCGAATACCGCTTACCATGTGTGGAGCTTTGCGACATTCATCACGCAGAAGCCTGACGAATCTACCATTGCGGTGGGCGCTTCAACCCAAACACGGACGTGGGATCCTCATCGGTGCTACGCGTGGATCTGTTCTCGATGTTTGGAAAGCTCGGGGGACCTGACTTTCCTGGCATCCAATTTCTCAGTCTGTTGTACTTTCCTTCGCAGAATCCTCGTGGAGACTGTGACTTGTTAACTGACTGATGCTGATATGGAGGCTTCAAATCAGAGCCTGGAGTAGACTTCCATGGTTTAGTACATTGGGTAAAAGGCACTTCACAAAACTCCGATTCAGGGCTTGTTGAAACTCCGTGTGGTAGAGTAGTAGGTAGCCAGTCAAGAACTGTCAAGACCATTATCATCTCGTATCTCACAGACAAGCAAGAGCTCACTAACCATTGTTCAAGTAAGTCTGGCGCGTGGAATGTTTCTCTGCCCCCACCTAGCAGGTGGCACCCATGTGGCATTTGTATCTAGACCTAGGCCTACAGCTTTAGCCGCAACCTCTGTTTTTTTATATTCATAAGTCCCCTCTTCCTCCACGGGACTGGCACTAACGCCCGCATCTACCACGGCCAATGCAGGGTCTCAAGCACATTGCTAAGCCCTCACATCCGGCTCAGCTTCGCGGAAGCTCCCGTCCCCTCCCAGCCAGGGCCGGACGTAGTGTCCGTCTATAGACACTTCGGTGACTTCAAGGGCTGGATCCCGATGCCGCTGGATCCCTCAATCTCACCCACCATCGTTGCAGAAAAGATCATTAAGTCCCTCCGTCGGACAAAAGAAGATGACGATCGTTCAGGTGCAAATGGGTGTGGGTTTCCGTGTTTGGATTCAGTCAGGCCGCCAGACTAGCTGCTAGTCTGCTCTTCCAGAAACGGGACTAGGCTGGTCGGAGGGTATGGTGAAATCATCTTTCGCTTCGCTGTCTTGTTTGCCGGGAGGGACCCGATGATTTCTGTTGATGTAAATGCTATGACGTCGGTGCCTTCGGCAGTCTTATCTTTGCCTACGATACATATCCATGGGCTGCAGGATGTTAGAATACCATCGTAAGCTTCTGGAGAGGTAATGCGATCATCAGGAGGCTTCTTTGATCGAATGGGAGGGGAATTATCGGGTGCCCATCAAATTGAAGGATGCTCGTATGGTGATGGAGGACATTTTGAGGGTTGCGCAGAAGATAGGTTCCGTAGCACCTTCGGCGATGCAAGGGGGGATGGCATCTTGATGGCGGCGCCATCCCTTTGAATCGTTAAGGGATGGATTTTGCATTGCCCTTCATATAGGACTGGATTGAGCCGCCCTCGTGGTAGACAATCTACTGATATACTCTGAAAATTGCTCATAGGCGACAAATCTTATGGCTGATCCGTAGAATGCTTGTTTGTGGTAGCTCCAGATCAATCCTGCATGTGTGGGGTTTGACTGTACACTGTTCATTTCCGTCTTCCTTCGCAATTTATGCACAATGGCCAATATTGTTGTCACGGTGATTTAGGATGAGATAGGCTACATACACTTCACCATCTGATTTTACTGGGAGAACTCTGTTTCTGTCTACTCACGACGTGGCTCCACAATGTCTTGCCGGTCATCCTCATTGTTATAAGATGGACGATTGTTCAATGGTCGCATACTGATGAAGCACGCTTGGTAGTCTTCTTCTGTGCCATTTAACCTCTCTGTATAAGAAAAATAACAGTAAGAAAGTGAGAATAATTAAAGGCAAGAACTTTTGGTCCACAATTCCTGCACATTTTGAGTAGATGTTGTTGGTTGTGGGTTGGTTGATGTGCCATTAAAAATCATTTGCAGGTCGGGCGGCGGCAAGGAAAAAAAGATGGTCCCAGAGGGGCTCGAACCCTCGACTTTGACGTTATTAGCGTCACGCTCTAACCAACTGAGCTATGGGACCCAGTTGATATATGTTCGACTTTTCTATAACCTTAAGAAGGAACACGGATCTCACGCAGTTGAGATTCGTTCTACCCTGAACTCACCACCATGGCGACCCAATAGTAAGTAACAATGCCACGATTATGGTATCTTTTTAAGTCAAATAAATTCGACAAATATATTGTGCACTGAGTTTATCTAGCTTTAACAGTAACATGCGTGAAATCGATTCGTCATTATGAGTGTCTATCGAATCATGGTGTTCAGATATATATTTGAGCGGCATCAGACAATGAATCTATGGATATTATTTCCATCACCCTCATAGTAGACACACATCGAAGGTTCCCGGTCAAGTCAATACGCCGAGGGTAATTACCATTAACACCTATTTTTCCCATTCAAATCTCAAACGTTAAGGATCTAGGATATGGTTGCTGCCTATTCAGAATGATACCACCCGAACTCCGTGTTGCACAACCAACAGCAGACATTTCGAGCCAACACTGACAATGGGATACGGACCACGATGCCTAGGAATGCACACGCAAGCTCGTCAAGTAGTATCAAGTTTCTAAGCTACTGACAAGGTGACATCGGTCGTTGTATCAAAAAACACTGGAACACCGACGATCCCTCCGGACCATAGCCCTCTGCCCAAGCCATCCCTATTTTCGAGGAATGTCACCACGTTTGACGCCTCTCGCCATCGGGACCCCAAATGATTCATCTCCTGGCTTGGGACCAACAAAAGTATAAAAAATAAATCATGTTACGGACACTATCGCGGAGTAATCTGGTCTTCATCTCCACCACGATGGTTCCTGGCACATGGCAGGCCACGCGACTCCATAGGTGGATCCGCATCCTGCCGCAACGTGTCGGAAGGCTTTGTTCCACGTGGGCATTAACAATGAACGATATACATCGTATGGCGCGTAAATATGGGATGGCTGTAGGTGCCCCATGGTGTTCTATGTATTCCTGGGTGTTTTGACGTATGTATGTTTGGTATGTTTGGTATGTTTGGATTACCGGTATGTAATAGGTTACACACGGTATGTATGTATGTAACGTATTACGATTCAACCATCTCCCTTGTACTACCCACCCAAGCAAGCTAAACGCCGAAGGATCCGACCTGCAGATGCAGGGAGCTGAAGCTGCACCTGGATGATCAAAGCAACAAGAGCTAGTGAGGCTTCTGTCTACATCGAAGCGGCGAAACGCCGCCCGAGTACCGAAGGTAACAACAGGACGGGCCATGCTGACAGTGGCCCAGAGTCATTGAGCAGCAGAATTGCTACCCTAGTTTCTGACATTGCACTCTTTTGTCATCTGTGTCCATCATACGACCGAAAGTCACTCATCCTAGCAAGTACACACACTGCCACCATAGTCATTCTCAAGGCACAATGGACACGTCGACCATTCTCAACTCGATAACCTGGCAAAACACCCTCCTCTTCGCAGGAGGGGCTTACATCCTCCTCAATCTGAAAGGCCTCCCTTTCGTCTGGCATGTTCGTTTCCCTTACTCTTACCCTCAATCCACGCATCTCTCAACCCAATTGCTCATACAACACACCCCCCCATACTAACCAAAGAATCAAAAACAGATTCGCCTCCTCAACTGCCTAAAAGAACACATCATCCTCAACCGCGCCCGCAAAGTGGATATAACCACCCATGGCCCCCAATCCCTCTTCTACCCAGTCATTACGACATCATCCACCCCGCTCCTAGAGATTGACTACAATATGCACAAGTCCAACGCAACCTATTTTACCGACCTAGACATCAACCGTGTGCATTTGATCTCTAGTTTATTCAAGGACCAGCTCGCGCTAGGCTTTTCGGGTGGGGAGCTTAATATTGCTCTTGGATCCACGGCATGTGTCTTTAAAAGGGAGATAAAGCCCTATCAGACGTATGAGATCCATACGAGAGTGTTGAGCTGGGATGAGAAATGGGTATATTTTGTTAGTCATTTCGTCAAGACTGGCGGGAAGAAAGACAAAGGGGAGGTAGTGTTTGGCGGCAGTTCGACGGGTGTGAAGGATGAGAAGAGTATCTTGGCATCTGCTGTCACGAGATATGTTTTCAAGAAGGGGAGGATATCAGTTAGTCCGGAGACGGTGCTCTCGCGGGCTGGCTTGTTGCCGGAGAAGGGGGTTAAGATGAAGGATGGGTTTTGGTCATGGGAGAGGGTTGAGGAGGAGAGGAAGAAAGGGTTGGATGTGGCGAGGTCGTTCCTTGCGTTGGATGGGTTGCATGCAATGTTTAGGGGCGACGGGAAGGCCATTGGGGTGTTTTGATGGGAGGTCGACGTGACCGATAGACATAGATGGCTTGAGTACCTGGTATTGGTCAAAAGCACCATAGAATTTGGAGGACATAGATAGAATGGCTTGGAGCTCGAGGAACGTGGACATGGCCAACTTAGTGATCAGTGAGTTACATGCATTGTAGGCGTAATTCAACTCTCAATGGACTGTCTGACATGCTGTTCTTTTAAATGTAGCTACATAGTTGCGCGGACTGAGGTCAATATGTGGTAACGTGGTTTAATTTAGTCTTATTTCATATTGCTGATCTTACTAACAGACCGCAGAGGACAAGGAAAATTGGACATAGAATGATATAATCAACTAGTTAAGTATGATATTGAACATTCTGGTATCAACAACGCCAAAACCATATATAAACCAAATGCAACTATGCAACGACAACCTCCGACGACCGAGCGACCTTTTCCAACCCGCGCTCAGCATCTATATACCCTTGCCACTGGGAACGACAAAGTTAGAATTTGGAAACCTAGATAACAAAGGTAATCAACTCACCTCTGCCAAAACCTTCGCAATAATTGGCGACTTTGTTAACCGGAACACCTGCCGGAAGTATTCCTCGCTAACTTCAAATGGCCGCGCCGTCAGGTTCGGGATGTACTTGCCTACCAGACGGTCCGCACACAAAGTATCTTTGTCAATGTACTTGTAGAGACATGCACGGAAGGCTGTAATGCCTGGGCTAAGGAAGGATGAGTGGAAGGGCACGTCGATTCCTCGGAGCGGCACGGTGGCTACGCCACGCTCGAGCTGAATGGGTTGGGGCTTGGCTTTGGCGGCGCTGGCGCATTGATGGAGAGCGTCAAGCACGCTGACGCGAATCTCCTCGAGAGGCTGGGTACCATGGAGGATAGCCTCGAAATCAGATTGATGGCGCTTAATTTCGCCGATCAAAGAGGAGAGGGTGTCGAGGGCTCGAAGCTAGGATGCATTAGCAGGCCTTTTATAAGCAGTCCAAGTTATTGACTTACATCACCCGCGCAGACGTATTGAGAATTAATGACGTTGTAATTTACGATTTCAAGCAGCCATCCAGTTTCGCTGGCAATCAGCGATACCAGGTACCGCAGGCGGTCTTCGTTGAATGCTAGAAAGAGAGTCAACAAACAGTCACAGAAAGCGGCAAAGGGACATACACTTCGATAGTCGACTGGGGTCGACCGCGCACATGGAAAAGTTTGACCTTCCTTGCTCGTCGCGTTCGACTGCCATCTGCATTGTCAGACCGCGGTAGAAAACCACAGATACCAAACTCTCAATAGGCATAATTTCGGCAATGGCTGCCAAGGCAGAGTATTCCCCCAGAGAGTGACCAGCAAAGCTGCAGTGATCTGCCAACAGCCCCTTATCTTTCATGTCTTCAATGATAGCCTTCTCCATGAGGGTGAGTGCTGGCTGGGTGAACTGGGTGGAAGAGAGAAGGCCGGTGCTGGATCGGAAGGTGTGTGACTTAGTATCCTCTGTGATGTCCTTGAAAATCTTCTCCGATGTTGTCCGCCCATCTGCATGGATCATCTCACAGCGAAGGGCCATGTAATTATCGCGGATCGCTCGTCCGCGAGCACCGCCGAAGTGGATCTTGAGTTCTTTAGGGTCGTTTCGGACAATGTCGGTGATACGGAAGCCTAGACAGGTTTAGAAATGTAGTCATGTGGATGGAAACATACTCACCGAAGTTCTCAAGGAAATGCTTGTCGGCTAGGTCCCACACCTTCCGCGCTGCAGGGCTAGAGGCATAAAGTTCCATGCCCATTCCCTTTTCTTGGCTGCCTTGGCCAGTAAACAGGAAAGCACTGCTGGGCTGCTCAATTTCAGCTTCCGCTATAATCAGCTTGTCTCCAGTACCGGCACGTCGGGCCTCTGCATGCACTAGCTTCCGTCCGTTTACCATGCCAATGTGTTGCAGGACCAGCTCCACATCGTCCTCTGGAAGAACCATTCCAACAAAGTTGCAGTTATAGCGCCTAAAGCCACCAGGGTTTCCTGGGGCAACCAGCTGCTCAAGCAAGCTACGAACCCTTGCGCTCATGTGCATGCCGTGAGTGATGGTGTCCGGAAGATCTGCATAGGCGGCAAAGGTCTTGGACACATGGATCGGGTTATAGTCGCCGGAGACAACGGCATATTCTTCATTAAATGAGGGAGACTTGAACTGGATGTCGCCGCCGCCAAGAGTGATTGGTGATTGGAATAAAACTGGCTGCTCGACCACACTTCCATGGCGCTTGAGATAATCCATGATGGGGTTGCTAGTTGAGACGCCGACTGTGTAATCAATGTAAGCTACCTCGAGGACCTCACCGGTCGGAGACCGACCGTAGACATGACCGAAACACCTTTGTTGGCGGTAGAGCGACTTGCTTTGAAAATGGGCATGTGTCTCCAGCTCGAATGTGAGCTTATAGCCCCGAAGGTCTAGGTCTCTGTCGCTAGACACAAACCACGGCTTGGAGTGAAGCACTGCCACATCTTTAACAGTTGTCAGTTGGAGCTCAAACTTGGTCTCTTTTGTCTGCCGAAAGGCTATGTCGTAGTCGTTATATGATCCGCGGTACATGAAGCGGCTAACGACCTCCACTATATCCACATCATCTCTAGTGATGAGGGAAGAAACCTCCACAACCTTGCCTGAGTCTTCATTCAGAATGGCTCGGATGTGTGCTCTGGAAGAAAGAACATCACCATCCCGGATGGGTTTTGAGCTTCCTAGCCTGCGGAATTGGTTGGATAGGTGGACTAGTTTCATAAGGTTACCGCTGATACCGTTGGTGAACAATGGCTTCATGACCGATTTCCAGGCAACAACGATTGCATAGTCCATAGGGGCATCCATTCTCTGCTGACTCCTCGAATGAGACCCCGATGCGGATGTACTGCCAATGCAGTGACTGAATCTTCTGATATCATCCGCTGTTACAGTAACGACATCACCGTGGAATTCATCTTCATGTGAGGGACCACCAGGAGATCTGAGCGGCTCACCGAACCAAAGTATATGATAGAAATCCTTCACTCGCTCAATCTTGTCAGAGAGAATCTCTCGAATAGGCGCAAACGGGAACTCGGGATGGTAGCTAAATAGAAGCTCGAGACCTGCCGGTGCTCCGGTGACAGTGCGATTTTCGAACAGCGTGGCCTTGATGATGTCCTCGCTAACAGCACGCACCTCAACAACCAAAGTCTGCAGCGCATCCGCTGCTCGCTCGAAAAGCCGAACGACCGACTGTTCGGTAGATGTGCACTCCTCTACTTCAACGTAGGTGTTGTTCCGAGGAGCGAAGACTCGCCTTACGGGGTTATCACACAGATTGTGTCCTTGAACGATAGACTTCTGCGAGAAAAGTGCATGTCTCCAGCCCTTCTGCGTACCAGCCAGTCGTCGCATCCAGCTCTCCAACGAAGGCAGCTCATTACCGGAAATCGTAGGGTCGAATGTTCTGGTCAGGGATATTTCGCTCGGCACTTCACTCATACCTCCTTCGGTCAGAGGTGTCAGAGGTTGCTCGTTGTCATATCCCAGCACCGTGAGGGACTTGACCCACTGAGAGTGGATGCCATCCAGCAGATGCTTGATCGGCTCGTTTGGCACCGTAGTGTGCTTGGCGGCGACAGGCCCATGCAGAATGCAGGTCCTGCCAACATCCTGGCCCGGCACTGCCTGAACGTCTTCCGACTGCCACAGCGAGTCTTTCTTGAACCACACCTCAAAATCCTCATCGAGGACAGGAATAAATGGAACAGGCTTTTGACCACGGCGCCGGCACAAATGGATGAACATCTGAGTACTTGGTACATCCATCAGCTCCGAGGTTGCTCTAGCATGCCTGATCAAGAACTCTTCAATGGCCGTGTAGGGTTCATCGATTTGTTCAACTGCCCGCCAAAACCGGGACCCGTAATTGCTGTGCATCTCGCCAACAATATCCTCGAGCCATTGAAGAAAGTCGAATGTCAACTGCTGCAGACTGGGATGTATCCAGCGAGCCTGATGCTTGATGTAGAGTAACTCGACCATTCGCCACACAACTGCAGACAGTGTCATTTCGTTCAATTCGCAGGGCTTACCATCTGCATCCTGTGCAAACCACACTTTCTGGAAATTCTTGTTGAGGCCGTCAATAATGCGCTTCTTATTCTCCTGTAAGAAGGCAACTCTTGCTTTCTTGTCTGCAATGCTAAACACAGTTCGGTCCATCTCAGCCCAGAAGAGGACCCCCCGGGTGGCGATTTTGTGAATTGGCTCGCCCATTTCGGACCGGACGGTAATGATTCCTCCAGTAGATCGTGTATAGGTCTGGTCCCAGACTGCATCATCGGCACCAGGGATATCTACAATCAACTGCTTGGCCTCGGGGCTGGTGTGAGCCTCCTTGACTGTCATCACTCTACTACCGAGTAGGATCCCGTCGAATGGCATGAGGGATGGTGCATTGAAGGCTTTGCTCCACTCTCCAGTCAAGTAAGGCAGGGTATCGTCGGCAGCACCAAAGCCGCTACCAGCGACTAGGATGATATTTTTGCACGCTCTGATGCGACCATACGTCTCCAATATGGGGGCGTGAAAATCCTCATAGGAGTGATGTCCACCTCCTCTGCCACCAGTCCACTGAAGTATAATTGGGAAGGACTTGTTCACGCGGGCGATGTCGATGACCTGCTGGATTGCCTCCACAGAGCCGGGCTTAAAGGCAATGTGCTTTAGGCCAAGCGTCTCGATATACTCATTGGCCACGTCGACAGAGGGAACACCCGCTCCAATGGTCATTCCATCAATCGGGACGCCCTTGGCACGGAGCTCCTGTAGCAGGGGAATCTGCCAGCGGACGGAACTGGGGCTCGCATAAATGATATTGCATGTTACTCCCCGCCCTGGGATTCCATTTTGCACGATCTTGTTGATCGCTTCTTTCATGGCATCCTTGCTGTAGTATCCCCCTCCAGCAAGCTCGATATGGTAGCCAGCGTTCATGGTAGCAGAGACAAAGTCCCATGGCACAGTAGTCGGCGTCATACCAGCAACCATGATAGGAGGAAGCCCCAGCAACTCGCTGAGCTTGGTTTGAACAGTGACCTTACCCGTTGCGTCTCTGACCAGGCGTGGCCTGTACGCCTCTGCCCAATTATCAGCATAAACGACGGGGTAGTCGGAGTAACGATTGAAGAGCTCTGCCTTATTTCCGTACTCCTCGCTATGCTTCATAGAACTACCAAGTATCAAACGAACACCCTGGCCTGCCTTATTATGCATGGTGACAGCCCCCACACCGGCGCTGCCGCCCGGACCGAAGTCGATGATATGAGTAGCATCTGGAAGAGAGGTTGCTTTCTCCCAGTGTACTGGCTCGCGTGCAATCATGCTCACGACATCACCGATGATATTTCTGTCTTTGTGAATGCGCATGTCATGGCCATCGGTTGTAGCGTAAAGAGGAATGCGCAGCTGGTTACCTGTGATGTTGATATCCGCGAGATCGTTCATTACCAAACGGACGACCTCATCCAGATACATGCTATGGAATGGTGCGGTTATGGGTAGGAAGCGATGCTCAATCTTAGGTTTCCGCTTGCTGGCCGGGATCTGTGCCTCGCGACTGCTCTTTGATGGTTTCAAGCCACGTAGGTGCCGGCTCAACCCATACAGACTAAGAGGCGGCCCGGTCACAACAAGATTTTGAGGACCATTGAAGAGGGAAATAGCAACATGGGATTGTTCCGGAAGGTAGCTATTGACTGTGTCGATGATCTTCTGTAGCTGACCCGGTCGAAGGTTTCGTACCCTGAGCATGGGACCAGGTGTCCCTTCTCCGTTGTCTTCTGCATCCCGTATAACTGATTCGGGGATGAACTGGGGAGGGAATATTTCGTGACTGCGACAGGAGATGAAGAAGAGAATACGGAGGGCTTCGAGAGAGTGTCGGTAGAAGTCTTCCCACGTATCTGAGACAGAAGTTACGAGGGCTACGACAATCCCCTGTGAATGACCTGACACGCCGGACAGATAACCATGCATTTCTCGCGGCGAGAGTCCCATTGTTTGACAAGCCACGATGAAGTGACACATTTGGAGGAGACCAATTAGGGGCATGCTGACGGGGGCAGAAAGAAGATACGCCGACTCTGGCTCAGAGTCGGTCTTCTCTAGCCAGTCCATGAGCGAGAAGCCATGTTGGAAATGAGGCTTAAATGCGGGCGCACCAGCGAGCTCTTCTAACAATCTGGCCCCGGAGAAAACACAACGACGGAGGATGTCGGTGTACGTCGCGTATGTATCTTTCAGGTCCTCGAAATATTTCTCATCATTCCCCTGACCTCCGAATATTGCGTATATACGTGACGGTCCATCTGTAGCGGACTCGAGGAGGAGAGAAGGTTGACGTCTAGACTTGCGACTGAGGGTACCGTATGCAGCAAAGTATGCTTTGATTATGGGGGTCTTATGTTGAATATCAAGCTGCGACAGAGCGGAGTGGATATCATTTCCACCAAGAAAATCTTGTTCATAGCTCTCTAAGAAAGCTTCAAGCAACTGCAGTATTGCCGCGGCGTCGTCGCAATGTGTGTCGTCGCTAGACCGGGTGATGCAGAAGTTGATGAACTCGGCGATAAGTCCTTCTTTGGTAGATAAGTCGTTCTCTGGCGAAGATGAAAGTAAATTCAATATGAAGTCCTTCCATAATTGATTTGCCAATGGTAGCTGCAATGCAGGTAGGGATATTCTCGTATCAACAGATCCATATGCAATGATCAACGGCCGTTTGTCGCCGGCGACAGAGGACGGCCGAGAGATCTCGGGAGTGAGGCCCGCGAATTCCGAGCCCAAACTCGACAACGGCGTCTTGACAGTCATGGTGATAAAATGAAAGGAGAGGTGAATTGGCTGTGCTCCAGAGATCGGGTGTCAGAACAGTTGCCCTTTGAAGTGATATATCACACCACTCACTGTAGCACGGGGAGATAAGCCTGGCAATGGGGTCATCTCACGATAACGAAGGGGGCCAAATCGGAGGTCTCGGTCCGGAGAAACAATGGTGGGCGACCCAGGAACACGGGTGAAGCATAAAGATAATTTGCAGCGTAAAAGTGCCTGTTCCAGGATCCGACAAGGCGGAGCTGAATCGGAGGCTGTATACGTGCGGTGATGATGATCTTGACGTTCCTTACAGGATCGTATTGTTCGTAAACAGTAATACCACATGTCACAAGTATTACATACGCATACACAGCAAAACCAAACCGCGCTAGACGTGCCTTACTAGTGTATCAATTGTATCGCCTGAAGTGTCAAATCTAGTGGAACCGGGCAAAGCATGGACACATCCCTCCGGGGTGATCCTAACCTATCATCGAGGGAGGATCGCTGCTCATGAGTCAGGAACTGAATCCTTTACGGGAGATCCTCCTATTGCGGATGCAGCCGGCTGTCGGATCCTGTTGGATGGAATTATCAGTCCCTGAGGTCATCTCCGAGACGAATGCAGAGACCAAGATTGATACCGATACCGACACATCGACGAAGGCAATCATCCTGGAACATTCCAGCCCCAAGGCACGCGGGCTTCGAAACGTGGCACGCACGTGTCTTAGCTGCTGCAATATAGTAGTAGCATATTCTCGTGAAACTCTATTTCCGAGCCTATGGTGCCACCGGGGCTGCAGCGCTTAATTCTCTATCGTCGCTGATAAGCAGGTGACAGAACTTATTGGTTGATGCGAATATCGTAGAACCGGGAGTAGTCATTTCAACTCAGACTCCACGGCGGATTTGCTTGGCAGGAGTGCCAGAGACAGCCAGTAGCTGAGCCATTCACCCACCTCGGACATCAGTCAGAAGTCAGCAGTACATCCAACCTCCATTTGCGGGTTCTGACCGATATGGGAAGCTAATGCCGCGACTGCTGAACAGAATCGTGATATTACCAAGCTGCTTTAGTGTCCGGTGACACCAGCACACCCTAACATGAAGTCGAGCCCCGTGAGGACCCCTGACTAGCTATCAATCATGGTATCGTAGGAGCAATCCATACGATTTAGTTGAAAGTTAGTCAATGAAATGAAATTACTGCGGGTTTGAGAGGGAATCAAATACGCCACCCACTTTATTCTCTTCCTAGAACATGCTCTCTTGTGCACTTCTCGAAGTCCAATAAAAAGTATACATTTCCACATCATCGGTTGATGATTGTAATATAGACCTTTTCTGCCCTGAAAATGAAAAGTGCATACAACCACTATGCGACAATCGAGCGAATAGCCCTAGCGATACCCTCCGGATTTTCCAACGGAATCAAATGCTTCACGCCCTTGAAAACCTCAAACTGCACCTCAAAGCCCCTTTGAGCCAGCGCCCCAACGACCTCCTTCTCAATTCGATCCTTAATCTCAACAATATCCTCCGATCCAGCCAGTACACTCACCCTAACCTTCCACCCTTCCAGCCGAGTAGAGACCTCATCCAAAGCAGATGTAATATCCTCCTGCATGCCATGTAAAATCCACCCGTCCCGAGCAAGAGTACTTCCCGCCAAACTATCCCTAATGGCCATGTTCATATCGTCACTCGAAATATTCTGCACACTAGACAGAACATTCTCGACCGTCCACCGAACAGAGGCTTCGTTATCATATGCTTTGCGTTGTTGCTCGCTCATCTCAGCGGGCAGGATCAGTGGTGTTGGGGGTGCCGGGGCGACGAGTACGAGGCCCTTAATGAGGGATAACAGGCTGTCGGAAAGCTTCGAAAGAGTAGCTAGGGTGACCTTCGCTCCCATGGAGTGACCGATCAGGATCACGCCGTTGTCGACGAGGGAGGTGGTGCTCTGGAGGTGGGATAGCACCGAGGCAACGTCCAATGCCATGGGAGTAATGGAGTAGTCTTTTGAGCTGTCTGCGGGTCCTGTGGATTGCCCCCAACCGCGAAGGTCAATAGCGACTGTGTTGTATGCGTTGCCGAGGGTGTGTGGGGATGTAAGTGAAGTTTGCTTGTGCCATGTTGAGCTGGAACCGCCCCAGTAGTGGAGGAAGAGAAGAAGTGGCGTAGATGATGAGGAAGACTGAGCTTTGGTGATGGTGAAATGGATGTTGGTATCTGGGCCGGTGCTGAGATGGTGAGACTCCATGATATTCGATGCTTCGATGGTTCGGAATACGGCTATATTGATCTGATGAGGTAGGAAGTGGAAACGAAGAAGCAAATATACTCCAAATCTGGAGAGAAATCCTCCTTTCTATGCTCCACCGTTGGGCGACGTGGCATGATAAGCCGGAATGGTTAATCCGGAAGTATTTGGAATTATGAAGGAATTAATTCCGTTTAGTGAGTCACTGCTCCATAAGCAGAGTAGGATTGCTAAAAGCATCTAGGAGACAAAGGAATGCAACAGAAGAAGTGGGAAACGATGTCATTGGTATAATGCCGGTGCTGTAAGCCACTCAGCGGCAATACGTGGACCGAACCAAACATCACTGAGCACATCCAGTCACGGTGTATTAAGACAACGGTTGAAATATAACTCCCTGTAAGCCTCAACCAGCAGAAAGTAGCACTTAGACATACTCCTGGCTATATCTTGAGCCATGACTTCTCAGGGTCCATGTCTGTGGTGGTGGAAGTAATGGTGCTTCTCCCGTAGAGTTGGCTGAAGAGGCCATTCTCGGCCAGCAAGTCTTTCGGAGCGCCACACTCGACAACGCGTCCATTCTCAATGACAACTACTTTGTGGAAATCAAGAATGGTATGGAGTCGATGAACAACTGCAATAACTGTGCAGCCTGCGAATGCCGTCCGGATGAGACGCTGCATGAGTGCGTCAGTTTCGGGGTCGACACTGTTTAGTAGAATGTTAGCTATTATTGACCACAACGCACATTGATAATAACAACTCAACAAAGTGACAAACTTACCTACTAGTCGCTTCATCCAATACAACAACTTTGCTCTTCCTCAACATAGCAGCAGCTAAGCGCAAAAGCTGCTTCTGCCCCTGCGAGAAACTGTCTTCTTGCACCTGGCCGTCCAAGCCGCCAAGTTGTGTGGACACGATGTCCCACAGTTTGACCTCTTTTAGCACATTGGTAATACTTTCCTCGGATTCTTTCCCAAGTGGATCTATGTTTTGTCGTACAGTGCCGGGAAGGATGGTCACTGCCTGGGAAATACATGAGAGAGACGATCGGATGTCCTGGCAAGAGATAGAGCCAAGGTCTAATCCGTCGATAGTAATTTGACCATTGTCGGGTTCGAGAAGGCGGAAGAGGAGTTGGACTAATGAACTCTTGCCACTTGATGACCTTAGTACTATCTCATAAGAGCCTGCAAGAGGGACAAAGCTAACACACCTGCCACTAGGACCGCAAACAGCGACCATCTCACCAGCTGAGATTGACAATGTCACGTCACTGAGAATCGGTTCGCTATCGGGTCTGTGTACCGGTTAGTACTTAGGAGTAACAATGTGAGTGGAAAGTACCTATAAGACGCAGTAACATTGAAGAACTTAATGTCACCCCTCTCCGGCCAGCGCGTCGGAACTTCAATATGTCCCTCCGGCCTATCCTCAGGTTGAACATCATCCTGAAACTGTCTGACACGCGACACTGCTCCGATCGATGTTTCTAGGACAGTCCAATTTGAAATAAGTTGTTTCAGACTTTCGCTCACGTTAATAATATTCAGCAGTCCCAGTCCCGCAGAACCAGCTCCAATAGAACCAGGAGCGCCGACTGCGATTCCAACAATCAACGTTGCCATTCCTGCCACAACCATGTCAAGGACGAGGGTGAGCCATCTCTGGATAACGAAGAGCAGGTAATACGGCCGTTGCGATGCATCTGTTAATCCGCAGATATTGTTGAGAAAATTAGTCTGCCATCCGAAAGCGCGAATGGTTACCAGTCCGTTCACGGTCTCCATGAAGTTGGAATAGAGGGGAGATTTGGCTTCTAGTTCCATGAACCGTAGCTGGCGTGAAGTTCGGAGATAAAACTTTTGCAGAAAGTAGAAGACTGCAAGGCATAGTGGGATGATGGCTGCAAGGTATTTTCCAGTGATGAAAACTATTAGCAGCTGTGCTATTGCAGACATGAGGGCTGGCTAAATGTTAGTGGCGTTCTGTATGGGAGGGCGACATTCTGGACATACCAACGCTCGTCTCAACAAGAGCAAGTGGTAGCTCCATATCCACTAGTTGCATGTCTTGACTGAACCTAATGCGCCTGTAAGCTTCATGTCAAAGTACAGCGATGGCTATCTTACTTGTTCGTAGTCACGCCAGAATCCGTCGTATTAAAGAAAGATATCGGAGCGCTGCAGAAGTTAGTAGGGCTATGAGGGGAGGGCAGTGGACGTACTTCAAAACAGTGCGAAGCAGAATCTTATGCAATCTTCTTGACGCCCGGGGGATCATATTGCTCATCATATGCGTACTTCGTGTCAGTTTTAGCCTTGTCCATGGTGAAGATAAATACTTATCAGCATCCCAGAAACAATGACAGTTCCGCCATAACTGCTAGAAACGCATACACGCCCAAATACATGCCAAGGTCCTTATATGGGTGCCTTTCGTTTGCAGCAGCCCACCACTGGACCCATACACCTGCGAATGTGAGCTTAAATCAGATAAAGCGGATTACAGTACCTACTCGGAAATGCCAAACTGAATGTGAAGATTGCGACCGCGATAAAGAATACCACAGAGTTGAGTATTCCAACCATTTCAAGATAGTACTTATAGATCGTCACATCGCCTGTCCGACGGCTAGCATCAGATGTTTCAAGCTGCGCGGCAAGTTCGTGCGGTACATCGGGATTGGACTGTCTCACAATCCAGCTCAGTCTTGCATCGCTCATTATGGGCTCTGGGAGGAAGTCTCCTCCGCTAGGGCCGGGGAGGCTGGAAATAATGGAATCCTCCTTTTCTGAGAAACGGACTTTGCTATCGAGCGTGATGGTGTAGTCTGCGGAGGAGGTAAGGCGAGCTTTGAGATCAAGGTTAGTTTCTAATATTCTCCAGGATGTCTAAATAGATTACTTACTGGAATGGGTTGCAAGGATGGTGGTTAGGTTGTGTTTCCGACAAAAGCCACCTTGACCGAACAGCCGAGCTATCACTAGCTTCTCTGTGTCCGCATCGAACCCACTAAATATATCATCGAGGAGCAACAAGGGCTGTCGTGAATAAAGCGCCCTAGCAAGTGCCTGTCAAGGTAGTTATCAGTGTCTCGTAATTTAGAGCTCCAGATACTTAAGTAACCTACAACACGATGCTTCTGGCCGCCGCTCAATGACAGTCCTTTACTTCCCACAACCGTCTGAACACCTAACGGCATCGACCTCAGGTCTTGTCTCAAGCCAGAAGCCTGCGTAACCTCCCGAAACCATCGCGGCTCATAAGTCGCAGGGCCAAGGATATTACTGAGAATAGTTCCGTTCTGCAGCCACGGATCTTGACCACAGAATGCGGCAGACGAGTAGCGACACCTCATGTACCCTTTGGTCACGGCTGTCTCGCCCCTCAGGCCAGCTAACAAAGTCGACTTCCCACAGCCAGTTGGGCCTGTAATGATCGTAAGCGTAGACGGTCGGATTTTGAAAGTCATTCGTTTCACGACCGGCTCACGAGTAGATACCCATCCCACACTCCAGTTCAACGCCTCGACTGCATTCTCCATTTCTGTAATCTTCATTTCCATGTCTCGGAGGTTGTCCATTTCTGGGAAGAGGGTCTGTTCGGAGGTGAAGGAGCTGAGGAAGCCGACTTCTTTGGTGTTCTCGGTCATTAGGAACACGCGCACGCGCTCGATAGATCCGACGGCCGAGATGAGGTTTGGAACAGATTGAAGTAACATTGACATTGGGTTCTGAAGGACCGAAAACAGAGACAGAGTTGTAAATGCCCTTGCGGTGGTCAGCTCCGGGCCATTGTCAGATCGCGATAAGGCGATGAATATACCGAAGCCGACGACGGGCGATATGACCGAAGTTCCGAATGCTGGTGAATGTCAGTAAAGAAGTTTTCAAGTAGCCATGAACTAATGTACTAACACAAGCTGACAGCGTATATGAGAAAGGATCGGAAGCGATTAGCGTATCCTATCTCCTGAACTCGCAAATTTTGTACAAAATCCATGAACCAAGGGGTCAGTCCTTCCAACTTCAAGCTCTTCATGGAGTTGATCATGTATGTCGTGACGTCGATTCTCTTTTGTATGCCCTCAACCCAAGTCGCCTGACGTCGCCCGACAGCCGGTGCCATGGTTGCAGCAGTAGCTCCACACACTAGCAGAATGTTAATATCCAATCCTAGCTTGTCTGCTTCGGTGGAAAGACTTACCGACTGCAATAAGGATAGGACTCAGTCCTCCATAGTTCAGCTCGCGATATAGCAGCCACAGTGCCAAAGCAATTTCGATAATATTACCCCAAGCTTCATGCATGTAGCGCATACCAAAAGCTATCTTTTCGATGTCAGCGCTCATCAACGTTACCGGCGCATATTCTTCGGCCGTTCTCGGATCCATGGAGAGCGTCTTCTCATAGATTAGCGGCACAAGGCAACCCCTCATGAGGACGATAGTACGGTAGGTGATGTGCTGGTAACATGCTTCGGAAATCTGAACCAGTATTAGCATTTCGCAAAGCACCAAATATTTGACCAAAATCACCCCTAAACCCACGTATACAATGATATATGCACCGAGCAGCCCATATCCATCCTTGCGATTGTGTTTCTCCGACAAAGTTTGCAGGTATTTGACGACCGCATCGATAAGAAACGGCTGGGTGAAGGTGAAAGCCGTGAAGCACAGTCGAGGAATAACGGCAGTGAGAAGAACCAGCTTGTGCTCCCACGCCATAATCCAGAGAAGTCCATTTCTCTTGCCTTTCCTTGTCGGGCTTGCTACTCATACTTAGCTAAATTCAAAAAAGAGAGGGGGACAAGCCTACCATTCTCCCAAACCTTGGAGAAGCTCTTCGAACAAACTTCAGACTGCAGGGACCGGTTGAGTGTGAAGAGATCGTCTGCCTGTAGATCTTTCTTGGAGCCCAGAAACAGTAACGGATTAACCCACCAAAACATGCGCCGGTTGATCCACCCGACCTTCTCTTCAGGACTGTATGACTGTTCCAATGTACCAAGCGCCCGAGGCCAGGCCTCCTGCACTAGCAAGACCAACTTCCATATAACCGAAATAGTCAATAACTTGAATATGTGACCATGATACCCCACACCCCATAATGTGCGTAGTCGAACGGCATCGAAGGCAATGGTAAAAAAGAGGTAGATCTCGTTGAGAAGGGCCGGTTTTACAGAGCGCGTGTGTTCAAAATGCGATGCGACACCGAGCATAATAGCATCGACCAGACTGAGCGCCGCAGCTGGGATAGTCGTGCGTGTCACGGGTTCATTGCTTGATGTCCATGATACTAGAATAGCTGTTTGGACGGCAGCGAACCACCCGTAGCTGATCTGCGACAAAGTTAAAGATGTGACGAAAACTTGGGCGCAAGAGCACAAGATTATGCGACCTACGAGTTTGGCCGTATAAGCGCCATCTTTACTTCCATCTCTCGGTGCCTTTCTGTATAGGTAGACCACTCTAGGGAAAAGACAAAGAAGTAAAAGTCCGATCGGGCCGATCGTCATTACAGACTCCTCGAATAGCAGAGTAAAGTCGTAGCCGCCATAACACTCCCGACCCTGAGGCCCGAAAGCATCTTCAGAGGCGATGGTGCAGTTCATTGCGACTTCGCCTATATCGATGAGTAGTGAGACGAGGCGCGGATTTGTGCCATCTGGAATAGGGCGACACAGTTTGCACTTCAGACCTTGGACTGCCAGGACTCACTCCTATGGCGTTCGTTGAGTCGCACTGCCTAAGCTCATAGCACTGTCTGGGGTTCTCCAATACTGTTCAAAATCCTTAAATGGATTACCAGCAGAGAGCTTCTGCCTGCCTACCCCCGACATTGTCAGGGTAATGCGCCGGCTTGAGCGCCTGTATGTCCAAGAGGGGCATAATCATAGGTGCAGGCGACTGCGGAGACGCTTTCCAGGCGTGAGTGGTGCTCATTGGCGGGTGCGTAAATATAACCACGCCATTGGAGCAGGTCGGATCCTGCAGCGACGCTTAGACTTTCATGTTTTGGACCCCACACGATCTTCGCTGGCGCGATGAGCGAAGCCTTGGACCATGCAGGAAGGATCCTTGCTATCCATGTGGCCGGTGGGTCCCCTTGACAATTCTCCCCGAGCACGGTATCATGACGGCCATGATTACCGTGACACCGTTACATACGAAATACGTGACGGTTTGGTATCAGAGCAGGTATCAATACTAGGTTCGATACACATCTGAGGCAATTACGCGATGGCTGCATGCCACAATCGTATCAGCTTCACTTGCTCGATCGATTCGTTCAGTCCCTGTTGCTCGAAGCCTCCGACACGAAGCTGACAGAAGAATGTAGTGTTGGTTCTCAGGCTCAATCCAACCTTTCGAAGGCCGGACATCTTTGTACAAGCCTTGTCGATAGACATATCCTGGGAGAGGCTTTCTTTCTTGTTCCTAAAGTTCCTTTTAATCAAATCAACATGGCCTGCCGTCTGTCTCTTCCTTCTGCGAACTCTACCTTTCTCTCATTGACAAGCTGCGCAAATGGCTCCAATTGCTTTATCCATCCCTGAGCCACCTCGTCTTAGCATCGAGCCTAAGTCTCTCGAAAGCATCAAGCATGACTCTATCTCAGTCTCGGAGCAACCTGCTTCTATAGATGACTTTTTGCCGCTTAAAGGGAAGACTGGAATCACAGCTGGGGTACCCGAGATCCTCTGCACAGCTTTTGGCCTTGCCCTTCGTTGCTATAGTACCGAGAGCGTAAACTTTGAATACCATGACGAGGCAGCAACTGAGTCGCGCTCCACGAGTGAGTATAGTATGCCGAGCTCCGAAAGCACTAGGGATTAACTATAACCACAGACATATCATTCAATTTGGATGAGTTCCTCAAAGTCGAAGACCTTCTGGAAGCAGTGAGGACGGCTTTGCAACATCCTCAATCCGTGCCGAAAGCACAAGATGCCAAACGTGACGCTCAACCATATCAAACCTTCCGCAGCGCTATAATCCTTCGCGAAGAACGTGTAGATGGCAAGCCCATCTCGCCATCGCCGAAGGTAAGGCTCACCTCCTTATCAGCAACTCAAAGATAGAGGCTTACCACGTATAGCTTGACCTCGAGCTCCATGCCATAAGTACTAAGAATGGCATTGACATTCGTATGCTCTATACCCCGTCCACGGTGTCAGAGAACCTCGCAGTCCATTTGGCCGACACTCTCCGTCAGACATTCGAATTGGTCAACAACCACCCGGACACTGACCTTGCAAGTGCAACCTACTTGGGCCCGCTAAGCCGCAAAGAGATCATTGACTGGAACTCTAACTCACCTTCTCCAGTGATTAAGTGTGCTCATGAACTAGTTCGACAGAGAGCTTTCCTGCAGCCACAGGCCCCTGCTATTGACTCTTGGGATGCGCAGATGACGTATGCAGAGCTGAATTCATTATCTGACCATCTAGCTACCGCGTTGGTAGGGTTGGGAGTCAAGGCTGAGGTGATTGTGCCATTATGTTTTGAGAAGACGGCATGGTATGTCGTAGCAATGCTTGCGGTGCTAAAGGCTGGTGGTGCCTTTGTTCCTCTCGACCCGACGCACCCTTCATCACGCCTACGAGAGATTGTCAGCCAAGTCGATGCACCAATTGTTTTGACGACAGCCAAATATCACGATCTGTTCGGAGACTTCTCTGTTAAGGCAATAATAGTCAATGAACAAACAGTCATGACGAGTGGTGACAGGTGCCTTGCTCCAGTCGCTGTCACACCTCAGAATCTTGCATACGTGATATTTACCTCTGGTAGCACCGGAAAGCCCAAAGGCACGATGATTGAGCACCAGTCCTTCTGCAGCGGATCCCTGCGGCAGGGCGAAGCGGCCAACATGGGACCTCATTCTCGGATCTTTCAGTTCGCCTCATACAGCTTCGATGTGAGCATTCTGGAGATCCTCACGGGGCTTATTTTTGGCGCTTGTATCTGCATCCCGAATGAACAACTTGGACGCGCAGACTTTGTCAAGTCCATGAACGACTTCCGTGTCAACTGGGCTTTCTTGACGCCGTCGGTCCTGAAGGTATTGACTCCTGATCAACTGCCGCTCTTGAGGACTCTAGTACTAGGAGGCGAAGCTATGTCAGAGTCAGATATGATGACATGGGCGGGAAAGCTCCAGCTGATGAACGGCTATGGGCCCAGTGAATGCTCTGTCGCAGCTACTGCCAACACTCAGCTCAACCCCCAGTCCAGCTCACGGAATATCGGTAGAGCGATCGGTGGTGTATGCTGGATAGTGGATCCGCAAAATCACAACGTACTACTCCCTGTTGGCGCCACAGGTGAGCTGATCATCCAAGGACCTATTGTCTCGCGTGGGTACCTCAAAGACCCTGTGAAGACCTCCGCAGCTTTCTTCCAAAGCCCTGCTTGGATGACCCTGGGTACCTCACAAATCTGGGATCGCTTCTACAAAACGGGTGACCTGGTACGCTACGATGCAGACGGTATGATCCATTTCATCGGACGTAAGGATCACCAGGTCAAGCTCCATGGGCAGCGAATGGAATTAGGGGAGGTAGAGCACCATCTCTGGACAGATACACTCATCCGTAACGGTATGGCACTCGTGCCATACACTGGTCTTTGCAAATCCCGCTTAGTTGGTGTTGTGTCTCTTCATAAGCAATATACGACTGCCTCGGTGCAGACACACCCGAGTATCCGCTTGGTGGACCATGCCGAGGCCGCAGAAGAAACACAGGCAATTGCAAAGAGGCTGTCACATCTGCTTCCCTCCTATATGGTCCCAACCGTCTGGATTGCCCTGGAAAGTCTTCCACTCATGTCGTCGGGCAAGATGGACCGGAAGAAGGTTGCGGAATTCGTTGCTGATATCAGCACCGAGGCCTTCCAGCACATCATGGGTAACTCCGACAAACCTGAACACAAGGAGTCTATGAGCAATACAGAGACATTGGTAAAGACGGTCTGGTCGAAAATCTTGAATATATCGGAGGAGCAGATTGGCAAACACAGCAACTTCCTGTCTGTGGGTGGTGACTCTATCAAAGCGATGGCTGTCATGTCTGAGTTCCGCAAACTTGGAGTGACGGTTCTAGTAGCTGACCTATTGCGGTACAACGTCACTGAAATTGCTTCTAAGATAGAGGAGTCTGGCTCGGCGAATGTGCTCCTGGGCAGCAAGGCCGATCACCTTCCGACATCGCACCTACAGCGCACCTTCCTCGAAGCGTCACGTTCTGGCAACAGTGCCATCCACCACGCTATACTGCTGAAGCTCAATCACAAAGTCAGTATCCAGCAGCTCGACAATGCCTTGAAAAGCATCACTTCTTCCTATCCAGCGCTCACTCTCGAGTTCGAGGAGCAAAATGGGGAATGGTTTCAAGCATTCAAAGACCACGACGAGCTTGAAACTCCAGTTTACCACCTGAACCTGAACCATGTTTCTAGCTTGGAGGAAGCGAAAGAGATTTTGCAACGTCGTCAGGCATCACTCGGTGTAAAAGGCAACCCAAGTTTCATGATTGATTTGTTCTCTGTTCGCGGCTTACAGCACATCTCTCTTGTCGTGCATGCAGCTGCCCTTGATTCACAGTCTCTAAATATTGTCGTCGGTCACCTCGATTACCTGCTTCAGTCAGATGAGGACAAAACAAAACATGTCTGGGAAAGCCAGCTTTTGACCAGACACGAGTTTGCTGATGCCTGGCTTGACCACCTCAGAAGCGAAAATGGCATGAAACCTGTTACCAGCCCATTGCAAAACTTTACCACCGCCACTGTCAGCGGAGATCGGGAATATTTTACAGAGACGCTAGAACTCGACTGCGAAACTACAGAGCTTCTCACTGGGCCCTGCAACGCGAAGTTCGGCACCAACACACCGGAACTACTTCTGGCGGCATTGATCCCCTCATATTACCAAATCTTCAAGAAGCAGGGCCAACCCACCCAGGCTATTATCGAGAGCTCTGCCCGGGAGTCTACTCTTAGCAAGGACTTGAGAGGCCTTGTTGGTCAATTCTCTTCAATGCAATCCGTGCACGTGCCTGTGGAACACTCGGATCAGGTCACTCTTCAGATAATCCGTGAGACCAAGGACAATATTCGCCGAAGAGATAAAAGTAGCACTCTTGGCTCTTCCAACATCATCTTCACCTACGGCTTGCCTGGCCATATTATAGATGGTACTGTATTGAAACAGATCACTCCAACTGAACGACACGGTTTGGGCGCCATGGTCGACACAATAATCGAGGTTTCATGTCTCCTTGAGGCTGGACAGTTCAGAATCACGGTCGGGTCCGATCAGGTCAGCGCTCAGGAGCTATCCCCGTTTGTCGACCAGTACAGACGGAACATTGCGCAAGCAGTCGAGATCCTAGCACCCAACACGGTCAGGGAATTCACTTTAGCGGACATCCCATTACTTGCACTCGATTATCCATCCATTGACAGAATTAATCGTCAGCACCTTCCACAGCTTGGTCTCAGGTCATATCAGATAGAGGACGTGTATCCCTGCTCTCCATTGCAGCAAGGTCTTCTTATGAGCCAAGCCAGGAAGCAGGGCAGTTACAACGTATCCATCGGCTGGGAGGTGACGTCCCGCGAGTCTGACGAGACAATCGACATCGGTAGATTGCTCTCCTCGTGGCAAAAGGTAGTCGATTACCACCCTGCGCTGAGGACTATCTTTACCGACGACTTTGGTGGCAAAGAGCCCTACGCTCAAATTGTTCTGAGACGTCCTAGAGCGGAAGTTTCGGTAACACCATGCTCAGATGTCGATGTTGGATCTGTGTTGGAGACAATCGACCTAGGCACCAACTCTGTGGTCCCTCCCCATCGATTTTCAATCAGTTTCACAGTGGATGGTAGGGTGTTCTGCAGAGTCGACGCTAGCCATACCATCGTCGATGGCGTATCCAAGTCACTGATTCTCAGGGACCTGAAGCGAGCTTACGCGGGAACACTAGATGAACCCAATGGAGGTGCCAAGTACAGTGACTTTGTCCAATATGTTGCTGCGAATGACATGGCTGCCAGCATCACTTTCTGGAAGGACCATCTTGCCGAGGTCGAACCATGCTACTTTCCCAAATTGGCTGAGGCTGAAGGTACACCTGAGCTGAAGTACGCCGAGGTAGCGCTTGAGTCGCCTACCAGCGTTCTGCGCGACTTTTGTGTCTTCCACAGTATCACGATATCCAACCTTGTGCAGACAGTCTGGGCTCTTGTCTGTCGGGTGTATGTTGGTCGAGACGATATTTGCTTCGGTTATCTGGCATCCGGAAGAGATGCGCCCGTCGAAGACCTAGTTAACATGGTCGGGCCAACGATCAGCGTCCTCATATGTAAGGCATTGCTAGAAGACTCCACTATTGTCAAGGATGCCTTGAAGGCTTGCCAAGAAGAGTTCCTAGATTCTCTTGCACATCAGCACTGCTCGCTTGCAGAGATTCAACATGCACTTGGACTCGCAGGAATGCCATTGTTCAACACTGGCATTTCCTTCCAAACTATGACTGACGTTGACAGCGACGAAATTGTGACTGATATTGACTTCAAGGGACTCGTCGTACGAGAGCCGACAGAGGTATGATTTCACTCGATAACAATTTGCAATAATTGACCTGGTGTAGTACAATATTACGGTTCACGTTATCGATTCGCCGAACAACCTAGACATCAAACTTGGATACTGGACCGACAGTATCTCGGAATCCCAAGCTCAGTCCATCTCGGGAACATTCTCTGCCATTCTCAAGTCTGTGATTGAGAACCCTGAGGCCCGAGTTGATCAGCTCAGTGTTATCGGCCGGTATGATCTGTCGCAAATTGCATCTTGGAACCAGAATGTGCCAGAAACGGCATCTTCTACAGTTCCATACCTCGTGCTTCAACAGACTATGCGCACACCTCATGCTATTGCGATTGACACTCTGGCTGAAAAGATAACTTATAAGGAGTTTGGACGAATGTGGTTATCTCTGTCTCAATACTTGACGACTCTTGGCATTGGCGCCGGAGATTACGTGCCGCTGACATTCGAAAAGTCAGCATGGGCTATCGTTGCCATGCTTGCTGTTCTGGGTACTGGAGCTGCATTCGTTCCGCTCGATCCTAAAACCCCGGTGGAGCGCCTCCGCGAGGCTTCTATTCAAACTGCAGCCAATGTTGTGCTGGCATCTCCAAAATACGCTTCGAATTGGGACAATCTGGTTCCAACGATTGTCAGTGTTGATCAAGCTCTCCTCGACAAGCTAAAGCACGAAGGAGATGATCTCAACCAAGGTGTCGTGAGAGCCCGCCCCCATGATGACGCCTACGTCATCTTCACTTCTGGCAGCACAGGCAAGCCCAAAGGATGTGTTGTGCAACACGCAGCCTTCTGCTCTGGCGCCCTGGCTCAAGGAAAGCTTGCCTGCCTGGGTCCCTCATCTCGAGTGCTGCAGTTTGCCTCCTACAGCTTCGACGTTAGTCTCCTGGAAATCATGACATCGCTCATGTTTGGTGCATGCATATGCGTGCCAGACGAAGATTTGAGCAAGGATATCAAGCATTGCATTAACGTGCTCGATATCAACTGGACGTTCCTTACTCCATCTGTTCTCAAACTTTTACAGCCATCCGATGTGCCCTCACTGAAAACGTTGATTCTTGGAGGCGAAGCTCTTTCAAAGGGTGATATTCTCAATTGGGCCGACAGGGTACAGCTGTACAATGGGTACGGACCTAGTGAGTGCTCTGTGGCAGCAGCAGCTAACCCAGGGCTGCAACCTACTACCGATCCAGCCAACATTGGACATGCAGTTGGTGGCGTCCTCTGGGTTGTTGATGCCAAGCAGCCTTCTAAGCTACTCCCCATTGGTGCTGTTGGAGAGCTCTTGATCTCAGGACCAATTCTGGCGAGAGGCTACCTAGGAGATCCTGAGAAAACAGCAGCTGCATTTGTCGAACAGAAGAGCTTTGTTCCAGGATCTCAGAAGCTTGAGCGGTATTATCGCACTGGTGATCTTGTGCGATACAATGCAGATGGCACAATTCATTTCATCGGCAGAGCCGATGGGCAGGTCAAGATCCGCGGCCAGCGTGTTGAATTGGGCGAGATCGAGTACAATATTGAGCGTGATCAGAATATACACCATGCACTCACTTTGCTCCCTTCTCAGGGCTCGTTCAAGAAGCAGCTCTTGGCTGTTGTTTCTTTCAAGGGCTTTGATCTTCCTGTTGAGGACGGACGAGTTTCTCTCGTGCCAGAGAACAGACGATCCGAAACTATGGCAGTCGTGACCAGAATCGCTAACACCATATCTGCAGCCCTTCCGGTTTACATGATTCCGGCCCTGTGGGTACCAGTGAACGCGATCCCCTTGTTGCCTTCCGGAAAGCTGGACCGGAAGAAGGTTCGGCGCTGGGTCGAGACCCTGGACGATGCCACATATGAGCAGATTGCCAACGTAGGATCCAAAGCCAGCGGCCGCGGCCCAAGTACACCTGCCGAAGTTGAGCTGAGACGTATTTGGGCCTCCGTGCTGAACCGACCTGAAGAAAGCATCAGTATGGAGCGATCCTTCCAGAGCCTTGGTGGCGATTCCATCTCAGCTATGCAGGTTATCGCTCAGTGTCGTGATGCCAAGCTATCGCTCGCAGTCAAAGATCTCATTCAATGTCCTACTATCGCCGAATTAGCACTGAGAGTGCGACCTCTGGATGAAGATGCTGAGCCAATGGAAGACGAGATCGGCGTTCCATTTAATCTCTCTCCTCAGCAGACTTGGGAGTTCGACCTGAAACAGCACTGCGATCTCAATCGATACAACACTACATTCTTGTTATCGGTCCATTCTGATTCCGACCTAGAGCCGGTGGTGGCTGCAACGGTAGAGCGCCATCCCATGCTCCGTGCTCGGTTCCAGCGCGATGATTCGGGTCGCTGGATGCAATATATCCCTCTGGACCGGTCCAATAGTCATATGTACCAGGAGATGGAAGTGCCTGACTTGAAAGCTATCGAACCATACACTGCGCCCAACCAGTCGGGCTTCGATTTGCAGCGTGGTCCATTGATGCGTGCCATAGTCTTCAAGCTTCCGAATGGAGACCGGTATGTTGGACTTACTGTACACCACATGGTCATCGACACCGTTTCATGGCGCATTCTCCTCCAAGATATGCAACAAGGCTTATCCACTGGGGCAATCACCTCTCACCGTTCCGACTCATTTGCCTTGTGGTGCCGTAAGCTCAAGGAACATGCTGATCAGAAATGGACACCCGAATACGCGCTGCCCTTCTCCGTTCCTGCTCCCCGATACGACTACTGGCAAATGGAAGAGTCTATGAACCTTTTTGTGACCGAAACTATCCAGGAATTCTCCCTAGACACCAAGACTACTGCCCGCTTGATGGGAAAATGCAACCATCAGTATCAGACTAAGCCGCTCGACATCTTTCTGTCAGCAATCTTCCATGCGTTCAGCGCCACGTTCAGTGACCGACCGGTACCTGCGGTCTTTATCTACAGCCATGGTCGGGATGAGTTTGGCGGAGATCTTGATGTCTCCAACACTATTGGATGGTTTACCTCCTCCACTCCGGTAGTAATCAAACCCTCTGGTGATATTGTCGGCGACTTGCAGGCTGTGCGAGATGTGCGCGCTAGTGTGCCGGGCAACGGGGTTCCTTACTGGGCAACTCGCTGGCTGACCGAGGATGGCCATGCCGCTTTTGAACATCACAGTCCGTTTGAGTTGTCTATGAACTATCTCGGCCAGTATCAACAGCTGGAGCGCGACGATTCTGTACTTCGTTATGTGGATGTGAACAAGCCAAAGGCGACTGGATCTGGGTCTGGTCTTCTGCGTACCGCGCTGGTTGAGACCCAGGCCATCGTAATCGGGGACTCCCTGCAGATCAAGTTCGTTTATAACACGCGCATGGCACGGCAGAAGCAGCTTCTCGAGTGGCAGGCCAAGGTTAAGGAGTCACTGCTGGAGATTGCCAGTCGTCTCGGGGATGGTATCGAGTGAGTGACGTTCTCGGGTTCCTGTATATAGTCTGTTTTCCCCATTCGTCTACTGTTGTTTTGCGAGTACTTGTATCGTGTTGGTCATATTGTGTATGTGGCGTTTGACGGTGGATTCTGACTGGTTTTCTCGGAGATTTGTAGATAGGCAGACTCTAATGGATGTAATCATACTATGAAAATTCTTGATTAGCAGTAGATGAAACTCCACCCATCTTGGTCAAACGAAAATCACTGTAACTGTCTAACATAAGCGATATGGCATTATTGTGCCCGATGCAGTCACGGTGGATAGAGATGAATGAGTTTGCGAATCTCGTTTTTGACTACAGGGGTATTCTCATGATTGTAGAATTTGGCAACATGTGTGTCGCATGCGTTATTGTAGTTTGACTGTCTCCGATTTTACACGAAACGTAGGGCAGATCGGCTTATTGATGTGAGGCGGTGATTTCAATCCTGCAGGTTTATTGATGATGGGTTTGGAAATATACTGAGAAGGTATTTGCAGCGCCATGAGCTCCTTGTCTTGGTTGAGTGAAACTGTAGCTGCAGCAGCGATTTTTGGGTTGTACCTGGCCGAAGTCGGAACTCGGAGGTTGTCTGGTCAAACCCAGAACCATCGGTCAATGGTGAATCACGGTGCATTGATGTAGCGAATAGACAAGTAGGTTCTAAGCTATCAGTGTGCACTCTAACTTCTGCCTAGCTTAGTGGGAGACTCGGGAGAGCCGGTAGCAAACATTGCGACCACAGTGCCAACTGCGTATATGCCGGTCCACGGAACGGCATCCGGATCATCGTGAAACGACAGGTGATGCAGCAGAATCTGACAGCCTACTGATGATGTGATACGGAAGGCAGAAGCAGAAAAGCGGCGCTCATTGTCCCTAAGTACGGGGGGTCAAGAGCGTGGCCGAGTCAGATTCAACCAGCGAGGGAGCAGTAAGTATGGCATTCCGAATCAGGCAGTCACGCGTCGCTGCCAGCAGGTGAGGTGCTTTGTCAGCGGTGCCAGATGGCAGTGAAATTTGATTGGTCGGTGCGTAAAAACAGCAGCATCCACCATTTCTTGGGTTTGACGCCGGCATCTCCACTTGCAATGAGCCGGTTCGCTGCTGCGTAAATATGCTCTTTGTGAGCTTCCGATCGAGGCCCTACCAAGTCCCTACATTTACACCAAACGAGCACAAATGATGCGCCTCGATCTGCGCTGTCCGATTGACGGCAGACAGCCAAAATGGCTGCTGTTTCATTTAATAAGCTGTTTCTTTCCTCTGTCCTGCTTCTTCCCATTGAAATTACTCCTTTATTGGTGGCATACTACTGCTACTATATACTACTGCGAACTACATGGCGCATTGAACAAACACCACCCACGCACATCCAGGAGCAGATACTGTCGCAGCGATACAATAGTGCCAGAACAGCTTGATTCTGGCACTCAATAAGCTTATTTCAATACTAGCCATACCTTCCGACTACGAAGAAGTCACCATCATGACCACCGTCACGGCCCCCGCGCCGTGGATCACCAGCAGTCAACAATGTACTCTGGAAACATGTCCTATGTCCTACGCCCACATCACCTATCTCCCCAACCTAGGTGGCAATGCCTTTTACATCGCTCTATTCGCTCTCTTCATCCCCGTCCAACTCTACCTCGGCATCCGACACCGCACCTGGGGCTACCTCTTCGGCGCCATCTGCGGTCTCATCCTGGAAGTACTGGGCTACATAGGACGCATCTACATGCGACACAACCCATTTATTGACCGGTGGTTTATCATGTACTTATCCCCTCTCCCTTCTTATTCCCCTAAATCCCACAACCGACTAACCTCCCAACCAGGTACCTCGTCTGCCTCACCATCGCCCCCGCCTTCCTCAGCGGCGCCATCTACGTCTCCCTAGCCCGGATCGTCGGCGCCTACACGCCGCAACTATCCCGGATAAAACAGCGCAACTACTCCCTCATCTTCATCAGTTTCGACATCATCTCGCTCCTCCTCCAAGCCGCCGGCGGCGCCATCACGACCTCGGACTCCGCCTCGGAAGTCCAAGACGGGATCAATATCATGATAGCCGGTCTCAGCTCGCAAGTAGCCTCCCTAACCCTCTACATCGTGATCTGTCTCGACTACGCCTTCCGGATCTACCGTCTCAGCGCGCGCAACCCATCCCCTCCATCATCAACATCAAACATGTTCCGCATGGCCAACCACAGCAAACAAGAATCCGAAAGCCAAGACCTAGTCTCACCCTCACGGGACTTGGTAACCCTAAATCCAGACTTCGCTAGCCTTCGGGCAAGTAAGAGCTGGAAAGCGTTCCTATTCTGCCAAGGGTTAGCAGTCGTGTGCATTTACATCCGGAGTTGTTTCCGGGTTGCGGAGCTGTGCGGGGGGTTCAGTAGCCATTTGGCGAATGATCAGACGACGTTCATGGTGTTGGAGGGGGCGATGATAAGTATTGCGGTGATTGCGATGAGTAGTTGGGGGCATCCTGGGGTGGGGTTTCATGGGAGGTGGGATGCGTTGAATTATCCCATGTTTCAGAGGAAGAGGAAGGGGGTGGTGGATGTTTAGGTGAGATGTTTTGTGGGTGGGTGGGTTTGATGGTAAGAGGTGGTAGTGGTGAGGTTTGTGTTCTGTTTCATTTTCCATTTTTGTGTCGTCTGGATTGGTGCATTCTTCGCTTCTAGTATCATATTTGTTGTTTGGGCCGGTTGGGCGTTGGGTGTTCTGTATACTAGCTTCGACTAGACTTGCATTTATAGGGATAGAGTATGCATTGGAGCATTCGGATAATTCTGGGTCGGTCTATACGTCTATCTTCGACTAGGGAATTATACCTTCTGTCACTAGCGACCCGACTTGTTGGATAATATCAGTAGTCTTGGCTATCTGATCACTATCTACCTATCAGCATGAACAATAGCATGATAGTAATATCCTAATCACAAACCAGCTCGAAATGAACGCGTTTCTTCGGCACCACAACCACCGGAAGCTTCAGGAGAAGAAGACCTCCCATAAAGAGGCTTTGCGCGGCATTCCAGTTGATCGGTCTCTTGAAGCGAAAGGAGCGAAAGAACCGGCCAACCTTTCGTTCAGCCAACAGCCAGACCCAGGTCTTTGAGGGATCCGGGTGTTCACCAGAGTAATCGTAGGAGTTTCTCCGCTCATCGAAGTCTGTTCGACTCAGCAGATCATCGTCACTCTCAGGCTCGTCGTTTTTACTTCCTGGCTTCCGCAAAATCCCTTTGGCCGGGCCCTTGCCTTTGTCCTGTCCTCGAAGTTGCGGGATTATGCAGACACGCGGATTCTGTCGACTCCCCTCGCCCTGGCGATTTTTCTCTCGCGGAAAAGTTGGTTTCGACGTAACTTCGAGATCCGTACCGCTTTGTCCGTCTGAGGACACCTGAGCATCTTCACTGGAAGGGATGTCGTCCCTAATTCCAGCCGTCTCATCTTGTGGATTTTCGCGGTCCTTTTTTATTGCACCTAATATCTGCTGCAGCACCGCGTCCATAGCATTTTCAAGCGCTGCTAGTTCCGACGGGGGAACTCGAGAGTCATTAGGGTATGCGCGCTCCATTGTGCCGCAGACCACCAAAGTCCGCTGATCAATGATATTGAGCTCGATTGAGGTTGGGATGGCACCGGCAAGTTCTCCATCCAGATAGTACACGTCCTTCAAAAACCGTATATCAAATGCAGGCTTGATGCGCTTAGGGGTACCGACTGGTTCCTGGGAGAATTTTCCGGGTTGGCCCCTGCAATCCACGTAGTCAATTCTGGTCTTATCCATGTTTTAGTATTAGGGAGGCCTCTGTAACAAAGTGGGAGAGGTAAAGACTGTGCAAGCAGGATCGTTGATAAGAATGTAGGTTATCGCGAGTGGTTAGGTGAAGTCTTCCATCGACTCAGAAGGGTTTAGAAGAGCTGCCGAGGTGCTGCTTAACCGTTGCCAACAGAGAAGTGGGCGCTGCGAGATGGCTTAGCAAGGAAGGCGCGCCAGCCCAAACCTTGTGCCATGCGCAGCCCACTCAGCATAAAGAATGCCGAAACACAGAATAGTGCATTTCAGGAGCCCAGCTCGAGCACTAGACCTAAGTAAAGTCGCGACCACAAACCCTCATAGAGTGTATGTCCCACCACAGTCTGTTAAACCACACGATAAGGATTGGGGTATTGGTGCTGGCGATCGAATCGAAAAACTTTTGTAAATCACTCCGATTCCGACTCATCAGGCTGCATAACCTTATCGTCAAGCTCCTGTTTTCTCATCAGCCTCAGGCTCCAAACAACTCTCATCGACATCCCTACCTTTGTCAACCTCGCCTTCAGATTCTGCAACTGGCTCTCCTTGATGACCAAATGGCGGTCATCATCCAGGTCTTCGACGATGTAGTCGTGTCGTTCTTCGTCGTATTTGAGGATGATGGCTTTCACGGACGGATCGCACTCGATGAGGACTCCTGTTTACGCCTTGGTTAGCGATTGAGTGGAGTGGGAGATGCGCCGGTGGGAATACCTCTGACGGCACGAGGCATGGTGGGGATCGGTAGGGGTGGCTGAGTACGGCGTAATGTTTTGTGGTGTGAATTGAAGGTCACAAAGGAGCTGCTGAGGTGTGGCTTTGTTAGAAGTGAAGGAACGAAGACCGACAGCCGGAGAATCAAGGCGATCCGGGTGCGCCAAGACTCCGCCAGGCAGAAAGGTGGTAAGGCAGCAAGGCAACAGCACCGGCTTGGGCCTACTGTCGTAGCATTCCACTTGTTTCAATTACCATGCATAGGGGACGACAAATATAGCTAATTGATTTCGGTAGGCCCATAAGCTGCTATTATATTGTAGGAAAAAGGAAGAGTAGCAGAAGACATGTCTGACTATATAGGAGACGTGAAATAAGTCTACCATACCAGTAGGTGTACCGCATTCACTGCTCTTCCTCTGCCGTCGCCTCCAAATCCCCCAAATCCTGCGGTTTCTTCCCCTTATACGGCGTCCACCCAGTCCCAGCCTGGGCCGCCGCCGCCGCAATGGCCAACACACAAGCACCCAGTAGCAACGTCTTCACGGCCTGTTCGTAGCTATGAACAGCGACCGCCCTCTCCACGCCCGTCAGGCGTTTCGCCAGTGCCGGACTTCCGAGCAGTTTGCGAACCAGCTCACCCCTATTGGCAAGTCCATGTTTCATAAACCCCGTTTCAAGCCCTCTCTTCAACTCACGTTGGAAGTAACCCCCGCCAATTGAGGACCCGAAGCTGCCGGCGAAACCTCTGCTCATTCCAAGCAAGGCGCTGATAACATAATGCATGTCTGGGTCAGTGAGGTGCAGCAAATGGGATAGGGTATAATTCATGACTGCTCCGACAGAGAGTCCATTGAAGAAACTGGCGAAAAGATAAGCGACCGTGGAAGAGTGCGGCGTTGATAGAACAGATAATACGAGGTTTGTCAAGGCGAACAAAAAGAAGGCTATGAGACCGGAGCTGAAGTGGAGTTAGATGGCTGTACTCTGCTTCAGGACTGGATGAAACACTTACATGTAGTAGCTGCCCGTTTTTCGTATGTGTATCCATCCGACTAGGAGTCCTCCTAAGCCGAACCCGGCGTTGGTTGGTACCAGAATCAAGCCTGCGGTGGCCGGAGACCAATCGCGAACGACGAGTGCATAGACTGGCGAGTAGAAAAGGACTGCCCAACGTGCCATCATACAGATAGCACCAGCCAAGCAGCTTAGCAAGACGCTCCTTTTCTTGAGTACCTCCATTGGGATAATGGGGTCGGTAGCGAATCTCGATTCAATCAGGACGAAGATCCCCAGGAAAACGAGCGATAGAAGGATAGGCGTGAACTTGACCACTGCAGCAGCGAGGCTTGAAAGTAACAGGAAGACGGAGATCGTCTATAGCGATTAGGGTTTGTTGACCAAGAATAGACGAGCTCTTACCAACGTCAACGCCCCAGCATAGTCAACCTTCGCCAACCTCCGCAATAGAGCGCGTCCACTTAGGTGCTCATCTTCTGGACGTTTCGGGATCGCCAAGTATTGTACCGGGCCCAGTATCAGGGCTAGAGGTGCTTGGACCCAGAAGATAATCCGCTATACCCTTGGTGTTATTCCACAGAGCGCTATATGTAGTTATTAGGGTAACTTACCCATCCGTAAGCCGGCGTCAGAAGACCTGCTAGCACGGCGCCAGAGGAGACACCGGTAGTCATCCCGGCGCTGATTAGACCGATGAAGAGACCTCGGCGCTTTTTGCTCGTTAAATCGAGAGTCAACACAAAGGCAATGACCATTTGCCCGCCAGCACCACATCCCGTAAGAGCTCGTCCCAAAAGAAAGACAGCCAGTGTGGGAGCCAATGCTGTCACGAAGAGACCAATCGACAATAACGTGCAAGAAAATAGAATGTATACACGAGGCGTGAAGATTTGGGAGAGTCGACCGGAGAGAGGTGTGAGGCTGGACATGGCAATCTATTAACAATGGCATTAGCATGTGGACCCCCGGCACATGGCTCGATAGAAGGTTATGTACCAAGAAAGCCGAGTTGAACCATGTTGTTTCAGAAAAAGCATCCAGATCAGCCGCAATCTCAGATTGCGCAGTAGTCATCATTGACATATTGGTTGCTGATAGATGTCAGCTTGATGCATCTGGATCACAAAGGAGCTCCCATACTCATGATGAACAGCAACAATCCCATGGCGGCCACTATCGCCGATCCCCTCCATCGAGAAACATGAATTCGCGCCAAATCTTCCCCATTGTTGGAAGATTCCCCCAAAAGAGGCGTAGTCTCTTCCGGGACTCCTTCTGGACGTTCCTGGGCTGTCATATTGTGTATCGAGTAGTCTACAGATTGTGTCTAAAAGAGAGAACGGATTCCCCCCGCAGACCCATATCTGTTGTTTGGGCATCGACAGCGACGGGGAAATGATGTGATAAGGGGACCCAAGCTCGGGATGAGCGGAGGCGCATTTCTAAGCAATAGTAATAATGTTGCGGCCCTGACCAGGATTCCGTCCGGTTGGGGCATCGATAACAGTTATCGGGGCCAATCATGGAGACGAATCGAGATCGGATGGCCCGCAAAGCTTCCAACAGCCTTGCAGAAGAAAAAAGTACGCGGTACGTGTGCCTGTTCGTAGCCTTTCAGCTTGTTTGGTCCGTGGTGTAGTCGTGACGTAGGCACCGTACATTGTCCAGCTGTCTGGACCCTAATGGCTGTATGGAGTTATGCGTTGTGACAGGCGGGTGGACTAACGGCATGTCAGTTATGCAGGCTGCATCGGAGGCAGTTGGACCCGACTTGCCGATGGTGGAGACTAATAATCATAGTGAGGCGGTTGATTTGATGGGGAGAGATTCCCGATGGAAAATGGAAGGTTTTCGGGGAATTCTTTCCAGGGCTCGGCAGCAGGTGACATGTGGATGCCTGAGGCAGTGCACACCCTTCGTACCAGGTGATGGAAGATATGCAGCCAAGATATCTGCAGTGTCGAGTGATGGCTGCAGCTGACTGCAACGACAGGATATATAGTATAGGAAATGAGTCTCGCAGAATTTTGATCCATGATGGATCAACCACAAACTGGCTGAATTCGTACTACTTACAACTGAAGAGCAAATGATGAAGGCAACAATATATATTTGGACGCTGGGGCTAGTAAGCCTGCTGGCAGTGGACGCACGTCATGACCGAACAATAGGTAGTACAAATCTCTAAATTTAACTACCAACCTAGTAGTATTGTTTCCAAATGACGAGACTTTAGCTAACTTTTGAATAGCTGAGATGACAAGCGCCAAGCAAGAACCGATGCTCGATTCTATCGCCTCAGCGCAGAAGGTGCTTGGTGACACCGCTGACTGTATGTTCTACACGCCTACCCGGTCACAAAGATACAGATGTACTGAGAATCGTTTAGCCTGCTATGTCTGCTCGTCGCCTTGCTCTCGAGCTGTCTGCTGTCATGGAGAATTCCCCCAGTGTTGCTCAGATGGCGTCTATTGCTATTGCTGCCAGGACTGATTGTTTCGGGTGTTTTGTCTGAAGGATCCATCCAGCGCAGAAATCCATGTAGACTTAATCCCTTGATCTCAGCTAGACTGACACATGGTGATAATGTCGTCTGGAATATACGGCTGAAGAATACTTATCAAGGATGACAGAGGTATCCAATCCAATGTGCCGTAAATTGTCTCGATCGCGTGTCCGCTGTACAATACGCGAGCGTAATATTCTTCGTCTGATGTTTCCCTGTAGCAATGTGAGTACCACACTGGATTTTCTTAGGCGTACTTGTCGCATGGATCATTACGTACCAGACTTCAAATGCAATGTTCGATCCCATCCCCGGCCACCGCAAGGCTGTGATGCCTAACGCGCCAAGGATGGGTCCGATATCTCCGTCATGGACGAAATTGTGGCTATACACCAACTCGGATGTCCCTTGCTGCACCGCTTCAAGATGGCGAACAATCTCTCCGATGAACAGACCTTCGACCAGTTGGATGTACCGAGTCGCGTTCGCGTTGTTTCGCCACCAGTAGTTCCATTCCCAGTCGCCCGCACGGAACACTTCCTCTGCCTGGCTGAAAGTAGCACATTGAGTCTCACTTTGCAGGCTGCAGGGTAACTCATAGCCATTGCAGAGGCGGGCCTGGAAATTATCCGAGAAATGGTCAAAGGTCGACATCCAGCTGGAGGTATCAGCGTCGAACATGGTTGCCAGCTGACTGCGGAGCGACTGGGTCACTGTCAGATGCTCGTTCCACTCTGCCGTGGATTCAATGGCGGAGAGCACCTCGCTGCGAGCGGAACAGGAGTATCCTTGGTCGACCGTGTCGACCCCGGAAGCCTGCTGGTGTAGCGGCAGGGGTGCATTGTAATCGGGCCAAATACCTCGCAAGACCCCACCGGCAGATTCTTGGGTGAGGGCCGAGGTACTCGAACGGAGCCAGATCTTCTTGCCATTGTCCTCGCCCGGTGACGATGGGATTAGCTGCAGTTGATCCCGATACACGGCAGCGAGGTCGCGACCGTGCTGATAGCCATCGAGAAAGCCCCCAATCGTCAATTGAGGATACTGACACGATCCATTGGCAAAGTTTTCCAAGAATGGATTGGAGGGATCGGAATACGTTTGGCTGTACACGGGGATTGGAGCGGGACCCTGGGAGGCCGGAGAGACGAAGAGATGAGCTTGGAGGTTGTTGCAATGATATTCTTGGTTCTAGAACAACGTTAGCTAGCCCAATCAGATACAAAGAGTTGGCCTCATACCTCGCCGCCCGGAAGAATGTTGTAGGGGGTGCGGCGTTGATGTCGCTGCACGTATTCGAGGTAAACTAGGCGGGCAGCGACGGACTGGTTGGCGACGGGAGACGGAAGCGAGTAGGTCTCCGCACGGGGATGGGGCATGGAACAGTAGTTGTAGACATCCTGGGCAGTTGGAGTACTGGCCTTATCTGCTGGAGCATTGTAGATGCCACCATAAGTGCCGACGGAGGCGTTGGTGATGTAGGTGGTGTGGTTGAGGGGAGGGTAGAAGGTGTCACGGGCCGCGAGGGCGGGATTGCCTGCGGAGAGCAGCAAGGAGAACAACGTGGAGATCATGTCAAGGAACCCTTCATAGATGCTGGACATCGTGACTCCTGGTGGTGGGGAGTCCAATCAGGTATAAATACTCTGTTTTCATCACTTTCTCGTAGTCCCATGGTGGTCTTCCTGTGGTGTCGTGCAATTGAATTTGGTATGCGAAGACACCACTCAGCCTGCCTTTTGCCGACGGTCGGCTTCCACTCAGTTGCGACAATCTCCCACGTGCGGGATTGCCTGAACCCTACTTAGCTAACGATAGTGAAGACAACCCACGTGGGTGAAGCTAGACCGCTGCAGGACCAACTTACTGGTAATGAATAATATACATTTGGTCCCTTTGGCGACAATGAACCTCCACAGATACCTGCGTCGTGTCAAAGGCACTTCATCCCTAAGGCTGTCATCACGTGGGCGCGACTAGTGTGTGCACTATCCAGGGCTAACTGGCTTGTCAGCTTAGCCAGAAGTCATTGACGCACATTGCTAGAATCTCCAAGCTGCGATACCTAGTTCAGCTTAAGCAATGGATACGAACGCAGGAACCGCGTGCTCAGTGCTTGGCCCGCCAGAATTCCCCAATCATCGATCTGATAGTCGCCATGATGAACCCCGAAGACAGCCCGCCGGCTTCTTGTTTGTCGATTATCAGGACCAGGCTTCCCACGGCCCAACGTTGGCCAAGAAGAAGCAGGCCTTCATCAAGAAGGTCTATCATCAGTCCAAAAAGGAACGACGACTGCAAAAGCTGAAAGCTTCCATCGGCCCGCTGCCGACCCAGCGGGCCAACCCATCAATCCTTCCGCCAAACCCAAGATCCCCCACATTCCCCATCGAACAATACGAGGGAGGATCCAGCTCCTTCGACCGAGCGTTGCGGCCCGCTGGGATTGATCCCTTTGCTTCGCTCTGCGTGCCTGCCAAGACCAGTGTGGATTTTTACTTTGACCACTGTGAGTAGTAGTAGTATCTAATCTTACCTCGTCCGGTCGCAGCAGCGCCAGTGACCTCTCTGATCATTCCTTCCAGACCGGACCGAATGTTCCTGGTCGATTTATCCCTTCGGAGCGACGGGCGTAAGCATGTGGTGGTGGCAGCAGTCAATCGAGCAGCCGGCCCTCTTGTACATCATCCTGGCAACCAGTGCCTCCCACCGAGCCGGCCGGGGCCTCATTGCACAGGCCCCCAAGGCCGCCCGAGATTCTTATCGGGATTCCCTAGAGTACCGGCAAAAGACTCTAACAGGACTCCAGAGCATGATGCAGATTCCAGGCACGAGCACAAGTTTACTTCGGTCTATGGCAGTGATCATCGCCCATATGATCTGCGTAGAGGTTCGTTTCTTTTCTCCCTCAATCTCACAATTATTCGTCTCACCTAGCACATTGGAATGAGAGGATTAACTAGACCATGATACATTGTTCGTCACTTAGGCCGCAGATACCAATTTGGAAGCCGTAGACGGCCATGTGCGCGGGCTGATCAAGATAGTTCATCTGGTGGGCGGCCTTGATACGTTCAGTGACGCAGACGCTCCCATTATCTACAGGTGGGTTGAACCACGAATATACTACCCACATCAAAAGTACCATCCACTAACCAGTGTGGTTCGTCCCTCTCCAGTGCCAATTTTATGAGCGCAGCTGCCAGAGGCTCGGCACCGCCCTTGCCGATAACCATGGCTTGGAAAGCTAGAGTACTTGAAAGCTTGTATAGCCTGACTGCGACCGACGACGCCCTGCACGCTTCTTCAATCGGCTTTCGCTTCTTCAACTCACCGTGGTCACAAGCAATCCTTCCTAGTTTGCGATCTATTATCAAGCTGTTCCGAAAAACCACGCACTACATGTGTACTACTGGACCAGTGGAGGAAGCTCCTGTACTCAACGACTGGTTGGTCTACACAGCCCAACAGTTGTTGTTGATCGCCCCAGTCTGCGTGCCCTCTGACTTGCAGGAGTGCCTGCGACTATCAGTACTGCTCTTCGCCGCAGTCCAAGTCTGGGGCTTTCAGGGCTTGCTATTCCTAAATCATCCCGTACTGGCTTTCCACTGCCGCTTGGAAACTGCGCTTCTCTCTATTCAACGCATGGCGCCCGATTTAGCTTTCTGGATGCTCTTCACCGGCGGGATTGCAGCAATGGGCCATTATAGTCGTGGATGGTTCGTAGACCGCCTCGCCTCGGTCGCCGGCCAACTATGCCTCACCACGTGGGACAGCGCGCGGACCTTGTTAGAACAGTTTCTCTTCTTCTCTCGGCCTACTGATACCCGCGCTGAGATACTCTGGAGGGAAGTAGAAAGGCAACAGTCTTTGTTGCCGGGTGCGTAACAACTATCTAGTTTAATCAGGAATGGTTCAGGTTTTACTGGGTTTTGCAAAAGTCCGATTATGGGCGCCGAGCACCAGTGACCCCATTCCAGAGCCAAGTTTGGTGCTACTAAAGGCGTTTTGGGAGTAGTACAACTTTGCTAGTGGAGAAGGGCCCCGGCCCTGGCATGGAGAATCTGGGAGAATGCACCAATGGATCTTACAATTGGCGGAAAGGCCCGACAATTGTAAGATAAAAAAGTTTGCAAGTTGTTGTTGGCACTGTATGATCATTCTTTCTCTACAATGCGAAACTCAATCGCATTTGACGCCGGTATCACAAGCTGAGGTCGACCCCCATTGTCCGCCGGATCAGTCACCTTCCCCCAAGGATGCGGTGGTATCTGGACATTTGTGTCGGCATGTTCGTCCACTCCCCCGTAGTCCCACTAGTCCACTGTACCACCCTTGAAGCGATAACGCCATATATCTCCTACTTCCCAACCATAGATGTCCTCTAGGATTATCCATGAGGAACTCCAGTATTCTCCCGGCTTAAGAGTAATGAAGCCTTCGTCCTCCACTACATTGACTGTGATATTAGGATCATCCAGGAACAGCCCAGAACATCCAAAGGGGCCCTCCTGAAGCTCCCACAATCCGCTCTCTAGACGATAGGAGCGAAGCAGCTCCCAGATCACATGGTTACGAAATATTATCGGCTGATGTGTGGGGCCACCATGGTAGCGAACATGCAACGATGCATAGTGTTTTCCCTCGGGAGTAATTATCTTCGGACCGGAGAGCTCTACGCTCAGTATGGGGGCGCCCTGTCTGTTTGATACAAGTGTAAGTCTTTCTGATTACTGAGAATAGGAATCCCGGCACCTGGATGGGTAATTTCCATGACTTACACACGGTCTGATAGCAGTAATGGTGGGGTGGATTGCCGGCGAATAAAGGCCGGAGACTCTATCTGCTCATATGTAAATGTAACACGTGGACCTCCCGGTAAGATTAAATCCGGCTGTGACGGATTAGCAGCCAGGCGGGACCCCACATAGTCACTAGGGACTCCCCAGTCCCACAAAGGAATCTTTGTACCGGTCCAGACCAGCTCGTAAGTTTCGCCGGGTTCCAGCTGCTCCCTGTACCTGCGTGGAAGACTGTGACAGTAGGTGATGGAACCGCCTGGCTTTAGCTCCTGAAGGTCATATGGGTACTCCACGTGCACCATGTCTAGAGGATCTAGGGTCACATCTGGTACATGTACCCTTTCCAGCTTACCCTCTGAGGTGTGTCGTAGAAGTATGAATTCATTTTTACTATACCTGTCATTAAGGGGAGACCATATGAAGACAAAAGGCCTTGGGTCATCATCGTGTGTTGATCGACTGAGAGTATACTGGAAAAGCGGACAGAGTTCAATCTCGAGCTGGATAAATGGTGTTTTAGGACTTGGGCATGGGAGTAAGTGTCTGATCTTGACGGACAGTCCGGTTCGAATAAAAAGGTGGGGACGGGTAACAGAGAGGAAGATGGAGAGGGGGATTTGGGTACATACTGTCTATCCTTGGATGAAAATTTTATGTAAGAGCCAATTTGCTGGTCCATTTTTAGGCTTTCGCCGATTGTGAAATGGAGAAGCAGGAATGAGTCCGGCTTTAAGTAGTACGCGTTAATACAGACACGATGTCACCTTGACTAAAGTCGACGGCACTATAGAGGGTACCTAACCTGAGCTGTCATGGTGGGTCAAAGGGGTTCAGGTATCCTTGGCTGGCCGCAGTAATGTCCGTGCTCCAGATGGCTTAGTAGCTGTGTTCAGTTGTGACCAACCAGCCAACTATTTAACCGACCAATCACTAACAAACCTCGTATACTCAGCACTGAGGGATTATCTCAAGGTACTAACTCAATCAAAGAATACCACAGGTTTAGAAACAATGTCTCTTGGTCGTAATGGACTAGTTTCTTATTATCCAGACTTATAATAGTGCTAGTCTCTCATGATACTATCTATTATTTCTAAATATAACATTAGTATCCTATACAGTCAGGATAACTAGATAATAAACCACTAATATGGAAACTCTAACACCAGTCTATTATTAGTAAATTGAGTAAGAAAGATGAACTAGTGCATGAAAAGTTACTATTATTTAATATTCTTTGGTACTAGTCTTGCCAAGATAAAGTACAGTGATTCCTAGTGCTTCTTAGCCACCAGGGCTGTTTTAGCCCATTACTTAATATAAACTAGTAACAGGAAAATCATTTCACTATATATTACTAGAATCATTTCAGCTCTTGCTGCTATTTGTGTAACATACTCTCTCAGTTACTATAAATACCTAGAGTATTATATATAGAGTTCTAGCTAGAAGTCCTACAGGCTTTGAGTAATTTGCTCTTATTCAAAAGTCAGTCTTGATGACCTGATTAGAGACCTACAGTAGAATAACTAATCTCGTCATGTACCCGCTCATCTGCTGTTAATGATTAAAGGAAATAAGACTCAGTATGTATAGAGCATACTGGTAAACTAATTCAGCCGGTAGAAAGCTATGTCAAGTCTTGTAGATCTTTCAGTATAAGTAGATTGGACCAAGCAGTAGTTCTTGCCAGATTATTACCCCTTTTCAATCTGTTCTATATATCTCGTCATAAATTTATGTAAAATGGCTGGGATATATAAGGTATAAGAGAGATCACAAGTAAATCTTCTATCTTTACCATCAATCCCATGGCAGCATCCACAGGAATGAATCTTATCCTTTCACTATTATATATGCTATATTTTTATACCTGTTATAGACATGCAGCAGCTATTTTTACCCATTTCATAATATGTCCTAAGTGAGCGTGCTGATTATGCTCCTAGACCCTGAGAGTATTTCAAGATTACGAGACCCTGAGGCTAATTAAATATAAAGATAGGAAACATTCCCAGCTAGGAAGCCTTAGACTGGAGATAAAATATCAAACTTACAGCTGATGCCTATATAGATGCTTTTGCTCTGAACATGGCGCACGGCTGGTATGCCAACGAGGAGACCTGCGTCGCCTCGAAGGCACTTCATCCTTCTACTCCTGGCATTCCATCACCGGTGCTGCTTCCTATGCACATGAAGTGATCAATGACCTCCACAGCATGAATATTCCATTTCTGTCGTGGATAATGAGAGACAGATAACAGATACTTCTCCCGTCAGATTCCGCTTCTCCAACTACAAGCAATCCTGCCCACTTGTCTTCTCTCGGCCTACTGATACCCGCGCCGAGTTTCTCTAGAGGGAATGAAAAAGACAACAGGTTTCAATGCAGAATTCAGAGCTCGAGCAGTGTTATTTCCTCGTGCAAACCCATATTATGTCTCTAGGGGCATCATAGCCGGATTGAATCCCGTAATCTTCTATGACTGTTCATTTTGTCATTCGGGGGGAAGGGTGGTAGGCTTATTGCATGCTAATCTGAAATTCATTGACAAATGCATGATATCCCCAACAGCTCGACGATGGTATTCTCGCCATAGCTGTTATCCTTCCTTTCAACGTTGCCAAAGCCGAAGAGAATATCTCCATATCGTACATCATGGTCACAGAGTTGAACTAAACCTGCCATCCCGAGAAGCGAAGGAGACGCACGCGGCAAGTAGGATCAAATCGTACAGGGCGACATACCACTTGTATGTAACTCGGTCATGATCGATCGTTCTAAGTTGAGTCAATCGGTAGACGAGCATGAGAGTGACAAGACTTATTAGGAGAGTCATGAGCCCCGTGGGTAGAGTATATCCATACTCGAACACCCTGGGAAAGATGAGAAAACACTGGCGGTTCTATGTCAGCTCCGACACCTGGTAAATGACTAATAGGACTACTAGCAGTAGTAGTTGGGGAACTTGATCGTGAAAACCCACCTCGGTCAGAACAAGTCCTAAGGAGGCATAAATGCGAGCTATAACTGACAATGCGCGGGTCAGAAGGACGGTAATGAAAGGAAAAAGATGAAACGAAAAAGCAACCAAGTTTCAAGTGCACGCACACCTACATACCCGGAACATCCCCCAGAAGGATCGGTGTGGTTTTCCGCCCGGAAGCCAAATCACCAGGAACGTCGCGGAAGTCCTGGATGGGGATAGTGAAGAAAACCCATACCATGATAGGTACGACCCATCCCCAAGCAGAATCCACACTGTCGGAGCCTCCCAGCTTCCAACAGGCCATGAGTTGGGAGAGTGTACCCAAAACCATGCAGAAGTCCTTGGCTGGACCGATTCTCGAAGCGTGTAGAATATAGAGGAAGACCACAACCACTATCCAGAGAAGGGACCAGATGTAGAGGTCTAAGGCGTAGCTCAAGAGAAGCCATGTCGCGGATACAATGTAGAAGCGATATTTTGTTGCAGATATGGTAGTTTGAGACTGCACGATTGGTCGGTCTGGTTTGTTGATTTTGTCTTCATGTTTATTCTCGGCCCCTTCAGCGTGGTTGGCCAAGTCGATGGTGTAATGGAAAAGCATACCGTAAATGATTGCACCTGTTTGATACCGTCGTTAATACTAGTAGAGATTGCAAATGAACTTCGTCAATCGTACAGGCCAGAGAAGATAAGGCTTTTTCATAGGTTGCTCTGCTGTGAAGTAACGAGGCTGTTGTGAATATGGGGAAAGGAGAAGAGGCTGCGTCGAAGTTGCTTTTCATGAGCAAATATGCGAGTTGAATTTCTCGCTTTACTGTTGCATAAAGCCGGGAGGCCACATTATTTCTGGAAAGTGATCTGGTATTCGACTGGTTGATGCTGTTGGCTGCAAGGCTCATCTTGTAGATATATTGAGAGTGGTACAACGGTGATCGTAAAATCTGTATGTAGTATTACCAGATGGCACACTGAGATGAAGAGTGTGAGTTAGTATGTCTAGAGATAGTTCGTACTACTCATGGTTACTTCTAGTAATAGTACTCTCAATCTATCTATAGCAATACTACGATGAAGATGAAAACAATTAACGTCTCTTCCACAAAAGGATGTGATGTCGGAAGAGCAATGCATGTTTCAGTTGCTTTCGGTCCCTTGAACTCTAAATATGAGAAATATTAGAGAGAAGAAACAGGAGGATGATGTTGGGGATAAAGAAAATAGTCCGACAAAGGTGTCTGCATTCCAATGAACGTCCAGATGACATGTTGATCCACCATGTCAAAGCGCAGATAGGCTCGTCCGACAAGCTTATTTCATACGCGCTCAATTAACTGGGGAATACAAGAGTACCGGGTTAGACTTCTAAGCCGGGAAAAGAACCCTTCGAATCTTACTCGGGCGCCTTTAGCTAAACTTGTGCAACCACTCTAAGTATGCTTATGAGAAGTTACACAAGATACGCCATGTGGCCTAAAGGAGTGTACTATTCCCAGCGCATTGCAGTAGACATGACAGGTGGCATGACAGATCCTCGATTCATTCATCTACTCATCCGCTTTCGTCACTAACGTCCCTAGCAATTAGTTACAAGACTACTATTGCCTCCGTCGAACAGTGCACGCTCTATATCAGCAAGCCAATGGCATTTTAGTACACATAGTTGACCTGATGCTTCCGGCAAATAAAGTATAATTATGAAGTAAGAGTCAACACCAGTTTGAGACAATGTAGTTACCAGCGCAAGGGGGCGTTAGTCAAGAATGCATTGGCCGTACGCGGAGAAGAATATTTGGGCACCGTGAAGAATGTCCGCTGTCCTGAGGACTGAATGCAGTATATGATGGGTGATCAATCCAATAAAAGAAAGAAAGAACTCGCAATGTGTGGAGTGAGAGTTGTGTTAAACATTTCAGTGTACTCACTCGGAAGGGCTAGTTTGATGCCTTGGGCAGGCATTCCACGGAGAGGCTTGATTTCCCTTCAGGAACTATCTCTCTGTTGTGATTTGAAAACCACTTATTACCTACAGTCCTACAGCGGATTTAAGGGAAAATCTTCCCATAACCAACCCGGGACTCGTCATAAGCCTGAGGTGTGTATCAGGCCCACGTTGGAGTCGTAACCGACAACATATATTATCGTTGTTGTCATTGTCAGGCTGAAGTCCACTCAATTCCAGTCATCCGTCCTTCTGAAAACCATATCGAAAACATAGCGATCGCAGCACAAGGCGTTGTTGTTGTTGTTGTTGTTGTTGTTGTGACGGTAAATTCCCATCCCCCAACGCAGCCAATATGATCTCCCAGTCCTCACTCAAAAGGTACCGGGCTATCCTTTGTAATATAACACTGTGCAACAAATAGAGATTCATCAAAAGACAGCTGAAGAGTTTCCGTAATTGGAATCATGATCAGACGCTTGTTGAATAAGATCCTTGATTCTTGTAATGGAGTGCTTCATCGCCAAAGGAATGAAGATATGCTCTTCCACAGACATGGTGGTGTATGTGTGGGGTTGCTTGGCTGGATTGATCAATGACCACGAAAAGGATGCACCAAAGAGGGCACGAACTTCAGGAGCGGGGACGCCACCGCGGGGCACTTTAATGGGCTTGCACCATCGACCGACGTTGAATTTTGAGTAGGGATGCCGGTAGCGTGTTGCCAAGCTTTGCTAAATGTTAGTGGGAGGGTCAGGGATATCATTTGTTCCCTTCACCATTACCCTGTCGGGCATACTTAAGAACCATCTAGTGGTCCTGGTAATAGATTCTTGCAATATTAATTACTATCGAGTCCATTTACTCCCTCTAGAATCATTATAGCTAAATAAATATGCTGAACACTGCAAATAACAACGTTCGTATTTCACCGCAGATACCGCCTCGTGGAATCCTTCAGTCCGCCGATCATGGACTTAGAGCGAGGCTATGGCGCATGGCCTTCTTCACGTTTTCGCGTGGCAGTTTGGGGGCGGAGTTTCACTCTAGTTTCCATAAGGGGGGCAGAGACTCACCTCCCTGTTTGTCTCTGTCCGCCCATGTTTGATCTTCTTCAGTTCATGAACGTTTTCCCTTGTAATGGTGGTGGTTGTTCATAGACACCATCCACTTGACCTTCACGATGAAGGGTCTCGCGCAGATCGTCGGGCTGTATGCCTCTTTGGCCGCCGGGAGAAAATACTGCACCCGAACTTTTCATTCTTGTGAGTTCGCATAGTGTTTGTGGGTTTTCTTGGCTGCGTATCTTGCTGACTCTGTGTCTTAGCTATCATTAATAACCAGACTTTGTTCATTGACGGTGGGGAGGTGCGCTATCTGGAGGATAATAATACCATTTCGGCATATGCCAGTATGTGTTATCTCATGTGTGTATGATTTGCTGGTGAACATTGTGTTAATATCTCGGGTTTCAGTCCGCGACCTGCAGACTGTCGACGTCTCCAAGTCATTTTCGAATACCGATTCAGATCTATTCACTCATATCGACAAACCATATAATGCATCCAATCCGGACGAATATCCGACTTTCCTTGATGAGGGCTCCGCGTTCAACGACGGCGAGAACCTCTACTTCTACGGCGGGTATAAGAGCGGTCGCGACGGCCCGACAACCGTCCCGCCCGTGGAGACGTGGAAATACGACATCCAAAACAATAACTGGACGAAAGATGGATTCGGGGGCGTGCCGCTGGTTCGGCTGGTAGAGGGAGGGGCAGTTGTTTCGCAGTCCCAGAATAAAGCGTACTATCTTGGGGGTGTGGAAGACCCGGGCGGGAACCCGAACATCTATGGTACTGCGGGAGCGGACGTGGAGATTGTCAGTGGATTGTTGGTCCTGGACCAATCGACATTGCAGTGGTCTAATTTATCGACATCGGAGATGAATAATTATGGCACGATTGGAGCAGGGTATGTGAATATCCTGGAGGATGTTGGGGATGAGGGGCTTTTGGTGGCCTTTGGTGGGTATAAGTATCCTGTCGGGCATAAGCTGTCGCTGCTTTGTTCGAGCCAGACGAATACGACCTTCCATGTACGTCCGACTACTCGATTATTGCTGGGGGTTTCAGCTAACAGAGCTAGAACCCCATGGAATACGTCAGCCTGTATGATATTGCGAACCAGAAATGGTACACGCAGCAGACTACCGGGGATATTCCGAACTGGCGGATGGCGGGCTGCAGCGTAACAGTGGCAGCGCAAGATCGGTCATCGTTCTCCATGTAAGCTTGACACTTATGCCCAAATCATTGTGGATACTGACATCTCAAATGCAGCTACATGTTTGGTGGGATGGCCGCGACCACTGCGAATTCCGACGGCGATGTATATGTTCTTTCACTGCCGTCCTTCAGATGGATCCGCGTGAACGAGGGCAGCAGTATCCGCGAAAAGCACACATGCAATGTCCTCGGGAAGCATACCATGCTTGTAGTCGGAGGAACGATCCCAACAGACAGTTCGGAGTATGAGCCGAAGCCGGTGAACTGCGACACGGGCACCTTTGAGAACGGACTGGCCATCTTTGATCTGAACCAGCATACCTGGCTCACTGATTATAATGCCGATGATCAATCAGACTATGCCCTGAGCTCAGCAATTACCGATGTCATTGGTGGAAGGTACGTAAATTCGATCGAGGGATTGGTTTTGCTGCAGTGCTGATGAACCACGAACAGCTCGACAGGCGGAGCCAATGTCACCGAACCAAAGAATGGGTTCAACGACACGACGTTGGCGACCATGTTCCAAAAAGCAGTCATCACCGCTACCACCAATTCCACAGCAGGCGGTAACTCGTCATCGACATCAGCAAATGGCAGTAGTAGCAGTACAGGCAGCTCCAAGGGCAGTTCCCTATCTAAAGGGGGCATTGCGGGAGCCACCGTCGGGGCGGTGGTGGGTGCCAGTGCCATTGCGGGGCTCGCCTTTTGCTTAATCAAGCGCCGACGCGCCCAGTCCAGCCAAGAGACTACTACGACTACTGATACCCCTGCCATGGCGCATCCACCCGTCTATGGATCGCCTCAGACAAGGCTGGCGGAACTTAGTAGTGACGGGGTCACACATGAATTGGGGACGGATGGAGGGAGTGGCACGCAGGATGCGGCTTCTGGGAATTGGTGGCAAAAGACTCCGAATATACCAGAGATGGATGGGGTTGCGAGGGTTGAGAAGGGGTGACCGTGTAATCTGAAAGGTCTATTTTATCAATTTGGGTTTTGCGCTGTATTCCGGCGTTGTTCATTGTCTTCCAATAGCGGTATAGACTTCCTGTAGGTATTCACCACTGAATGCAAGTAGACCCCCAGAGGACGCGTCAGTTGTAATTACTGGATTCATCAGGATCTGTGAGCTGTCAAAGCACCATCGCTAGCCTTCCTTCGTTCTTAGTAGTGTATGTCAGACGCCATGAGTTGGGAGAATAATCCGAGCAATGGCGTGGTGGGGTAGTAGGGAAAGCCAGAGGGATTGGAGGTTAAAGTAAATGAGATGATCAATTAATATCCATGTCTTCTCGGAGATTACTCGACTGGTTATGGAAATTGCTGCACTATGCTCGGAGTCCCTCCCGATCCATGTGCTTTCTTTCCCTAGTAGGGTTACTATAATTAACACGGTCGGTGGCACCCTACTAAACAAAACAAACAAAACAACTCAGTCAGTCCGTAGTGACTGCCTAAGGCGACGATCGGAACCTTGTCGTAGTGGTATTCCCACCCCCTTCAAACAATAGTGCTACAGTCCATGACCGCAACAGATAATTCCCAAGGATCCATTGGGATCTAGAATTACCGACCAAACATCTATCTGGGTCCATAGTTTGATAGTAGATACTAGGGTAGATAACGACCAAGGATTTAAAGGGGTTGGTACCGTTCCTGGCTTTATTGCCCGTCCCTGAGAGAGAGAGAGGGAGGAGGATCCACTCAGATAGATAGCATCACCGAACCCCTGTATCGAGTCACCACGCTAGCAGGGAAGGAACAGGGTTTTGTTTGGGTTCACCGTGCGCAGCTATCTTTTCACGAACTTGGACATATAGAAAAATTATACCAACACTATAGCGGAGATGGCGAAATTCTAAAGGTTGAGAAAAGTGATCATCGTTGAAAGAGAGGGAACATATTATGGCAGAGAAAAATACTACCCTGACAAGTAAGGGTAAGTTCAAAGTTCCATGGGTTGGCGCGTCCCGAAATTTCCTCTTGCTTCTCCGACGGTGCCGTCATCGCGTCACGGGCTTGGGCAATTTTACTGCTCGAGTGTTGATTGGTTGATATGTTTCCAGTGACTTTAAAGTGGAGTATACACAGCCTATCATAACATGGAAGTGGGGCAGCGGGCACCACCGTTGCCCGGATTGGACTTATGGATGCCATCATCAGTCACTTTGGTACTACTCAGTACCAGTACAAAGTACTGGTTAGAGTAGGACGCCTGAGTAGTATTCATAATGAGAAACTGTGGTAAAAAAGGAGATAAGGATAGTGAGAGTGACAGTAAGGAAATAAATCTATAAAGTGAACAGGGTATCGTCATCACCGACATATTGCCAAGGTTTGCCAGCCCTATTGGCACCCGTTTAACTTCCTCGGGGACCCATCGTGGTTCATTTGGCGGCGCGGATTGATAGGCAGCACCAGGGTCTCCTTCACTCTTTGCCCTTGTACTCTCGTCCACCGCCGTGAAATTACTTTATCTCCATCCCCCCAACTGCCTCTTATACCTTTCCATTTACTCCCCCCTTTACCTTGGTCTCGCGTGATTTTTGTTAATCCCTCTCTCTATCCGTCTCTCTGTTGTGCCGCAATTTTGTTCTATCTACTCTACCCTCATTCCCCATGCGTCACAATTACCCTCACTGGATTGTCTCTTCCCGCGTTGGCTGAAGGAACTACTGGAGCTGGAGTGCTGCTATGCCTGATGCTTGAGTACTTCAAATTTGACTTGGTATCTCGCAGCCTCATATATCCTTAACATATCGCCTACGATATACTTTGCGCATTTATCCCGAATCCCGTGCTATCCTTACCCAACATTCTCTCCGCCCACTCGTTTGACGTCACACGAAATGGGCCGGGAACCCGTCCCCCGTCGCCGTCCCTACTGGGCGATTCCTTCGCGCAAGGTCACAAATATCCTCGCCTTGATTCTCTTCGTCGTGGTCGCTGCCTCGGTTTTCAAACTCGAAATCGGTGCGCCCCCCTTCGACCCGACATCGTTATATCGCCACCACTCGCACCCAGGCGAACCCGATTTCTGGGAGTGGGAAACCACCTCCCGCTTCCCGCATGTGCAGAAACCCGTCAAAAGTGACGATCAGCTTTGCGACTTGTTCCCTGCCTACCTGCTTTCGCGCGTCCAGGTTGTTCTGAAAATCGGCGCCTCCGAACCGGCCGATCGCGTCAACGCGCAAATCTCCAGCGTCACTCGCTGTATTCCGAACCTCATCATCGTCTCCGATCGAGAGTCGCAAATCAAAGAACATCGTGTTCACGACATCCTGGCCGCCCTTCCTGCATCCTTCCGAGCCAATACTTCCGACTTTGAGGCATACGATGCGCTTCAGCGAGGAGATGACAAGATTGTGGCGGCGCCTCAAGGTTGGAGGCTCGATCGCTTTAAATTCCTCCCCATGGTGGAGCGCGCACACGAAATCAACCCCTCAGCTGATTGGTTCGTGTTTTTGGAATCGGATACATACGTGGTTTGGGATAATATGTTCCGGTTTTTGGATCAGTTTGACCCGCATACCCCCTTGTATATGGGCTCTCCGTCCCCGGGACGGCGGATCAACGACAAGGAAGTTTCCTATTTTGCCTACGGTGGCTCAGGATTCGTCCTTTCCACGGCAGCTGTCGATAAATTGGTGTACAGAGAGGTTGGATCTCACGGAGAGTACATTCAGCCCACGCTGAGTGAACAGTACGAGGATATCGTTAAAGCGGACTGCTGTGGTGATTCGATACTCGGATGGGCATTGCATGAGAAGGGCGTAGAGCTCTCAGGCTTCTGGCCCATGTTCAATCCCCATCCACTGCATGGAATTCCGTTTGACGATGCCTACTGGTGCCAGCCGGTCATTAGTATGCACAAGACACTGTTGCCGGACATGACTGGCCTGATGCGGTGGGAAAACCAGCGGGATCGCACTGTAAGCTTTTCTGACTCCTATCCCTTGACATCCCACTAACGAAGCCATTCCAGCGCCCATTGATCTACGCTGATTTGATGGAATATCTGAAGCTGGGCACCGTCGACCACATGTCCGATTGGGACAACGGTGACTGGGGCGGCTGGCAGGAACCTCCCGAATCACCCGCCCACGGCTCCTTTGAAGCCTGTCAGACAGCTTGCCATGAACATGCCCAGTGCCTCAGTTTCACATACGACTCCTCGGGACATTGTGTCTTTGTTCGCACGATGCGGCTGGGCGCGAAGAAGAAGCTGGGCGATTCGTCGGTGCGATTATCTTCCGGATGGGACCTGGAGAAAATGAAGAATTGGCGGGCATCTCACCAGTGTGAGAAGGTGATGTGGATGAAGCCCAGCACGGAACGCATCTTCTGATTTTGCTGATACCCGAATAAATGGCGAGTGGGTGTTCATGTTTTGACGATTGTAAATACTATGATAGATGTCTTGGATCATGCCATACTAACGATAGATAATCCTAATTATTAGCTGTCCGATCACATGCCTGATTTACATACTCGTATTTGCAATGGGTAGGGCTGCTTGGCTGTTTATCCCGTGTCATCATACTTTGTACAGCTTCCCCTCTGCTTATCACTGCCCGATAGCGATATGTTATCGCCCAGCACGAGTTTATCGGCTGCGGGAGCCAATCGGTCCTCTCTTATCCCGGAGCGGTTCCGCCATTGGCTCCCTCAATTGTACCTGTCAGGCCAGGGTAAGCTCTCATTCCGCCCATTCCGAGGTTCCGAGACAACTCACCAGACCCAAAATGGAAAGTCATACGCCAGGGTTCATACATATGAGCTCAGCTTCCCCCGCATATTCCCCCAGTCAGTGTGGTTGTGCTGTTCATCTTTCATTCTTCATCTTCAATTCCCATCACAATGCTTCCTCATCCCCTTGCCATCCTCTCCGAAGAGGAGACCAACATTGCTCGCAATGTCATCCTCGCACAGCACCCCAACACAGTCATTGACTTCCGGGAGATCTATCTGTCAGAACCTCCCAAAGCACAGCTCCTCGAGTTCCTGGCTCTGGAGCACTCTGGTCGTCTGAGTCCAACCTCTCCTCGTCCGCCTCGTCTGGCCCTCTGTCAGTATGATGTGATTGGGAACGACCGCATCCCCTCTTTTGAGGAATCTGTTGTCGATGTTGGAACACGCCAGCGTGTACAACATCGTGTAGTTGGAAAGGAGCACCATGCTTCTTTGACTTTGTACGTAGTCAAGTAACCTTCTGGACAAATTAATACTAATACAGTGTCTTCAGGAGCGAGTTTGATACCCTGGTCGAGCGTTGCTTCGCCTCCCCCCTCTTCCAGAAAGCTCTGGCCGACTTCGACCTCCCTGAAGGCTTTGAGGTCGTCATTGAGCCTTGGCCATATGGTGGACTGGACTACGTGGAGGAGAAGCGTCGGTACTTCCAGGGTCTATGCTTTGCCACAGATAAGCGCAAGAACAACCCTGACGCCAACTTCTACTCCTACCCTCTGCCTCTCATCCCCGTCATGGATGCGCTTACCCAGGAGATCATTCGGGTCGACCGTCCCGCCACAGGTGGCAAGGGTGAGGGTCTGACAGAGCAGACCTTCAAGAGAGACATCATCGGTCACTGCAAAGACTCGGACTATGTGCCCGAGTTGCTTCCTGGTGGTACACGCAAGGATCTGAAGCCGCTGAACGTGGTTCAGCCCGAAGGTCCTTCCTTCCGCATTACCGAGGAGTCGCTCGTAGAGTGGCAGAAGTGGCGGTTCCGCGTGGCCTTCAACCCCCGCGAGGGTGCTACCATTCACGACGTCTGGTACGATGGCCGCAGTGTGCTTTACCGACTGAGTGTTAGTGAGATGGTAAGTTCATTTGGCCCACACCACGGCTCGATAGCTGACTCCATAGACTGTACCCTACGCCGATCCTCGCCCTCCGTTCCACCGCAAGCAGGCGTTTGACTTTGGTGATGGTGGTGGTGGTAATATGGCCAACAACCTCTCAATCGGATGCGATTGCCTCGGTGTTATCAAGTACTTTGATGCCGTGATGACGGGTGCCGATGGTTCGGCCAAGAAGATGCCTAACGCCATCTGCTTGCATGAGCAGGACAACGGTATTGGCTGGAAGCACTCCAACTGGCGGACTGGTCGCGCGGTAGTGACCCGTCACCGGGAACTAGTCGTGCAGTTCATCATCACCCTGGCCAACTACGAGTACATCTTTGCTTACAAGTTCGACCAATCGGGTGGCATCACGGTCGAGTCGCGTGCCACGGGTATCTTGAACGTGGTCAACATCGATGCTGGCAAGGTCAGCGAGTACGGCAACGTGGTCAGTGGCGGCGTGTTGGCCCAGAACCACCAGCACATTTTCTGTGTGCGCATCGACCCGGCTATCGACGGGCCCAACAACTCAGTGCAGGTGGAAGAGTCGCATCCTGTGCCCATGAACGCCGTCACCAACCCGAATGGTAACTTCTACAAGGTCAACACGGAGACCATGGAGCGCGCAGGCTTCTTCGACGCCGCGCCGGAGCTTAACCGTACTGTCAAGATGGTCAACCCTCACAAGAAGAACCCGATCAGCCAGAAGCCCGTCGGATACAAGTTCATTCCGCTCGCGACACAACGCCTGCTGGCCGATCCCAACTCGATCCAAGCGAGACGCGCACAATTTGCTCAGCACCACGTGTGGGTGACCAAGTACCGCGATGGCGAACTCTATGCCGGTGGCCGGTACACACTCCAGAGTCAGGAGGAAATCGAGGGTGTGTCGGACGCAGTGAAGCGAGGCGATTCCGTGGTGGACACGGATGTTGTGGTTTGGAGCACCTTTGGCATTACCCACAATCCTCGTGTGGAAGATTGGCCTGTGATGTGAGTGTTCCCTATACTATCTACTATGGCAGCATGCTAACTACATTAGGCCTGTTGAGATCTTCCAGCTGATGATCCGACCTGCGGATTTCTTCACCGCTAACCCGTCGTTGGATGTGCCATCCGACAAGAACGTCTCTTCGCGGGTGGTCGGCAACGACTGCTGTCGTAATTCACACATCTAAGATTTGGTAGTACTATTTTTGGACATGAATGACGACTACGATGTACATATATAGCTGAGATTTCGCACATACTGAAGGAGATCTGGTACTTCAATGACATATATTGGATGGATTTGAATGATCGTGTTACGAATATAGGTACTTAGCTACCGCACGACCCACAGGATTATGATAGTCTTATCAGCCTTATGCCCGATCCATTGGCGTAATGATCCATAAAATGGTACTGCCGACCCGGTGTGTCCAAAATGTGGTGGCCTGGGGCTAAGAATGAAACTCCGCTCCGCCGACCTCGGATTCCTCGGAATGAAATTTAAAGTTTGCGCCTCCCTCCAGCAGTGTTTCCGAACCCCATCTTCATTTCTCATGCACCAACACATACGTCGGAATCGATCGATTTTGTACTACCCTAGTGGAGTGCTGAATGAAACATTCGATCTAACGCGATCTATTTGTGTCCTGCTCGCTAAAGCAAAACCCCATGGACAGCGACTCAGTTAAGCGAGGCAGCAACACTCCGGAACCGCCTCGGAGCAAAAAGCGCGCCAAATATACCCAGGTCGCTTGGTGCGCCAATCCTCCACAGATCGTTTCTAGGCTTGACTGACCTGACCCCCTTAGCAATGAGTGTAAGCGACGGAAGCTGAAATGTAGCGGCGAGCCTGTGTGCTCCCGCTGTGCCAGAGACAATGTTCGTTGCGTTTACGCCCCGAACGCTCACGTTGTCGCCAGCACGGCTTCTCCTTCGGTTGAAGATCCTGTCAAAGATGAGAGGTAATCTTATCCTGGCCAGCCGGAGATTATTACTTACACAGGTATGGCAGATTGTCTAGTCGATTGCAGACCGTCGACCAGCAAATTGCATCCCTTCAGCGAGAAATGCGAGCCATGGCCGCTCGTCTTCGTCACCTGGAATCAACATCGGTGACTACACCAGCAAACAATACTAGCATACCCACCTCCATGTCGACTGTTTCTTCGGCATCTGTCAATACAGGACTGCAGCGGATTCTGAACCGCCCCAAATCTCCCAGCTACGTCGGTCCCACCAGTGCCGAGTTTGGCCTCACTGCGCGGCAGAAGGCGTCGGAGGACAGCGATGGAGACGCGGATGAAACCGACTCGGCAACAGCACCGAGCCCAGCGCCTGTTCAAGACTCAGAGGCCTTTTCAGGCGACCCTCTTCGGTGTATGGGTCTCACAGAGACCCTGCGACTGGTGACGGTCTACGAGCATACCGTTGGGCTGATCTACCCGTGCGTAGACCTCGACAGCGTGCGTGCGTACGTGGTCGAGTTCTTCCGGGATGATGGGGACGGTCCCAATGAGACACACTCGCCCGAAACCGGAGATCAGGATTGGTTCTTTGCTCGAGACGTGGAGGTATTGAAGATCATTGTAGCAACAGCCTTGTTAGCGGAATCACACGGTCGCAGCGAAAGAGCGGCCTGGTTGGCAGACAGTGTCGAGGATCAGTTCGCTTCTCGGTACAAGGTCCCTGAGGTGGATATGAAGGAGTTGCTTATCTTGACCTTAGTGGTGCGTTGAGTCCTTTAGCTTCTTCTGTCCCTGCTAACCAATCAGTCCATATTCCATTCCTACCGCGACGACGAGGTGATTGCGTGGCGGACTATCGGGTCTGCCATCCGGGGCGCCGTTCAACTCGGCCTACACTGTCAGGAGACATGGCTAAGAACGGGTGGTGTATTTCCAGGCGAACTGCACAGAACATGGGCCAGCCGGCTGTTCTGGTGCATGTACGTACTCGATCGGAAATGGTCGTTCGGAACGGGTCTGCCGTTTGCCATCCAGGATTCCGACATGGACACGAACCTACCGGAGCCGGGCACCTCAACACCTTACCTCACCTGTATGATCTCGTATGCACGACTCAGCTCCAAGATATGGGGCCTTGTGGTCGGCTGGCGCACGCGCCCACGCGCCGCGACGGCAGACTACTGCTCATACCTGGACTTCCAAGTCCAACAATGGATCCAATCCATCCCGCCAGAGCTGCGCTTCGACCCGTCGCAGCGATCATCCTCCACAGCACCCAATGCGCAGACAGACAGCATGATGATGCTTCAAGTACTACTAGCACTGCAGGCGAATCAGCTGCGCATTCTCGTCTACAGACAATACCTCCTCAGCACGGAGAGCATCGAAGAAAGCGTACCGAGTGCATCCATCGCCGTCGAAACTGCGAAAAGTACCGTGCATATGCTCGACTTCTTCAGCCGCGTCTCAGAAATCTACTTCCAACGTCCTGAGCCATTCAACTACTTCCTCATCTCAGCCCTCGCTGCACTATTCCTCGCTGTACTCCACGCCCCCTCCCGATTCAGCCAAGTCTGTCGTCCAGAATTCTACAAAGCCGTCGACATGGTTCGCAGATCATCAACTCGAGCCCGCACATCCCGCCGTCTGCAGAAGATCATCCGGAATCTAAAATTGATCCGCTCAAACTTGGGAGCTAAGTCGCCCCGACAAGCTAAAGCTCAGCTACAGCACGAGCAACAACAACACCAAACTCCTAAGCGACAGCCTTCAATATCCACAGCCATGTCTGCAGCCGTGCCTTTCACCCCGATGGATACACCCTACCCACCACATTCGCAGCACCAACTCTCGGGATTCCATCCCGTTCATCAGCAGTCAGTGTCAGTGTCCACGTACTGGCCGGCATCAGCAGCAGGGGGGAATGCAGCGGTTGATGATCAACAGGAAAGCTGTGAGGATCTGACGAGTTTCTTTGAAATGGCCGGCGGGTTCTACTTTGACCCTAGGGCGCAGGCTGAGGTGCCTGAAGCAGGGAATGGGAACGTAACTGGGCCTGATGGGGCAGGAATTGAGGCATTGAACGCAGAAGATGAGGCCTTGACGAGGGTCATGGCAGGGTTACTGTAAATATAAGGAATTCGCACCAAGATGGATGGTTACCAAAGAGACACACACCTGAGGCAGGCATGTTTGCATATGCGCGGGTTCCTATATACGTAGTACACTCCAGACAACATATACACTCATGTTCCGGGGACAACGCCCCAACGAAAGGCAATACCTACTCACTAAGAAAGTCCGTAACACTCGATATAACCAGAGCACCACGTATCCAACTACAAAATTACGTTCGTTAGATTAACACCGTTGCAAATAATTCACTGGTATTAGAGAACACTAGCTCGCTAACAATTAGTTCTAACACTCAAGATCAAAGTGGGACCGGTATATAGTATAAACAAGAACTTCCTCGTCTGCCCTTCTTCCTCCCTTCTCTCTTTCCCTCCTTGGCTAATCTTCATCTTTCAAAGAGTGTATGTATGTATGATGAGGTTATTGCATCCTACTGTATGGAGTGTGCGTTGCTGACAGAGTATGGATGAGCAGCATCAGTATTACAACTACATCTTCTCATACCACTACCACTACCACTACCACCACCAACCGCCATGCCTCCCCCCTGCCAAGTATGTCCTGAAGCATAACAAGAACATTACTGATATCTCACACTACATTATAGTCCATCATCGTTCAAAAAGGAACGTTTCTGCCCCCCGGGGCCCCCAACCCCCTCCCCGCCGGCAAGGCTCGCGCGCTTCGGCGCAAGGAAATCAAGAAGGTCAAGGCGAAGAAGGCCGAGAAGAAGAAGATGTTCGAGTCTGGGCGTGCATCTGTGGAAGAGATGGTAAGCGATACCTGCTGCTTTATATTCCTACTTAGGGCAAGGAGAGCAGGGGCTGACTACGGATGAAGATTGCCGAGGCCGAGCGCCTCGAGAAGGCCGCTGCTGTTGAGGAGGAGGAAGCGCGGAGGAAGCGGGCCCGCGCCGCGAATCTGCGGGTGGTGGCGGCGGCGAAAGGGGAGGAGAAGGAGGAGAAGAAAGAGAAGAAGGAAGAGGAAGAGGAAATGCTAATCAGCTTTGAGGATGAGGGTGAGCAGATGATCATCGAAAAGAATATGTAGATTAGATGGTGATAATTGCATCCATTGTGGGAGAGCTATGCTATCTCTATATCTGTTCTCCATGTCAGTGTTTTAACTAATCTATACAGTGGAATCCCGGCTGACATGAATATGACGCATTACCGGAGTTCTAGAGGTAGGACAGGTACGACAGATGAACAAAAATGAGGGGTTCGGGTTGAATCATCAGATAAATTGAATACATAAATCTTTAGAAGCAGTGGCACATTTCTATCATAAGAGCTACTGGACGTTGATGCGATGTTCTTCGCTGCTCTCGATGCAACTTGCATCGTCTGTGGCACGGAGATTGATGGGCGGCATCGCTGGGCAAAGCATTTCCGGGCAGGTGAGCTCGAGCTTGACTCCTCCCCCCAGTTTCCTTCGGGTCTTTCATCCCCATCCCTCTAACCCATCCGTTAGTCTACTGTTCCTCGACGGGTGTGAGGGTGACGGTGCCCTTGTGTCCGGAACCTTCTCATCCTGCAGTCCGTATCCCAGCCGATGCGGTGACGGATGAATGGGTTTCCGAGAGAATGCCCGAGCATGATCAGACTGATCTGTACGTGTTCCATGAGCCCTGCTGGCGGCGCCTGGTCAGCCATTTCAGTCCCACGGAATTCGATGTGGGCTTTGTTTTTGAGGCGCTAGAATATTTCCGCTGCCCTTGCTATGTGGCCGCCATGAACCCATACCAACGGGATTATTGTTTCCTTACAAGTGGGAGGCAGTGGATGAAGGACTTGGACACCAGCCTGATTATGCCAACCTGGACGACCTCATGCGATTTGCAAAAGCACTCCCAAGCCCCTGGCGTCCGGTGATGTCTTCTGCTCCATTCGTGGCAGACATCTTCCAGCGATTGCCACTAGAACTAATTGAAATGATCGCTGATCTTTTGCCCACGCGGGACGTACTACATCTCCGCCAGGTGTCACGCGGGGTAGCCCCGGTCTTCAGCAGCTCAGCCATCTGGAAGACACGTTTCGACTTGAACGCAGAGCGCGGGTTTCTTTGGCCAGTCGTGCGAGACTTGATAAACACAGCAAAAGGCAATGGATTCGATTGGAGGCTCCTGTACCACTGCACTTGCCATCTCACCTGCAGCCAATGGTTTTCGCTTGGAGCTGAAATCTTGGGAGGCGCTCCGGTGGCTTCGGGATACAGCCCTGGCTTTAGCCTCCGGGGCACCCCGTCCGCTTGACTATCGCGGTGATGCCCTGCATTACTACCATAATGCCATGATTGGAGATACACACCTCGAGGTGGTAGACTGCGACTCTCGGGTGTATCAAATTGCGGTTTCTGCACATGATGATTGCGGCTCACATTATGGCCCTGGGTCTGTGTGTATCACAGGACTGGAATTCTTTTTCGAGAATGGACCACCGGCTAGTTTGGGTTACACTTCGCCCGGAGCAACGAATATACCCAGAAAGAAGTGGAGAAATTCTCAGCGGACGAAAATGGCCCATCCTAGAGTCAGAGTTATGATGGATCTGATCGACTTTAAAGGAATCATGATGACGCATAACCTTGATGGGGTTAGTGGTTTGCTTATATTACAAAGCCTTGATGAAGAGAGAGAAGCACGCCGTAAACGGCGGAGGTGTTGTGTGGGGGAGAGGGACTACCCTTATTATGTTTATCAGAGTTTACGCAATTCTTCTCTGGAACAGGTCTCACAAGTCGTGGCGGTGTTTAACGTAAGTATATAAGTTCCATTTTACTCACCCTCTTTTCTTGTGTTTCTTGTTTCATCATGAATCCCTTCTCTGTGTACTAAGAATGGATCATCAGAACCACAGATTGATGGACCTTGGTGTACGGGGCCGAACAGCAAAGCGAAAACCGCAATTGTCGGAAAGACAGCGAAGGTCGGAAATCAAAAATTTCAAAGAACACGGCGATCTTGCACCAGGTTTGGAGTTGAGATGACTATTCAATACTATGGTACTTGAGACAAGCTAGCAATTTAATGGCACATACATGCTACGAAATGTCACTCCGTGGCCCTACCAGGGCCTTTGTAGCTGTTGTAGTCATAGTAACTCCCATTCACGAATGCGTCATACTACCTGCTTTATTCTTTGTGGAGACCACCGTAGAGAAATGTGTCCTTTGCTGAGATATCTGAGTCTGGAGCCTGTGTTACTCAAGCCAGCTAGTGAGTCTTCATTCACTCACTCTTTGCTGAAATGTTTGCAAGTTTTAGGATACTATAGATCTTTTCAACTCCAGTCTTCCTTCCTTCCTTTTCTTCTTCTCTCCTCGTGTACAGTGTCATTACCAAGTTTGAATCATCAAGTTAGAAAGCCCGACTTTTCATCGCACGATTCCAAACACCTCTCATCAACCATGGCACAGCAGGGACAACCGCAAACCGTAGCTCCAGTGGAACCATGCTGGAGTTACCCGGGATACCAGGCGTACCTGGCCCGGATTGACCCGGCTGCGCAGCCCTACCGCAACGTTGTCGATCACTTCTGGTCCAATTTTTTACGCCAGTATTTTGCTACATGGGAAGACTGTGAACACGAGAGATATCCATGCACTACCCATCCGAGACCTAGACAGCATTGGAATGTCTATCTGACCAACATTCGTGATCAACAAGCCCACCATGTCATTGCCGTCGAAGCTAGGTGGTTTCCCTCCGACACTTCACCTGGCTGGGAGAACAACTACGACTGGACAAATGTCCGGGAGACGCTCCGGGCCCATATGCTCTCCGATTGGACCATGCGGACGACAGTGCAAACCACGTACGGCATCGTGGCAGTTGGCGACCGCGTTCGCTTTTACTACATGTCTAAGAATGATCTGGAGGGTAGACTCCGTACCTGGAATGACCATCCTGTGGATGCCCCAGGGGCGGATCACTCGCCCATCTTGAACATTCATAGCCTCGTTGACCAGGGAGTGATTCATCAGCTGATGCTTCGAATGCGTCAGGATGTTCTCTCTGGGTGCAATACCTACTAGCAAGCAATGATCACCGGGATTGACGGTTTTGAACACTGGCAAGGCTATGTGATGGTTCTTTTAGAGCTTGAACTAGGGTCTTGTATTAGCAGGTCTAAGGCGCGGTTCTTTCTCTGAACCAAACCTAGGGGCTTGTATTGGCATGTCTAAAGTGCGGCTCTTGTTGAACCAGAACTTAAGGGCGTGTATCTAGCTGCTTTTAGGTGGCGAAGATGGTCGTTGCGTTCAGAACACCGTTGAATCCAACCTAAGGAGTTCCCTTCGGGGCTCTCTCTGGGGCACCCTTACTTCGGCAGTGCCGTGGGCTGGGAGTCTCGGAGGGGCTTCGATATATGGAATCATATTGGGGGGTGCCCATCTTCACGACTGCTCTAACAGTGACCGAACCCGCTATCTACTTATCGCTCTGCTACTATGCTGGTCTTTCTTCCTACATTGTATGCACAAAGCTCTCAATGCTAATGCACTCATGATGCCCGCCTACTCCCTCGCCAGTACCTACGGGGCAATCTCGCCCGAGATCAGCGCTCGGCTCAACTCCAGCTGTGGGGGGATCGGCAGCTGCGGGCCATGTCCATGGCCTTGATGGTTCCAATTGGACCATAACACTTCCCCCTCCGTCAGTTCCTTTTCTTCCTGCTTGGTGTTCAATTGGGTAAATTTGATTTTTCACAATTATAGTGCCATTGGGACTGTCCAAGGGACACATGGATATTCCTCTAATATCACTTCGGTCTTCGTGCTTATGGTCTTGTGTTCTTTTATCCTGCCGGTAATATCCTACGAAGCCTTGTGCGGGGTTAGTGGTTTTCAGGTCGCCAGCTTTGGGTGATCGTCTTGGCCACTTGTGCCCGATGAGTCAGGGTTTTGAGGCGCCCAGTGAATAGTCTAACATAGATCCTGAGGCTCTGTGAGCTCCATGCCTGTGACGAACCAGTCTATGCCTCGTGTATTTGTAACGTCGTTGTAGTAGACAGCAACATCCGATTATATATTATATACACGTGTAAGAAGACTCGACATATACATAGCCTGTCCCAGGGAGTCTTAACTAGAACAGGTGATCTAGGGTAGTAAATGTAAACGTCCGAAGCTTAAGGCTGAGAAATGGTGGAAGCCATCAATGTCTCCCTCCACCATCCAACTCAGCGATAGGAAACTCCGACGGCAATTCCGCCTTCGCATCCCTTCCCGAGGCCGGCAATTCCACCTGCTCTGTCATGAACGCCCCTGTCCTCGTCGCAGGCAACTCATTCAACCTCTGTACCCTATATGCCTGGTCCGGTGATTGATAAGCCTGTTGATTTGCGGACGACGCGTTCCCTTTCCGTCGGCGCAGGAAAAAGAGTAAGAGGAATATAGCTAGCACCGCGCCCGCTGCGACACCGACGCCAATACCTGCTTTCGCTCCGGTTGAAAGGCCTGATGAGCTGCTGGATGAGGTGGACGTGGGTGATGTTGTGGAAGAGGTAGCGGTCGCAGGCGAGTCCCCGGATGATGTTGTAGATGCTGATGTGGCTGCTGGGGTGGTGAAATCCGTCGACTGCCATCGGATAGAAATACCGTATCCATTGATGTGTCCTGGGCTGGACAAGGAACTGGAGGTGCTGCTCGTAGATCCGGCCGTGTCGGTCCAGGTGTAGGCGAATTCGATCTCGGTGGATTTGCCGGGTTCCCAAGTGCAGACTTCGAGCTCGGTCCAGCCGGGGGTGTAGGTGGTTCTGGTGGAGTAGGTTTGGATACCGATGCTGGAGATGATAGCCAGTGTGTCAGTTGGTACTGCAGGTGTTGAGAAAGGTGTGTAATATGAACGAATGCTCACGTCGGACAGCACGTCGCTGCAGTCTCCGTAATAGTCCCGTCGATCACGATGTTACTGGCTGCAATGCGATATCCGGTGGGACATAGTCCCGGTGAGAAATAGCTGGATACATCCCAGCCCGATGGAACACATTCAGCCGTGTGTGCTGGCCCCAGGTTCATCCATGTTTTGGAACTGCTGCTGACGAGCCAGAAATCGCTGATGCAGGTGCTAGGAGGAACGAATGTTGTTGTTAAGGGAATGGGGGCGGAGGCTGTAGTAGCTGCGGATGTTGTTACGCCTGCTGACATGGTGGAATGGGGGTTAAAAGGGATGCTGGAAGCATCAACAGAGTTTGCATTTGGTGGTGTGCCGTGTGAGAAGGTGTTGAGAAAAGGGGCGTAAGCTGATCAGACTGAAAATCTCCAGACTTGGGGGCATGCTGGAGAGCCTTACTCGGACTTATGCAGGATCTAAGATGATTGTGTTTAGCGTGGACTCGGCACTCTTTGGAGTTTGGGGGCCAAAGGAAGAATGCATGAATTTCAATTGTGATTGGCTAATATTGGGTTTTGTTGATGCGCCCCGCCGGGTTTGGAATCCGAGATGGTTCTTTCCTGTCAAAGTGCTTGTGTTTGTTCGAGAAATTGACAACAGAGGCATGTGCTCTTGACAAGCATTTTCTCTGGCCTGTTTCTTTCTATAGATAATCCTCCTATTGGATATTGTATGGTTGGTCTCTCATCACTCATGAGTGCTTATGGGGAAAGCTGAGAGAAATTCCTGAATATGATGTATCCACCCTGGTCACTCTGGTCTCACTTTGAAGTATTAGCGAACGTCAAACATATTTCTTGTACTTTCTTTGGTTTCATCATATGAATTCTCTAGGGCAGTCGAATTCCAATCATTCTCCGCCTCCTCGGAATTATTCTCCCTCGGAAATGTTGACCCGCACGAGCAGAATCTTCACCGCTCTAGTTTATCGCTGCCTGAGGTTAGACTCGACGCCAAAGGCATTACGGGGTTTTACCCTCATCTCTCTAGATAATCAGCAACTATTAGTATAACGATTCTGAGGAAATCTGCTTTGGCCTTGTACACTTTGTACATGGCTACATGGCTACATGGGCAATCTAAACGGTTGGAAAACGTGGTCCTTGCTAGATTTCATCATCATGATAACTGTTAGGGATATATATTCCCATCCCAGATACGGGGCCATGCGATATGGTTGACTGGGCTTGAAAGGAATGTACGACCAGACTGATTGTCTCCGACATATCCGTGCTTATATGCAGCTTGTTAGAACTTAACCTTGTTTCTGGTAACCACCAGCGGTTCCTACAGTGTCATCCTGGTAAGAATTGGTTACACTCAACACGTTTTGCCCTAGTTACGATGAGCTCCGGTACTTTTGCGACCGGTGTAACTCTTCAATTCCTCAGGATCAGAAAAGGGGAATGCTTCTGAACTGAAACATCTAGGAACAGTAAAATATCAGTAGAGAGCCAGGATGAAACGCCCCGTATGAAATTGCGGCTCAGCTGCGTATCTACCCTCAACATCCTGGTTGGCCAATGGCACTGGAGACGATGCCCAGTGCCGATGCGGTCCCGAGGCAACCCAGTCACATCATGAAAGACCACTCAACTAATCATACTTTGTTACATTCACTTGAACCTCAACCAGTCTGTATCTATGATTGACAGCCCGTAACTTCATGCCTGCGGAGCACCAAGCGGGAGGAAAAGTGGACCTCGCACGCTGATCCCCGTGCCGACACTCACATCCTGACATCCCAGGGCATACTTTCTGTGATAAGTAACTTCTACAGCCATGGTCTAGCATGTTTTGTTTATATCAAAGCCGTGCAAAGCATTGTCCGGAGAATCTTTGCCGGCCATCTACACCGTATCTTCATGGCATGATGCTTCACCGTAGTTTAGCTGAAACGACCGGAGCTACAGTGGGGATGGAGACTCCAGCATCTCCGCTAAAGCGGGACTTGGGAGATGATCAGCAACTTAGTCTGCTTTTAGGTTCGATTTTTCATGTCAACACCAGCGCACATGCTGCAAAACAGTAGTGCTGGTCAAGCGTGTCTATTCGAATGACCGAAGACCATCTTTTCAAATGTGAATGTCATTCATTGGTCGGGTGGAAAACACAGACAGCCGAGTCGGATCTTGACACGGGACAAATATTCATGCATTTGAAGCTAAGTAAGGCTGATCTCACAATAGTCAGTGGGTCGCATAACTCACTAAATGGTAGTCCATGCTTGGCAGGACTGGTTGTCTTAAGCCAAGAGCCCGTCTTATTTTTGTTATTATTCTGCTATACCGCGGGCATACGTCTTCGCGAAGTGACCTCTTCCCTCTCACTACATTCCTCACTTGTCTCCTCTGCACCCGGAGAGTTCACATCACCACGGACAAATCAACACACAATCAAAATGGGCTGGTTCCCAGTCGGACTCGAAGAGGGTGAGAACAAATGGAAGTTCGACATCATCCCTCTGCTGGCTGTCATAGGCAGCTCAGCAATCCAAAAACATATGCAGGCTATTACGGCCTCTCCCTTCGCCATTTTTCCCCGGTTAATGCCCGCCCCTGAGTCGCTTCTCGACACAGAGCGACCAACACGACCACCATCCGTCAAGGACGTCAAAATCGTCGGTGTCAAATCAGGCATAGAATTAGATGAGCTGAACTTCTTTGCGAACCTCATCCACAATGTAAACGACATGGAAGAATACGAATTCCGCGTCTACAGAATCAGCTACGCGACGCGTGATTCCGAAGAAGGACAAAACTCGAAGATCGCATCAAAGGTGGAAGAAAGTTACCGACGAGTCAACAGGCATCGAATCCCAATCAAACTCAAGACATTTTGCTGGCTCAATTTTGTTACTCTCGTCTCAATCCTCATCACTATTGGCCTTTATATCTGGGCGGGCTGCATCCATGACGGTACCGCCCTCGTCGGTCTGGCTACCATGTCTTTGTCAACCAGTGTAGCCAGTCTATCGGCCCGGTGGTACCCCCGCCTCAGTGGTCGTTCGTCGCAAGCGGAAGTTCCCAGTGGCGACGTGATTATTCGCACCCGGGCAGGTGCTTTCATCCTGGTCTACGGAGATGACGATGTCATCCGCGAGTTGTACGAAGGAATGGAGGACTGCGAGTACATGTTCAAGGGGAACACGCACCACCGACTGTTAGGAACTAGCACATTACTGCTCATGGCGTCGATTATCCTGCTGAGTAACTGCGGTTCAGAGATGCAGATTGCCATCGGTGTCGCTTACATCATTCTGAACGCCCTGTACTGGCTGTTGGCGTTGTTGGTCGAGCCGCGCGATCTGTGGGATATGAGCAGATATAAGATTGAGTTTGTCGAGTGTCGTCCGAGTACCCCCGACTCGAGCTACACCGAGACATTGTGGGCTGTCATTAATATGACGGGAAGTGTGGAGTGGGTAGCGAATGGTGAATTGATACCCCAAACGCCGGCTTGGGATCAGTGGTTGCAGGAAGCCAAGGAGCATATTGGAAAGGACTGGGATCCTGTTAGAAGGAAGGATGAACTGATGAATCCTAGATTGGCGTACCGCAATGGACGGTGGTTTGACTGAGTCGGGCCTTTTGATACGGTTTTGTAACTAACACAATAATTATGATCAGTTAACTCTCATATGTATAAATAACAAACATACATAGAATTGGTGACCTCTGCAAGATCACTGGCATATATACTATACCTATTTGGGTCCCCCAATCCACGCTGGGCCGGGAGTAATGCCAGTAGTTTGGCAGTCCACCCCTGTAAATTGATACCTACACCTTAAAAGACCTCGCAAACCCACTTACTAAGTCGGATGGATCTAGAACATAAGCAGGGGTTTCAGCACAGTCTTTGATGGGTGCATGTCCGTGGATGCAGGCCATATTATTAACCTCAGGCAGGAATGATTATGTGTTGAAAGCGGTGAGACCCTGCCGAGGATAAACCACAGCTTTCCCAGTCCACGAAGCGGAAGTGATGGAATGCACAGTAGCAGCTTCTCTTACTAATTCCATCTACGGGGCTCCACATGAAGCCAATGTTTGGACTACAATTCCCCGTTGTCTCCGCAATCACCATCCATCACAGGTCTCTGAGCTTTGCCAAGCTGTCGCGATGCCTCGAGTATTGAAAAGGAACGGAGTGTGGGTTTGGCGCTTTGTGTGATTGGGAGAAATTTTGGGGGACCATCGGGTCAGAAGATATTTGATGGCGGTGTAAAGGTGGGTATGGTCGTGTCTATGGGGTGTCATGCTGGGGCTGGGGTGGTAGCTGGGGTTCTTGTGGGGGTGTACTATGTTTGCTTTAGTGGGAGGAGAGGTGGTGATGGGAGTATTAGTGGTGGTGGTGATGTGTAGAAATTGAGTTATGGATGGTTATCATAGAGATGGGTATTGTTCGTTAGTAATATACTGGGTAAATACTGTTACTTGCTTAATACTAACTGAATAACCGCATAATGTGTACAGTTAACTGACTATATAAATTGGGTTGGCTGATTGGTAACCTCACAACCCACCCCCATCTACCCGAGTCGTTCACCTCCGATGCACCAGTTGAGCACGTCATGGGAACAATAACTGAGCCATATGACCGAGTCGCTCAGTGCCGATGTGGAATGTATCCTGTTGATGAATGGGATTTTGATATGACTAGTTTATTAGTGGGAAGTAGGATCGAAGTGCATTTTAATAGTAGCTGGACTGATTGTCAGCACCCCTAGCAGCAGTGACCAGCCAAGTTGGCCTCTTGGACTTTCAGCTTTGAAACCAACGTCCTGATTTACTTGAATAGCAGTAAGGTCTCATGTACGACCACAGGGTGTGGAATACAAGAATAAGCGAATTGTTTTGTGTACCTGTTTCCATACAGAAGACGCAGATATAATAAATATATATATGTATATATTTAACCAGGAGACATGGGCAAAGGCCAAACTCCACACCTCCAAATGGCACAACAGTCTATCCAGACACTAGGCCGACAGGGCCTCTGGTATCACCAACGTTGCTCGCACAAGGAAATTTCTAGTTTCCTGGAAACTTCTTGTGATAGTTGACAATCGCAGCTTCGGCCTTCTCCAAACACTTCTTCCACTCCGAAGCCGAGCATGAAGGAAGATCACGGAATTCGAAAAGGGGCAGTTGCTCGGTAGGATGGTCCAGACGATGCTCAGTCAAGTCTCCGTACCCTCCAACTTGGCCATCAATCATCTCTTTATCAGCATCCTTAAGCAGATCTTTGCCATCCTTCAAACCCTGGATCCAGGCCTTAACATTGACAGGGCAGGACTGTGACCCGTAGCAGATGTTGATTTGCAGTTTCTCGAACTTGCCGTTGATCGTTGTCTGTCCGGGGTGCCCAGAGCAATACCGCTCGTCAACACTGAAATCAGATATTGTTAGTGAATATTCCCTCAGGTAAGGTAGTTGCACCAGACTTACGCAGCATATTCATGTGCATCGTCGATAGGGTTCTCATAACAAGCAAGCTTGTTCACAATAGTCCACAGATCCTTCTTCTCAAGCTTGCTCTCAATGAGCTTGTACATCTTGGAGAAACTGGTGCGCGGCATAATCGACGTCAATTCCTTAGCACTCTCACTGTTCCGGACTTGGCTGCCCGCCTTGGCATAGGAAAGAAGAAGCGAAAGGAATCCGCGAACATCCTCGCCAACATCCTTGGTAAGACCACCAGGTTTCTCCTCGAAGAAGAAATCGTTCACCCAGACCTTGTTCTGGATTTTACTATTGGCGTATGTCATGAGAGGTGAGGGCTTGTTAAGTTTGGCTTGCTTGATCAGGTCGTTGATGGCCCCAAGCGGCATTGGGGAGGTGATCTGACGAGACCAGGCGGAGTTCACAGGGTTAGTGCCAGCCTTGACAGACCAAGGGTTCTTCTTATTGCTGGCAATTTCAACCTCCTGGCCGGTCTTCGGGTTCCACTTTTTCTGTATAAGGAGGTGGTCAGTTAGTCTCTTCGTGCATCTCCAAGTCAGTTGTGGTGCGGTTATCATACCAGATCTTCATAGACCTCCTCCGCTGCAAGTGCAGCTCTCCCAGTACCCAATTTGATCTTCCTTCCATCCAAGATATACTCAGCAGGTAGATGTCCCAGCGTGCCTCCGGTGGCATCCGCTGTCAGTTCCCAGTCTTTACCCGACAACTTGGCACCGTTTCCGTCCTTGGCTGATTTAAATGTAACAGCCTTGCCTTTGGCAGCGATACCAGCTTCCTTCACCGCCTCTTTCTCTTTCTCAGACAATTTGTGAACATCTTTGGTGAAGTAGATACTCCCGGACTCGAACTCAACGCCAATACCCGGAGAGGCTACACCCGAGCGTTCGATGAGTTGGCCGTCGATGGGAGAGGCAGTACCGAATTGAAAAGAAGAGAGTGATAAGAAAAGTATAGCCGCATGGCTCCAAGAGAGAGTGGGAGAATACATTGTATAATGAGAGACTAGACGAGAAAAGAGTGAATGGGGAATAAAGGAAAGACTTTGAGAGATACTCTGTTGGGGATTTCTGAAGACCGGTGTCCCTAGCTTCCTTGATATACTTTTTTCCCTTCAATGTACGCCATACTAAAAGTATAAAAGCTCGAAATCTATCATGGCTCCCAAGCTATTACAGCCCGAATTTCATGGCGGCCCCAAGGCTACAGAGGCTCTAAGGATACAACGGCCCCTGAAGCCATAACAGTCCCACCTCGAACGTTGCCTAGGTAGAAATTACATGGTATCATTGGCATTGTGCACCTCATCCTCAAGAAGCGGATTCGAATTCCCAGATCTAAAGATAATTGAGTGTGGCGTGCAAATAGTGGTATCCGAATAGACTGTGTTATGAAGATAAAGGGTAGTATTTTAGACACTTCCGAGTATCGAAAGTACAATATGAGGCACGCGATATAAATCACTACAGTATACAAGACCAAAGATCATCAGTGGACCCTGAAGGAGGATCCGAGTTTGTCATGATTATGGCCCCCAGTAGGAAGTTCGTAGGCCCCCATGTAGATCCTGAAACCAGGGTGCAAAGAGCCTCCACTAGGCTCTGCACAAGCATCCACATAGACCCTGAATGTCTCATTCATAGCGCCCGGATTAGGCACCATGCAGACCTTTACGGAGACCCTGAGCCTAATATGGAATGGCCCCCAATCGCCTCACAATGGCCCCCACGTGGTCCATGAAATTAGTAGTATAGGGAGAGCCCCCGTCAATTCGTATATTGGCTCGGTCCGAACAGAAGCGCCCACCGTAGGTTCACATAGACTCTGAATCAACCAAGTTCGCAGTAGCAAGTGTCTAAAGATTTTGTAGGCGTTAGAATCTTGAAGAAAGGCTTTGCGAACACGTCCAGGCCCACATATAGACTAAGTCATATAGAGCAAAGCCACCCGCTAATGATCACATAAGCGCTAAAACGAACATGGAAGGAGCCCCTGCCAGGCGTCATATTAGCCCCCATATCTGTCCTAAAATGACTCCAAAAAAGACCTTAGGTCAAGTCTGAATATTGGAAGGTGTATTGAGAGACTGAATCGCTGCAATGGTTAATGCAGATCTATTTTAGGCCCATTTGCCAATCACATGACCTTGGAGTCTCTAAGAAGCAAACAGACGCAAGATAACACATGAATTATTTCTCGGCGAATCAACCTATCCCAGACTCTGTTTATCACACTCATTATGTACACATTTTCAGGATTTGCCCACATTCCTACAGAGGTCTTAACCAGAATATACGGGGAACTGCCTCTTCTTGATGCGCTTCGTTTGGCCGCGACTTGCCGTCGACTCCGCCAGGTCTTGATTGACAACACGCCTACGATCTACAAACGCTTACGCAGAAGAATCCCCTGTGAGCGATATGCAAGAGTGCTACTGGCGGACCAAGGTGGTTCACCACCTCAATATTCGTCAGTGAATATTGGGGATCTGTTACGATTGCGACAGAACTCTCGTTTCGTGGAGAAAGCGATCGAGGTGTTCGATCGTGATATTACTCCGAATATTCGAAGTATGTAGACAGATCAGGAAGCCCAATCATCATATGGGGTCTTTACTAAGAAAATGTCTTACAGTCCCTCTTACAAGCATTGACAATAAGTTCTATGGTGGAAAACCACGTCCATTGCACTTGACCCCAACAGAACGTCATCGCTTCACTCGAAGCTACTACCAAGTTTGGAGTCTTCTACTTCTTGACCAGTCATCCCGCCAACAGCGATATCGAACTATGTTGCTGAAGCACTTGTACATGATATACGAAATGGTTGATCTTGACCAGCCTATCGGGGACGAATCGGAATATTCCCCAGCTGACGAGAAACGATGCGCACTCTCTGAGGAAGTAAGCGAATACCTCCGTTTTCTATATCACGGCATCCATGGAGTCGACTACATCGATTTCTCGGGGCAAAGTGTTTCTATGCGAACGCAAGGCCATGCAGCTATATGGGATCATTGTCAGCCTGATTTGAAGAAGATTGTGTGCTACCAGTGGCGAGATCCGGAGAAGAAGCCTGTTGGGGAGGAAGATGTGTGGGCTCACACAACTGATGAAGAATGAGCTCGTCTTTTGACTTGATGGTGAATGGTGTTGCCCAAGCGGTCAAGCCACGACTGATTGCTAGAAAGAAGGAAGGATTTACAGTGGCTAAGACTGTCAAGACCCTACCTGTAATAACAATCTCAAAGCGCATTTTTCTTGACGGTCTTGGATTCCGAAAGCCGCAGTAAATCCGAGTCAGAAGTCTGGGTTGGTGGTGAGGGTTTAGATACTCAAAAAGTCAACATTTCCCAGGCTGGAATAAGGTTAAAGCAGTACTTTGTACTCCGTGACACCTGTAACCCAACTTACTTGCACGCTATATGAATATCTGACAGTTAGAATACCGTACATACGACCACAGGGTGTGGAAAACAGGGCTTCCCGTCCGCTCAGCCGTACTTAAGCCACACGCCGGGAGGTTAGTAGTTGGGTGGGTGACCACCAGCGAATCCCTTCTGTTGTATGTATTCTTCTTTTTTTGCCTTGACCCTACACAATTATGGGTGAAATGTTGGTCAATGTATCGATCATTCTACAAGATGAAGGGATGGCCACGCGTGATCTCAGCAGTCATACACCTATTGGTGGCTTGCTGCCTCAGGAGCCTCTCATTCTTCCTGAACGAAGAGGAACATTTGTGGACATATGTAAAAAAAAGGAAAGTTTTGGCATCGGAGTTACTTTACTCAGTCGCCATATTTGCATATGTCTTGCCAGCTTCAGCGATCCGTCGCTTGAAATATACGGGACACCCTGTCAGGCCCTGTTCAGTCTCCCATAGCTTTCTACAGGGTATATATATCCTTACAACTCGTGTAGCCTAAGTATCAAGAACGGAATCTAAGCCTTAGCATTGCCCGTAGACATAGAAGCCATCGCATCTTTCTCTATCTAGGGAGATAATAAAGTAGCACACTTTACTCAGTGCCATTTCCACAAGCGTTGATCAATCCCGTGCCTATAGCACCATGCCGTCAGATGGGAAGATATTAATTGCTTATTCCCACTAATATAGCTACCAGACTTGCTGTCTTTGTAAACTCGCACGTCCAGTTTGATGCCCCTTTTAGTGTTGCCTTCGTCTGGTCAACTAGAGGAAACCTTCTCAGGAACGGCGGGTACATCGAAGCCGCACAGGCGACTCCGGATGGGCTGAGAAAGGGGAAGTATCCATGCGCGGTGCAGGAGCCTGGTGGATAGGACTGCCGTGCTTATCACACAGGGTAATGTCGAACATCGTGACCAACCTTGCCACTGTCATAGCAGCATAGATATGTGCGAACTAGCAGCTGTTAATTTCCGTCTCTGTGGCCTCTACAGGTTCGACTTACCCTTCGACCGGCTTTGCATTCAAACGACCCAGACTTGTATTAGATCTTTACTCATTATTAATAGGTGTGTTTACTTACGACATTTGCGACGCCCTGCACCGAAGCCAGTAAATGCAATGGCCTCTTTCAAACGCTCTGCACGGTCCGGCAGGAAGCGCCCTGGATCCCAGCGTTGCGGACCGGGGTAGATTTCTGGGTTTCGGGCCCCATCTCGAAAGTCATATGTCTGTTACATCGTTAGGGGGTTGTAGTATAGCACAGGGAGCCATTTAAACGTACAGCATAGGCCCCTGGCGGTATTACCTCGCCCGTGTCTCCGATCTTAACATCAGTTGTGCTGATATTCTTACGAAACACTACTGGAAGAACTGCTAGTCGAATGCTCTCTAGGAGACATGCATGGAGAAGAGGAAACTCATGCTCCCAGGTATGCATACTCAGGGATCGCAGGACTTGGTCCGCAGATTCACCATTATCCTGGTATCTGAAGATCACCTGGCTAACCTCCTTCCGCACTTGAGCCATCCAGTGTCCGTCGGTAGAAAGCCCTATGAGTGTCCATGACGTTACCGTCGGAGTGTTCCCTTGGGCTCCGAATGCAGCGCCCAGCACAACCTAATATACATTGGCAACTGTTAATGATGCAATATGTATCAAAATATCTCCTTACCTGCAAAATCGCTCCTGTACTCCATCCCCTGTCGATCAAATCGTGTAGCATGCCATGCTTCCCGGGATGATCTTTATGTGGTTGCTGCTGCTGCTTTCTATTGCAGATTACCTTCGACATGAAAGTAGAAAGGCGTGCGAGGACAACCAACGTACTGACAATCCATGGGTTCAACGGCCATGGAACCACGATATCAATCGCCGTAAAAGTTCCTTCCAATGCGCCCAACATGTCACTTACCCTCCTCGACAACTCGGAGGAGCTCGCCAGTTCACCGATTCCCATTGCGGCCATGGCAGACTGAGTGAAGGACCATGTAAGCTCCCGGAAAGGATCGAACAGACCTTTCATCGCGATGTGATCCAAGGTTGCGGTTGTGTATGCTTCTATGGTTGCAGGAATAGATTCCAGGGTCTGGGTGCGCAACAGGGTTGTGCGCACTACGGACCGAAGATTTGATGGATGCGCATCGCTGGCAAAAATATCGGCTTGTAATGCTAGACTAGCCCAAGGGAGGAATAAAGCAGACCTGAAATTTGTTCGTGGAGTTAGTGAGCTTCCCCGTGATGTGCGGTCAGAAAAAACGATAAGAGTGATAACCGAACCCTGCGTCTAGATCGAGATCACGGCTCTCGAAAAACGTCCTGCGGCCCTGTGGGCCAGACAGGCCCACCACTCGATCCCGGCCAAGATAAAAGCTATAGTTGCCAGTGGGTGAAGCCATCTTACTGCGGTGACAGAATCCTTCTCGATCGTTGACGAATTGCAGGGCACCCACAAGCGGGTAACCCGCGACAAACTTTGGGGCATTGGAGGGAAATGGGCGCTTCCAAAGCAGTCTAATACACTGAGCAACGAATAAGAAGATAACGAAATACGAGCAACGCCCGAGAATGTGGAATACCGTTTCAATCATGGCTGTGATTGATTGTGGGTAAACTGAAGTCTTCTCCAGCGATCCACGGCTCCTCCTCTTTATAAATATGCCCAAGACATCAAATATGGAAACTACAATGTTGATAAAACCATGATCCGATTCTCCGCTGCCCTCCAAGCTCAGAGGTGGCCATATGCGTCCTGCTATTGGAAAGTCTACGTGAGATGTGCATCTATTGATAAAGTATATAGTATCGGTGACGGTCGGTGTGTTGAGTGGTATGACAGGTCGATCGCGGCGTGCAATCATTGTGATAGACGGGCTAAAACTCCGCTTGAAACATTTGTCAGGCAATTTGACAACCAATAACCGAAAGCAAGAAGGAAAGACAAGACAATGCGTAATGACTCAGGTTGTCACTCGACAAGTCCGTACATGGTCACATTTGGCGTTCTTCAGCATAACGCCGCTTGTTTCTACAACCACACCGCTCCAGCCTCCATCTGAAAGTCTCTCGGCTATGCATGTTGACGCAATGAGGATGCTTTATATTGCAGGGAGCAACTGCAATGGAGCTCTTACCGCCTCGAGAATGGGCCAAAAGAAGTGAATTGCCTAGACTTCCTCCGATCTCGTTGCCATTGACAGTCGGATCTTGGGAAATACTTGACGAATGTAAGAAAAAGTATGTCAAGAACGGCTTAAACTCAATGTCACTCAACTAGGGAATAAAGGTGGGAGGGTGGGGGGAGGGTGGTGCGTACCACACTATAAGAAGTAGACGTTCCGGGTCCTTGGAGTACGATTCGGCAAACTTGTCACCATCCTGAGCCATGGCAAGCAAGTACACTTTGAAGACGAAGAATCCCCTGTGTCGAAATCAAAGTGATGGGATACATCCATTATATACTAAGCAAAGTGACATAGAGGGATGGTACCTGGTGGCGACTGAAGATCTGGGGCGTTTAAGATGGGTCTATGTGAATGACGAGATGGAGCGAAAAGCTAGGCCTCAAGATGCCACAACGAAGTTCTTTCTGGAGATACCAACGGTACAGTTCAAGATGGCTCGTGTTCTGCAAGCCTTTGACGATACTAATCAGATATTTAAAAACTAGGCCAGTCCCGATCCACGTCCCGCCAAAACGACCACTGAGGCTATTCAAAGGGGTGCCCGCTTTCATACCAACACACAAGTCCGTGATCTCGGTTGTTGGGCTACCGATATGAGTTGCATATTCTTTGTAACCCCGATGATGATAATCGCATGGTATATCACCGGTGCCCAGATTGATGAAGCCTATATCGTCGAATTGATCCGCTTCATGTTCAACTATCAGAACCCCGAGAACGGTGGCTGGCCAACGTACCTAGAAGAGGAGCCTTCGCCGATGGGGACGACTCTAGCATACATTGCATTGAGGCTTGTGGGAGTTCCGGCCCACGACGAGCATCTCCTCAAAGCCCGGTCATTCTACCTTAAACATGGAGGAGTAGACCATCTTCCAGGCTGGGCCAAATTCTGGCTTGCTCTGCTGGGGCTATACAACTGGGCAAAGACTGACCCCTACCCAGTAGAGATGTGGTGAGCTCTTGGTCCCCTCGTTACGTGCTAGTGCGATGGTGTGATGATACTGACATGTTGTTAGGCTCTTGCCCGAGTGGGTACCAGTAAGTCCATGGCAATGGTTCGTAGCCACACGCCAGGTCTACCTGCCCATGTGCTACCTCTCGTCCCGAAGGTTTACGGTGCCCACCAATGATCTCTTGGATGAAATCCGGCTAGAGCTATTTCCTCCTCAACCGTCTGTCAGATTTGGGGTATCTGATATAGTCAAGGGCCTATCTAAGCGCCACCAACCAAAAAGCTGGATCCTGCAGACTCTAAATTGGGCCCTTACGAACGTGTGGTCCCCGTGGCTTTGTCCCAGTAAACTGAAGGAAGAAGCCGAAAGACGCACGTGGCAAATCATACAAGATACAGACAGGGCTAGCTGTTCGACTGGGCTTCTTAGTGTCGACGCTTGGCTGAATATGATTGCCTTCTACTGCGCTGAGGGGCCCAAATCCCCTACATTGAAGCGAATGCATGAGACGAGTCTGGAGTATTTGGCTATGAGTCCGCAGGGGATGCAATCCATGAGTGTACATGGGGGTCATGCGTGGAACACGTCATTGGTGCTACAGACTCTCGTGTATGCTGGCCTTGCAAATCACCGCGACTTCCAAGACAATGTCTTACAAGCGCATGAATGGCTACGACAGCAGCAACTTGTGGATGAATGGGATGAATCTCCTTCTTGCCATCGCCCAAGTCGGCTCGGTGCTTGGTCCTTTACTACCCGTTACCATGGCACCCCTTGTTCTGATTGCACCGCTGAGTCATTGAAAGCCATCCTGCTGGTGGAAAGGGAGATGGGCATCCGACGAATGAGTGAGCAGAACCTCCGTTTGGCAGTCGACAATCTCCTTCTGATCCAGAATGCCAGTGGCGGCTATAGCAGCTTTGAGCCTATTGCCGCAGGCGAGTGGTTGGAGTACCTGAATGGGACCGAAGTCTTTGGTCAGGTAATGACAGAGCACGACTATCCGGAGTGCACTTCCTCATGTATCGTGGCCCTAGCACTCTTCAGGAACCGAAACGGGAAATACCGCCGGAGAGAGATCGACACAGCCATTGAGCGCGGCGTCAAGTATATAGAGACAAGCCAGCGGGATGATGGGGGCTGGATGGCCTCTTGGGGAGTCACATTCACTTATGGTGCTTTCTTCGCGATGGAAGCCTTGCACTGTGGGGGGCGGACATATGAGAACTCCTCGGTGGTCAGATCAGGTTGCCAATTTCTACTCGATATGAGGGAGCCAGACGGTGGGTGGGGTGAGACAATAGAGGTAGGTGGCATGGATCTCCCCGTGTTGTTGTATGCTGACAAATGTGTTGGACCAGTCTCGCTTGCTTGGTCAATATGTACGGGCACCTAGATCGCACACGGTTCAGACAGCGTGGTCTTGCCTCGCGTTGATGTACGCTGGTTATCCTGACCAGGAGCCTATCAAACGGGGGATTGAACTGATCATCAGTCGACAAAAGCCCAACGGTAAATGGGAACAAGAATATCCCGTCGGCAGTGGAGTGCTTACATGGTATGATATTAAGTGCTCCTCGAAAAGGTTCGACATCCATACTGATGAGACACAGCAATATTCAATATCAAAACTACATATACATTTTTCCAATTCGCGCACTAGCCATGTATGAGAAGATATACGGGGAAGGTTTGTCTTCGAAGGGATAGTGCCATCTTCAAGTTATGATTTCCTTCGGGATGCCGCACGCTGCAACGAGTGATGAGAGACTCCAGTCTAGTTATTATCAGAATGATACATCTTTCGGTTTTCCATAATAATTCCTCGGAACACCTGAACATGTGGAACTACATGCTCCACAAGTAGCCTCCAAGACGACCCTTATGCACTGTTATGTGGGAAGCAAGTACATTCTGCATACTATATTTGAAGGATTGATACACTGGCGCCATCCACCCATAGTCAGAAATCAGTTTCTTCCATGATAAATTCTGAAGATCTGCGGGACTAGTACAGCTTGATACTTCCGGTTTTCCATACACGACTATTGTTGAGAGTTGGAACTGTCCCAAGCAGTGTGTTGCACATTTATCACGTATTTTAATTCCCCGTCTCGCACAATGGGCCGAACCACGCGCCGCCCACCACCTCCTCCCAGCCCTCGTTCCCGACACATCGCCAACACCAAAACACATTTTCCGGGTCATACTTCTTCTTGACAGACGCAAGCAAGTTGTAGTTATCTCCAAACCAGTCCTGCCTCCAGTCTGGGTCGTACGGATCGGCCTCGTTTAAATAGGTTCCCATACCCGGAGCCATGTCCTTCATTGCTTTCAATTTGATTTGGGTGAGATCGTTTCGGTACTGTTGAATCTCCTCGGTACCGGTATTGTTGGGCCAGACATCGATTTGCTGGAATAGGAGGTGGGACCTCCGCCACGCGGGGTTCATGGATGTATGAGGGACGGGGTCGAGAACCTTTCCGCCGGCGACGATGTTAAACAGGGTTGCCCAAAGGGTGCTATTTGGGACTGTCTGAGCAGTGACGGTCTCAAGAAGGCTAGTTAGGTTATTTTTTGGTGACTCCAGTGTTTGCTTGTCAAACAGTCGTGATGCCATGATCGGCCTGTTCGAGCCCGGTGTTGTATGGTGCGTGCTGGAGTAGTATGCATGGAAGGTCGGATAGGTGGTGAAGGTGGATGTAATTAGATACGAGGTTCCGTTGTGCGGGAGCAGGTCATCTAGAACGAGATGGTTCATGACATCTTTTGCTCTGTCTAGAGCCTCGGTGGAATTGTTCTCAAGGAGATTCAGGAAAGGATGTGTATAGACCAACGGTCCAGCTATAGCCGAGAGAATAGCAGTGCCAGAGTACCCTGCATCGGAGAGAGCGGGCAACTTGGACATTATTCTGCCGGTCGCGTTGAGTACTGCATCGTCATTTCCGTTCAGTGCAACGATGTCTAGGCTATGGCCCAGTACAGGACGCGTTGGGTGGGCTTTGATCGTGGCCGATAAGACCACACCATAGGTGCCTCCACCACCTCCACGGAGGGCAGTGAAGAGGTCTGCATACTGACAGGCGTTGGCAGTGACAAGCCTTCCCGATGCTAGCACAACTTTGTATTCCAGAACCTGGTCTGCCCCAAGTCCAAAGAAGTGGCTAACGGGCCCATGGCCACCACCTTGCATGAAGCCTCCAAGGACACCAACAGTCTGACTCATTAACACGGATGCGCATCATACTTCGGCCTCCAGGGATAGACTTACCGGATCTGCTCCACCAACAGCGATGACACCATGCTGGGCAGCAAAATCGTATACGTCCTGCCACACATGTCCACCGCCTACGGTGATGGCACTTCCAGTCCAGTTCGATGGACAGGATCCATTCCCGGGAGCGTATCTGTCGTGATAATGAAGTCCATCTTGTATAGACTTGATCCAAATGGAAAGGCTACCATATCCTTGCGATCTGATGTTGTTAGTGCGTATACAATCACGGGAACGTGACGATGTGTTCTCACCGCTGTGAAATATCATGACCTGTGTTCTTGATGACCAACCTCACATTGTGGTCCCTTGCAAACTTAATCCCAGCAGCAACATCAGCTGCCGTTGTCGCCTTGACACTGTACACGGGATAGTTTCCCAGGTCGCACTGGGGATATCCAGCCAGAGTGGCATTGACAGGGGGGCAGCTTTCCACGAGTGGATAGCTATATCCAATGGGAAACTCTGCCAGGTACTCATTGCTTGTCCAGTTGGAGCTGATACGTTGACAGAGCTCGGAACTGTAGCCTGGGCCTTGGTAGCACGGTTTAGCAATCGGCTCGTTGCGCGCCAGCTTTCCGCCAACGGAGCTGTTTAGGGCGCTCCATGTGTCTATAGAGGGCCAGCACTCATCCGTAGGGGCCTGTATCCTCGAGAAGTAAGCTATCCCCGCGTCATCTAAGAGGTAAGGAGATCAGGTGATAACATACACATTTGCATTTGGCAAATACAGACTGTGCCCCAGCCAGGAGTAGGATACTGCTTAGAAGCATTTTAAAGACAACTTGTCTTGCTGTATTATTATCGAACCTTCAAAATTCATTGCAGACATCAAGGTAAGGGCAAGATCTTATACTCGTCGCGCCTCAATGCTCAGCAGGCGACGCCGTAAGCAGCGCAATATATTGCGCTCATAGCCACTGAGCACGGAACGGAAGTTATTGCACAGGTATCCAGACCTTGCGCTCAGAAAGTAACCGGCAGCGACGTCCAGAGACGATCCAACATACAGTCACCTTCCACTTTGGACATGTCTTACAAGACCTCAAGAACCATAATCGATGAACAATCCAATTCTGACTGCAGTGAACAATGTAAACATCCTGACTTAGAAGGAGTCGAGGCCCACATTGCGCCGAGGGGGTGATATGATTCGTCGCAGCGACAACATCTCCAGCCGATGCCGATCCCTCAGCCTCATGGGGGCCATGGACACCGGCCATCTTCAACCCCTCCACGGTCGCATTGCTCTATATCGTCAGACCAACTGCGATACCCATAAATGCAAGGACAAAGAGCTCAACGAGGCCCTAGAGGCAAATATGCACGTTTAATCTGCCGAGGGTGCCGAGCTCGTAAAATCAAATGTGTGCTGGCTTGCCCGGTGGCCTCATTAGGCCCACTGGGTACTCCACAACCTCCGGCAACATGTTGCGAGAGATGCCGCAATCTCGATCTCGAATGCATTGTCGAGAGCAATCCTCTAGGCCGGCCAGCAGCGAAAAGCGCAAATCGCGGAAACGTGGCCAGCAAATCGCCCCAGCCAGACACTTCCAGTTCACCGCGTCCAAGCCCCCAACAAGATGAGAAAGCGGCCAAGCTCTCCGACTCCATTCAGCAGTATCTTTTCTCGGGCGCGATACTAGACGACCATTCCATGCTGCAGGAATTGCCGGATGCCACGGAGTCTACATCCGATGCCGACCGTCTTTACCATGCCATGGCCAACACCAGCACCTTTATCGCGGGGGTGTTGGCTAAGGATGCTTCTTTCGGCTCTACCATTCAGCTGGTGTCCAGTTGGAGCCTTTCTCTGACAGATACAGTGAGCCACGATCTTGCTGCCACGCTTGACAACCTGTAAGATCAGGCGCAGAACTGACCTAATCTCATCAGCTGGCTAAATCGTTGCTAGATTAGCGTGGCACCGTCTCTTCGTTATTGGCACACCAAGTTTGCTACACTTGAGAGAGCGTTTGTTCTCCACCGATCTCAATACCAATAATGTTGCCACCAAGCTGCTTTTCGCAGTGCTTTGCTTGGCTGCCTGTGAATGTTCAAAAAATGTTCGTCGTCAGAACGGATCCCTCAGAGACACTCTACTGCAGGCCGTTTCGTCATACGGCCAGGACTTCATCTTCAGTCCTCCCACACACATAGACTCCGTTGCTGTCTGTCGCTTCTTATCGGCGTTCAAGCCGACCGCCTTGGCCACGTCTAAAAGAGTTGCAAGTCATTCCATTAAAGCCGAGCTGTATCTTACTATAGCATATCGAGTCGCGGAGCGCCTAAGATTGTTACCTGAGCCAGGAGCCACGCCATTTCTGGATACGACTGCAATCGACAGTGTAGTGATGGAGCGTGAGCTAGCCCTGTCAATACAGGGCCTTGAGATAACGGCCGAGGAATTTCTGATGGGTGATTTTCTGACAATGACCCTGCCAGATTTCCGGCAGGTTCTTCAACGGATGCAACCTCATATAGACTCCTATCAAATGTTCCTGGAGACACACTCCTGTTCACCAGTCATTATCTTCCACATCAAATGGATTACAGCCACATATATGCAGATTGAGGCAATGGCAAACACGAAGCAGTCCTGGATGAATCCCAGTCGGCTGTTCATCGTTGTCGAAGAGGGCGAAAAGAAATGCCTCGCAGAGATTAACTCTTCCTATCAGCTATTATCAGAGGCAACCAAATGTGAACAGGAGAATGAGGTTATAATGATGTCCTCACTGCTGGAGCTGCGCTTCCATGCCGTTATTGCCAAAGTCTTTGGCCTCGGCCTTTTCTATATATGCGTCTGGAAAGCAAGGATGGAAAAGGATCGGCCACGCAAGAGCACTGATATTCACCCGGGTGAAGCAAGTCAGATGGGGAACACCGTCATTAACTCCATGATGGCAACACCAGACTTTGAAAGCGACTCACACTTTTTCAGTTTCTTGCGTCATTTTGGAGGAAGATATCCAAACAAGTTGCAAGGGATCCTCGCCAAATTCATGGAGTGCGCAGCAATGAAGCACGGTGGCATCGACTACATTGCGCCAGTCCGGCCAATAGTAATCGAGGTTGTGAATCTGTGTAAGAATATAGTGGAAAACAACCTTATCCGGTTCAAGGGCTCGGGAAGGTTGCATCCCAACTTTAACAAACAACTCGATCTTTTCAAGCAGTGCGCCGACGCGCTGGTTGCCATGGTGTCCCAATCAGGAAACTCTCCGGAGGTTGCCTTTAGGAGCGGCTGTATGTATATCGCAAGCAGCAAAATGCTCAACGGTCTGCAAGATTTGATGTATACTCTGAAACAGCAGTCTTGTATTGTCAGAGAGTGTGATGGGGCTATGGGAGTGATGAATATCCCCGTAAATACGACCGAGTCCTCCGCAATGCCAAACGTGCAGTTCAGTTCGTTTGAAGCATGGAACATGTGGCCGTATCCAGATACGATGGACAGCGCCCCTCAGCCATTTGACAACTTTGATTGGGGTCAATTGTCTACCACCATTTGGCAGTCGGACCCAATGACGGATCTTCCTAACACTGCCATAAGTCTACCGGGTACGACTGCCGAGTTCGAAAGCAACGTGCCACCATTTCACAAATGAAGTACACCTAATGCGTCGGGGCAAAGGGAACTGTACGTACTAGCACAGCATGCAATGATAGCCTGGTGGAAGAAATTAGAGAGCAAGCCATTTTCTCTCCAACTATGATACTATGAGTTACGAAAGTTTAAAATGGTTGTATGACCAGACAGTAAACTGCATTCTATACACCCCCTGATGCATTATCTTTTGTTTAACAGTCATTAATGATACTACAAGTATATAACTTCTTGTCGAGTGATCGACTGACATCAGTACTCCACCGGTATGTTTATCGCATCAGTTGAATATGGATCTTGCCTACTCAAATTTCGCGCAAGTTGGACGGATTTCGAATGTCGCCCACTTTTGAACTTTCACCATCAGTGAATATATTCTTGTCTTTATGATCAATCGTGCTCACAGTAGATCCGGGCCAAATACTCTGCGCGAATTTTCGTCGCGCAACTATTCCCGTGTTCTCATGACCCTGAGGCTAACCGCGCAACTTCGCGCAAATTAAACATGCTGGCAGCCGCCGATCGGCTCCACCATGGTCTTGGCGTGCAGACTTGACTTGAGTGCAATAAGGCTGCACATCCCGACCAGCGGCTTATTTGCGCGTGGCGGAGTTGTTCCATGGCAGATCTGCAGTTTTTCTTTGGCCGGAAATTGAAACAATTAGTGACATGGTGCGCCTGAGATTAGCCTCCGTCCCTGTTGGTCTAAGGTTTTCACGAGGCTTTGAAGGGTCATAGTAAATATATAATGAGCTGTCTGTGTAGGTGTTAAACCTCTTCAATGAGCAGCTGAAGTATCAATTCCCGCAACATTGCCAATTATATTTCTTTCAATTTTGTATTCAATATGACTATCTTAAGACGAAGTGCCGGCAGCTATGGATGTCCTATACCAGACCATCTTGAACAACGTAAGTAGTCTTAACATCCTCGTTCTGCAGATGCGACGAACTAGCTGACCTCGAGACAGTCGACGTTGGTCCCTTCGTAGGGAATCTCACTTTCTATCAATTCAACATGATTGTATCCGGCGCTTGCACAGCGATTGTGTTATTTCTCATTTTGGGCCTTATGGGTCGACATGCGATGCATATGAGCAATCCTAACGAGCAACTTAAGTAAAGACACTCGAAATCGTGGGTAAATATCGAGGATGCTGACAAGATCGAAATAGAATAATGCGAATCTGCAACCTCATCCCGTCGTACCAAGTCCTATCTTACATCTCAATCTGCTTCCCGAACTCCTACATCTACCTACAAGGATTCACCGAGGTTCTACAGGGCGTAGCGTTATACGCCTTCCTCATGCTACTCTGCGATTACATGGCTCCCGATGATACGAGCAAAGTGAAATTCTTCTCTTCGCTCGAGACAAAGAGACAGTGGCAGCCGAAGAAGAAGAGGAATGGTCTTGCCTTTTTGAGTGTGAGTCGTTCGGCAGCAGAAATAACAGAGCCGTGAACAGTAACTGACCGCGTCTCTGCGTCTAGTTGACTTGGTACTCCGTGCTTCAATATCCTATAATCACTTGGATTACCGCTATTGTCCAAGTAGTGACCCAGTCAATGCATGTCTACTGCCTTGAAAGCAACGCTCCCCATTTCGCTCACATTTGGGTATGTACCATCTTTACATGTCTGACTGCATTGTACAATAGTCACTAATAAAATCAATAGCTCGAAGTGGTCACATCTGTGTCAACATCCATAGCCCTCAACGCTATAATCCAATTCTATGTGAACATGAAGGGATACATGACAGAGCACAAGCCACTGCTAAAGCTAATGGCATTTAAACTGATCGTTGGTCTAATCTTGCTCGAGAAGGTATTCATCTGGCACCCCGAAAATGTATCCAGAAATGAGCGGATATATCTAACACCAACCAGATTATGTTCCTCATCCTCACTAGCACAAAAGTCCTCACTTACCCCCCCTCAATGACCTACATCGACACACTGATGGGGCTTCCAACAATGCTCATTTGTGTCCAGATGGTGCCGCTATCCTTCCTAGTCCTTTATGCTTACCGCACAAAGCCTTACGAGATCTCAACCTCAGTGAGCAGTCTGCGACCCCAGGCATACCAGCCTCTTGAGTCAGACCAGGACGAGGAGGCCTTCCTGAACGACCCGCCCAAACGCTATCAAGGTGGAGCTTGGGGAGTACGTGCCTGGGCTATCTACCTAAACCCGCTTGTGCTGTTCAATGATGTCCATTCGGCTTACCTCATGATACACAGTGCGCGGTCTCTGCAGAAGGTTCAACGGAGGGAGGAACCAGAGCAGGAGATGGCCAGGTTTGAGACGAGATATGACACTGGCGAGGGGAGGTGAGGAGCTCGCAGGACCAGTTTGATTCAGGACTCGACGCAGGAGGCATGGGCTGTAGCGGACGGGGTGGAAAGCCCCATAGGGACATGCCATTGCGATAGGCAGGTGCGTTGCAATTCATCATGTGAAACATTACAAACGCCAGTTATAATATGAAAAATGCTGTCCTCAAATGTTCAGTGGGTATTTATGTCCCTTTCAGTTAGGTTTTCGCCTTTGCGCACTGGCGTCTCCTTGGCTACCGGTTACTGGTAAGAGTCCATGCGTTGCGATGGGGGTCAAAGTCAGCGTGATCATAGTGGTCAGTCAATCCAAAAGTACCATTTAGCCGGTCGGGATAGGCATTGGATTGATTGGAACCATGATTTAAGATATATAGTAATCCATTGTCACAACACTAATTCTCAAGCGACCCTATATATGGTCCGGGGACAATTGTGAATGATAACGTAAAATTGCGCTATATATTACCGCCGTTTCTAGCAGAACTCTGACTGCGACAGGAAAAAGAATGCTATATGGGAATACGGAGTACAATCCTCCAAAAGTTTATAATATCGAACGTGTCCAAAAAACATAGTACGTAGAGAGTCGTTTAAGCTTTGATATGGACTAAATCTTTCCATTGAAGGAAACATGAAACTGCACAATCTTAAGGGCATAGTTAAAACGAACGATAACTAAGAAAAAGACTTTCGTATACTCTGCGCGCCGAGGACAGAAATTGTCCGCATAGTCGCATAGCCAATTTCCATCACAGGTAAAGATGTAACTATAAAATAGCAACAAAGCCAATACTAAAAGACAATCCAGCGTCTGATATGATCGCCGAGTAACTCAATTGATTGTCAATCCCATGCTGCCCCTCGCGCAGGAGCACCCTTGCTATTCTGTTGCGATGTCGAGGAATGAACGGGGTGGTTGTCAAATTAGAAGCCAACCAGGTGATGGGAAAATCACCTTACTAGCCGGCTACTTTCTGCTAACAGCGCTTGTTGTTAGGGAGCCAGACACCAGCCTCGCAAAGGTTGACATTATTTACAGTGGCATCCTCGGTGGTCTGGTCATCACGCTTGGCATTCTGCCACCAACCGTTAGGCAGTGGGCTGTTCTCGAACTCCACCGTGGCATCTTTGGCAGCCTCGTCGCGCTTGCCATGCCACCATTGGTTTGCAGGGGCTTCCATATTGACGTTTTCCACAGTGGCATCCTGGGTGGTTTCGTCGTTGCGCTTGCTAGGAACCCAAGCAACTCTGTAAGGGTCAAGTTCATTGTCATCCTCCACCGTGGCGACATGGGCAGACTGGTCGTCACGCTTGTACGATATCCAGCCATCATGAGCACCTCCAAACGTATCGTCCTGTTCCACCGTGGCGACATGAGCAGACTGGTCGTCGCGCTTGTAAGCTATCCAGCCTTCAATAGGGCCTGCGTCATCATTGACATTCTCCACAGTGGCATCATGGGCAGCCTGGTTGTCACGCTTGTCAGGCCCCCAACCACCATAACAACCTATAGCCACATTGTCGTCTTCAACAGTGGCGTCGTGGGCAACCTGACCGTCACGCTTGCACTATAAAAATTCAAGTCAGCCCATATACCCATCCAGGTCCTGATAATTACTTCTTGGGCAGGAGGGCGTCTTGGGACTGCCGGAAGCGTCGAGATTGGAGAGTGTATTCTTACGGGGGCTGGCAAAGCCAGGGTCGCGGAGACCAGCATGAGCGTTGTAAGAAAATACTTCATTCTGAATGATCGGTGAACGCAGACGGATTCTGGTGAAGTGAAGGCAAAAAGACAAAGACACTAAATATGCTCCACAGAGAAGAACTAGACTTGGGATTGCCTGTATCAATGGGATTGATTGTGGTCTCTTCGGCTGGATGGCTAGGTGATTCGAGCGAGACTTTATACTTGAGAATGGCACCCAGTTCAAAGTTATTGACTCATAGTTTGGTTATCCCTCGAGGTTTCCCATTCAGCATTCTGCGTGTATACCTTTTGTGGAGCCGTCACTCATATCTGGGAGATCAGCACCCGCGAGTCAGTGGGTATGGATGGATAGCAAGGATGTCAAGCAGGGGGATATCAACTGCATGTACGCAGGATGCAACTGTTGATGGACGAGAAGAAAACATTTTATACATGCGGGTGTATCTCAGGTGACGCCTTATTCCGTACGAGAGACAATAAAAGGCAATGCGATTCATGTGATTCATCAAAATGATGATTGTTGCGTACTAAAGTCAATGGGACATGCACACAAGCAGCTTTGAGACAAATTGACCAGAAGAACGCTAATCTGTAGAGTAACAAAGCAGTCAGTTGCTTATTATTTCTATATTCTTTATCATAGAAGTACTGCTCGTGGATCTCTAGGAGTGTAGCTTGTGGGCTGAGATCTACAAAGTAATTTGCCTACTTTGTCCTTGCATGAAGCCAAGCCTCTCCGCACCCCTGGATTCGGAGTATGCCGCCTTGCCTTACCCCCCAGTCATTTGTTTTTCTAGTATGTGAATGCCTTGCGCATTGATCCTCCTTCGTTCGCCATCTGCTGTGGGCACTCCTGCAATTTGTAATGCAAGTAATGGCGGTCTGTGTTCGGTTCTACCTGACGAGTACATCTCAGCTGTGCCAAATGTTGTGAGGGGTCAATGACACTACACGAGGCGCAGCTGAGTTGCAACAGCATATCACACATTACAATGGAGCCTTGCATGGTATAATGCATGCCAATTGGTAATCATCCGCGGCGCCACCATAACCTTTTCTCCTTGGAGCAGAATCATAAGACGTTTCGGTTCATCAACAGTTAAGCCGCAGACCCCGATTTCTTAAAATCGCCCCAAGGAAGCTTATCTCCATACTACATCAACTCCCTACCACACCGCACTATTTTGGATTTCCGTCATATCGAATGTTCAGTAGACATTAGCAATGAGTGACGCCAAGTACCGAGAAATACCTGAAGATGATGAGTCCGGGGCCTTGTTAGCCCAGACTGAGACGGAAAGTCATCGTCACCCAGGTCGACCCCGTTTGTCAAGGCACCTGCTCTATGTTTATCTGGGTATTAGCATTTTCATCAACCTCCTCGGGCTATTGTATGCCATCCGACACTCCAAAGATATCATTATTCCGAATCCCCTTTTTTGTTAGTTGTTATCCTTCTCAAAAGCTTTATCTCCCAATTGCACGGTTATCATTTTACTAATTCGGCCATCTTTACCAAACAGCACCAGCAAACAAGCTCATTAAGTACAAAAACGTGAAATTCGAAAGCGGCTTCGCAAAGAAGACCCAATATATGGGTCCTCCCAGTGAGGCTTATGATGAAGCCTGGGAGGACCTGTACAACTGTAAGCTCTCTATGTACCCATGGCGCGTTAATCTATCATCTTACTGATCCATGTTCTGTCATATCGCCGTTGAATGGGTATAGACGGTATTATCAAGATTCCCCAATCTGAAGCAGCCCAGCTAGTCAACTACACCATGCCACTGGCCTCCGAGCCAGGAATGTACATGGTCGAGATAGACGTTTTTCATCAGCTTCACTGTCTGGTAGATACGACCCTCCCCCCACCCCGCCCCGGGTCCCTGCAACACGTCGAGTAGCCAGTGAAACTAATGTTCCATTTTCACAGCATCATCTCCACAAGAAGGCCTGGGGTCACGACATGGGCGTTAATATGAGCGATCCTCAGGAGGTAGAGGACTTTTGGACACATCTGGATCATTGTTCCGATTCAATACGCCAGAATCTGATGTGCTCCTCTGATTTATCAACTATCCATTGGCTGTGGGCGGAAAAAGACCAGACATGGGAAGCAGACGGCCGTGTGATGCACACCTGTCGCGACTTCGAGGCGATCCGGGACTGGGCGTTTGAGAACAGGGCAGGGATGATAGACCGTACGGTGTGGGTGCCAGATCCCTTGCGTGGGGAGATCTAGGCAACGGCTTTGTGTTTAGGTGATTAGGTTAGGGAGTGTTTTCTGCCAACTGATGTTAGACTTCTTTATCATCTTCTAACCTCCCAAACGTGGGTTTGATCAATTTTGCACTATTAGTATGCAAGCCGCTACTTTCTGAAGTGTTGCGTCTCGTCTGTCCGAAAGGAAGGGTTCGCAACTGGAAAGAGCTACTTCGAATTATTGAGCTGCGTTATGAACAGAATCAGTACAATTCTGCACTATATCCTACACGTGGAGTAGGATACCGCTGAAGTAATATTCTCCGCTTGTCCCATGGATATAGCAAACTTTCTGCCTGTACAGATAGTGCGGAGGGCATGTTCTTCTACACACCGGGATGGGCTGGACCACTCCAACGTGCTCGCTCACGATGTAGATCTTATCAACGACACTACTGGCGCGCACCATGATCTCTGGTGGGCGCTGAGAGATGGCGCAAACAACCTCAGCATGTCTATCTCGATGTGGGCAGGATTAGACATCTTGACGGCGCAAGCCATTACCTGTTATACGTACGTCTAAGCTTTCAGCTTACCCCTATGCCTGCAGCCTCGCCGCACCGAACTACCAGGGCAATCCCGGAACTAGTTTCCTACTAGCAGGAATCGGACTTTGGACGTCTCTGACTACAACCCTTGTGTCCGGACAGCCACCTCTAACGTCTAGAAGAGTGACAGCCACGCTCTCGTCGAGCAGCGGATCTTGTCCAGTACGACAGCAAGATAGCAATACCTAGGAACTAACCTAGCCACAATTAAGTTTTCCGACAAGGCGATTGGTTCCGGTGTCATAAGATAGGGGTGTTTGTCATCTTGATCATACACCCCTTGCTTCCCTCGTCTACCACCAAAGGGACCATGGTAAGCATCCGTAACAGTACACATGCACCTATCAAAATGGTTAGCATAACCTTCACCGGGCTGTGGGCGCAGTGTGCTAAAGATGTTGGCTCCAAGACGCGAGATCATCGAGAACATAAAGGCGCTTGCGAAAGCCAAGGCCAACAGTCATACCTATCGCTACTATTGTGGTAACTGTTATTGAGACTCGACCTCCCTCCCGTGGGCCTCTACCGCTAGCCTAAGCAAGTTAGCGACCCCGATTAGGAATAGCCCCACTTAAGCGAGGGTCCACTACCTCAATAGGAAAACAACATCTCAAATGAGATGCCATTTTTGAGCGATTCGGGTGCTTGCTCGTTCGCTCGCCAGCGACCCCTACCTGCTGACCTTCTACCTGTCCCTGTCTAGCAGGATCCTACGTAGGGGCCACCTTGCAAATAATTTAAAGTGTGTTTATTTTAGGCCACGTGCTTTAAATTACCTTATATCGCTTAGCGCGGAGGATCATGACGCCGCTAACCCCTTTAGGTTAGATGTAAAGTTCAACGGAAGTAACAGCCGCCTTTTGAATTTGGCTAGATATAGTAGAGAAAACCTGCGCGAGTTCATTCATTTTAAAGAAGCATTTAGCGAATACAAGTGTTAGTGAGCACAGGTCGATGATGACTAATGACTGACGTAACCTTTACTCTTCACCTTGACCCAACTTGTACTGCACCCTCAAGAGTTTAACGATATGATCAGCCAATGACCCCAAATTGCCAGCCTTTGTAATTTCAGACAACGGGACATCAAGATGAATAGTTCGCCGCACCCAGCTCCTCATCTCAATTGCCACCAGCGAGTCGATTGCAAAACCGGCAGCCTCTTCATCAGTCAGTTCTCGCCCATTTGAGATCGTGCCCGCAATAAGGTGAGCCATGTTCCGTTTGAACTCGGTAATCGCATCAGACTTGTTCAGCAACGAAGGATCTTGGTGGACATTGTTAAGGAATTCGCGCAGCCGATGTTCAGGTCCGTTCGTTCCCTCATCCATCGACGCCTGCCCTAAGTTGCTGTGCATAGCAAACCGGGCATCGCGCCCCCATAACCGAATGAGCGAAGCGCTCTCGCTCTTACCCGTTTTGTCGGAAATGCCAACGTCCAGTATCCCCGAGCACTGCTGGTTTGGGCGGGAGTCTTCGATGCTGACTTGGAACGAGTCAAGGACGGCCCGTTCTGTTATGGGCTGAGCCGAGGCCACGCTGGTCATTTGGGCAAAGTCCGCCCGCTCACTGATGATGCCTACATCTTCAACCGGGCCCAGATTCAGGACCGACGCCGCCAAACCACGCTGTCTCCGGTATGTGGCAAGCCCGGTCAGAAAGGTGTTCGAGGCAGCATAGTTGGCCTGACCCAGAGACCCTGCGGAACCCGCGATCGAACCGAACATGACAAAGAATGATAGGTCCATGCCCTGGGTTGCAGTGTGTAGATTCCATGTGCCGGTGACTTTCGGAGCTAGCCCGCTATCCCATTCCTCCGGTGTCATGTGCTCGAAGGTTCGGTCCTATCAAATGGATATCAGTTCGTTGTCTTGATGAAGGTGATAAGAAGCGGTGGTCACACCTGCAGATTCAATGCCATCTGGACGACGCCAGTGAGACGGTTCGTACACTTTCCGATTGCTCGTTGAACATCAGCGGGTTCAGTTACAGTCCCTGCCACGCAGCTAACGCGACAGCCTTGAACCTCTAGCTCCTTTATGAACTTCCGATGTTCATCCTTCTCAGCTGATGGGGAGAGATACACTATCTCGCGAGCCCCATGTTCAACTAGCCACCGAGAAACTGACTTCCCGATGCCACCGAGGCCTCCAACGATGAGGTACGCTGCGTCGAATGGAAAAGAAGCCTTGGAACTTACGGGCGCGCATGGTAGTTGGGCTGGATCTGGTGTCATCTGGATTACGACCTTTCCCATATGCTTACCTGTCTGTAGGTATCGGAAAGCCTCCTTCACTTGGGCAGTATCAAAAACATGCACGGGCCGAATTGGTTGGATCTGGCCTTTCTGGAAAAGCTCGAAGCATGTCCTCACCGTGCTAAAAGATATCAGTTTCTCCAGATTCAAACTGATGGGAATGATGCGTCCATATGTACCTTATCGCTATATCAGGACGGTCCCGACTGACGTTCGCAAGATTCACCGCATGGAATGAGCGGTCTTCGGCAAACGGGCTCAGACTGAGCATTCCATGGGACAGGATGTCTCGTCGTCCGATTTCAATCATTTTTCCATAGGCTGCCACACATTCCCAGGATGCATGTAGTAACTCACCACTCAGTGAGTTGAGGACGATGTCGACTCCACGTCCACTAGTGGCTCGCATAATATCCGGCAGGAATGATGTATTGCGGGAGTGGAAGATCTGCGCTCTGGGAATCCCATGGGTGTTGACAAGGTACTCTGCCTTCTCCTCGTTTCCAACTGTGGCGTAAATCTGCATGAAACATTAACCATACGCACGAAGTGCTGCCATGAAAAGCACGATGGGTGACTTACCGTAGCACCGAGCATCTGGCAAATATTTATGGCTGCGATACCAACCCCACCGGCAGCAGAGTGAATGAGGACCGACTGGATGGTCAGTTAGCCGACATCTTCCCTATACTCTATAGAATGGCAAGTGAACTGACCTGTCCCTTTTGAAGGTTCCCAACCTGTATTAGCGAGTAAATAACCGTGCAATAGACTGTCAGCATGGCGGCACCATCTGCCAAAGCAAGGCTATCTGGTAACTTCGACAGAGCCCTTCGACGTAGAACCGTACGGTTGCAGAATAGGCCGGTCCCCAATGCCCCGACGCGGTCCCCAGGGGCCAGGTCGGTTACATCTGGAGCAACTCGACGCACCACTCCGGTTGCCTCTAGACCCATATCGTTCGGGTTCCCTATAAGTCCCATGGCAACCAAAGTGTCCTATTCCATGGTCAGGAACACGAACAAGAAGGATGTAATGACAAGCAACTTACCTTGAAGTTCAGCCCGACGTAGCTGACATCCACCTCAACTTCGCCGAGACTCAGATCCGTTGCAGTTGTACTGGGTACCCACTGAAGAGTACTGGTCAATCCAACCTGCTTGATTCCCAATTTCCGTGTTGTATTCAGTGGGGACTGCTTCGTGAGCTGTTGCGAGAGCGACGTCCGGTAAGACCGAGCGGTATGAACAACGCCACCCTCCAACGCGAACTCGTACTCCAGATCTCCATCTGGTATTTCACGGGCCTGCTGGATCTTCTCATGCAGTTCGACTAGGGTGATAGGTGCAGGATTCCCAGCGGAATCCATTTCCAAGACAGATAAATCCAAAGATAGTTCGCGTCTCAATACCCGAGCAAGACCATGAATAATACTGAAGCGCGGATCCGTGCAGCTAAGTGTACTTGGCTGCGTTACCCATAATATTCTGCATCCCTTACTCTGCATCAGGAAGCGTTGTAGAACAAGAAATTGTTCCTGAGAAGACTGAGTGAAATATGGACTGTCAACCTCCAGTAGTGAAACGATGGTGCGACTGTTACAGGGCGAGCCATCCAAGGTTGACCAGTGGACTTCATAGCCACTTCTGCGGAAACACGCTGCCACATCTCCAGGCCATCCTGCCTCCTCCGGGTTAGAAGCCAGGATAGTTATATCTCTGTCAGGTATCGGCTCCTGAGCAAGCCTAGAGATAATGGTGAATAACGGCTGAACCGAACCCTCAAGATCGCGCTCGATTGTCTCGCCTCCAGTAAATCCAGCTGCGTGAAGCTTCTTGTCCCATTCCTCTCCCGAGATGTAAGGTTTGTCAGGGCGTCCATCGTCTTCACCCAACCACCAGCCAGGAAGCGCACCCTGTAAAAACGAGTCGAAGTATTAGCGCAGTGCGGCGCACATGCGGTTCATAGAAGGAAGACTTACCACCACGTAGTCCGTGACAGGAGTATCTAGAATTTTTATTCAGAACTATATTGACTATGAGAGCAAAGATTCTTACCCGAATAAAACTCTTGTAGCAAGAAACGCCCATTCTTGGCAAGCAGCTTGTTGGTATGTAGCAAAGCCTCATGCAGATTTGGAGCGACGTGCATAACCTAACGAAAGGTTAACCTGGGCCCGATAGTGTACATAGTTCACTTACGTTGGAAGCGATGATCAGGTCGAAGCTGTGCGCCTCAAACCCCTGTTCCGTTGGATCACGTGTGATATCCAATGTTCGGTATTCCATATTGGCCTGCCCCTTGAACTTCTCTTGGGCAGTGGCGAAGAATCCAGCGGAAATATCTGTGAAGACATAGCGAGAGAAAAGCTGTGCGCCAGTCGGAGACCTCAGCGAAGAGAGCGCCATTTCGCTCATAGAGCCTGTTCCGGCGCCAATCTCCAGGACTCTCATCAATGGATTCGCATGTCCAAGAAGGGAAAAGACTTTCGTCAGATCAGTCTCTCGGGACAGTGTGTCTTCGTAGAACCTTTCCAACCTATTGCTGGAAACGAGTACCTCTAGCGGGGAACATTTCCCAGACATGAAATCGACGGCATTCTCGTAGACTGCCCTCATACATTCAATGATGGTTAGACCGGGGACGTCGGCCGGTATGCTCTCAAGGCGGCTGTATATTCTCTCTAAGAAATCAGCTGGAGGCATATAGTTCCACTGACTTGAGCCTTCATGGGTAGTAGATAGCCCATCACTGAGTATGGCCGACGAAGGCACCGGAATCTCTTTCATTGCATGGAGAAGGACATCCTCCGTCTCCGGTTGCACTTCCTCGAGCCACCTTGAGAGTGGCTGCAGATTTGGATGCACGCCGACGCTAATCTTAGCGGCCTCCGATAGGATCCAAGATTTCCATTTCATCAAATGTTGGGTAGACGAATCGATATGCCCAATTCGCTCAGCTGTGGCTCGAATGTGTATTAAAGAAAGGAGCCCAAGAATCCTACGGTGGGTGGCATGTCCAAGATTGGGGCGCGGAGGCAGGATCTTCTCAGGTGGCAGTAAGTCGATATCTGGCTTCCAATGTATCCTAGAAATTAAGTCGGTCTCATCCGTCCCTGTCCTGCTAGACCCTGCTAGGCCAGCCAGGACTCCACCCTCGAGCCTAAAGATTGTCTGGCCTTCAGTGGTACCGATGATCTTTGCCTGCTGCCCTTTTTCTTTGTCTTCAAATGTCCGAGCTTCGAAGGAAACCCGCGACCATGGCCCGTTATCAATAACGAGGCGCTCAATCTTGGCGGGGATAAAGGCCCCTGAAATGGTATGTAACCTTCCTCTCGATGCGGCTATACCGATCAGCTGAAGGGCTTGGTCGATAACAGCAGGATGGAGAGCGTAGTGGGTGCCTTTCTGCATATCAGGCTGGTGTACAGTGGCAGCTGCGGCATTGTCAATTGGGTCTGCGGTGATGTCTTGCAGACGCTGGAACTGGGGGCCGTATTGTAATCCGCATCGCTGGACCGTGCGGTACCACCGTAATGGTTCCACTCCTCGGGGTAAAGGGCTGACTTCTTTACGCTCAACAGAAATAGAGTAGTCACTTCCTGCACGTACACAACCCTTGCAGTGCACTGTCCATTTAGCCCCGTCGAATGCACATACAGAAAAGTTGTACCACCCGGACAGGACGCCGTCTGCCAGCTCAATTGGCTTGAGGCTTGAAATAACCTCAACTGCAGCATCAATGGTTAGCATTAGAGGAGACTCAAACCGAATGTTCTGTATTGTGTAGCGTTCGAGACTAGATTCTGATTGGTTATTGAGGACATTCAACTGCCTAATGGCCTCGCCGGCCATGGTGATATACCCGGCAGCTGGGAAGACGACTTCGCCGTGCAGGACATGGTCCGACAGCCATGGCACATCGTCTAGCCGCAAGACGTTTCTCCATGATGGCTCCTGAATTGTCGCTTCCATTATCATTGAGCCTAGAAGCTCATGGTGAGGGAGTGAGCGTAGCCGCCAGTCGCGACTTGGTCTACCCTCGCTCCAGTACATGTCAGTATGCGTCCATGGAAAGCGCGGGATGTCGCCAAGAAGTCTACCACCTTGCACAATTGTGGGAAAGCCGACAAACGACCCTGTGTTGAACACATATCCAGCAGTTGCGAGCAGTAGGGATTTTTGGTGGTCATCGTTGCGCGTAAGGGTGGGTATGTACACGGGAGGTGACCGAGGAGCAACTTGAAATATCTGCCGAAGAGGCGCAGATAAAGCGGAATGTGGTCCGACTTCTATGAATATCTGGCTACCCTCCGTCTGCCTTTTGAGAAGCATCTCTACTGCCTTTGAAAAGCGGACAGGAGATTCAAGGTTCCGACGCCAGTAGCTTGGTCCGAGTTGAGAAGGGTCAGTAATGATATCGCCGGTGACACTAGAAACCATCGGCCGCATATGTGGTCCCGGATTCATATGAGGTACGAGAGCATTCTCATATGACGTTCCGATAGTCTCCATCTGCGCTGCAGGATTATGTCAACATATATTTCAGTGGCTTAGCACCGGGATTGAGGCATGTTGCCGAGCGTCAAGACTTACGAGAATGGTAGGCAACCTGCACACGCAGCTTCCGACAGAAAATTCCCGGAAGAGCCGTGGTAATATTGCTGATTACCTGGGGTATCTGTTCCTTGGGTCCTGAAATCGTCACGTTACGAGGGCTGTTCTCACAAGCGACGACCACCCCGTCGACGAGGAACGGTAGAACTTCCTCATGGCTCAATCCAATAGATGCCATTGCACCGGAGCCCTCCTGTAATTTGGCCAGCCTTCCACGGTAGAATGCGATAACAATAGCTGATTCAATTGTTATCGCACCTGATGCGCAGGCTGCAGCGATCTCACCACTAGAATGTCCAACTACAGTGCTTGGTTGAATACCCCAGTATGCTAGGATCTGGAGCAATCCGAGCTGGAGGGCAGTGCAAAGTGGCTGGGCTAGTTCAACTTCATTGACACGCGACTCAGTGCCCACTCGTGAAAGCTCCTCTATATTCAAGTTAGTGTCTCTCGCTGCATGCAACCTGCAGGCTACTGACCAAGTAAGAACCATTCTGGGGGCTCTGTCAAGTTCTGAAGCACCTCATCCATCTTCTTGATCGCATTACAGAATAAAGGCTCAGTTTCCAGAAGCTGTCTCCCCATTCCCGCCCATTGCGCCCCTTGTCCTGTGAACACGAACGTTAATGCAGGAGAGGGGAGCGTCTTGGGTGACGACTGAAATTGAGACTGATCCACTGGCGTGTCCGGGTAGACTACCGCGAATGCCCGATGACTGTGATGCTCCCGTCGTGATGCTAATGTATATGCCAAATCGTGAAGGCTCGTGGGGTTAGTGTTTATGTAGCCTGCTATGTCTTTTATGCGACGTTGTAAGGACTGTTTGTTGTGCGCAGAAACCACGACGAGGTGCGGACGGTCTGATTCCGGGTGGGCCATCTTTTGTACTCCAAATGCAGCCGCAGAATCCAGAATAGCATGCGCGTTGGCCCCGGCTATACCAAATGAATTGATACTCACTCGTTCCTGGCGGTCATTCGGCCATGGTTGGGCTTTCACAGGAACCTCAATCCGGGAGTCTTCCTTGTGGACAGTGGGATTGGGCTTATGAAAATTGATGTTTGGTGGGATGGTGCGGTGTTGCAGGGCAAGGGTTGCTTTAATGATGCTAGTGAGACCTGAAGCCCCCTCGGAATGACCGCAGTTTGGCTTGACCTGTTTTATCATCAGGCTAGGTTATAGAAATATTTGAAGTCACTTACACTACCCATAAGTACACCATGGCCCTCGAAGATCTTGGCGACAACTGATGTCTCAACCGAATCTCCAGCTGAGGTACCTGTCCCATGGCATTCAAAAAAGGCCGTGTCGCAGATGTTATGTATCTGAGCCTGTTTGTATGCATTTCGTATCAGCGTCTCTTGCGCTATTCCGCTGGGGTTAGTCATGACTGCCGTCCTCCCGTCAAAATTCACGGCTGTGGACCGTATTACCGCACGGACAGAGTCGCCATCTTTCAGGGCGTCGCTGAGGCGCTTGATATAGACTGCATTGATAGCCTCTCCACGGCCATACCCGTCCGCATTGGCATCAAATGTTTGGCATTGACCCGAAGGCGATAGAACACCATTTTGGTTCATGACGCTTGTCATCGTCGGGGTTAATATGAGGTTGGTTCCAGCAACGACGGCAGAGGAGCATTGCCCGGTGCGAAGCCCCTGACAAGCCTCGTGCAAACCAACAAGCGAAGCCGAGCATCCGGTTTGTATAGTCATGCTATGGCCCAGTCAGCATTTTCCAAGACAGCCAATTTCCGCTGATGTTAATTATACCTCGGCCCACGGAAGTCAAATTCATATGAGACTCGGTTTGACAAGGCAAAGCCTCCGGTAGCGAGGGCATGATGGCGATCTGGACAAGGGTCTAGTCCCTTGAGGGACAACTCCAGCCAATCCTCCCCAAACACTCCGACATAGCAGCCTATATCCTTTCCGCGCCAACTGGTTTCGCCGGAGTCTTCGAGGCACTCCCACACTACTTCGAGGAGCAACCGTTGCTGGGGATCCATGAGCCTGGCCTCTTTGGCACCAACGGAGAAAAATCCGGCATCAAAGTACGCAGGGTCCTCTTCCAAGAAATATCCGGTCATCGGGGAGGTAGATGGATGAAAGAAGGAATTCGCGTTATACCGACTTTTAGGGACTGGGCCATGGCCACTTTTGCCCGAGACGAGCATGTCCCAGAATTCATCTGCGGTGTGAACATTCCCGGGTAATCTCATGCCCATGCCCACAATGGCAATGGGTTCATCTGCTGCGCTTTCGCTTTCGCGACAGAAGCTTCTTTCGTTCATAGGAGTGGTCATTCTTGCTAGTAATCCAGTACAAAACGTTCTCTCATTGTGATAACGGCCTTATTTAACAGTCGTCCGTCGCTATGTGTAGCTCAAGAGGTAGACTATCGGTGATGGAGAAGTGGAGTATGCTTGATTACATCTTCATTTCCATAAGGAGTAATTTGCATTGGTCGTCTGATTGCAAAAGACTATGTATGTCTCTAATGCTGTGTAATGCCGATGAGTAGTACAGCACAACATGTACCCAGACCGGCACGTTTCACAACGTCTGCGGAAGCAGCCCTTGCGAGGCGATGGACAATAAGGTTTACATTCTTGCTCCTGGACAGGTGCCTTGAACTTTCCCATCCCCTTTTTGCTTCTTCCTGCATATCCACATCAAAATCCAAGAGAACTCGCGGGCAATTGTTGTCTAGCAGAGTTTTTGACCGCCTCTTCCAGGTCATCCAGGGACTGTCAATGACAAAAGCAATATGCCTTTCGTATGTGATATGTAGTCAGTAAGGAGGCTCAGAGCTATCTATTAACCTGGTCTACCATGTTTACACCAACAACCTTTCAGAACAAGCCATTGTTGCTGCATCATTGTGCTACCACATCACTGTTGCATTAAGCCTTCAGGTTTGGAAGTCTCATCATTCCAGGCCACAACGCACAGTGTCTATGCAGGCACATGAGGGGCCTTCAATCCCAAAATGTATACTTCGAGGGAAATATGCTATGCTCTCAGGTTTGACATCAGATCTGTGTACCTCTGCTCGAATTCGCAGAACATTTCCAGAATTTCCGGTGTAAATCCATTCACACAGTGCCTGAGAAGTGCCGCCCGCAACCCTTCCTTCGCCTCATAGATCTTGCGCAGAACCGCCTGGACAATTGAAGATCCGCTAGGGATCTTCTTCACATATGGGACCTACAATTGTCAGTGTATATCATTAGATTAGAAGCCTTCCAGGCAGTATACCTTGCTTGCAGTGGCCACAATAGCCTGAGTCAGGACGTTGATCATCTCGTAAGTAGCAGTCAAAACTTGATCTTCCTCGTCCCGGCCCTCTGTAACCTCCGTGGATGCGATTCTTTTCTGTGCGATCATGGCGCTATCATAGACCTTGTAGGTGCCCCGAGTCAAATAAAGCAGATTGCTCATACCACCCTGATATTGTTGGATTTGGGAGGTCATATCTTTCATGGTTTCCATGAGCAAGTTCAGCTCCATGACCATGTCCGCTGTTGAAGAATAAGGCTTTCCCGAAGAACGTGGAGCAAATGCTCCTACAAAGGACTTAGAACCCGTCATAGCGATGAGGGATTGGGAGAATCTCGTACTACTTTCGCTTTGGGAAGACCTGATGGTAGATTAAGGTGAAAGAAAACGGGCTACTGGATATATCATATGGAAACGAGAAACATGAGTCCTCTGGATCTGTATTTTTGATCCTAAGAAGCATCAAGGAATATATTCTCCCTTGCATCCCCTGAAGGTGGAGTCAATGATTAGGCAACAATTATTTCAAGGTTGAGATGCCGTTCACAATATATTCTGAAGGGTTACACCGGACGTCCTGCAACACAAACCCAGGGGCGCATGCTTTCGTCAGCCCTTGTCGCTTTGTCTTGTTTCTACAACTGCTATCGCACGATGTGACACAAATGAATCTGGCATTCTTGAATACTAATCACTTCGATGATCAACTAATCCATGAAAGGGGGCTCTTTGCAGATAAGGTTTGTCACCCCAAATGACGGAGGTTGATGATGTCATTTGTGTAACAGACCACCAGCTACTCCCTTGCAATCAACCCTTCGATCTCTTGATGCGCAATTGGACTCCGTTCTCGTGACACATGGTCAGGGTCTGCCGCAATGGAGGGTTGAGCCCCATGTCTGGCCCTGGCTGGGCGCCCTCAACAGAGTCTAGGTGTTGAACTAGCCTGAATACCTGCTGGCTAATCAAAATTACGGCAAATTGCTCTGTTCGAAGCACTCTGGTTAGCAACGAGCTTCATCGGTATCCTCGCCAAGATGCTGATCTGCGTAGAGAGGGAACTCACGGCCAAGACACGCTCTGGGTCCACCATTGAAGGGAACGAAGTCCCACGCCGGTGGGTTGTATTCTTCCCATCTCTCCGGTCGGAATCTCTCGGCATCTGCGCCCCAGATATCAGGACGCCGGTGAAGGCACCAGACGGAATAGGCGACCATCTGCCCCTTGGGAATAAACACTGGGGATCGACCATCCGGTCCACCTCCCACGGGAATCGTCGTATCATGATGGGCAACTCGCGCATTCAGAGGAACGGGGGGGAAGAGACGAAGTGCTATTTCAAACGCTCAGCATATGTCGATGAAGTAGAGGTGACCTTGAATAGTTCGGAGAGAGATTAGAATAAATAATAAGTGGCTCACCTTCGTACAAAACACCGCGCAAATAAGGGAGACTCTGTATCTCCTTCAGGGTGATATTGCTCGCGTGCTGATCAACCGCATGGGTGACTTCACTTTTTAACTTACGCCATGCCCCAGAGTCTCGTGCGAGAAGATAGAAGATGGAGGTGAGCACGCTGGCAACGTCGTCTCGACTGGCTAGAAGGACATTCACCAATTGATCCCTCAGGAAATCCCGATCTTGTGTCTCGGCCGCTAGTGCGTGCAGAAAACAATATTCATCTCCTTTCTGTTCATGGCTACTCCCCAGGCTATTAATCTTGCTTCTGTATTCAATTGCCTTATCAACGTAGTACTCCACGAAATTGTGAACAACACGGGTGGAGTTTCTGAACTCGCTCGGGTTAATCAGCCAGTAGTAAGAAAGCGCGAGAGTTCGCCTGAAGAGGATATCTTGGGCGTAATCGAAGGCCGCAGCAAATCCTTCGTTTCCACGACCTGCAGTTTCCGCAATACCTGTCTGATTGGAGTCTGGCTTAACGAGGGAACTAATAGACTCCCCAAACAGATAGCCTGTGGCAGAATCTAGCGCCAGTCGGAAGGCAAGCGGCTGGATATCAAAGACTTGCCCATCGGGTGGCAGTGCTCGCATTAAGTTCTTAGAATGGGAGTCAAACCATTCAATTGAGGGTATCTAGTGACGCCAGTCGCGTTAGATAGGCCACATGAGATCAGTCTGTGAGTGCTCGACCTACTTGATTCTTTGTGAACTGGGGGCGTAGCAACCTCCTCGAGTGTTCCCAGGCTGACCCGTCAGATGTGAATATCCCTCTCCCAAGCAATGGCCGGTACTGTGGATAACGCCATTTAGATAGTCCGAAGCTGGAGAACTGTGAGGCTAAAACTGCTTGGATATTCTCTGGTTCGCAAGTAGCGACAACATCGTGACCCACAAAATTCAATTTCAGGGTGTTTCCATATTGCAAATGAACCTCATGCATAGTAGATCCGACTTGGCCTTCTTGAGCGGCAGTTTTCGCGCGCCAGACCGCTTTATGACCGAACAGCCCACTTGGATAGGAATATACGGGCTCGCAATTCCATTCCTTCGATAGCTTTCGAGACCTATAGCTTCTGCTAATAATCCGATAGAGCTGCAGTGCCACTAAGGCTGAGATGAATGTGGCCAATGACAGGGGGATTGCAGACCATAACATTTTCGATAAGTAGAAGTTATTCACAGAGAGTGTAAGGCGGAATATTGTATCTATTCTGGCAAAATGGCGATCAGCTACCCGTGGGGCCTTTTCCAGCCGGCTATATAAAAATTGGAAAGTCCTACAATAACTCCTCTGTCCTACCTTCAGAAAAGAAGATTGCGATAGATGATGTGATATCAACACATTCAACCTTTCCCAGTTTCCCCTTTTACGCATGTACATATTGGTTACATTCCAGCACCTGTAACCTTCCTATCCTTGCATCGATGGCGTCGGGTGCGGAACTTGGTTCAGATATCATATTCGTCGGGGTGGGTTACATAAGGAAGATCCACGAGTCATTGTTAACATTGGTCTGTCTATAGCTTGAATACATTAGTAAGAACTACTTACTCTCGGATCTATTTATCTTCGATTCTCGGGTGAATATGTAATACAATGCTTCACACCACCTCTAGCTATAGATAGACAGTATACATGTTCAGGATAGTGGCAGTGAGCCATCAAGTCCATATGGTCACAGAGAACGCCTTTCTAAGATTCTGGCTCCAAAAAATACGATTTTGGTATGCATCAGAAGGCCGTTTTTCCAGAATATAATGGTTTATATTTGCCTTGTGTCCCACTCAGGTTTTTATTGGAGAAAAGGTACGAGCACATGTGAGAAAGGTGCTTTGGTTTGTCTAAGCCTTCGGGAGTAAAACGCCATGGACGGAAAGAGATCCCTTGTCGCGAATCAAAAGTCATTACGTCCCTATATGTAACGTGGCCCAGACTACACAGTTTAGACCTAGAAATACTGAGAGCAAAATAACACATTGGCGATCCCAAAACAAGAGGCCATGTATACCCTACCTGGTGGCACGGCAGCCCATCCATATGCGTATGCATTCTTCCCTTTTACCTCCAGCAGGCTGCGGTGGCGTTTGCTAGGAATCTTGTGGGCAGGGTCTATTGAACTTTCATTCACCGCGGTAGTTAGCAGGGATAATTTCCGTCATGTGTGACAGTGTCTCGAAGCAAGATTGTGACTTAGGGTTGTATTGTAGCCAATAGTGATTATATGCCAACGTATCTACTAAATTGGTAATGTTATCAACCCCTGCATATTTATCCCTTTTGTGTGTTCTTGTGACGGTATTGAGACGTTACAAGTCGAGAGATGCACGCTGACTTCATGAAGAAGGATATGCTGGTTTGTAGCCGTAGCACAGCATATGCACAATCCCTATTGGTCTGTTGCAGTTGTCAGATATGGAATAAGGGGGAGTCTAAGCAATGCTTCTCAACACCCCCTCCATGAATATGCCGATCTGAAACAGGTCAGTCAGTTGTACTTGAACAACAAAATTTTGTGTTACCCAGGGTGTTGCAGTGTGGCACATTAAACTTTGCCTTTAAAAAAACCCCAGCCAGCCACGTAGACCTCCTGTCCGGAAATCTCTACACCCCCCTGATAATTCCAAAGGCGCAATAGTTGGTTTCTAACTGCCTGGGACCTGTTGCTAAGTACCAGCATCCAGTGCACACAGAGCATGTACCCCATTTCCTCCACTGGTTCGCCAAACTCCAAGGGTTACTAGATTTGCTTTCTGCCCAATACAAAATCGGCCAACAACTAGACCCTCAATATGGAAAGACCAATCGAATGGTTTCGCGACCAAGTCATTTTCCTGACTGGAGGTACAGGAAATCTAGGCGTATGTCTTCTCCACAAACTCGCTCTGCAGTTACCCACCAAAAAGATCTTCGTGCTTTGTCGTGGCTCCGTGCAACGTGCACTCGACAAGCTGGAGGCAGCATTGGCAGAGCAATTGGACGATGTTCTAGATACTCATCGTGTCCAATTTATGGTGGGAGACACCTCCAAACCTAGCCTTGGTTTAAGGCCTTCCGACCTACGAGAACTACAAGAGGAGGTGACCGTGGTAATCAATGCAGCGGCAGACATTTCGCTACAACAGCCGCTCCATCTCAGTATCCATCCAAACTGCATAGCTCATCTGCAGTTACTCAGCTTACTTCGAGAATTCAGTCATCTCAAGACGTTCCTCCACGTATCAACCACATCAGTAAACAGCTTTCTCCCTGATGGCATCATTGAGGAACGGTTATATCCACTTTCTGACGAGGATCCAGACCCAGAGAAAGTTTTGTCACAGATTCTCAGTACAGGACAATCAGCCTACACGGATAATTTTATCGCGCCTTATGCATTTTGCAAGCACCTGGCGGAGCGGCTGATTCTGAAGCAAGCCGATCTGCCTTTTAACAGACTCATTGTGCGACCGTCCCTTATCGGGCCCGCTATTCGCGACCCGTATCCATTTTATGGGAATGATGAAGGCATGCCCTTACAATCTGCAATCTACAACCTGGCAACGGACCCAGACTATGGGTTAGATGAGCTTGGAAAGGGAATCAACCTGGACGCCATCTTCGACGAGATTCCTGTCGATCTGGTTGCAAATACTTGTCTTGCTCATCTGGCTGCTGGTTCGGTAGGAATTGTTCAAGCTGCGGGTAGTCTCTATGTGGCAGCGACTACTGGTGAAATTACTGCCACCATGATCCAGGGCGCAGCACCGACAGGAATCGAGAAGGTCCGTCGCGGAGAGATTCGCCAGAGTCAAAATTTGGCACCAATGTTTTTTCAAGTGGCGCGGAAATATATGCGCAACTGGGATATTCGGTGTGATCGATCGGAGCATTTGAAGGAGGAGGCTGGTGTCTTGGGGCTTAGCCTTGATGGCCATGACCCGAAGGCGTTCATGAAGCATCGCTGGCAGAATGTGTCCAACTTGCTTTTCGGCCTTTCTGGAATTTAATCATCGGGAAGATAGAAGGATCCCTTCAGGAATAAGTACTAGTTGATAAATAGCAGGGTTCTGTCTGAAAGCTCTGCCATGTTGACAGTCAATTCATATGTTGCTGCCATAAAATCTTTCGCTCGCTGGGGGCTGCTAGTGGCGTGCGAAACAGATATACTTGCCTTGGCTGGTCTCTAAGTAGTAATGCAACGAGCGGACGAAGATTATCGATCTCGGCGCATCAAGCCATCTCCGCTGGAAGCATACAAGGCATAGGAATAATCGCGCCCATATGATCGACGTAACATCAGGCATGTCGAACAATTGACTTGCTTGTCGAGACCAGCCAACAGTCGCGGGCGGCCCCCGCTTGTAGATGTCTGACGGCTCTCAAACATACTTAAGTATTGGGTTTGATTCGGAGGGCGCAACGACGCTTGCTATCATTGGACCCAATCCCATACTAGTATTCACATTCTCTTTCACGGCTGAAAGTCTAATACAGGGGGGAGGTGGGAGTTGAGTCTGGCGCTCTCCAACGTCCTTGCCTACGATTTGGATCTGGTCTTGGGAGAGATTGTCATCGCTACCGCTGCCTCGCATCCTGTCTCTCGCGGGCCTTGAAAGTCTATGCGTACAACTTCAGAGCTTTACCGCGCGCTGCTTGAATACACATAAAAAGGGGGGCTTGTACGGTTTCTATACGTCCGGGACTCGGAGATTACTAAGTCGCCGACCACGCTCCGAGACAGTATTTCGCATGTCGAGCTATACAACAACTCGGAAGATAGAGTCAATATTCTTCGCGGGTAGTTCCTATAGCCTGCTACACGTACAGGCAAAGCGCATGATGACTTTGCAGCTGACTCACACCAAACCGACCGAGCATCCAAAGACGCGGTCCCGGCTCTGACAGCAGTCCTTAAACTATACAGTCTCAATTTTGGGGTGCCCCAATAGCTGTTGCCTTCCCTACTCCGTGTATATTTCTACATAACATTATATGAGGCTTCAATCTGTATCTACTGCTACATACGACAACTTACACTGGATGCACCCAGGTTTTGCACAGGAACGATTTGTCTTTCCATCTACATTATATATACCGTCAACACTCCAAAGGGTACCATTCAGCTTGTATGATATGTTAATATTCTCCACGCCTTGAAGATGCCATCTATCCTATAGGAAGAAGGTTGTAGGAAAATCGGCGTTCCAAGGCAGGGGCGGTGGCAGACGTTCTGCTAAGATGTCTGGCTGCGGTGGACGTCACAATATATGTTAATTTAATATGGACCCAATGCGGACAACCAAAAAACTCAACTACGTCCTGACGTTCTCCTTGGATACCTATAGCTGAATCAGGTACCCACAGCAGACTCACTCCCATATTAACTGAGGTCACCCACCTTCTTATCCAAACAGGGCCTTTCTTGTGACACTATACAGCGACACTATTGCATATAACATGGGCCTGGGTATGTCGAGTCGAAAGGCTTGCTCAGCGCAAGCCTGCGTTTATCGTGAGAGTGACTTCAATCTTCCACACATAAGCACCGGTGGGGTACAGTGTCCAAGGCGGGCCGTGACCCATACTAGACCGAGCCTTACCGAATACTCTTATACAGTTGATTGGATCAATTTATCCCTGCGCGCCCTGGGTAGGAGGTACAGGAACAAAATCAACAATAGCACAATCACTCAAGAACGAACTGTAGCCTGGATAGGAAACATAGTAGGAAATGAATGATTCTTGACAAGAAAGTCCGTGGCGAAAAGGCCGCGTGGGAAGCATGCTGCCGCGGGGCGTGCTCTCATACAGTATGCTCTTCACACAAGCCGGGCAGTTTGGGTACCGAGGTTCGTCGAGGTGTGTAGAATCGATCTATAGAGCAGTACTTAGTAGTCCATTGCCTATCTGGATTGCAATGTTGCGAAGCTCACCAATCTCGCTTTTGCTGTTCCTACTGTTCAATGCTCCCTCTCGCGACCTCTGATACTGTGTAGTAGGGTGGACCCATACATGTCGCGAAGCCCTACGATTCATTAGATATAGATGAGACAGACATAGGGGTTAATACGAATGTATTAAGTATATTTGATAAGACATATACTAATACGTAGTGTTGGATGCCGCCCATCCCCATCACCCCAAAAACATCCCATAGAAGACGACAAACCCCCGACAACAAACATCTTCCCCCTCACAATTGACGATCTTTCATTATTCGTAGTGGCCCACGATCTTAGTATTGATTTGATCAAAGCCTGGTAGGGCGGGTAGGGTCTCTAACACAGTTACATCTCCATCCCCGGCTCGTCACCTTCATGTGGAGCTTTGGGGGCAGGACGTTTTATGTAGAGGCAGTGGTGACTATTATCCTGATAGCTCCGGTTAGCTTCAATTTAGTGGCGTGTAACTGACTTCAAGTGAATTGGAGGGGGTGTATACTATAAGCGCCATCTCAAATAGAGAATATAAACACCGACGCTACCGATGGCTAATACCGCCACTCCGAGGGATGAAAGTCCTATGATTGTCTGTATTCCTTTCACTCCTTGAGCGAACGACATATTTGTGTGTGTGTGTGTGTGTGTGTGTGTGTGTGTGTGTGTGTGTGTGTGTGTGTGTGTTTGTGTGTGTGTTTGTGTGTGTGTTTGTGTGTTGGTTATGATTAACTATTCTATGATCGGCACTACTAACATCTTCCACCAAGTAAAGGTTGCTATTTATCCATGGAAGGAAGGTACCGCCAAGTATGGCATGGAAGGTGCGTTGTTGATCTACGCTGTGACAGTGTGTCCTTGTATGTTGGGGAAGTGAAAGAGGGCAGCAGTGTCCTGGCTGTTATAAGTTATTCAAAGTAAAATTAAACAGACCAAAGGCAAGAAGAAAGGGCGGACGACGAGAGAGTAAAATATACAAACGGAAAAGGGACTTCGTTTTGTCTTTGTGGGACTCAGAGGCTAGTCACTACTGGAGGGAGATTGCATTTCGTTTCGCCTCGATCGAACGTCCAAGTCGAGCGCGCGGCGAAAGAACAGCATATATTGCTTATTCCACCTCCCTTACAAATAATATTTCGTATGGCATGGAACTTTTTACCAAATTCAATGTAATCGAGATACACTAGTTGACTGTCAAAGATGGAATTGGGCTGGTGCAAATGCGAAGTATCCTTTCACTGTGATGAGCAAGTCCAAGGCAGTGTAAATGCTTGGAAACGTGGTGGCAGCCTGTCACGCTACTCGTCTTGTTCTGACTGAGTATTGCTCAAGACATCTAGCTGGTGTACGAACTAGATATCTGAGGGCCAAGGAAGATCGTAGCGAACTACGCTTTTGCACGACAGACATCAGTGCCGCTTTCAGTTGGATATTTTTCGACGGGGACACGGGATGTAGCCGGGAAACAGTTCCACTCACGACTGAGAATGTTCAAGGCCCGCTACCAGCTGGAACAAGCCCTCGCAGAGGTTGGTTTCCTTCGCATCATTCTGGTGGGAAGCAATTGGCCTCTTCTCCCCAAATATCACGGCGTAGATGGAGGTACTGCATCGGATACGTGGGTGACAGTATGACTCGTAGGAATAAAGACAGGCGGTCGACTTTCGGAGCCACCTCCGTCTGCAGTCGCCGTATCGTAGCGTACAATCTGCAAATTGATGAGAATTTGAAGGGCTATTCCCGCGGCGCAAGATGATTAAGACACGGATGGAGTAAAATCGGTTAAGATGAATCGATATGACTGGATATACGAATTGGCTTGAAGCAAAACATATTGCAGATAACGGAAATTGTGCATCATCTGGAGGAGTATCTTGCCCGCGTGCTGGTTGAACGTGGGGGTGACTTCCTCCTTTAGTTTCCACCACGCGCCAGGGTTGAGATGATAGGAAAGCTGAGCACTCTTACAACCAACTAGTCAAATAATTGTTTATCAACTCAACTCTCCATATATCTCCGTCATGTATCTAGTTAGCAGCCGTTTCGTGGATAAAACAATAGTTTTCTCCCAATTCCTTCGTCTTTCTCTAGCCATCGTCAATCCTTGTCCCATTTGAGGCGAGACCCCCATTAAAAGATAATCACAACAGATACTTTCATCACTATCTGACATGATAAAGCTAGATTACTGTCCTGTACCATCCTCGTCATAAACTGGACTTCAGCCTTGAGAAGGCTTCATCATCATCATGGGTGAGAACAAGAAGGAACCTTCGCTCATGGTTGATTCTTCACCATCTACTTTTGAAAAGACCAATCATATATTCATCTCATGAACAACTGTCCCCGCCGATGACTTCCTCGAGAGGATGTGCCTAACCTGCTACGACGGGAACATAAGTATGTAGACGTACAGTCTCTCGGTTTGCAACTCCGAGATTTATTAAAATTCATTATACTAAATATACTGTCAACCCATTTATTCTCTGTTCTACAACATTAGTTGGAGAACTTCTCGGGGACTTTCTTTCTATATTATCGCATATTAGCTTACAACCATCGCAAACTATACAATAGTCATGAGTATTCGAACTTACCCGGTAGCACTCTCGAACTGATTCCTCGCCGTATCGGTAATCTTCTCATTCGTGGAGCGCATCTTCTGAGGATCGATCTTGCCACCACCGAACTTCTGTTCGACCGAGTCGAGGCCTAACGAGGACGATATCAGCATTGCATTCCACCCGCGATAGCACAAACCAAAATATCATGCAGACGCGGATAAAAACTCACCCTTATCAAGGTAATCTTCCTGGCCCTGGTTTCCGCTTGAGCCCGAGGCCTGCGCGTCACCGCCAGACTTGTTGCCACCGCTGAGCTTCGAGGCCAGACCGGAGAGTTTGTCCATGATTATTGGGGTTATCGGTGTTCAATTGTTGCGAGTTTGAACTGTGGGAAATGCGTTGAATGTCTGTTTGTAAGGAACAGGAATGTTACTGCAAGGGATGGATGTTACATTTGTTTTATATTTTGGGGAGAGTGCTTAGTTATCGACTCTTTGGGAGCGGGGGGACAGTTGGTGATGTCATGGACGGGAGGTTTGTCTTTATTTACATCATATACGACCCCAATCCACCCTTTCCAACCCCTACGGACTAGCGCCTGGCGCTAGTCCCATAGTGGATTGTGGTTAACCCCCATCGGGTAAGACACTGGCACGTGACTGTTGAGCGAGGAACTTTCTCGTCACACGGTCGTATTGCTGGACCCTGACCTCTGACCTCCAATCCCTACCTACCTCTCTACTAGCATTCGCGGCAACATCAGTCAGAATCACCATAATTCAACACTGAATCGGGAGCCCTTGTTGTTCCAGATATAGAAGGCAGTAGGAACTATGAAGGCCTGAGGCCTGCATATTCTACTCCTCCGCCTGCCCGGTATGGGACCCCTGGAGTAGAATAGCAAGCTCTGATTGGTCAATAAATATACATATATATATAATATATTGAAGCCGTACGTCTACTGGTATGTAGGATCCTGCTAGGCAGGGTCAGCAGTTAGGGGTCGCTGGCGAGCGAGCGAGCGAGTGAGCAAGCAGGCGCTCAAATCGCTGAAGAACGACAAGAAACTAAAACAGGTGGTTTACCTATTCAGGTCAAGCGGTAACAGTGGTATACTTTAATGACAAGATGCGCATGTGCAGATCTTGTGAAGTGGTTAATCATTAGGCATGTTATGGATGTGCATAACTCTGCAGGATGGGGTTAGATGAATGACTCTCACGTGAATGACATCTTGGTGATGCCAGCAATCCCCTGCTTATGTCATCCAGGTCTGATGTCAGATCACGTGCTCACACCCTCAGCCCCATCTCGTATTCGTATCCCCTGCATTTGCCCTTTTTTGTGCTGCTTGTTTGCTTTTCTTTCTCTTTTTCTTTTTTGTCTGGCAGCTTGGTTCCCTGTCGTATGGTCTGTCACGTCGCACACCGGGACAACACGAGGAAAATTTCCTCGGAAATTGTGGCGGCACACAAACCATGCGGGTTTGTATCACCCAGCTTGCCACCTGCAGATAAACAGTAGTCCGATGTCATATCACCCCATTTCTGGGAGAAATTCTCATACCCCTGCGATCAAAGCAAACCAAGATTTCACTGCCCAACAATTCGATTCAGCCTGGTCGGCCCCCACGGATCCCGATTCCTCTGGCAGGATCAGTGGCGCAGGGGCAATCTTGCTGCCTAGGATGAAGTGGTTCCAGGGACAGCAAACCTCCTGGATGGGGCTGCTCCCTCTCCCTCGGGCCTATCAAGGGTTCCCCAGACCGAGGGATTGGCCCTAACATTCCTGCCGAACTCCGCGTTAGAGCCGCTGACTGTACAGAGTTCGCTGAGTTCGCAGAAACTCTGGTTCACATGGTGGATTCGCCAAGGCTGCCCAAAGCCTTCCGGACGATCCGCAAGATGTGGCTGTTCACTCAGGATCATATTATTATAAGGCATTCTGTGCGCTGAATCTCTTCGCAACTTTTTTTCCCTTCTCGTGCCGTCCATCCTCCACTCTCCCCCCAGTCCTTCCCTCCGAGATCGTCGTCCCTGTCGATCATGAAGCTGCCTCTCTTTGCTGCAGCCGCCGCTGGCCTCGCCAATGCTGCTTCCGTGCCTGTCGAAAGGGCCGAGGCTGAGGTTGCTTCCGTCGCCGCCGATTTAATTGTCCGCGCCCTCCCCAATGCCCCCGACGGATATACTCCCTCCAATGTCACCTGTCCCTCGACTCGGCCTAGCATTCGCGATGCCTCCGGCATTTCCACCAACGAGACCGAGTGGCTCAAGGTCCGTCGCAATGCAACTCTCACCCCGATGAAGGACCTCCTGAGCCGTCTGAACCTCACCGGCTTCGACACCACCTCCTACATCAACCAGCACTCCAGCAACATCTCCAACATCCCCAACATTGCAATTGCGGCCTCGGGTGGTGGATACCGTGCTCTCACCAACGGTGCCGGTGCGCTCAAGGCATTCGACAGCCGCTCCGACAATGCCACCAACTCCGGTCAGCTGGGTGGTCTGCTGCAGGCGGCAACTTATGTCTCTGGCCTGAGTGGAGGTAGCTGGCTGGTCGGATCCATGTTTGTCAACAACTTCTCCTCCATCGGTGAACTGCAGGCCAGCGAAAAGGTCTGGCGATTCGACAAGTCCCTGCTCGAGGGACCCAACTTCGACCACATTCAGATCGTCAGCACGGTGGAATACTGGAAGGACATCACCGAGGAAGTCGACGGAAAGGCCGACGCCGGTTTCAACACCTCCTTCACTGACTACTGGGGCCGTGCGCTGTCCTACCAGCTGGTGAACGCCTCCGACGACAAGGGCGGTCCCGACTACACCTGGTCCTCCATTGCCCTCATGGACGACTTCAAGAACGGCCAGTACCCCATGCCCATTGTCGTCGCCGATGGCCGCAACCCCGGCGAAGTCATCGTCGAGACCAATGCCACCGTCTACGAAGTGAACCCCTGGGAATTCGGCTCCTTCGACCCTAGCGTCTACGCCTTCGCCCCTCTGCAGTACCTGGGCTCTCGCTTCGAGAACGGCGCTATCCCCGACAACAGCACCTGCGTGCGCGGCTTCGACAACGCCGGGTTCATCATGGGCTCGTCTTCCACCCTGTTCAACCAATTCCTCCTCCAGATCAACAGCACCAGCATCCCAACCATCCTAAAGGACGCCTTCACCGACATCCTCGAAGACCTCGGTGAGCGCAACGACGACATCGCCGTATACTCCCCGAACCCCTTCTCCGGCTACCGCGACAGCAGCGAAGACTACGCCACAGCCAAGGACCTCGACGTGGTCGACGGCGGTGAAGACGGCGAGAACATCCCTCTGCACCCGCTGATCCAGCCGGAGCGTGCCGTGGACGTCATCTTCGCCATCGACTCCTCCGCCGACACAGACTACTACTGGCCCAACGGTACCTCCCTGGTGGCCACCTACGAGCGCAGTCTCGAACCCACCATCGCCAACGGCACCTCCTTCCCCGCCGTCCCGGACCAGAACACCTTCGTCAACTTGGGTCTGAACTCCCGCCCGACCTTCTTCGGCTGCGACCCCAAGAACATCTCCGGCACTGCTCCCTTGGTCATCTACCTGCCCAACAGCCCCTACACGTACGACTCCAACTTCTCCACCTTCAAGCTCACCTACAGCGACGAGGAACGTGACTCCGTCATCACCAACGGCTGGAACGTGGTCACCCGCGGTAACGGTACCGTCGACGACAACTTCTCGTCTTGCGTGGCGTGCGCTATCTTGCAGAGGTCCACCTACCGGACGAACACTTCCCTCCCGAATATCTGTACCACGTGCTTCAACGATTACTGCTGGAACGGAACCACGAATAGCACTACCCCGGGTGCTTATGAGCCTAGTGTGTTGATTGCTACCAGCGGCGCGATGAAGAGCGTGTTGGATTACTCGGTGCTTGCTGCGGCAGTGGGTGTGGCTGCGTTTATGCTGTAGATATGATATGATGTCTGCATAGGTGTTTGTACATGTTTGTTCTATCATTAGATGCACATAGTCATGTTTGCATTGATTGCATTTTTGGGTTAGATTGATGATGAAGATGCCGGATTAGATTGTGTTCATTAGCAATGATAAGACATTATCCTATTGCATGAATCAGTAGTACCGAGGCAGTAAGGTGTATGGCCTTGTTCTTCAGAGGTTCGCCGTGAAGAGCAGCGCCGACATGCAGATTCTTGTTTGGAATTGACCGGGCGGACTTGTGTGGCTGCTTCCATGTGATCTCACCTAAGCAAGTATCTGCAGCCAGGTATGATCCACGCCTGTTGTACCATTTTGCGTCGAACCCTTACCTCTGCCTGTTAAGGCTTATATTTCTTCCCTGCTCATTCTCACTTACCTCTCTCTTCACCCACTCCATCAATAGAAGATATGGTACCCCCTTATCGCAAGCAGCGGCGATGAAATACCATTAGATATTCCATTCTACCATAAAACTATGCACCATATTATGTCCTCATGTTATGCGAGGGCCTCCCAAATCCGTACACGTCTGTAATCATGTAGATGCGCGCACGCAGAGGGTCAGCCTGGCCCATTTCTGCAAGATTCAGGTGCAAGACCAGACCCTGAAGTATATTTTACTAGCATGCTCTCGCTTTATAAACCTACTATAAGATTAGTATATATTTGATAAAATCATTCACTATATGTATAAATCTGCGATCTGTACCTACGGATAGTATTACTAGTTATAACTTACTTATATCAGACCCGCAGGCAAATAATTGCGATATCACTGAATTCATACTGTAAATAGACTTGCTCTTCAAAACGGTGAAGCACCTGCATAGTTAGCATCTAACCAAGCCGGCTGGATCGAGTAAAAGGATATGAATTGAGGTGAAAAAAGTATGTTCTCGTGTTATGGGTTTCACTCTTTCCGTAGTCAACTATCCACAGAACATTCTTTCATGGGTAATAAAACAAATTCATTATCATACTGGAGCTAAAAAATACAAGAATCCCAAAACAAAAACGCGAACTAAGCCCTGTGGGCATCTCCTAGAAGAAGAGTTTTTTCAAGAGAGAAAAAAAAAAAAAAGAGAAGAAGTTTTGCCCTCTATGGGGACCCAGAAACAGTACCACCGGCACCACCACCACCACCGGCACCCGCACCCCCAGTCCCAGCACCAGCATCACCATCACCAGCACCACTACCATCACCACCATCACCACCCTCACCACCATCACCACCCTCACCACCACCACCACCAGCAGGCACCGGCTTAGGGCCCTAAACAAGCATCAGCCATAGTTCCTATGAGCATGAATTTAGTCATTACCCAGGGGAGGAACTTGGCATTGAACCACTCCTTGAAAGTTGCTGGGCGGGGCGGGGGGGGGGGCTGTCCGACGGCCTGGAATACCCCTATACTTAGTATATACTCATGACAAAAGCTGGTCTTGAGTATCATACCCCGCCGGACAAGCTCTAGAGCTTGCTCGAATTCATCAATATTTTGGGGCACATAGGCCCCGACACAGGACGTAGAAGCTCTATGAATTAGAGTAAACGGTGTCAGTCTCATTCTCATAATGATAATGTAGCAGAATGAGAAGCCTGATAGATACCTTTTCTGTACACAGAGTATAATGCAATATAAGATTGCAGCTAAAATGAAGAGGCCCCCAGTACAGCCAAAACCGGCACCCATGACCAGAAGTTGGCCATTTGTGGTATTTTGGGCGGGGATGGCGCCGGACGAAGGGAGGGTAAAATCGGGGGATCGAGGCAGGGGGGGCGACATTTTCTTGACGTATTATTGAGTATAAAAAGCTCTTAAAACGAAGTAAAAAAGCCCTTAAAAACGAAGTAAAATTCACTAAGTCTTGCTCTATGTACAGGAGTAAGTGTCGCGGCCAGTTTTCCTTCGACAAGTACACCAAAATTCAGTATATGGAAGGAAAGAACAGTGCTGGTTGTGACTCAGTTTATGCCTTCCACTGTAGCTAACAGTAGCCTCGTTACTACCTCGTTTACTAGTTTGATGAGTATAGTTTGCGGTGTAGGGCTAAGCGAGTCTGGGTCCCGATAGCGCGCCTGTTTTCTGACTGGCAACTTCCTCTTAAGTGCAACAAGAGAGTCGGGGCGCGCCAAACTTTCACTCGGAACAATTGATTTGCCCGACGCTAGGGACTATCGACGACACGTTGACGTTTTGCCATGTCAATCAGCGACCCAAGAGCTGCTTATGACGGTCATTTAATGCTGACGTCTTGAAGCAGTGGAAAGGGGATCCAAAACTTGATGCAACTGTCGACAGCATGAGCGAGTTGGGAAAACTATTGGTATCGATATCAAGGTGCATCTGATATCAGTGATGGACGTGTAAAAGCCGCGACTCGGGTGTGGAGAATAAGGTTTCGCTTAAGCGGGCCGCCTTTTTGTTCGCATTATAATCATTTTTGCAGTGACAACTGTCCCGATTTGGCTGGCCAGGAGCACGGGTCATGTTCTCGGAACATCGAAGTACAAGGTTGAACAACTCTCGCCTGTATGCTGTGGACAGAGACTCATAGACGATCAGTAGATGTAGTATGCAGATAAAGTAATGGGATCAGATACCAAGGGTGCATGGATTGCCTACCTGCGGCTAGTATTTTGTTGACGTCTGTACCGGTACTAGTAGTATATATAAAGTGGTGAGATACTGAGGGGGCAGTGGGTGCCAGGAAGCTTTTCGCTCCAGAAGACGAACGCAGGGAGTCCATTGAAGTCTGATCGTCATAGCAAGTCGAGATCGATGTGGGATGTAAAATCGTACACCACTATGTAAAAAAAGATTTTTACGGCCCGATAACAAAGGGTTCAACCAGCGGTGGAAGGCAACAGGAGGTAGGCACCTTCCACAAAATCCATGTCAGGCCTACCGTTCAAAGACCAAGACTCTCAGTTCAGCAGTATCAATTCAATTCAGTTCAACTCATTCAATTCAATTCATATTCTTATACCCGATCGAGCCGGCATAGTTAGATGCTAGCTATGCAGGTGCTTCACCGTTTGAAGCAAAGAATATGGCCCCGAACACCTTCAATGCCCTCAAACTCGCAATAAACACATAAACCAATGTAAACAACGCTTGCCACGACGTAGGAAGGTCGTTGCCGTAGCTAAACACAACTAAACAACAAAAGCAGATGTAGATGTAGATATAAATGAGTGTTGCAGCCGTAGCTGCCTGTGAGCCACCATCCTTCTCATTCTTTGTCCATTATCTTACTTCCAACATACCTGTTCCTTCTGCTTGTAACGTAACTCCCGGCCGCACCGGCCACCCACCCGCGCCGGCCACCCCTACCACACCGCCCTAGAATCATTGTACTACTCATTGCTAATTCACTGCCTTTGATAGAAAGAGTGGTTGCATGTAGGAACGTGTTGGGCGGTGTACTGGGTGGCCGGCGCGGGTGGGTGGCCGATGCGGCCGGGAGTTACGTTATAACCTTCCCTGCTGACTCAAACAGGACGTATATTGTTCCTTCTACCCAGCATCCTTAATGCCTATTCTTGAGACATTCACTGCAGCCAGGCAGCTGTCAGCTGATCCTTCGCCTCTTCTTCCTGCGTGGCCTCTGACTACCACCTCTTCTAAGAACCCAACCACCAACCATCTTCTTGAGATCTAGATAGATCAAAACCATATCTTTGGCCCTTCGTCTTGACACCTATTCCTATGGCCCTGAGGCCTACGTGTTCCTGGCTCAGATCAGACATTACCTGTTTAGGGTCAGGATCGAGTTTGACCTGGCTGAACTGCCCGAGCAAGCCTGTTTACAACATAAATTCGGCGACGTAGCGGATCGCCTGCGGGTCTGATATAAGTAAATTATAGTTACGTAGCCGTAGCCCCCAGATCCGTGCGTGCAGTAATCTTATTATATATCTGATTGCGCAGCCTTACAAAGCAGGAGCATGCTAGTAAAATATACTTCGGGGTCTAGGACCCCCCTGCCCGCAGCTGCAACAGTTACTCTCCTGTACCTTTATTTTGTAGAGAGAATGGGCTAGGCTGATTCTTTATATACATATCTGCATGACTACAGACATGTACGCCTTTGGCAGACCCTCATAAAGCACGAGGATCTTCTTCAAGGGGGCCTTTACCAGGCGTCTTATGGGCGCTGCCATAGCTCAAGCTCCTCAGAAACAGGTCGGTACTCGTCAAGCAAGCGACTTCCTCCTCGCCCGTTCTGATCTTCTCCGCTTCTTATTTCGACTTCCCCCGCTTGAAGCACTCTCGCCTCCATTCTAATTACCCCCTTCAATTATGCTGCTGTAGGTCAGATACCCAGCATAGGATGGCGGTGAAGACTCTCTCTTTGCCCTTATTGGTGCTGCTATTCTCGTCGGTGTGTCGAGGTTCAAGGAAGACACCACCTTCAACGGACAAATGGTCATCGTCATCCTCATCGTCACTGTAACCAGATCCCTCATGAGCATCGCCCAGTCGGAGGCGCTTGAACGAGACAGTCATAGAGCTACTGCCTGCCTGACTCTTCGAGCTTGGCGACAAACATAGGCATCTGAGAGTATCATATGCGGAAGAATAGCCACGCTATTCAGTCGCCGACTCCACGAGTCGGTAAGTATCCCGAACCGTTATACAGACAAACGCAATCTCAAGCCCAGCTATGGGATTGCATAGTGGCATCTTCCCAATTGAGTCGGTGCCTAGTAAGAATCAGTAGATCCGCGAACAACACCAGTTTAACCCACAGGCAGCCCAGGAGTTGAAACAGGTGAAGGGCATAGTCTGCTACCCTCGAATTTTCAGGAGGATGGGAAGAGAAAGGAAGACAAGGGGCGTCCACAATTAAAGATCCAGGGCGGGGTGTAAATAGATTGAATCAAATTGGAAGAAACATTTTCCATAACGCTTTTGTGCGAATGGAGGTACTGCTGAACTTCCCTGCTCATGTAGGGGTCGAAGGGAACGAGGTTACAGACTCTGAGGCGAAACGGGCGGCGGAATGCGGGACCAGGCCGGGACAACAGATAATCCGGCTTGCTTCCGCTGCCAAGAGGACTGTTCGCCGCAAGTTCCAGGATTGGTGGGCTAAACAGTGGAAGGTAGAATGTTCTTCGTAAAGCGATAGTGCTTCTCTTTACTTACAGGTGTTGAACCACGTCGTTGCTGCAACGAATAAGTTACTAAATCCATGATACCAAGATTGAATAAAGCAAGTTTTTGATTTGGTTTTAATAATGAACAAAGGTTTAGCAGTAGCGAAGTAGTCAGGCAGCTCGTTAGGTCGACTGAAGCTGCGAGCTAATGCGCCTGGGATTCCTCAATTCCTGAACCCGAAGAGAACCCGAAGACATAGGCATTTACCCAATGCTCCAAATAGTCCCTGGAGAAGTTGCGGTAGCCGCATAGAAAGACATCCACGATCATCGGGTCATTCTCATATCTCTCAACTTCCACAGGATACCCCCTTGCGTCTTCGCAGCATAAGCACATTGAAGTGCAATGGCTCTTATGGAGCGGATGCTTATCAGTTCTCGGCTTCTTGCAGCATCCGCATTTCCGTCCACAGCACCCCCCGGAGCGTGCGCATTCCTGGCGCAGAAAGTTGGAGAGATACCAATCCTTCTGTTGTTCATGTGCGTACAACATCCGCCCCAGAGGCCCGTCGGGAAGCGTATTTATATAGCGATAGGTCTCTCGTTCCAGGTTGCAGTTTGTTTCTCTGAGAGAGTGGAGTTCCTTTTTGTAGGTTTGCATCTCATCTACAGAAGTAGACGGGACTTTCGTTGATGGGTTCGCGTTGATTCCCTCGTACAACAGGTCATGCTTGGCTCGCAGGTAGACTTCGCGCTGTATTGAGAAGCGTAGCTCGAAGTACATTTGGATATATCTTTCAACGGGCTGCCAGAGATCCCTATATGAGAGAAGAGAAATTCCACATCTTGGAAGCTGTAGTAGACGGAATAACTGAGCTGTATCATGGTCACCTTCCTGCTGGTACTTACGTTCCGCAAGTCGGCTGTATGGCCTAAAAAAGTATCTGACCACCCTTGAAAGTGACATATTGGCTCGTTTGGGAGTGAAACTTGAAAGAATAAAGGTGAGAAGTGTAGGCAGGCTTTTATAAGGTCACACGATGACATATATTCTCATCATGACATGAAGATTGCGCGAGAAATGGAACATAATGAGGTATTGATGAGTCAAACAGAAGGGAGTTATTTCCTACGCTGAAAATAGAGAGCCAAACATACCCTCTCCTCTTTGCGTCCCATACCTGCTTGAAATGATCAAGTTTTAGAGTTAGTGCTTGAGAATCTGGACTTCAAGCTTCGTAACCTAGAACTATCTTCTCCATGCTGCCTAAGAATCCACTTAATCTGCCTCCTACCTCTTGAAAGAACCCTGCCCATACTACCACCGATCAAGAAACGATCATGAGGGATAGTGCTGTTGGGCTATGCCTTTGTAACGTACTGTAATTGCCAGAAGAGGATATTTGAGACAATCTGTTGCCCCTTAGAATGGCCGACTCATCTTTATATAGCAATACGTGGTATGCGTGGTATGCACGAGCAGCGAATAACAGATATTTTAACGGGTAGTAATTATGAAAAGACCACTAGCAAGACATAGGACCTAGAGAGGCAAAGCTGCGTAGGGGCGAGTAGGTTCAATACTTACATATGCCCATTAGTCCCATACTAAGTAATAGCTTGGAATTTCGACGAGCTAACCGCTAGGCTAGAGTACAAAAGCTATACTGTCGCGTCTATTCGGTCAGCCGACAGACAGATCTCCCAACATCATTTAGCCAGACCCTGATTTTCACTCTCTTACGTTTCCTTGGGTTCTTGTTTCGAGGTTTTCCTCCGCTTTCGCCGCAAAGACACAGCATGAACTTGTTCCGCAAAGCCTGCGGATAATGACGTATGAGAGTGCTCTGGCGGTACTATCATAAAGGCACCACCACAGAACTGACGGCGGCGCAAAAGTGGAATTCGCCGTACTGCTCCACCGCGGTCACTGCCTTTCTTCCTGCGATGAATGTTTGCAATCACTGCTTGATCTTTCAGTCAGTTCTGACTGTCTTGTCAATATAGCCACTTCACCAGCCAAAAGCATTCCCTTGGGCGAATTCCTCGTAGCAAAGCACTTCACCAGGTTGTCTGCGCTCGGTTTCGTGGGCTATAAATTCTCGGTCTTCCTCCTCCTTGATCTTACCTTCTCCAACTATGCAAATTGCAAATTACCAAGCATCTGCCCGAACCTGCTTGTCAGTACTTTTGCCTTCTTAATCAAACAAAAATAGAACATAGTTTCTTGGATCGCCTTAGGCTTTCGACAATTCTATAGCTCTCAATGAAAGTTCTTTGCGTTATCTGCCACAGCGTAGATATTATTTTGACACTGTGATGGCCAATACTACATGCCACAATACGCATTCCTGTACATAGCGTTTATGGAACCGGGAGTCAAACATAGTCATCAAGAGTTTGACAGAGCTTAATAAGTTATATATCGTCAAATAAAGGTCACATGATGGAAATAAATACCGATCGACAGCGTTATGCCTTAACGTATGACAAAAAGCTGCGGTACATGCTGCCGACACACGGTTAATTCAGCCCAGAAAGCGCCCAAGGACATGTTTAGCGTCGACATTGGGCTTTTACAGCTTGGTATAAAGGTACACTTTAGGTATGAACAGCGACTATATGTTCTACAATAATTGGTATGCCTTACAGAATAAGGCTAGATAAATGCTTCCAAATTAGTGTCATAGCTTCGGTTATGCCGGGTCGGTCCTTGGAATGGACACGGTTTGGAGGATTTGTTACACCTCTAAGGAAGTTGCGTCAGAAAAATTCGCTGATTTATTTCACTAATGGTATACTTAATATTACTAATTATGGAAATGGGGTTAAATTGCCCAAGTGGCCGGCAGTCAACAATAGTACAGACAGGCTGGGGATCTATATCTTGGCCGCTGGCTGTCTTGTACAGCAGGTGGTTTCCTGGTGCTGTGGTGTCGACAAATGGATGGCGTGGATATTCTTTTTACACATGAAACTCTAGGATGTCTTTTTGATGGGCTGCCTATGTGATGGGCTGCCTATGCCAATCGCCAATATTACGTTAAGCATCTGACATTCAAAAGCATTTTGAAAAGGTTTCAAATGGAGGCGAGCCTTACGCGAGCGGAGGGAGGGGCTCGGGTCTGTACAATGATTCGAAACACTTACCGCGTCGCGTCGATGAGGAGAAAAGGATTATATCTTTATAATATACAATCCAAGATAATAAGAATAGGCTTTTTGGGATCCCCTTGCGTGTGGTTCCATATATAAATGCGCACTTTTACAATAACATCACCAGCGCGAAAGGTGCAAATGGAAAGGCGTGCAATGAAACTGCCGAGGCAGGAAGCCCATACAAATTCTGGCGTTCCAAGTCGGTCAGAATTCCGGCAATACTATAGACACCTATATGGAAGTAGCATGGACAGCTTGCGTTGCCCCTTCCCAAAATGAAGCGTGGGGCACGCAGGATGTGGCTCGATTTTCAAATACATCGTGGTAGCCATATCCCCCAAAGACAATCTTGATGAAAGCGAAGACCTGCCTCCTACAGTCCTCAAATCATCGAATAAATGTTGTTTCTCCAAACCCCGCAAGGGGCTGTTGCCGTCGTTGGGTTCGCCGTGCTGGCGATTTTGTTCGGGGTGCTCTTGGATTCTTTTTGTACTTGGCTCTCCTGTCGTTCTCATTGGGGGTATGTTTAACACCCTTCTATCCTGTGGCTCTGCTGTCTATATAATCCTGGGGTGAGGCTGAGAAGATGCGTCAAATCTTAGGTTGCGTTCCCTAATGTGGGGAAATTCACCCCCCAGACCATCGAGGAGTTCGAGCAAGCGTTGCAGATGGTCAGAAAACCTCGTTAGAAACCCCTGCGGCTCTGCTGTCTATAAAATCCTGGGGTGAGGCTGAGAAGATGCGTTAAATCTTAGGTTGCGTTCCCCCAATGTGGGGAAATTCACCCCACGGACAATCGAGGAGTTCGAGGAGGCATTGCGGATGGTTGAATAACCTCGTTAGAAACCCAAATACATGAGGAATTCGCCATACTAATAATATGTGCCTCAGGGAAATAAGGGGTGAGCAGCCGTGAGGGCTTCATGGGTTTTATATGTTCATCCGTATGGTCGAACAATCTCGTTAGACACCCCATTACCAAAATACCGGAGGAGTATGCCGTACTAATACTACTGTCTGCCTCAGGAAAATAACGGGCCCCTCAGCTACAGAGCTATTGCACGGCATAGCGCAATATGCAGATCCACACTGAATAAAAGGTCGATGGAAAGAGGCATGTCGATTCATTCAGATAATGAAGCACTGAAGACGATAATGATGTCAACGACATGCTTGTATATCTTCGGCAAGGGAGGATGGTGTCTCCCTCGAATACATCTGTGGAGTACATGAGCTCAAGGAACTTATCTGCGTCTGAGAGTCTCTCTCGGGACATACAATGAAACATGCCATATTCAGCGACTCAAGATACCTAGATGACCTCGTAAACGAGTGGAAGTAATAGTAAAATTAGGCTCTAACATACTCTAAGTCCCTAGCCTGTACGACTTGTAGCAAGAAAACAGCCAAGTTTCATAAAGATAGTATCGAATCCAGTATACGAGTAGCGGTGGCAACTAATACCCAAGAGTAGATAATACTAAATGTGCGAGCTTCAGACAGTGGAGAGGAGGACTCTTCCATCCTAGGTAGGACTACCCCCGTCTAGTGTTATGTGATGATTCAGAACGTGTCACACCTACCTCCCAAGGTATACCAGGCCATGACGACCTCGACGCTGTCTCATACACCACTCGCAGTTCCATTGTATGTTCAAGGTACTCAAAACTAGGGGGTGTTCTATACGGTAGCATTAGCAGTGCGACCGTGAAGCACATCATCCAGGCTGCCTATACACCCTCCGCCTTCCCGCACAATACTATAGCTTCATGCAATGGGACCGAGCTCCCAACCTTTCGAGTCCACGGAGGGACAGGGCCATGGAAAGATTTCATTGCATGTAGTATGCGCATACATTGTCAGGTAAGCATTTTGTGAGGAAAATGAGGAGAGGAGAAGCCACGTAGGCAGTAAAAATGACGGAGCCTCTGGTGAGAGCTTCGCTACAGCGAACGTCAACCCATGACATACCCGGGTTGATGATCGTATGAAGGATAATGAATGGTACTAAGGAATATATTATGCAGATATAGTGCTAGCCGTAAGAAAATAATCACATTCGCTGAAACGATGACAATAAACTCTGTATTCCCCCCGATGTCCTCTGCGGCATTATGTATCTTGTATGCATCCGACACAACTGCAACATCGTCTGCACCTCCTGAGGCACTGCCGCTCCGTTCTCACGACATCCCTCCACAACCCGCTCGTAGTAGCTCTGCGCCTCAACATGTTTCTGCGCCTCCATGTGCAATTTCCCCAACATAGCCAGCGTGCTCTGCACCTCGGGACAGCCCTTCCCCATTCGATTCTCCGCCCATGTCAAGTATCTGCTCAACCACGGCGTGGCCAACTGCGTGTTCGACTGGCCGGGCGTGCCATACAGCCCAGCCACGCTGCGTCCCTGCGACGCATACATCACACCCATCAGTGCCACGATGCTCATTGTCTCCGGATGATCTGCGCCCAGCTCCTCCTCAGCATTTGCTAGCCCACGTCGGAACGTCTCCGACGCTGCCGTAATCCCGTCCGGATCGAGCATCTGACTCCCACCCTGTAGCCTCAATGCCCGAATAGCGAGTGGATGGCGCGGACCGAGCAGGTCAGTCAGCTCGCGTGCAATATGCGTAGCCCCTTGCGCCAGCTGATCTACCTCCCCGCTGAACCGCATGACCATCAACGCTCTCGTATCATGCGACCGCATTGAGAGCATATGGTCGGCCGTATCAAGAATAGAAGCATACACGCGTATATGGTTAGGTCCCAGTAACTCCCGCAGCCGTTCAGTAACCCTCTCCGATGTCTGAACAGCTTCTTGTCGTCGCTCGACAGCACCGTACGCGATCGCCAATCTCCGTCGCGTGTCGAGAGTGTCCAGATCATCTTCCCCGATGGTCATCTGCTGACGGGCTAGGACATTCGCGCATACCGACTCGCCTTCCTGGCCTTTTCCCTGATGGCAGAGGATTTCACCCATGAGACTTTCAGCCTTCATAGCGAGCGGGTGACGCTTATCGAAGACGCGTTGGCTGTTAGATGAGACCCAGCTCGCCCATTCAGCGGCTTTGGACAGGTATCCGGACTCGAGGTCAATCGAGGCGAGATGGTACCCTATCTCGAGCGTGCTGTGGTGGTCTGGTCCGATGGTGCGCATGTGTTCGTTGAAGATGTCATATTCGAGTTTGCGGGCTTCATCCCAGCGATAGTTGTTCTTCAGCTCGGCAGCCTTGATCGAGCGAGGATCATTGTCGACGGGGGTGAAGAGAGTGCCGATGACGCGTTTGGTGGTGGCCTGGGGTGTGGGTGCGGCGGGATATGGGATGCTGCTGTTTCCTGGCAGGCGCGGAGGGAGAGGGGGGGCTGGATGAGGTGATACAGAAGGTTGTGGGATGTATCCTTGTTCTGTGATGAGAACTTGATCGGCGATTTGCTTGATGTTGCCTTTGATCATTTTGTACATCGGGCCCCGACTGCCCACTTTGCACATTTGAGAGTGGTCAGCGTCCAGCTTCAGTCGGGTTTCGCGTTGGCCGGGGAGTCCGAGGACAGCTGATTCCTCGTCGACTACCAACTGTATGCTGTCAGGGTAAGATATAAAGAGCGAAGCTGGTATATGCTTACATGGCTAACAGACGCCGGTCCAGCACCGCCCAAGAAGACCTCTTTCCCCTCCACGAAACTGATCACGCGATAGTCTTCCAGCTGGTGCGAGAACCGACTCGTCATCTGGCGGGTGAAGAGCGAGTTGTGCTCAAGACAATCGAGCAGATCATTACTGGCGTGTCCTTTGGCGACGAACCGCGCTACCTTTGCTGCGATCTTGCCGAGCTCGACACCTTTGGTACCTCGATGTGGACAGCCAAAGAAGACAAGACCAGAGGTATTGTTGCGGATTGAATTGTACTTGGGGTCTTCGTGTGCATTCAGCAGTGCCTAGCTGATCAGCTCTAGCTCTTTGATCCACCAGCAGTGGTGTCACCCTACCTGCTTGATGACCAGTCCGCCCAAACTATGACCTATAAATATAATCTTCGTCGGTCGCACATTCTATTCCTCGTCAGATGACATTCCTCTCCCCAATGTCCAGACAGCAGAACATACCAACTGTGGACTCCGCTCCAAGTCCAACAAATTCAGCAATGTATTGGCATGGTCTTTGACGCTAGCAGTGGACATGCTCTGGGGGTTCGTAATCGTGGAATTATACCCATAAACAAAGATGCGTGCCTGGGGAATATCCTGAGGGAGGTAGTCCCGCGGCCAGAAGATGCCGTTCTCGTGCGTCCATGTTTCGAAGGGATGGTTATCTTTGCCTCGAGGGTTTAGGCCGTGAACGAAGACGAAGCTGCGAGGTTAGGCAGGTTGGCCTTAGCTTGTTTCAGGTGCTGGACTTACTCTATCTTGGGCTGCTCCGCAGAGTAGACCTCTTCAAGGAACGGAAACTCATGTCGGGAGGCAGCCTCCATCGCTGGGTAGGGATACTCTTCTATCTATTGAATGCTGCTGTTATCTGGATACTATGTGGTTAGGGTGAAGGAGAGGTGAGGGTGAACACTTCCCGCCGACGAGCGGGTGCACCTCATTTGATGAATGATTGCCAGACTAGAGCCTTGTATCTCCAGCCAATCGGCTATTATTGCCCCAGACATATCTGGATACGATGTCAGGAACGTGAGGTGTGCAGCCTGTTCCTGAAAGTAGTGCAACCACGCGAAGTGAGGCGCCGGTCATGCCGAGGACGAGGTCAGTCATGCCTGTCGTGCCCTCCGATAGGGTAGGAATACGAGATGCTCATGCAGCTTAGTCTTGGCTCAAGCACAGCCCGTGCCTCCGTCATTCAGGGTCGTTGTCTATCATGTCAATAGAAAGGGTCGTGTATGTACATATGATCATCAAACGCCGAGCGAATGCGATGCTTGAAAGTCCACACCAAGCCTGATCTGCCCCGGGTATCCTACCAAGCACCGACGATACCTGCGATGGGAATGTCAATGCCGGTGGTGTACGAGCTGCTATCGCTGAGCAGATACACGTAAGCACCTCCCAACTCGCGAGGGTCGGCCAGCCGAGGCATTCCTCCATAGTATTCCATCTTTGTATCCCAGTCGGGGGCGGTTTCCACGTAGTAGGTCATGGCGGTGCGAACAAAACCCGGGGAAATGCTGTTCACGCGGATGCCGTGTTTGCTCCACTCCATCGCCAAGGTGTGACACATGTTGCGCACTATAGAATATTCAGTTAGTCTAATACCAACAAGGTTGAGGAAGAGTAAGACTACTTACCTGCGGCTTTAGTAGCGCCATAGGGAGCGGACGGGGCAGCCTAGGATCACTTAGCACCACACTCATCCCCCGAGTGGAGAAAGAATACATACGCGATTCGGACGATAAGAAGTCATACTAGCAGTCATAACGATAGACCCCTTGATCCCCAGCTCGATAAACTTCCGAGCGACAATCTGCGCGCAGAAATATGCGCCGAAAACCTGCTGCCCGTAAGCACCCGCGCGCTGCAGCATGCACAACGCGACCAAACCAAGCCGGACGTCCACTCACATTAAGGTTGAACATGCGCTCCAATTCCGGGCGCTCGAATTTGAGCGCCGGTTGATGTTTGGTCATTCCCGCATTAGCCACCAGCCCATCAATGCGTCCGGTTTCCTCCACGATCTGATTCACGGCCTTTTCGATGCTCTCCTCGGAGGTCACGTCGGTCTGGATATATCGGAAATTCGGGTAGCGGGTCTGAAGGGCAATGGTCTCTTCTCCGGGCTCCATGAGATCCATTGAATAGACGAACTTCGCAGAATTGGCTAGACACACTTCGGCAATGCCGAGGCCGATGCCGCGGTTGGCACCGGTGATGGCAATGACCTTTTGCGCGAGGGTGATCTGCCAGCTGAAGGTCGAGTCGGGCATGGTGTTTACGAAGGGTGTGGAGGTGCCATTCTTGGCTTCGGCGGCGGAGGCAGTATCTGTGGAAGTTGGGGACATTGTGATGAGGAGGTAAGGGGTGCAGAGTAGTGGTTTGAGAGCAGTGTTTGGAGGCAATGTCTGGCTGAATTTGGGGTGTTTCTGCCCTTTAAGCATCCCCCGCGATCGCAAGTGTTCGGCTCGAGGTCAATGGCATCGCGATCGGACTTTACGTCACATTCCCTAACAAATTGGTGCGGATGGACTCCGATTGCCCTCTGGTTGTGCGGGGGTTAACTCCGATACCCCACGGTCGGCGATCGGCCAGCCCTGCGATCGACTGCCTCGACTCGAGGCACTCGCTGGACAACTCATCCACTCTTGACAGCTGATAGATTAAACAGGCATACCCTGGGTGAAACAGTCCGATATCGCGGGCAGTCCGTGCATCGTAGATGGGCTGATTGTTTCGGATGCTTTGTCGGAAGTGAAAGTAGTTTTCCGAAATGTATTGTTACCGAGTACAGTAGTGCTAGTAATTGTTATGCTGTTATCCAGTAAGGCTCATTCCTTCATTTCTTCGTTTTGTAATACAACTATGATTATGAACATATACTCAATTATAAGGTTTCCACAGACGTTTCGAGGCATATCTTTATGCCTGGAATTGCCGTGGTGATCTCGCCGTGATCGCACGGCTGACTGTCGCGTGGGAGTAAATGCAAGGCAATAACAAAGCTGACAGCCGTGCGTAACTAATAGTTGTGGCACCTAAGATGCATCCATGGGATGATGCCAGTTTTCCCCTAAGTACTAGCAGAACCCGAGCACATCTGCTGAGATACCCAGTTCTATGCTGTGACACCAGAAAGGCCATCCTTGCGGTATTCTGCTTCGAGGTCGTTGCGTAATGAGTATCTAGGCCAACAGACTCTGCTCTCGAAGACGTCGATTAATTCAAGCAACGCTGCCCGCTCATGAGGGGTATGGACGCTCATGCCAGCTGCAAAAAGGTCAGCAAAAATCATACCAGGACAACGCAGATCATCTTACCCCCATATATACAATACAAAGACATGAGGCTGGCAGCAAGATCATCCTCACGTATAGTTCGAGCAATTCCACATATTGTGTTCACTGACGTAGTAAGCATCTTTTGGGCAGCCCGGTAGTCTTGGAAACCGTTCACCGTCGGACGATGTGATAACACCAGAATTCGGGCTAAGCTGTGTATTTGCAATGCCGCTGCGTATGGGGGCGGATGGACCCAAATAGGCGGAAAGACGGTCGCGTCCTGCTCACACGGGAGTGGATTGAACTCCGGCGGCAGATAATCCTGCCATTCCTGCAACATATAGAGCAGCTCATTCCCCCTCTCCAAGCGACTCTGTATGTCTTTAGATGCTGCCTCTTCGCGTGAGGCATAGTTGACGCATTGTCCCAGGATGTATGAAACGAAACTGGCCAGCTCCGGGGGAGACAGCGAGGAGATGTGTCGCTTAGGCTTCCAGAAGCTGAAGATTCGCCGACGCTCCCGCATGGCTACCCAGGCGTCCTGCCGTAACCATGCCCACCAGATGGCTTGACGCAAACCCCCACATTCTCCGTCGTTGTTTTGGTATCTTTGAATCCAGAATACCCCTTTCAGATGCCGCTCCCAGTCTCGATTAGATCCATCCACCATTTCGTATGTGCTGATCAGAAGCGACGTGCTAATGATCTCGTGGCTGTATGCGTAGCTGGGATACTGCATAGCCTTATTGAGATACTGTAGGGTCTCGTAGTAATACTGGACCGCAATGTTGCGATCGACATCCGGGAAATCCATCATTCTTCTTCCATCTTCCCGGTATGGAATAACTCCCGAACCTTTGTAGGTATGCCAGATGGAAAGATGGCGTGCTGAGAGGGCCAGAAGGGCCTTCATTACACCTATATTTCTCATGGCCAAATGTGGGACCTTGCTTGAAATTTGTTGCGTTGGGTCGAAGAAATCATACCAACCTGACATATTCCGGACAAAGTGTTTGAACATGAGGTGTTCTTGTTGGGTTAACTGAATGGGCGCGGAAGTACTCCAAGAAGACGGGTCATCGGGAAGCTTTGGGTGGCCATCGGCTGCAGGCGAAATCCTGTTCTCGATACCTGGATCACGATCAAAAGAAGCTGCTTGGAAGCTTTGACACTCCCTAGCATTATGAGGTTGAAGGTTTGCGACCGACAGATGGGTTGTGGATCCCTGGCAAGCAGGGTTGACATCTCGATGCGGTGATGATAGGAAAAAGTTTCGGTCCGCATTCACGGCATCATTGGCCAGAAGCTCGAACCAACTCAAGGGCGCAAGTCTGGTCGATACCGAGGAGTCCGTAGCTGGAGAGGGTGTGAAGTCGTGAATCGAGGCTGACGGAGAGACATGGCTGTGTTGATGTAGACCAACATGCGGCGTTGCACTGCTGTGCTGCCCTCTTGGAGATGCCGTAGCCGACGCTCGGTGAGCGGAAGCGTCTTCATGCTCGCAGACATCTACCAAAACTCGCAGGGGCTCGTGTAGCTGCACCTGTGGAGTCAACTGTGATGGAGGAGAGGAGTGCGATGCAATGGGTGTTTGTCTATCCTCTATATTGGGAGTTCCGGACTCATAGCTGCTCCCATAGACACAGTCACGTTGGCCTTTAGCACAAGGGCCGCATTGTGGGCGAGCCTGCGTCGGAGTCAGAAGGAAGAATTTTTCGAAGAGAAGCTTTTGCCGAGCCGTCGTACCTCATCACATTTGACATGCCGGCGTTTGCAAATCAGGCTATGGCAGTCAGAGGGTCTGTCCAGCAGAAGGAATACTAGCAATAAAAGAAACTCGGAAGATAGGTCGACTAACCAGCCAGTAGTGGCCCGCAATCCACGGCCGCGGGATTTGCGAGGTTTCCGAACGCCACGCGAGGTCCCCTGCGTAACATCGGCCATTGTGCCTCACATCATCCGGGTTCTTCGGCTACAGCATGCGAGGATGCGAAGCGAAATGGGAATCAGCCGGATAGGGAGATCGATAGTCGGGGAGTGACAGGTCGCGACGAGGCCCGGATGGACGTTGGTTCGGGAGTGGAGCAAGCGAGAAAAGCCGAAAACTATCCACTGCCGAACTGCCTTTCTGATTCGACAATGGAAGCCCACAGAATCACCTCGTGACGAGCACAAGTGTCTACCGCTGGGATTGAACCATGGGTGCTTTCTCTTTTGATGAACATGACTCGCTCTATGCCAGTCTCGACAGAAAGACTGAATAGTAGCCAGAAGTGTACACCGCTCCGGAAACCGCTAGAATGGGACGCACGAAGGCATCGCAGCGACTGTAGAGTACTCCTGCATAGCCAAGTGGAGCAGTCCATGCCAAATTATATATCGAGCGTATATATAATCTTGGTTGTTAGGTTGCCGAGAAAGGTTCCCTGCTGCAGCACGGCCTCTTCCATCGCTCGATCAAACACTGTTCCTCTTTCACATAACATGACCAACAGCGAGAGAAGTATTGGCCCAAATTTAACCATTGAGGTGCGGTATCTAGCGAAGAATCATCAATCGTATATTATGAGTTGATCATAGTGGCATGAGACAGATAAATTCCCAGGTCACTTCGAGAAGGATGATCTTGGCGGAAGCTGAGACCGGGCGCATGGAAGGAATTGGATACGATATTCAAGGGAAACGGCAATCTGAAGGTGACAGAATCCGAACAGGGGGAAATCTAGCACCTGATACAACGTACGCACATTCTTCCGGTAGGGAGCGTACGTCAGACTGGTGGAGTGATTGTGATTCGCGCCAAGCGTAGATAAACTCTATGCTGACCAGGACGAAAGCGTTAGCGCGGCTTTATTATGAAGCTTAATGTCTTAGATAGGAAGGTAGATATATAATTTTAGCAGGACCGTCGCGATAGTCACCAAGTGTAGGCTAGTCTGAAGCGCCGGGCGGATGTGACTGACTCGCGGTGTTTGGAACGAGTGAATTTCCGCACACAAAAGGGTAGACATCGCAAAGTTGGATGGGTGTCAAATTTGCAACATGATGATCAGCTTGACAAGGTGAAACATGCACCGATAGAGTGGTGGAGGAAGATGAATGTCCTGACTCCTCACTGGTGCTGGGGAGGGATAAGTGGGGAGAAGCAGCGAAGCTTAAACTAAAAGCCGAATGGAAATTGAAGAAGACTAGAGCCTCAGGCACAGGATCCACGGGATGTGCATCATGTGAGTCATGATTCCACTAACTAACTATACGACATATCTCGGCCGATTCAATAGCAGCAATCCTATATACAACTTGCCGACCCACTGGTAGGCAACACCATTTCACTTGCCAACCAACGTGCTTATACAACTGGCCATCCGCTGGAAAAGTCGATCGTGTTCCACCCAAACTGCGCGTCAGAATCGGCATAGCCAATCGTGGTGTTCATGTAGTGGTAGTAGAGAACCGGACCCAGGTTAGGATCATCATACACACCCCTGAACCATATTAGCATAGCTATTAGTGGGGCAGCTGCAGGATCACTTACTGTCCGCCAGGGCCATAGACTTCTCCGTGGCTTTCGAGAACCATCGTGCCCCCGCCGTCCGTGCATGCCGTACCATCAGAGTCAACCTTGACATCATATTAGCTTTGCTTGCTTATCTAGTATTTGCTCTAGACGCCGGATGTACTTACGAAATCGCCGGTCGGGGAAGTCGAACGGCAGACCTTGATATGATACTCCTCTCCGGAGGCAGGCATGGACGTATCATATCCACAGCAGATACCTGCCGAGTAAAAGAGGTAGTAGTAGTCACCGTACTGGAACATGTATGAACCCTCCTCTGCATGAGTACCGGACGGGTCATATGCGATATTGTAGGAAGATGAGGCAGCTGCAGTTGGGGTTGACTTCATCGGGACTTGGTAGAGATCATCCCAGAACGACCCAAAGTTGATGTAATAGGTACCGTCGGCGTAGATCAGGTTGGGGTCGATTGCATTGTAGATCTTAGCAGAAGAAGATTTGATGCCAGTGGAGCCATGATCGGTCCAAGAGTCATATTCCATCGTCTCAGACGTTGCCAGTCCGATTGCGGAGTCTTGGGATCCAAAGGTCGACACGGCGTAGTATACATAATAGAGACCATCGACATAGGAAACATCTGGGGCCTGGGAACGTATCAGATAGGCCGGTCATGCTGGACTGAGACATAGTTACCCAAAGATCATCGTTGCCATCCAGATCGATGGACGATCCATCTGGCAGCATAGAGCCAACGCTGGTCCATGGTCCTTCAATTGATGATGCAGATACGTAGGAGATTTTGTTTCCTGTGGAGAAGAGAAAGTATGTACCGTCTGACTCTCTCCGGATCAAACCGGGGTCGTGGGTGGTACAAACACCCGAGCATGCTCCGGGATTGGCGTAGCCATGCACGAGGCTGGCCAGCAGAGGGACCGAGGCAATGGATAGGAGGTGATACATGGCTATCAAGACAGGCGCTGTCACCACTGGATGACTTATCCGAAGCATCCAGATCTACTGTTATATATACAACCATCAAACAACTACTCATCCCACCGGAAGACTACTGCATCGATTCGTGGACAAAGTGGTTGTGTTTTCCGCCTTTCCGGAGCGACCTCCGTGATACTTTGGTCGTTTCATAGAGTTACAAAGCGCATGTTGAAACAGCAATATTCCGGAGGCACCTACCGTTATTAGCCGATGACCGTGCCTGTAGCATGATTTGGTACATCAGCATGTAATAACTGGTGTGCAGACAACGCTGACAGTGGGTGGATAAACTGGCCAACACGTGGGTTGTGATGGACGTATCTCTCTATACAATAGCCAGTGTGAGTTACCAGGAGTAATATGATGTCAGTGACAGGGATGAGATGGAGACCAATCCTGCAACATTAGTTGTTCAGGCATCCCTAGCGTGGTCTTGAGGCCCCCCCAAACTAGCATAAGCACACGACATGGGAACCTATAGCTACGACCCATGTCACTGTCCATTCTGCGGGAGTAGTTTCCGGCCTTAGGCGTACTCTGACACTGGACCATCCGGATCACAGTTTGTTTCTTATCTATCATCAACCGGTGACATTCAGGGGGCAATCAATAACTGTCTCCTGAGGGACCAGAGGTGCGAGGGGCAGAAAGAGAAGAGAATCTTGTCTCAGCTGCGCCCCTTTCACTCGCGGCTCCTTAGGATTGGCCCATGCAAATCTTGGCATAACTTTGGAGAGATTCTAGTCCACATCCCGCCAGCTTGAGGCCATCTGACGGATAGCGCATCAAACATGCCGTACGTTTCTAACCGTGTAGGAAGCGTAACTCATGCAGGTCCGCAGGTATTAGTTGAAAGCACTCGCACTTTGTTGGTAAGCGCACATCGACCACGCCAGAATCTGAGGAAGTTGGGACATAGCACACGTCCTCTTCCTGGTGGAGAAGCCAGCGTTAGACCGAAACGTAAATGGAAACAACAGAAGTGGGGTTCTTCAGCGATGGGTGGAGCCGTAACCGAGGACTGGAAGGGTCTGTAGTACCAGAACACAGGAACCCCTTTTAAGAAGGTAAAAAGAGAGTCCCAACGGAGATTCCGCGGGCAAGATCCAACTCCCGGCCGATACAAGATCACAACCAAATTTAGCAATTGTTGTGAGGTTGATGTAGGAAGTTGTGTTGAAATGCTTCCAGATGCTGACTATTCTTGAGGGCGGAAATTTGCTGCCTGAGGCTTCCATCTTCAGCCAACCCAAACCAGGCATTTCAGAACAGCAGCTCCAATGCAGTCCTAATCACATCACATTGTCGATCTACACACTGCCATGCCACATCTCTCGGACACCGTCGGACACAACAAGTCAATAAACCTCACTACCTTAAGCACACACCCGTTCTCCTAAACCCACAAACATTGGGCATGCATGACCTGAACAATGCGGGGAAGGATCCCCAACCCTGCACAGCACATGCATTAGTCGATTAGAACTAATTACTATCCTCACACTATTATAAGGGACTCCGTGCGGGCAAGATGATCATATGGCCATACTCGGAAGGATCATCTCACGTCTCAGGAAGGGATCTACATCTGATTCGGTCGTGAGTGGCTATCCCACCGGGATGAACATTGCTGACGGGCGCTCTTCACGGGTTGAACCTTGTAGTATCTAGGTGTGTTTTTGTATCGGGTTAGATAGTAAGATGCGAGCTGGGCCTTGTATTATTTCAGAGTTTGTTGGCTGGTTTCCGTACCAACTGTGATGAGCGGGAAATATATATCATTGGATGCTGGGGGAAAGTAAATGTGGTGTACCGCGGTAAAACCAGAGGTACTAGGCATAGTATTGTCCTGGTACATTGCCTGAAGTCACGAAACCATTCCACTTAGGGCAATAATCCGGTACAGACAGACGAAAGATTGATTTGCTGCCTTATGGCCCACCATAGTTGAGTAGACTGCTCTCTGAGCTACTCCCAGACTCAGTTGAGGGTGTGCATACCGTCGGAACATGCTTGAGTTTTACGAGTTTGACTATTTTTAGGTCCAGTGGTGAGACTGCTAGTATAGGTGCCAAATCCAATATAAGCTTCTTTGGTGGTATGGGACTTTGATATTCAGATACAAGAGTGACTTGTTAAATAGACAGCTCATTATATAAACTCCTTTTGAATTATTGTATCTTTTTACTTGGAATATATCCCGGTATATCCGCAAGGGGGAGAAGAGAGCTGAACTACAGTTGACAGCTGGATGGTCATCTATCGGTTTATTGTATGTAGATGAGGCCCTTTATCTACTACCACTTGATAGTACCATATTTAATTGCTAGAAAACAACGCGAATATCAATTCCACGGCTTGGGGTACATTGGTGCACTATGTCAGCACGTGTTAAATACAGGCCCCTTCCACCATCAATCAACGGCATCGCATATTCGAAGAGTGCGAAGCAAAAACGTGCATTAACCATCTTCACAACACACGAACCAGATCAAGGGCAGCTGAACTTGTACCAGGGCTCCATCAAGGTGTGGGGCAATCTCTGGGGTATACTTGAAATACGAGAGACGGATGCAATATGTCAATGTCCACGCCCAACGGGCACCACAACAAAGGAGCGTAGTCACAAGTCCCCGATAAGGCCGCGCTTTTCCCTGCGCCCCATGAAACTAAAGTACCATGTGGGCTCCCCATGTTTCACCCGGCAACCGGTATCCCACTTCTTCAACTCATTATGCTTCCAGTAATCCTCATCTCTGTCACCATCTGACCGTAGATCTTTACTGAGGTCCATACAATCTAGGCAGAGACCATCAAAGTACTCTGCTACTGTTTTGGCTGCCCGCAAAACAATAGCACCCCAAGCTGTGTTACAACGAAAGCACGGTCTCACTTTTCCAGACTGAGGGTCCGTAAGCTTTCGCATTTTCGTCGCATCAAACAAACGCAGTCGTTCGAGCATCTTCTTAATACTGTCGGTTCTCATGGACTCCTCCAACGGCCAAACTTTTATCCTGGCCAGTTCCCGCAAGTATTCAAAGACAGTGAGTTCTTTGCACTCACAATTTCCATGCTTGAGGATAGTGGCCACTTGATCGTGCAGCTCTCTATGGAGGATGTTGCGTAAGCGCCCACGGGCTGCATTGAGCTGTTCTTGAAACAGATGTTATTGGTCCATTCAGAAACAAGGTAGTGAGGGACTCACGGATGATGCGCGGGGGAAGGTGCATCCTTGATATATCGGTGGGATTATGTTCGGTTATATGGCCTACACACCCGTAGACCAGCTTCCTGGTGACCGCCATAAAAGCAGGGGCATTGCCGAAGACGAAGCACGGATACATCAATTCCCTCGAAAACCGAATGTAGTTATCTATGTTGATCCGCTTCTGGCTTTCGTGTTCCCACCAGGCCTTGAACCAAGAACTCAAACTTTTCTGATCAACGTTGTACTTATCGCAGGACATTATAACGTGCCACGTCCCGGCAACAGTAACCGAATCGAGAGGCATGTCATCGAGGGTGCCGTGAAGGCTGCGCAGGAGAACTTCCATGCCCGTGCAGTTGTCCTCCTCCAGGGAAATTTTCTGACTTCCGGACTCAAGCCAGCGAGCGTGACCAAACATTGCTCGAAAGTATTGAGTTTCGTGTAGCTTGTTGCGCTCGACTTTCATTAAAACGCATTTTATTATCTCCTTATCACCGATCCACTCCCTGGTGTATTCTTTGATGAGGATCTCGGTGTCCGCGTTCGAGGAGATGGTTATCTCCTTGATTTCAGGGTCAGAACTCATCTTGAATGTGGCCTTGAAGATGATGTAGAAGTAGGTGAAGGGAAACCAAGATTGCAGTAAGAGGCTTCGGGGTGAGATTCAACTTGAAAGTGAGAAAAAAAATCAGAGAAGATGCTCAAGTGAGCCGGGAGAAGTTGTGGGCGTTTTCAAAGTAAAGTTCGTCAGTGGCAGCGTGTTGCTCTTGCAGGCATTACTCGGTCACGAGACTTGTAGGACGAAGTGAATGAGAGCTCCAAAGACCCAGCCTCTCTGGTAAAACGACCCAAGCCCCAGTGAGTATTACACTAGACAGATTACGTGCTCCAAGTGATCTAAAAGTTGTCAATGTCAAGGAAACAGTGCTTGTAGGTAGAAGACCTCTGGTTGAGGGGCGATGGCACTGAGGACGCAACACACGTTTTGGGCGTTATATGCTGAGTGAGATGAACTGAAAGTAAAGTGGACATGAGGTAATGTGAGTAGGAAAGTACTGCCGGGCCTTAAGAGTCCATTGGTACCCAGATCTGTGCTACCAGCGATGTCTGTCCTCGGATTCGATTCATAGGCAAAAGTGAGAAGTCTTAGATGGAAGTTGAGGATAAGGTGAGCGTAAGCTATCTCCTAATCCTCCAAAGTGATTGGTTGATGGAATTTAGAGCCTGGAGTGACGAAGGATATGACAAGGGGTTGAGTAGTGTTGTAAGTCAGGAGCAGTTCTCATCATCTGGCTGATGAAGAGAAGGCTCATGATGTCCCTTACCGAGTGGTCATCATCATTTAAATCTTCTTCCGCGACCTCTCTCTTTCGATACAAGAGATCTGAAACCGTGTGGGTAGTTTGTCGGTTCTCCTACAACTCTCCAGGCCAGATACACCTCAGAAGCCCAGCCCGAGTACCCTCACCCAGTCTTGGGAATCCTCAATTCTTCCTTCCCAAACCCCGGGGACGAAAGCGTACAGGCCTCTCTTCCCGCTCCAAAGTCAGCGCTCTTCATCCTACTCGCTTGCCGAACAGCTCACATCGGGCCAACAGTAATCACTACCACAATATCCAGGCATCCTGATGAATTGTCGTAAGGCGACCGCCACTGCATCCCAACTAGGTGAGGCCACTCATCCGACTAAGAAGCATTCGATAGAGGGAAACACCTCAAATGATGACAATTCGAAACTCCATGTAGCCAAATGAGGTAAACGGGACTCTACCGAGAAAGGGCAAGGATCCATCACGATGTTCCCTCCACCACACTGTTGTTACCAAAACATGCCATGTTTCCAAAATTTCACGACCTTACCTCCTCCCTATCCAGTGATAGACGACTTGACGGCACCCACCGCAATCATCGGGGTCACTATTAATGAGCTATGGCTCAAACGAGACGACATGTTCTATAACATGAACCATGAAAGCCTGCTGCTTCGTACCGACACAAGAGCGCTATACAGATTAACGAATTTGTAAGGCAGGACGACGAAACCTGAAAACTGCCTGTTCTTACCTCAGTATGCCAGTCATCTTCAACGACTGGACCTCGCCTTTACCATGAGTAACGACTATGCCACGCAACTGGCCCTGAAGCTCAATCAGGTGCAGGCGGACATGAACAGCTGGCGAGCTGAGCGACGAGGTTGGGAAGCGGCTATCCTTGCAGGAAACGGCATGCAGCCATCCATTCTCCAAGGGCTCTCCAAGCAGAGGAAGAAAAGGAGACGCGGGCTTGCTTCCCAGAAGACTTTGCTGGCTACCTCCCTGAACACACTGAGGAACACCCTATATTCCTGCACCCCTTCCACCATAAGAACGAAAAAGGCTCCCTATGAACGCAGCTGCGCGCCAAGCTAGTTGGGACCGAGGCTTTGTCACTCAAAACCGAGTCCGCCATCCGTGCGGAAAGAGAACGGATCCAGCTATCCCTTAAAATGGTTGAGGCTGATGTAGTCCAGTTCAAGCGTGAAGAACAAGGACCTTTTCTGCAGACAACTCCCGAGCCCCCGGCTATCCAGGCTCATGTGGCCGAAGATGAAGATTTCTTCGGCGCGTTCGATCCCCCTTTGCCACCTATAACCGAACGAGACTGGAACCTAGACGAGGAGAATCCCATCCTCCACCGAGAAAGCTTCCTAAAATGGGTAATGGGTCGCTACATGATGTGGAACCCCAAGGAAGTCAAGATCACAACTGCCGAGAATTGTCGAACATTCTTTAATCTACCCAGTATGCCCATTCCTTCCCCATGGCCCTCCTCTATCAAGGAACTAGCGTTGCCCTTGTCACCATGTTTGAGGGACCCTACGCCTTGGCAATTTCCTGCATTTGTTCTTCTAGCCTCTCTAAAGGAAAGATCCAAAATAAATAATTCGGTAACAATCAATACATTGTTCACGAAGGAGGCATTAAGGGCCCTTCGGGAGATGGAAACCGCCTGGCAGAATCTAGACGTCAGTGATCGCTGGGAGCTTGAACAAAACAACGACACAGCAATGGACTGGGTGCCTGATAAGGCTGTCACACTCCTCAAAGCCATCTTTCCTTGTGACATTCCCACGTCCGATTTCGTGGGCGGCAGCAAGCTAGATGCTTTGGACAAGTCTACTACCCTTCCCTCCTCATAGCTGCGAAATGGCCATATTGTAACTACTTCATTATCTTCCTTTGATACATGGGCAGATATGGGTTAGTTCCTTCGAAAAAATTGGCCAGGAGACCTCTTTTGACAACCTTTATGAGTCTCCTCGCCGCCATCGGGGGGCTGTACCTAGTAGCTATATAAATTACCATTATTTTATCCCTACACATGGGCTTATTAGGAAAGGTAACCGGATTGTTCGGCCAACGGATAGATTAGCATCAATGAAGACTAACAATCAACAAGCAGTCCTGCAAGCACAAAATATCCGAAATGTTGTTTATCTGCGACCTATGCGATAGTTCTGTGATACACATGGACACGTTCAACTACGGGGCTAAACGCTGTCTAAGTACTACAAGCAGAAGGTGTCAGCGAGTCAGAGAATGGCGCAAGCACCCGTTCGCTCCACCGCCTCCGATAAAACCACCCCGCATCTACTGTAACTCCTCAACAGCCTATCTCAACCTTCACAATGACACTCAATTCTACCTCTTTTACTTCTATTCCCGTTCTTGACTACTCCCAGGCAACATCATCTGAGGATAAACCCAAGTTCCTCGACAATCTGCGCAATGCATTGGTCAACGTGGGCTTCTTTTACCTCATCAACGCCCCGATCGCGCCTCGGGTGCGCGACGAGTTAATTGAAAAGACCTTCCATATATTCGATCTGCCACTCGAGAAGAAGCTGGAAATCGAAATGGTCAACAGTAAGCATTTTCTAGGATACTCGAGACTCGGGGCGGAGACTACAGCCCGTCAAACCGATTACCGAGAGCAGTTTGATGTGCGACCGTCGCAACCTTGGAAAACCATTCGGGACTGACGAACGCAGTTTGCGACCGAGTTGCCTCCTCCGGCACCAGATGCACCTCTATACCGTAATATCAGAGGACCGAATCAGGTGAGTCATTTTTGTAGAATTTACTTTTCGGCTATCAAATGCTAACAATCGCAGTGGCCAGATGAGAAAGCCATCCCTGGCTTCCGTCACGCCGTGGAGGCATACTTGGCGGAGATCAGTCCAGTTGCCGAGGCATTCAGGATCCTCATCGCAGAAGCACTGGATTTACCGCCGACAGCACTACAGCAATTCTTTGAGAATCCAACACAGCAGAAGCTGAAACTGATCAAATATCCATCTCCAACCACGCCATCCGAAGCACAAGGCGTCGGAGCTCACAAGGATTCTGAGTTCTTGACATTCTTGCTCCAAGCCACACCGCATACCGGACTCGAGGTGCAAAACAAAGCCGGGGAATGGATCCCCGCGCCGCCAATGCAGGACTCGTTGGTCGTTAATATCGGTCGTGCGCTTGAGGCTATCACGGGTGGAGTCTGCACTGCCACAACGCATCGAGTTAATTTGGAAGCAGAGAATTTTGTTGATGCGCAGGGTGCGCCGCTGGGGCCGCGATTCTCGATTCCTGTGTTCCAAGGCATGAGTTTGGATTTGTCGGCGGAGAATATCTCCCTTGAAATCCCAGCGCATATTAAGGATTTGATCAAGGATGATAAAGTCAGATCAGATGCGGAGGCGACATTCAATAAGATATTCAAGGGTCGGGTCGGCGAAGGCACACTTATACATCGGGTCATGAGTCACCAGGATGTCGGGCGGCGGTGGTATCCCGAGTTGTTGGACTGGGCTTTGGGCGAGTATGAGAAGTAGCAGTGGTATTGGGGAAGATACAATGAACTTGTGCTGTATATAGCTGACACTGAAGTAGCCTAATCCAGATCTAAAAACTGTTCAACTCCAAGAGAACCTTTAATGGGTATAGCGTCTTGTGCAACTATACTTTTTCATTTCAGTGATCAGCTAGTCCACATCGTCTACCTCCTGTTCATCTTCTACATCAACTATATCATCTCCCTCACTCTCCCCATCACTATCGTCCCCAGCTTCTTCCTCCAGCACAACCGTCAAGCAAATTACCAAATATACCTCCCCCGTGGCCCGATTCTTCAGCACATACCGCAACACATTATTCTTATCACTGACATATTTCCCAATATGAAAGCTAAACCCGGGAATCCGAATCGCGAATTCTGTCGCATGTCAGCCTCATATCTAGTCCCATAGCCACCCCAACTTCATATAGAAGATAGCGGAACATACCATTGAAATCCAAATACCCATTCCCAAAATCCGCCGCATACGTCCTACCTTTCTCAAAGACAAATCCCTTTCTTCTCTCCTCATTCTGAAAATGCGATCTTCGTGAAGAGGAGCTATCAGGAATATTATATCCTTTTCGGGTCTCCACACCAGATCTGGTGCCCCCTTCTTGGACTATGACATTGTCCTCATCCCCATCATCTTCCTGCTTATCTCCAATCGAGAACTGATTCCACGACGCCAGTCCCGGACTATACAAATACGGCTTATCGGCATATGCGTCACCGTCTAATGATGGGTCCAGTGTAGATTTGACTATCTTCAGCGCCGTGCCAAATCCAGTGGGTAGATATGAGCGGATGGGATGGTCGAAATCATTTCCGAAGATGAGGTCGTTGCCGTTTACGTCGTGGGTGAAACTGAGGGAGAAGGTGAGGGAGAAGAGGTTTTGATTGAATGGAGGTGTGTCGAAGTAGGGGTTTGTTTTGGGGGAGGTGGTTGGGTAGCCTGCATATGATGTGTTACTAACAGTATTGGTGATATTGTAGGAGGGGGGAGGGTGTAGATACCTGTGTAGTCTTTGATGCGGACCCAGATGTTGCTGGTTAAGTGGTCGCTTTTCAATTGTAGAGGAAATGTATTATTTACAGTGACGGTTTCGTGGGTCTCTGGTGCGTAGGATGTGCCTGCGGTGACTTTCAGGCGGTGGTTTTGGGGAGGGGCGCTGGAGAACATTTTGGTAGTGATGGAGATGTTGTATGGTTTATTTACACTGATGATATGATATTTGACAGCATTAGTGAGTTCTTCATTTAATCAAATTGTTTCAAGATAGCAATGATTCTTTGCTTCATACCAATGGTCTAGAATGTGTTGAGTAGCTCTCTCTATTCTGGAGTCATGAAAACCGTTGGCTACCGGGAATGACGTAGTGCATATCACCTTAATCCAGACTATATATGACGCATACTTATGCAGCGTTAGTCATCTATATTTATGCAGGTCCCCTTTGAATTAGATGGCGGGTGATCATCTCACCCACCACTCTATCATTGTACAATAGCGAAAGCATCGCATAATAAAATCGACCGGATCAATGCCTAGAACATCCCCTATTTACGCATCTCAAGATGGCCCTGAAAATCAAGTCATGTCCGACCTGAGTGCAACCCTGTTTTGCACTTCGCCCCAGCCACGGCACCACAGTGACACTATCCTGATATCATACTTACGCGCGAAGTCAATTAGCTAGCCCTGCAACCTTAATATCTTCCGCCAACGCACCTCTCAACAACACTTCTATCTCTGTTCAAACCTCAGAATCGCTTCAATACTGAACAAAACACAAACACGAAATGCAGTCCGTTTTACAGCCCATTCTCGGTCCCAAGAAGGAGATCCATGATCTCACCGGCCGTGTCGCCCTTATTACTGGCGGTGCGCTGGGCATCGGGTCAGTTCTCTGCAGCAGTTTATCCCAATACTAGCTAATTAGGAATGCAGGTACGAAATTGCCCGCGCCTTCGTCCTCAATGGCGCCAAGGTATACATGACCAACCGCAAGGAAGAGCAAGGTCAAGCTGCGATCGAACAAATCAAGAAAGAAGCCGGCGAGAATGCGCAGATCGAATGGTTCCCCTGTGACATGGGCAACCTGAACGAAATCAAGCAGGTGTTTGAAGATTTCAAGAAGAAGGAAGATCGATTGGATCTTGTGCGTTGCCTAACCCATCTCCCGATATTGTCAATACTGATATAGGCGACAGCTTATCCTTTCCGCCGGAATCAACGTCAACCAATACGGCGAAACACACGATAACATTGATCGCCATTTCGAGGTCAACTGGCTGGGCCAGTTCTATGTCGTGAATTTGGTGTACCCGTTGCTGAGAAAGACCTCCAAGTTACCGAATACCCCTGCGCCGAGGATTGTCTTTGAAACGTCAGAGCAGCATCGCATGGCGCCTAAGAATGTGCACTTTGCGACGCTGGAGGAGATCAACAATCCTGAGGTTGGAAACCTGGAGCTCTACGGACGGACGAAGTTGGCTATCATTCTTGGAGTGAAGTACGGACTGTTGGATCGGGTGATCAAGCCTAACAATGATAATATTTATGCGCTGTCTGTGCACCCGGGTGCTGTAAGTATACCAACACCTTCTCTACTAGAAGTGGTCGTACTAATGACAAAATCAGGTAAACACAGCAATGCAACAACAATGGAAAGACGCATACCCAGGTCTTCTAGGCAAGCTTCTAACAACAGTAATGCTAGCAGCCGGTCGGACACCCGAGCACGGCTCTTTCAGCGCATTATATGCAGCGACAAGTCCCGAGGTCGAAGAAAAGGGCTGGAACGGATACTACTTCAGTGACCCTGCACAGCCCGGAAAGGAGACTGCTCAGGCGTCGGATCCTACATTGGGTGCTGCGCTGTGGGACCTGAGTCACCGAATCATCAAGGAGAAGGTTGGCGATGATGCGATTGTCGACTGGAATGCGAGTGCATGAGATGCAACAGCCATGTATGTTACGATAATGATGGATTCAGTTCTAGAATGTAATCGTATTACAAGTTACTTTCCAGTCGAGTATTGCCGTGATGTTTCCAACTACTCTTCTTATTATTCTTCCACTTAAGAACCATCTCCCTATAAAATTGGGCATATGGTTTACTCCTAGGAATACTCTTATCTCCGCCGGACTTAACATCAACAATTGCACCATTACCCCTCCGGGGTCTGCATGGAAGCGCGGTCCCGGCCCGTAACCGGCCTCCCAGGCCCACCGGTCTCTGCTACGACAATCCCGACCACCACGGGAATTGGTCACTACTTACTATCCCGTAGTTACTCGCTAAAAGCCGGACGGAAGCTATCTCCGGCAATGAGGATCTCTACTCTGGTCTGGGTATAGATAAACAGATAACCCCTCTTTTTACTCTACAATCCTACCTCACTTATTTCCACCCAACTCGCCATCCAAAATACACCAATTACTAAAAACAATGACCTGCGAAGCCTGCCGCACCATCCCCCCCGTGATCTCCTCAGGATACACACCTAAGGGAACTTATACCCAAATCGCTGATCTAAAGACATGTACATCAATCCCCGATCCCACCAATCAATCTATAACTAAGTAACTAATGTACCACTCTGAAACTCAATAGATATAACCGGCCCCCCAACAGCCACCACCGGCATAATCGACATCTACGACATCTTCGGCCTCTCGAACCAAACTATCCAAGGGGCAGATCTCCTCGCCGCACGACTCAATGCCCTTGTCCTAGTGCCTGATTTCTTCCACGGCGAGCGTGCAGATCTCGCGTGGTTCCCGCCTGATACGGAGGAGAAGAAGGCGGCGCTGTTCGGGTTTATTAATACGAAGGCGGCGGTTGCGGAGAAGGTTGGGGTGTTAAGGAGGGTGGCGGAGGATGCGAGGGTGAGGTTTGGGGGGGTGAGGAGTTGGGGGGCGGTTGGGTTGTGTTGGGGTGGGAAGGTGAGTATTCTGTTTCCTTTCATACAAAGTTGGAGGTATATGGGTGATGCTGATATGGGTTTGGTAGGTTACTGCACAGGTCTCCGGGCCGAATTCGCCGTTTGTTGCGACGGGACAGGTGCATCCTGGGTATGTTTCTTTTTTCCATTGGGTTTGTTGGGTTCATGGATGTGATGCTAATGGGAGGGATAGGTTCATGGATGTCGAGGAGGCGAAGAAGTTGACGGTTCCTCATATCGTGCTGGCGTCCAAGGATGAGCCGGTTGAGGCTGTCAAGGGGTACGCTGAGGTCATTGCTGGCAATGGCATTGGAGGCGTCGTCGAGACGTATCCGACCATGTGGCATGGCTGGATGGGTGCTCGTGCTCAGTTGGAGACTCCGGAGGGGTTGGCGGAGTATCAGCGGGGGTAAGTAGTAAGCCACTCTTATTAGAGGGGAGGTTGTCTGACGATGGTATAGGTACAATCAGCTGGCTGATTTCTTTGAGAAGTATCTCAAGTCGGAGGCGAAGATCTAGAGGGTTATTAGATCAGTGGAAGGAGAGACAGGGGTGGTATATATATTGTGAATATGTACATCACCCAGTATCATATTTATAAGGTATGACTTCCAGATCTATAACTATTCCTGCCATCAATCAGACAATAGAAATAGAACTCCATAGATGGTAAAGTTGCTGCACCCGGTAGAAGACTCACCCAGCCGACCCACGTGGTCGGGCGCAGCCGCCAACCAACTCCGACTCACGTTTCTCCCAGAGCAACCATCATATGATCATGACAGCCTCCCCCTCCGTCCTCGTCTTCGGCGTCGGCAGCGTCGGTGCCATTTACCTGCACCAGCTGCAACGGGCCGGCTGCATCGTCACCGCCGTCTGTCGCTCCAACTACGAGGTCGTCGCTCACCACGGCTTCACCCTGCGCAGTCCCCGCTTCGGCACCGTCACCTATCGTCCCGACCACACCGTTCGCTCCGTGCACGATTGTCCGCGCGACACTGAATACGATTATGTCCTAGTCACAACGAAGGCTTTCCCCAGTCGGACGCCCTCCCTAGCGGACCAGCTTCGACCGGTGCTTGAAAATCACCCAAACACGGCAATTGTCCTGGCGCAGAATGGTATCGACATCGAGAAAGACATCGCGGACGCGTTTCCTTCGAATCCAGTCATCAGCGGGGTGGTATACCTCCCTACCGTTCAGACAGAAGCTGGTGTCATCGACCATGCGGAGCCGCTGGATCTCCTAGAACTAGGAACGTATCCGGCACGAGCACCAGAGGAACACAGACAGGCAGCGAAGAAATTCGTCGAATTGATGATCAAAGGAGGCGGGGATGCGGTGCTGTTCGAGGATATACAAGAGGCAAGGTGGGCGAAATTGCTGCTCAACGCGGCATGGAATCCGATCTGTGCGTTGTCATTGTGTACGGATGGCGGGTTCTTGCTCACTTCGGAGCCGTTTGCGCGTGACTTGGCCTGGGGGATTATGATGGAGATTGTGGCGTTGGCGAGGGCGGTTGGGATTGCAGGGGTAGATGAGGAGGCGGCGAAGAAGAGGTTTGCATTGGCGGAGAGGAGGGCCAAGGAAGGGACAGGGAGGGAGATGAGTATGTTGCAGGATGTGAAGATGGGGAGACCGTTTGAGGTCGAAGCGATCGTGGGGAATGCCGTTAGACTGGGGAGGAAGTGTGGGGTGTCGATGCCCCGGTTGGAGACGGTATATGCATTGGCCAAGGGGAGGTTGGATGTCTTAATGGGGTGTAGAGGCGATCAGTGATATACCTCTTAGACTGTAGATGTAGATTGAATCCTGGTGTGTGCGGGCTGCATGACAGATATCTGAGGCAGTGTGAAAGTGCCTGCTGCTGTGTGAATGCGGTCTTTCACCCGCATACCAGACGCGAGGGGTCTGTTACTCTTTGATAGTAGTGACAGCAGGCAACCACCAGGCTGGACAGTGAATGCACTGCTGCCTCACTCAAATCATCTGGTCAAAGAACGCTCGACCAACAAGAGAACCCTCTTCCACTTCGCAGCCATCATTCTCTCACTACTACCAAACCTCCCACTACCATAAACAGGCTCTCACTACTATCAAACCTCTTATAACTACTCCTTACTACTGAAATTACCCTGCCTTAAAATGGACGAATCACCCCCCGACTTCTACGACGTCTACCTCACCGAGCAGCACGGCGTGCGCAACCACCTGGCCATCTTCATCGAAACTATTCCCGACGCGGAACCCTTCTGCAACAGCGGTCGACTCTACCATGTGGTGGGCACCATTCTGCGCGGCATGGACTACGGTCATCGCAACACCCCCGATCCCGAACTGCTGCCCGGCTATGTGATGGACTCGAAGCGTAAGATTGCCGTGATCGCCAGAGACGACGTGATCCGATTTGAGCGGGAATGTGCCGAGGAAATCCCACCTCCCCCAGCTCAACTGACCCTCAGTGGGAAGCCTTTGAACCGGGCCGTGCCTTTGTATCGCTGCACCGACTGGGTGGAGGACGTGGTGCATTTGGCCTTGGAACTGGGCATCTTCAAGAGAGATGGGAAGGAGGGCGAGTTATACTTTGGAACGGAAGAAGATTGACCAAAGGAGACTAGGGGGGAAGTCTGATCCAATTGTGTTGGGTGGAATGGAATGCAATACAATTGGGGATGGATGGGGTCTAGAGTGTGTCAAATAAATGGACAGCAGCGACAGTATCCACCGGGTCTGGAATGACAGTCGGGGGGAAGCGAGAATGGCTAATGGCTAGAACCGTGGCTCAACATGTTCTGGAACGGAAGGGGAATGCAAAGCAGACAAACAGTGACATTTCCTGCCAACCACGGATAACTGGTCGGATGCAAGTGCCGAGTGGGTGTGGATACTGACTTCATAGTACATTTGACTGGTGCCGTTATTCCCGAATTTGCAGCTAGTCTAACAGTAACCCTTACTAGTTTAGCCAAGTCAGTCATTTCAAGTTTATTCTGGTTAATCCCTTCCCCTCGGTTGGGTCAGTCTCCATCCACAGTCCGTCCATCTATCTCCTGGCTATACTTAGAATCTCTGTAATCTGGCTATAATTATCCCCCATTATAATACGATCGATCATATTGATCTGGGGATGACTCCCTTATCCCCCAGCTTAGGATCAGGGACTTAGGTCTACTCACTGCAACGGCCAGTGCCAAGGGGCGAAGCTTTGTGGTGGGGGCTGATCCGCCGTTGTTTCAGAAGCTCCTTTCCTTCAGGGGAGTCTGGCCCGAGGAATTCTGCTGCATCCTTCACAAATGAAGTGATTTCCCCGTGGAGACGTGTTCTTCCAATATTCTTCCTCAATGTTCATAGCATCCAATCTAGACTATTGCAGCACTGGACGTGTTCGTGGCCATCCACGTAGCGACTAGAGCGTCGAACCCCTCCCAATCGGTAGAGGGATCAGCATCTGGCCGGGGATAACATCATTTGCTCGGCGCTTCTCCTCTTTTCTAGTGGGTCAACACACCCCTTTAGTCGGGATCTTTTTCTTCTTGCTCTTCCCGCCAATTTTTATTCACTTTTCCCCGGCCCAAGTCGTGCCAACTTCTGCACCGCCGTTACTTGTCATTCGGCCGCTTCCTTTTCCCTTGCCACAGCATGTAAGTGCCCGTTCCGTGGTACGCTTTCCGAGAGTTCAGGCACAGCCAGGAACAATTCAGAAAACTGAGACAACTATTTCAGGATCCTCTCGTGATTATTGCCATTAGTATGCCTACGGCTCAGCATGTCCAGCCCAGTTGACGAATCCAAAACCCATCTGGGTCCTCCACGACGCGACACCGACCCCTCCAGTGACGACGACCGGCTGGGTAACCGATCGACCAACAATGACGAACGCCCGTTGACCCGCGAAAATCCTCCTCCGCCCGCGGGGGGTAACCAGTGGGGCGTGCTCTTCAAGGCCATCCGCGATGGCACTTCACAACTTGCTGAAAAACTCGGTCGTGATCCTGACGGTGGTGATGGACTGGACTCGGCCTGGCATCCGGAAGACTACGGATTTCAAGAGGATATCGAGATGAGAGAGATGCTCGCCGAGGAGGAACTTGAGGATGCTGCCTACGCCTCTAAGCTGCAGTCGGTGTTGGGTTCTGATGCCAATAATCTCGTCAAGAACCTGGGCTTGGGTGAGACGCCGTCGCGGACCAACAGCAATGATGAGAACCTGGTCGGAGGTGTGCTCTGGCATTTACTCAGTCATCAGATGGGACATAATCCGGAGGAAATTCATGACGATGGTGCTATCCCAGCATCGACAGAAGACGGACTGGCGCCGTTGCCTACTGATCTGCGGAAACGTCGCAAGAAGAAGTGGTACGACGAGGATCCAACGAATGACAAGGAAGGTCGGAGGAAGATGAAAGAGGAGCTGTTGACACAAAAGATTGGCTCACTTCTCACACGCCAGCGCTATATGATCCAGCTGTGTCGCGCACTGATGAAGTTTGGCGCTCCGACGCATCGTCTCGAAGAATACATGCAGATGACGGCCTACCGATTGCGCGTGAACGGTCAATTCATGTACATTCCCGGCTGCATGATTATCTCATTTGACGATCCCCTTACCCGTACTGCGGAGGTCAAGCTGGTCCGGACAAGCCATGGATTGGATCTTGGCCGACTCGGGGACATTCACAACTGCTACAAAAATGTCCTCCATGGCAGATTGTCGCCCGATGAGGCACTCCCGGTGATGGACGACCTTCTTACGCGAAAGAGCCGGATTCATCAGGCATGGTTGTTGGTCTTGCTGTCCGGTTTCGCGAGTGTGGCGGTGGGTCCGTGGGCGTTCAGCGCACGCCCGGTCGACATGCCCATCATCTTCGTCCTGGGCTGTCTGCTCGGAATATTGCAGTATGTGCTGGCACCACGATCGGCGCTGTATTCGAACGTGTTCGAAGTGACTGTGGCTATGCTTACGTCGTTCTTGGCGCGTGCATTCGGAAGCATTTACTACTCCAACGGCGAGCCTATTTTCTGTTTCTCCGCCCTGGCAGAATCATCCATTGCACTGATCCTTCCAGGATACTCCGTACTGTGTAGCAGTCTGGAATTGCAATCGCATCAGATCGTGGCAGGGTCCATTCGATTGGTCTATACTATTATCTATTCGCTTTTCCTCGGATACGGCGTGACAGTCGGTCTGACGATCTACGGGCTGATGGACGATAATGCGACCACGGCCACAACCTGCCCTTCCCGGGATACCAATATTTACGGCAGCGTATACGTACAGGAATTCGTGTTTGTGGCCGTTTACTGCGCTTTTGCCGCCATCCTCAACCAGGCCAAATGGAAGCAGTTGCCGATCATGTCCTTCATGGGCGTTGCAGGCTACACAACCTACTACTTTACTGCCAACCACTTGGACAGCCGGTTCGGCAGTACGATTGGGGCGTTTACGATCGGATTGTGTGCCAACCTATACAGTCGGGTCTGGCACGGACACGCTGCGGCGGCCATTGTGCCGGGCATGTGGACGCTGGTTTCGTCTGGTCTGGCCAGTAGTGGATCGATCATCTCGGGATTGGCGTACGCAGAAGCAGTGAAGAACAACACCGTATCGGATTCCACCACAACCAAAACACAAGAATCCCTGGGAGGTTTGGCGCTGAGTATGATACAGACGGCGTTGGGAATCACGGTCGGTCTGTTTCTTTCCGCGATGGTGGTCTATCCGGGTGGAAAACGCAAGGGCGGTTTATTCAATCTGTGAATATTGCATCTATGTAGATAGCTTACTGAACATACTCTATGATCTATGATCTTTATATCTATCAATCACGTCCATAATCCCTCGCCACCTTGCGATCTTCCAGACTGACACCAAACTGGCGAATGACCAGCCACGCCGGCAGCAGCGAGATGCCCCAGAGGCCAAAGTTGAGATAAGTCCCACCCACAGAAGCCATGATACCGACACTGCTCAACCCATACTACACTCATCAGCACCATCCACAACACGTCAATCAAAAGCATTGCACTTACCGAAACAGCCTGCACCGCCGACTCCATCCCGCGCAACAACGCACTAATCCGCACCACCTCCTCCTCATCCGCCGCCAAATTGCCCACCACAAAGTACCTATCCCAGTTAGCACATCCCAAACCCTCACCCCATCCCGGGATACTCACAAGAACATATAATTCAACTGAAACCCAGCAACCCACATCAAATACAACACAAACCCCTTCGCAAACCCCTCATCCACCCAATCAATCCCACTCCTCCCCTCATTGGTATACTGCGTCGTGACAACCGTCGCCCAAACCCACCACCCACCCTGCAACCCCAACACCACAAAAAACGCCCCCCGACTCCTCGTCTTCAACCCAAACCGCCTCGTACTATCCAAAAACGCCCCCAACAAATTCCCACACACCAGCGCCAACACGCCCGACAAGAAACTCCCCAGCGCTCTCACCCGCACACTAAACCACAGATCCAAATACGTGAACATCACCGCCTCCGTATACGTCGCCTGCGCAATCAACGGCACAATGCACAGAAACTCCTTCCGCAAAAACAACCGCGTCATCGCCTTCACCTCATACCACGCACTATGCGCAATCCGTAACTTCACCTTCATCCCATCCCGTCTCATCACCTTCCCAGGCTCCGTCAACAACAACCCCGCCACCGGCCCCAACGCCTGCAAGGCAATAAACACCCCGAAGACAGCATAACTCACACTCCCCGCTGTATTCCGATGCACGTTCAGTCCCAGATTAATCGCCCCGCCGAGGATCTGGCCCCCGACGCGGAAACTCAACCAGAGTCCTAAAAACCGACCTTGGTTCTCTGGCTCCGGGTAGGATAGTGCGATCGCGCTCTCCGCCATCCAGAATATCCCCGCTGATAGTCCGCAGACCGCTGCGCCGAAGAGGACTAGCCAGTCCGTTCCGAATCGGTTGTGTGTGTACAGTCCTGCTGCGTAGGGTGCGTACCCGATTGTGCCGAGGATGAGCGTCCATTTTATTCCGACGAGACGGACAACGACGCTCCCGAAGAAACAGGAGAATACCATTAGTCCGAAGGTGAGGGCGTTCGCGGCGTCAACGAGGTAGGGACTTTCGGATCCCCCGCCGCCGAGACTGTTCATTGCTGTCCAGATTCCGGGGGCGAGGAAGTTGCAGAGGCCGAGGACGAGGGCGTTGTAGGTTGTTGAGCGGTACCATTTTACTGAACACCCACAGTGTTAGTATTGTTAGTAGTCGGTATGGGGAGGGGGAGAAAGTGGTAGTATTGATATACCTTTATGATCCCGACTCGGTTCGAAGGGGGTAGAGGATGGTGTATCATGTACCTCTTCATCCGTTAGGGATGGTTGCTTTTCGAGGGACATTTTTCTTTTCTTGAATGTCCACCAGATATTGATATAGATACAATCTAGTAGAAAAATCCCACAGAGTGGAAAATTGGGGTAAATGCAAGGGTATCTCCCACCTACTTATATACACACATATATATCTAGATAGATAAATTCCTTCTCCCCGATCTCGGTAAACCCACCACCCACTTAATGCAGCCCGTCATCCTTGCATGACATGACAGCAAGGAGCACAATCCAACCACTGACATTGGGTATTGAGCTATCGGTCGAGACCGTGGATGTTGCGGTTTGAGGGGGTGATTACGTGCTCGAGCACGGCATTTTAGTGTGCGTGGGGAGAACAGGGAATGGATTGATTAGATAGATAGTCAGTATTCCTTCGGGGTGGGCTGTAGGTAGGTGATCGCGCAATATATGTCACTGGTTGCATGTATTACTTTATGGAGCTAGTACTTAAGTGAATTAGTACGCTAAGTAGTCAGTAGGTAATATGTCCTGCCATTCTCCCATCATTATCCATGCTATCTATCCATGCCCATCCTTATCGATAACAGCAGCCCTAACACCCATTTAACTATACGGTAGTAGTAGTAACACCATCACTCAGCCAGATCATCCTCATGAAACACCAACGCCCTAACCTCAATACTCTCCCTGCCCTCCTCCCCCTCCGTCCCCGGCAACTCAAACGCACTATGCGGCACGCGTCTCGCCCGTCCATCCGTCTTCGAATCAAAGCACTTAATCAACGTCACCAGCTCCGGACCCTGTCTATACCGATAATACCACTTGACCTCGGGATTCGGCTTGACCGCACACGTCTCGCCCTCGCGGTTGGGGTAGATCAACTTCGTCGGAACGAGATCGCTATCCGGGACGGTATGGGCGTCCGCTACGGCTAGCGGGTCGCGTTTCACGGTCTTGATGGGTCGCCACACATTAATAATCTGGTATCGGCCACGAAGCAGTCGGGGAGCGTCCTCCGGGAGATGGTACTCTACGCGGTCTTTGGCGGCGCGGTAGGATTGGTCGATGTGGACGCGGTTCACGGGGCCGCGGAGCTGGGAGCTCGGTGTGTTGGCTGGTTGGGGACGGCGGATGGTGTGGTCGAAGATGAAGATGCGGGAGGCGTTGGTTCTGATGGCTGTTAGAGGGGTTGGATGGGGAGGGGATAAGGGATGGGGATGGACGTACGCATCTTTTAGGAGTTGCTCGGTTTCAGGGTAGTATTCTCGCTTGATCTTCTCGTCGTCGAGAAAGTCTTTCTCTGCGCTGGTGTGGTAGTAGAATTGGAAGCCGTTGCCGTCCAGCGTGTAGTCCAGCTCGTGCCCGCTCACGTCGTTGATCGTCACTGGGATGGATATGCTGGGTCGGTCGTAGCTGCTTGGGACGCCTACGTAGGTTGGGGCGAGGTGGGAGCCGTCGGGAAGTTCTCTGAGGAAGTTGAGGGTGGTGTGGGCGTGGTGAGGACCGGAGGAGGGGGTGGGAGTGGGTTTGGAGGGGACGGTAGAAGCGTCTCCTCCGGTGGGAGTTTGGACTGCTGCGGAGGCCATTATGAGGTTATTAGAGTGGTTGAGCTGAACTGAGTATATTAGAGTTAAAGCTGATGTCTGGATGTAATGTTGAGATATCTGGTGCAGATCCGGGGCAGTTATATATACGGTAGTATCCGCATTTGTCAGAAGCACGCCATCCGAGCAAAATACTGCGTCTGGCGCTGATAAATCCAATCATCTATTTCAGTACTTCTGGCATGACATGCAAGGTCGCATGTGATGTTACAAATTATTAATATGGTGGAAACTGTCTTTGTGGCTTGATTTCTAATCATGATCTACGATCCGATCAAGTATACGAACGCGCAAGCTTGGTAATCTTGGTCCCGTCATCCAGCACCTCGTCTTCCTCTTCCAGTTTATATCCGCCCCAGCGTGGGAGTAGCACTGTCCATATGTACCAGTAGAGGATTCCGAAGATGATACTATTTTCGTTAGTTATGGTCAATGATGGCAAGGGTATACGTACACGCCCATCCCCACGATCGCATATGTCGCGTAGAAGAAATTAACATCGCTCTTCCCGTCTGCTGGAGGGAAAAATGGTGCAGAGAGTAATGCGACGCAAACTACGACTCGTAGCCATACTGCTGGTAGCCAGGCCTTGTAAGGCCGTGGGAGAGACGGTTCGCGGTATCGCAGTAGCACGAGACCCACTGTAACTGCGAGACTGAAGACCTGTCCTGGGTAGCCTTCAACGTCGAGAATGAAGTTGTACACGTCTCCTTGGGGTGGAAGGGCGATGACCAGCAGAGAAGGTATATAGTGCACGATGAGGCCGCCAAGGGGGGCACCAAATGGCTTTGAGGACGACAAAACCCGAGACCAGGGAAGGAACCCCTGTCGGGCGATCTCTTGGTTTACGCGGGCCTATTCATTAGCCTTATTCACTGACATGTCATAGAGACTTACCAAGGCGTAAGTAACTACCATGACATTGCCAGCAGCGGAAATAGCGATGGCCAAAGGAAATAGTGTCCGTCCGATGTGGCTGCCAAACAGCCGCTCGAAGAGCAGACCAGCGACTAATTCTCCGCTGTTCTTGATATCTTCCAGCGGCACAACGAGGAAGTACGAAATGTTGGCCAGGAAGTACAAAGCACCAGCGGTGAGCAGCGCCGCCGGACATACCGTTTTGATCGTCCGGATCGGATTCTTCACCTCGCCCAGAACGTTATTCACGTTGTTCAATCCCGCATACGAGTAGAACACCTTGAACAGGGACGTGGACAGCAAGTTCCAGCTCCAATTGGAATCTTCCCACAATGTGTCCCACGAGAACACGCTGGTCGGTTCAGGAATGAGAGCGTCAGGGCCACCGTTAGGACGAAGCAAGATCACCCAGATACCGGTCAGGGAAATGGCACCGATGAGAAATATCTTCACCCAGCCGAATGCGTTCTGAATCCAGATCCCAGTCCGAAGGAAACAGCCATGGATAATAGTAACAACAGTCATTAATCCAACTGCCAGGGCTTTATGCTGGAGCTCTGTTGGTACCACATTAAAAGCGAAGAAAGTATACTTGGCGAATACGATACAGTTGCTGGCCGTAAACCCCAGAACAACTGCTTGCACTGCGATCAGGGTCGACGCAAGGAACCGAGGACGCGGATAGGTATACTCCAGGTATACCTAGATAGACTTAGTTTGGTCTACTTCAGGGACAGTGGAACTACCTTTTCTCCTCCAGATCGCGGCAGCATACAACCATATTCCATCGACACGGCCAGTGCGCAGGCTGCCAGGACGGTCCCAACTGCCCATATCAACAGTGACAGGCCGACACTGCCGGCAGATTTGACGATGGTTCCGGGTGTTGCAAAGATGCCGCTTCCAATAACTCGTGAGACTACCAGGATGTATGCGCTGATCCAGGTAAGATGTTTTCGCTGTCCCGTCGTTGGCAGGACATTACTAGGCGCGTCATCCGAAGAGGAGTCAGGTACGCTCAATAGAGGTTGTCGTTCACCGTACGCCATTATGAATTGTGCAATATGAGAGTAAACCTGACCAGCTATCAGTCAGGCGAGTTACCTTCATAAAGGCAACCTCGCTGAGCAGCCGCTGACATTGCTTGGAAATCATGACCGATTACTGGCAGGCACGTCATTCCGACCGCAGCTTGTGTGTTGATAAAGGGCCTGCTGATAGCCAGCAAGGGTGACATGGCGTGTAGGTCACACAGGATATCAGATGCTGGGTATGCCAATGGCTTTCTACCATTATTCTGCATTTACGGCGATTGAATTACGATCGATCACAGGAACTTGGAGACATCAAATATTCTTGTCCTGCCTCCACTCGATTTCGCCTACTGTTTCAACCCTACGACGATGTTGCTCCAAAAATGGTACCGGTCGCTGTTCCTTGTCTCCGTATCACATCATTTCTGATGAAGTTGATGCCAGCGCAGGTTCTGATTCGCCGATCCCAGCCAGGGGTATGTACGCTGAGCACTCAGGGCTTCCGCGATCTCCTTGCACGTCCGTACATCACCACGACACAAATATAGAAGCCCCACGACCAAGTCTCATTTTTTGGCATCCGTCTCTTTTCTTAAACTCTTCTCTTCGTTGCCATAAAATGGTATTCGAGCAGTTTGATGATGCCATCGGTACAAAAGTTTATCACGCCATCCCGACCCCGCCCGGCGCAATGCAGCAACTGCCCTGAACCGCCAAGTGATCACGAATTCAACCGGCATATGGCGCGCAATGCACGATTGCCACGGCTCTTATCTTGATCAAGGATCTGCTGGCCCGTGTCCGAGAGACCCCTCTCACTGGTGGTTATTTCTCGGCCGGGTAGGTATGCATATCTATAACTGCCCAAGTTACCTTCACTTTGGTCGTCTGAAGCAAACTGAACAGTATCACTGAACTGCAATAATGACGACGATATCAACTTATACCCTGCCGGCGTCGGTTGAGGAAAAGTACACTACGGTGTACCACCGCGAGTTCATCTTGGAGCAGCGAACAGACCCTACTTATACTGCCCAATCGGCACCCACTGATTCGATCATACCACCTAAGACGACTCAGCGTGCACTGCTTCTACATGCTGCGGGGGAACAATATACCCTGGTGACTGATCATGCCATCCCGGAGATCTCTCACAAGGACGAGATCTTAGTTAAGGTACATTATCCATCGTGGCTTCTCGTGGCTCGACTAACATCTACAGATTCAAGCAGTTGGGTTAAACCCCGTCGATTGGAAGGGCCCGTAAGTGTCCCGCAGACACGACCCTTCGCAGCTAACACCATCAGAGCCTTCAACTTCGGCCTCCCCAGTCTACCATGGATCAACGGTCGGGATCTCGCAGGTGAAGTGGTTCGGGTCAACAATGAGAATAGTCGGGTTCGTGTCGGCGACAAGGTGCTGGTACCATCGACAGACTATCGTGATATTCGGAAAGCTGCCTTTCAAGAATACGCCGTCGCTACCCACTTCAACGCTGCACGTATACCATCGAACTCCTGCATCCACGCTTCTGCCTCGCTCGGTGTTGCTTTTGTCGCTTCTGTCCTAGCTCTTGGTGTATCACTCGGTCTTGACTTTAGGGAGTGCGCCCAGGCCCCGGGTCCGAATTTGCAGGATACGGTCGCTCAGCTTGATATCAACGACATACCGGCGGATATCCGTGGGGAATGCTTCTCATCGAGTGGGGTGTCGGAGCGTCTCAAGAAGGGTGACTGGATTGCTATTTGGGGAGGTAAGTTGCCCCTTACTTATTCAGATTATCGCTGACTGTCATAGCATCCACCACAACCGGATACATCACCCTCCAGCTCGCCAAGCTTGCAGGACTCCACGTCATCTGTGTAGCAGATATCGCCCGCCACGGCTCGCGACTTCATCAACTCGGCGCAGATGTTCTTGTTGACCGACAGAATACAGAACGAGCTGTGGATATCATACGTGGAGTCACCGGAGGTAAACTCCGGTATGCTGTTGACATTGTCGGGGCAGAGACGGCGACACTACTACAGCGCACACTCGACCATACTATCCGTGAGGACGAATCCCATTCCCATTTACTCGGGTTGACCGGCCTACCAAAGGAAAGAAATGAGGCATTGGTTTATCACACGGTTCCGATCAAACTGTTCCACACATCGCCGACCGTGGGAGAGCAGATGGTCTCTTGGTTGGAGAGATTGCTCGAGACAGGAGCGTTGCAGCTGCCGGAGGTCGTTCGACATGAAGGCGGGCTAGGGAGCATTAATGAGTCGTTGGAGGTGTTGCGCAAGGGAAGTGTGTCGGGGAAGAGGATAGTTGTTGATATGGCGGAGTAAAGGGCTTTTCTTTTCAACAAACATTCTCTCTTCATCAATTGTACATAGACTGAATACTATCATGCGACATATTGAAAAAAAAAAAAGGTTTAGACGGGAAAATAAAATTTGTTGACTATCTCTGGTGTGTACCGGACAGCATCTCCAACCCTACAACCAAACCTACTATTCCTTAACTATTCTATACTACAAAGTAACCACCAAACCCAACCACATCGTAACTGAATCCGAAGTCAGAACAAATATCACACAAATCTCTTATCAGATACTGACTAATAGCTACAACCGCAGTTACACAGCTCCTCTACCCCTCCTTCCCCTCACTTCCGAGACTACCACAGTTGGCACCATCACCACCGCATCTGGCGCAATCACGCGGCAATCGCACGTCTTCCCCTTGGCCTTGCATACAACCCGCAAATCACAGCCACGAGCATACCTTCTCGTCCGAGTAATACAATTGAGGGGCATTGCTATCACGGGCTATACTGACACGGGAGAAATTAGTGCCAGTTGCACAATACACATACCAGATACCCACTGTGCGACGGTTTATAAACTCACCCCGTGGCCTGTTAATACTGAAAAAAATACTACACTATATTTTCCAATTTCCTCACTCAAGATCGCCTATCCTGATTAACTCATCAAGTATTGCAACATGGGCTCCGCCGAGAAAAAACAACTCATCCTCAATGCCTTCGCGATGCAATCGCCCTCGCACCTGAACCCAGGTCTGCACCGCTACCCCAAAGACCAAGGCCACAAGTACACCTCCCTACAGAGCTGGATCCGCGTCGCACAGAAGCTCGAGGCGGCCAAATTTCACGCCATATTCTTCGCCGACGTCCTCGGCGGCTACGACGTCTACAAGGGTCCCGCGAACCTCGATCCGACTATCCCCGCGGGCGCGCAGTTCCCTATCAATGATCCGCTGTACAGTATCCCTGCTATGGCGGCTGCGACTGAGACGATTGCGTTTGGTGTGACTGCGTCGACGACATACGATGCGCCGTACGCGATGGCGAGACGCTTCTCTACTGTTGACCATTTATCCAACGGTCGGGTGGGATGGAACATCGTCACGTCGTACTTGGAGTCTGCGGCAAGGAACTTTGGATTAAATACCCAGATTGAGCATGATGAGCGGTATCGCATTGCGGATGAGTATCTCGATGTGACGTATAAGTTGTGGGAGGGTTCATGGCGCGATGGGGCTGTGTATAAGGGGGATGATCGTGATGGGGTGAAGGGATATGCGGACCCTAAGGCTGTGAGACAGATTCACCACAAGGGGAAGTATTTCAATGTCCCCGGACCGCATCTGTGTGAGCCCAGTCCGCAGAGGACTCCGTTCTTGTTGCAGGCTGGTACCTCGTCGGCGGGTAAGGCGTTCGCGGCGAAGCATGCCGAAGCGATCTTTTTGAATGGGCAGACGCCAGAGCTGGTCAGGCCGAGTGTTGATAGTGTGCGGGAGCAGGCGAAGGCGCTGGGACGCGATCCCGCTGGGATTAAGATTGTCGCGGGTGTGTTGGTTATTGTGGCGGAGACGGATGAGGCCGCGCATGCCAAGTTCGAGGAGTATGCGAGGTATGGAGATCGCGAGGGCGCGTTGGCGCTGTTCGGAGGCTGGTCTGGGTATGATCTGTCGACGTACGATGATGAACAGGATTTCCGGTTCGTGGAGCAGCCGGCGGTGCGGAGTATGGTTAATCACTGGGCCAGTACGGTGCCGGGGATGGAGGGGAAGAAGTGGAATAAGAGGACGATTGCGGATTATTTGATTATGGGTGGCAATGGGTGCAAGATTATCGGTGGACCCAAGACAGTCGCGGATGAGTTGGAGAGGTGGGTGGAGGTTGCGGATGTCGATGGGTTCAATCTCAGCTACGCCAGCATTCCTGAGACGTTTGATGATATTATTCAATATCTCGTTCCCGAGCTGCAGGCCCGCGGTATCTTCCACACGGATTATGCAGTCAAGGGCGGCACGATGCGCGAGAATATGACCGAGCAGAAGGGACAGACGAGACTGCCCGAGTCCCATCCGGGCGCAAAGTATTTCTGGCGTGAGGGCGAGGAGGTGCCTAAGTATGCGGAGAGTCAGTGAGACGGGTTGACATAATGTAACGATAAGCAGAGAAAGAGATGAAACTGTCGAGTATCCTTTTCAATGCGTGTGATAGACTCAGTGTGATCTTAGCTTCCAATTCGACTGGGAAATTGTCAGTCGACCTCGGAATAGCCCGATAAACAAGAGGCCTTGAAGATAAGGGCTTCGCGTACGTCACCCTTGGATGTAAATCTCTCATAAAGAATAAGCTCGATGCCAGAGGCGAGATCTTACCTATGCCATAGTACAATTGGTGGACATCTGTAGATTTCAATGGCCACCGCAAAGCTAGTACAATCTGGGGTAGCGCTCGGATAAGTCGGGTCAGCTTGGCTCGGGCATTCAACCGATCTCATGCCCAGAACAATAATTCGCGCATACACTCATGTATTGAGTTTGCAGATGGAAGAAAGACTATAGTCGGGAATTATGGTGACAGTATCTCATGCAGATATATGAGGTTAGGTTCGGGTCGAGCAATTTTTATGAAATGCTGGCTGTTCGTCTCTGTCAGTGTTTTGAGCCCTAGGACGCTGCATGTATGGTTTTTATCGGATCGTCAGGGGATGGCATATTCATAAACTGCTCAAATAGCCAGTTAGAGATAAGGATATTGTCTCTCTGTGAGGGATTTGTTCCCTCTTGCTGTGCCAATGATAATGTACACTGGAGGAATCTGTCACGGGCATTCGTTAGGCGTCCCGCTTTGATTCACTAAAATGCCGCATATGCTATTGATGTTCCACTAGAATCAAGCGGGATTCTCGTTGTTAGTCTTCTTCCGTTACTTCCAGAGCGATAGCTAGCAGTATGTCATACTTCCCCATTCAGACCCAGTCAGTTGCTTTGAGATTATACTAGTCAGTAATATACTACCAAGTGGTTAGCAGGTACATGATCCATCTCTTACGTTACGGTACATTACAAATGAGCAAATTTGTGATGATATAGCTCAAGGCTATGACCAATAAAAGTCCTCTCTAAGCTGCCATGAGGTCAAAGAACCTCCATCGGGCAAAATCATCATACACCAATCATTCACCACGGGACTCAGTGCTCCACAACCGGGCAAACCAAGCGTTCATAGATATCTATCACCAGCAAATGTATGCAACATCGCAACTATAAGTACAGGCGTTTTGCTGCTGTTCATCATGACAATTTCATCCCCGGCTTATCTGTTTAAATCTATCTTCATCATCAAAAGCTGCCACAATGATTCCTGCCATCCTATGTTCCAGTCTCTTGCTTCTCGGCTTCGGCCAAGCAGCAACCGTTCCTCTTCCTCCAGGCACTGGACCATGCGACGTCACGCTCAATGCCAGTGAACTAGTCGACTGGTCTCGAAGCAATCCATTCAATCCAAAAGGGGGAAAACGTGCCCTCATGGTCACGACCTTTACACCCTTCAACTGCGGGAGCGTGCTCTCAGATTCCTACATCCCAAATGCAACAGCAGCATATGAAGATGAAACATTCCAGTCTTTCGGGCTACCTGCAGGAACGTTCGGATCCTTTCGCATCCAGACACAGCAACAGCCACTATCTTCCAGTAACAACGAAAGTTACCCAATTGTGCTTTTCTCACCCGCCCTGGGAGTATCAAGATTGATGTACACCTCGCTCCTTCAAGACATTTCCAGTCACGGATTTGCTGTCATCTCCGTCGATCATCCGTATGATGCCAACATCGTGGAATTCCCCGATGGTAGTACGGTGATTGGCATCCTCGATAACACTACAACAGATGCACAATTTACTTGGGCAATGAACGTTCGCGTCCAGGACATGATCTTTGTTTACAACCAGACTCGCAACGAGACGGCAGTCAATGAAATATTCCCCTTGTCACTGGACAATCCACGCCTACTCTCTCTCGACCGAGTATCCATCACCGGTCATTCCCTCGGCGGAGCCACAGCAGCGCAGACAATGTTAGTTGACAACCGATTCGTCGGAGGCATCAATTTAGATGGTACATTCTGGGGATCCGTCCTCAAAAAGGGACTGTCCAGTCCGTTCCTAATGTTCAGTAACGCGAATCACACCGCAGAAACCGATCCCAGCTGGGGAACATTCTGGTCGAACTTACGAGGATGGAGATTGGAGCTACAACTCGCACAGTCTAGGCACTATTCCTTTTCCGACTTACCGGTACTGGTGGATTCTCTGAGTATCTCTGACGAACTGAAAGAGATTGCTCAGGAAACCTATCTTGGAACTATTGGCGCTCTGAGGGCTAAGAATGTGGTTGTCTCATACACGGTTGCTGCGTTGCAGTATTTTGCTTATGGGCGCACGTCGGATCTACTGAGTGGGCCATCCGCGGCGTATCCTGATGTCACTTTTGTACATTCTGCCTAGTCCACTGGGATGCTGATATATTCATGTCAACGAGGCTGTTGCATTTGCAGTAGTATTGTACGAGAAGCTTACCATACATATGAGTGGCAATCAGGATTGAAGCATATCAAAGCTCAGTGTAGATACTGTTCGAGATAGATAGAATTGCTTAATTTGACAGTGTTCCACTTGTATGAGTTACTGAGTGTAAGTGAAATTACAGCCGCACATACTAGTCACGTCAAGTGATTCACAAACTCGGCCATCACAGCACCGAACCTGTTAATGCGAGGCTTACTCTAGCTTCATTCATCACATCTCAATATCGATAGAAAGCTAGTCGCCCTGTGAATTCTTGGAAGCAGTCAGTGCAGCACTCTCACCCTATGATTTAGCCGCCGCACATGTCTCCACATAGTAATTAAGCGCCGGCTGATGGGAGATTGTTCCATATATAGCTCTGGGCGCACAATTAAGGGGATATCCCGGCGTCTCGAAGGTGTTGAGGATTCACAGGTCCGGAATTAGCCGCCGTGAATCCACCACAGGTTTAAATTCTTTACTTCTTCCTCCAACTGTTATATCTCCACAAACTACTCATTATCACTTTGTATACCTACATTGTGCATTAAACGATCACACATCAACAAATGGGTGACTTGGGACCATACCTCGAATACGATGGTGAGGACTACATCTGTACTATCTGCGACAGATGGTTCAGGACTGAAGGTGCGCTCTTCGCCCACTGCAGAGCAACCACCCGACATGAATGGTGTGAGAGATGCCGTCGGGTATTTGTCTCAGAAGACTCGAAGAATGCACACATCCGAGCATCCAAGAGACATAATATTTGTCGTTCCTGTCGCGAACCATTAGACTTTGAAACCAATGACGATCTCCGAAACCATCTGGTGGATGATCATTATGCTTGTCTTGAATGCAATATATTCCTCAGGTCTGCTGAGAATCTCCTAAGCCATGATATCTTGGTCCATTATTATTGCGATAGCTGCGACAGATATTTCGGCAATGAAAACAACTTAAGAATGGTGAGCTGATCAACCTTAACGTTGTTGTGTGAAGGTTCTGATGGCTTGTTTCTTTCCAGCATCGGCAGAAGCACCAACCCAAGGACGTGGAATGCTATGGTTGCTATCAGAGCTTCAGGTCATTTTCCGGGATGCTCATTCATCTGGAATCAGGGGCCTGTCAGTCGGGTGTTGTTGAGGAGACGATTGATGATTTAGCGAAAGAGTGTTACCAAAGCAGGAAATATATCGTTGAAACAGATGGAGGCTGGCATTATGAGTGTCCAGACTGTGAGAGGCAGTTCTGGAAGCTATCTGCGCTGTACCAACATGTTGAGGATGTCCCTGCCTGCTCCTATCTTGCGACTGGGGATTGTTGTCTGGCTAAGCTTGAGCGCTTTATGGCTTCCAGGTTGCCATGACTCCGTGCATCCCTCCTTGCCTACTGCGACTAGCTCCTTGTTCTTGCTAGAGAAATAATCACAGCATTTGTGTGAATTGACTCTTCAGGTTCACACGGTACCGTATCATCCATTCATCCCAGGTGCATAGAAGTGACGGCGGGTCCGTATTAACAATTGCGCATCCTGGTGAACGCATAATTGGAGTGACAGCTCCGTATTAACGGCTGTGCGTACTGATGCATGTAGTTGAAGTGAATAATCAACTCAATTCTAAAACCTTAAAAGGACCGTGTGAAGCCTATTCCTCGATCTTCTCTACATATCTCAAATTGTATCTTAGAACTTTCAGTTCGCACTTTGCAACACCACTCCTTGGAAGAGAAAGTAATCCACCATGATGCGTGTTTACAAGTTCTATCTCGCCCTAGTGGCCATCCTTCTAGCCCTATGCATGGGCAACTCAATCATGGACTCTTCTTTGACCTCTCTACCGACTAGCCTAGCGATAACACGGTCTACACAGGCACCACGTCTACTGAAGTCAACAATGAACTCTACCACAGACATCCCACCAACGACCATGACTAGGCCTTCTTTACTACTATCAACGGTATCATCATCGTCATCATCTTCAACAGCAGGAACAACAACAACCTACTTCATCATCCTCCGCACCAGCAACACCACCCACCTTGACAACCTAGGCGCCAGCATCCTCAACGTGAACGGCACAACCAACCAAACCACCGCCATCTTCAACTGCCAAAGCATTAAACTCGGCAACTGTCTCATCACAGTGCCAGTATCAGCAACGAATGGCCCGTCAACTGCAGAACTCACTCTCACCAGCGTCGACTCAGTCACTCCCTTAACCGATCGTCTGAAGTTCACCACATCCCTGATGATCCAATATGCGATCCATACGTATGTGGTTCGATGCGACATTACAGCCTTCTTTAACGCCTCCTGCACAACTACCGATTATGCTTGGGAGTCCTCTGATGCCTTCACGTTTCCCTATACGTCTACCTATTTGAGGACGGTCTCGGCTCTGACCTATATGTCTATTCCCATTACAGCTGGGTTAGAGAAGTTGAGTAGATCGGTCGGTGTGTCTACGGCGGTTGCAGATCCCACTGCACCTGCCACAGAAGGAACAAGGCTGCATCCAGAGGAGCATTTCAAGAGCCCATTGGCGTGGATAGCGGCCCCCATCGTGCTTCTTGTTGTGGCGGGTGCTTTGATTGCTGGTGCTTTGTTTTGGCGCAAACGGAAGAGATCTGCTGATCAGCCAGCATCATCGGAGAGTGGGGAAGATACGGCCTGGGGTGTGTTTGGAAAGGCGGAGCTGCCGACTGTGGGGTGTGGTATTGTGGAGGCGCCGGGACATGAGCAGGAGTGGGTCGAGTTGGATGCTGTTGGGAATGAGATATCGGAGCTGCCGACGAATTGGAATGTTCCGGAGTTGTCGGCTACTTGGGAGGTGGCGGAGTTGCCTGGGTAGGGTGGATGGTATGATATGTGGTGGGTGTGGGATATGAGGGTGGGTATGGAGTCTTGGGGTTACAGGGTATCCAATGAGGTTGAGTGAAGATTCTGGACATGAATTGTGAGAGCATGGTGGGCAAGTTTATGTGTATTGACGCAGTAATGAGATTAGATACAGTTTGTCCCTGTATTACTCTTCATGTATCACTCTACCTATGCACCGGTCTGTCTTTGCTGATCGATAAGAATCGACAAAGGTCCAGTAGGAGCGTCCTCCCGGTCTAGCATTATCTCTACCATCCGCAGCTCCTTCCCATTGCTAACAACATCGTTTGAAAGAACATCCTGTAACTCCTTCCAAGTTTTAACTGATGCCGTAAAAGTATCTTCATTGGCTCCGAAGAAGCTGGGAGCCTGTAGGTACCTCCATCGCGATATATCGTTGTATCCCTGCTTCCGGCCATGGATGCAACGCTCAACTGTGTATCCGTCGTTGTTGACGAGGAAGACCACCACATTCAGCTTCAGTCGAATAATTGTACACATTTCCTGTGCAGTCATCTGGAAACTGCCGTCGCCGATGAAAAGGACTGTACGTGCATCTTTAATGCCGTGGTACTTGTCTGATGCCATCAGTTCTTCCTGCGCAAGGGCAGCTCCCTGTGCTGCTGGTAGCATGTATCCGATGGATAGCCAGGTCACGGGTGCGAAAAGACGGGTGTGCTTGGGAAACGCCATCTCACGGACACCGTACCCGGACGTGCCTGTTTCTCCAAATATGATGTCCCCTGGACGAAGGAAGTTTGCAAACACGCGCCACAGTTTATCCTGGGTGAGCGGTCTATCCCCTTCCACTTCGGAGAATGAAAGAAGTTCATCACGAGGCAGACTAGGGTATGGGTCATAGCGATGAATACGGTTGAGGTCGATGGTGTCGATAAGGCGAGACGTGATGATCTTGGCGGGAACGTCACGAACAATTTCCGTTCCAAACTTGACTTCCGCATCGGTGAACAGAATCGCAACTTCAGGCTTGGGAATGATCTGGTAGAAGTAGGAATTGGTGGAGCTGAAGTGTGGCCCGAAGCACAACACCAAGTCTGCTCCATTGTAGAAGTCTTGCGGTTCAGTGCGGTCGTAGGTGCCGCGGTAGATTCCATGAAAGTTTGGCCGTGTATCATCTACCAGGCCTTTTCCGAAATTGGTGGTCCAAGTCGGGAAGTTCGTGGCGTTGATGATTTTCTGGACCTCCTCCACAATTCCCATTGGTCTGATTTCCCCGTCGACGAGAATGACCGGCTGCTTTGCTGCATAAATACGTTCCAGTATACGCGCAACAACATCATCCTGGGTCTGTGAAGGAACGGGCTCGGGGGTGCTGACCGCGAGGGCGAGTCTTTCGTCTGAAACATACTGGTGCACCATATCCATTGGCACCTCGATATAGACCGGTCGGCTATGAAAGAGACACTGTCGCAATACCTCGTCAATCTGCGCAGGGGCGGTGCGTGGATCCCGCAAGCTGGCTTGGGCGACAGTCAAGTGTTCATATATCTTAGCGAAGCGCCCATATTCGCCATCATTGAAGGTATGGTGGACCAACTTCCGTCCCTCCTGCAAATCCCGGCTTGGTGTTCCTACGATGTGCACAACCGGGGCCCGTTCAGTGTAGGCTCCCGCGATCCCATTAACAGCAGATAGCTCGCCGACGCCAAACGTGGTGATTATAGCGCCAAGGCCTTTGATTCTGGCGTACCCGTCGGCGGCGTAGGCGGCGTTTAGCTCGTTCGCGTTACCGACCCATCGCAAACCGGCCGGCTCCACATAGTCGAGCAGAGTGAGGTTGAAATCACCGGGTACACCGTGGACGGAAGCTACGCCCAGGTCTTTGAGCCGGCGGAAGAGATATTCAGCGACTTTGATGGAAGGCATGTTGAAATCGTGGCAGATGGAGAAGAGCAAAGAGCTCCGTCAGGAACCGCGGTTCTTATCAACTTATCAAGGTTACCCCGCCCCGTGACCCTTTTCTCCGACTCGCCGACTCTCCGATACCCGGTCCGGTGGGAGCGCCGCTGCCCGCCAATAACCGCTCGATTCACTCCTCTTTGGATATTGTGTGACTATAATTAGCAGATGGGTATCGAGCGGGAGTTCTAGTGAGAAAGTATGGTGATTCAAGTAGCTTTGAGTGACTGTTACTACTGGTAAGTCCGTCCCAATTTTCCTTAGAATCCTATCACTAGTCCTAGATATATATTTCGTTCGGATTAACTAAGTAGTCTGACTGATCCAAACACAACAGTCTCTTCATCCAAGAGTGTAATATACTATCCCAAAAACAATTGCAATATTTACGGACATATACAATAACAATACCATTCCAAATAACTGGAGACGAATTAAGTAATGAGAATTGATGCCCAGGAATATGAAGTCATGTTAGCCCAAAACAGAAGTTCCACGCGGAGATCCTTATCAATGCCATTGATCAGATAAGAAACAGCATCCACAAAAAAGCCACGTGATGCCCTTAGCTGCTCATCATCACGTGGCACATGGTCCTGAAATTAATAAGACTAATTACCTCTCATAATAAGACTAGCGCAATTGTAATTATATTGTTAAGAATAGCGAAGTAATATGAGACCCATTACTTTAGTTATATACTACCATATCCTTTCATACTTGAAAGAAATATTATTATAATAAGGCAAAGAATCATTTACTTATATGACTTTACTACTTTCTAGATTAAAATGTAGCAGAAAAGTATGAATTTCTTTCCTAGAGCTTTTCTCGAATTTCTTGATCTCTTAACTTCTTTCCTGTGTATCGTTTTCTAGATATAATTTATTATATATATATATATATATATATATATCGTTCCCTACAACACTTGCACTCGTTTTTAATCAGACAAGATGGAATATGATTATAGTAACTAATATAAGGATATCCAATGAAGGATGATATTGTTATTCTACGGTCATTCTATCGTGAGTGTTTATATATCTGTGCTATGTATAGCTCCGCAGTTTGCGCCATCTATCCTAGAAAATCCTGAAAATATTGTCGAATCATTGTCAATCTTAAATTTGATATGCCAACAGCGAAAACTAGCCGAAAGACGTGCATACATATTTCAATGTCGTAGAAGAACTATGGGAAATATGGTCTGTCCTTAGTGTCGCAATATTAGGCCTCTTTGCCCCTCGTGCCAACAGCCAAGCCAAAGCGTTGAAGTGAGGAGCTGATGTCGCTGGGATCGATGCAGCACTCCAAGAAGGCAAGCTTCTGGGGTTCATGCTGAGCACGTTTTAGGGCTATTAATAAGTCTGTAGTGGTCTTGATCTGCGCTGAAAACATCGGAGGGTCTGAACAAGTTTCCGTGAGTTTGTGGTCGACGTATGGATTATCGTAGATGGCATGAAAAGTGCTGCAGAGGCTATTCGCCAATGAGGTATAATTCCAGTTCGAGTAATAATTGTATGGTCCATCATGAATTGCGGTCTAGAAATAGTAAGACAATCATTCCTTGTTATGAGTTTTTTTCACCTGGACTCACCTCTATTGCGTATCCTAGATTATTAAAAACGAAGATGATGGGATTGAGCCTAAGGCTGATCATGGTGCTCAATTCCTGGAACGTCATGCGCAAGCTACCGTCTCCGATCATCAATATGACTCGTTGATTTGGCCGGCCGAGTTGATAACCAAGAGTGGCGGGAAGGCTCCACCCGATTGAACCATACACCATCTGCATCTGATAATCGGCTCCCCAGGGCAACTTGATCATTTGCCCATTGAACCAGCTATCACCAGTATCAGCGATGACAGAATTTTCGGGTCCTATCACCTCTTGAATGCCACCGAGGATGGTGGACAGCGAGAGCTTTGAGGTATCTATAGTTGCTCGTTTGACTTTGACAGTTGGGATTATCCCGTTAGGTTGCACAGTACCTTTGTGTTGGATATCAGACTGGGCGATAAGTTTTATCAACTCATTGAGAGGTATATCTGTGAAACTATCATCACTTGGAATAGTGACAGATCCGTCCTGGAGGTCGAGGATACGATGCGATTCTTCTTGAATATCGAGACATCCCAAGGTATGGTAGTCGGTCCAACGACACCCAACCATAACCCATAAATCAGAATCCATAAAAACTTTCCGACTTTTGTGCTCGCTTGCACTAGACCAAAAAGTTCCCAAAAACTGAGGATGATCTTCAGGGACAAGAGACTTGCCATCTGGTTGGACCAGAACCGGGCAACCGAGTTTATCGATGAGGGAGACCAACACGTGAGGGAGAACAGTTTGGCGCACATGGGCCCCAACCAGTAAAATAGGCTGTTTCGCCCCGTTCCAGCAATTAACAACCGCGTCAACGGCATTCAGGGCGTGGTCCATCTCGAATAATTCAGGACCGTTGATGGGCAGAGGTCCAGGGGGTGGGCAAGGCACCTGGGCAACATCTGTAGGTATCTCGACGTACACCGGACGTGATGCGTTCAAACAGTTGATAATCGCACTATCGAGAGCCCCCGCAGGATTTTGCGAGCTTGAGAGACGTACCGACAGTGCCGTGACTTGGTCGAACATTCGCAAAGCTTGGTCTTTGTCATTTGTGCCTAGTGTATGATGGACCAGTTGCTTGTCTTCGAACGCTTTTTGCGGTGGACAGCCGGATATGACCACTACTCTCAGGCCTTCTGAGTATGCACCAGCAATGGCATTGATTAAAGAAAGACCTCCAACCATGAATGTTACGAATACAACTGCGACTTTACCGGGCGAAGTTCGAGCGTAGCCATCTGCAGCATATCCGGCGTTCAACTCTGTACAGCATCCGATCATGCGTATGGATCCATTTTTTAGTAACTCGTCAAGTAAGCCCAAGTTGAAGTCGCCTATTGACGTTAGCATGCGCCTCTGGCTTGGCCCCCTCTGACATACCAGGTACTGCAAAATAGTCTGTGACTCCCAGCTCCTCCAACCGGTAGGCTAGTCTGGTGCCCACAGTGAACTGTTCAGGACAGAATCGCGGTTCCAATTGTGCAGTTAGTCTGACAGGAGTAGATTGTACTTTATCGTCTGCGATTCGAAGAACGGCCCGTCCTTCCATTTCTCCTGAATAGAGTCAGCATATTCTCGCCTGAACGAACGGATTTCATACCAGTCTCCATACGCTCATACACCTTCGGCAGCTCGTGTACATCAAGAACTTTGTAAGGCGGAATAATTCCTGAACGACAGGCAATTTCCAGTGCTGCTTCTGTCTCGTGGCGATTACCCACGTAACTCCCTTTTATCGTGATATTTCGAAGGACCATCGTAAATATGTCTGCGTTCATGCAGCCTGGTGGCAATCCGACGGCAACAATAGTTCCCATGGGCTTAACATACTGTATTCGTTCTGGATTAGATCTTGCAGTAGAAGTCGCTATTGGAAATACGAACGTGAATAGCATCGTCAAATGGCTTTGTCGTTGAACTGACGACGATTACTGCGTTTGGCCCCCCTTCAGTAACTTCTTTGATCTCTTCGACTAAGTCTGATGAAGCTTTGTAGTCGACAAAGTAGTCGGCGCCCAGTTTCTCGACGCACATTCTCCTCTTGGATTCGCCTGCTGAAATTGCCAGAACGCGGTACCCGCATGCTTTTGCAAACTGGCACGCTAATGTACCAAGACCTCCACCTGCTCCTGCAATTGCTAGGAGAAGTCAGTATAAGCCATATTTTATCTCAAATAAAGACGTCCATACCGACTAATTCTCCTCGCTCGAGCCTGCACTCTTTGAGTGCTTTGTACACCGTGAGACCAGCGCACAATATCTTTGTAACCAAGTTAGATCGTCAACAGCAAGATGGTAAAGGAAGCATCTCTGTACTGGTACATACTGGAGCAGCTTGGTCGAGGGGCATGCCAGATGGTATGCGGACTGCGTTCTCTGCTTTGCACACACAATACTGCTGGAAGGTTCCGTCGACGGTATACCCAGAAAGCTGGATATGTGGACATAGTGGTTGGGAACCACGGGAGCAGAAGCCACAGACTTCGCAGGTCCTATTCACCCACTGTAGCAATTTGTGAGCATACGCCTACTGGGTAAATATCTTTGTTGCATTCACACCTGTATGCCGACTTTGTCACCGATGGAGATATCCCTGACATCCTTGCCAAGAGCCACGACTATGCCAACCCCCTCGTGGCCGCCTTTGGATGAGGTAAGCTATACATACAATCTGGATCAGATGAAACCATTCAATTAACTTACCAACGAGGTTATCCTTTGGCTTCACAGGCCAGTGTCCTAGAGCTTGTCAGCAATGTATTGCAGAACCAAAGAGACTACAGACCTTTCCACGCGTGAAAATCGGTATGACAAACACCTGAAAACAATATTTTGACCAATATCTCATCCACACGGTACTTGGGGACATCAATTGTGGCAAGCTCAAGTCCTAAACCGGTTTAGCTGAGCATCCTCCCAACGGTAGCTTCCCACTTACGTCCACCATGTGACTTGGGAATATATGCCCTTTGGGAGACCGGAATCTCCCAACCTTGTGGCGTTGCTGGCGACATCCTCATAGCCTCTTATGGCTTCCAGCCAATACTATGACTTCTGATTCCCTTGGACTTTCGGCGTTGTCGGCATTTATAACATCGGCCATATCTTGGCCAGGCATTTGAACGTCGACTTCAAATTAGAAACACCACTATTGTGGTATCCTCTTTTGGACAGGAGCATCGCTCCCCTTACTTCTTATCTGAAATGCATGTATAGAATAAACTTTACTGTATTTCTTTACTTTGTTTCGCGTGCTTCTGCTGTAAAGCGCGTGCCTTGATATCAGACAATGCTAAGGGTCCTATGATTGAGAATTGAAGTTGATATGCTCGAGTCAAGGCATATGAAAAGGGCAAGCTGTTAGTGATTTGGGCCACATGTACAAGATACTTGTCGGCAACTGCAACATTCCTCAAGTAGTAACTTGTTGTAGTAGATGGAATTCGTATTGGCTTGATGATTACACGGCATACAATGCAACATGCTAGGAGGACAGAGAAACTTACGTTATCAGCTCTGGCTACACAGTGCAGATCCTGATTCACTAACCGCTTTGGTATTCTCCTGAAAGCCTTGCCAACTGAGATAGTATCTTCATATTTGGAATAGGACATTATCCATGAATGTATTCAAAAGGGAGCCCGGGGAATCCACTACAAGTTAAAGCTAATCCAAACACAAACCCGAATCCATGAAGCAGAAAAGCTGACCACCAAGTTCATTGCATTCTCGGTATGCTTAGAGCTTGAAATGCTACTATCCATGGCACCCAGGTTACAACTCGTCGCTGATCTGCATAGTCTGCTTATATCCTGATTGCCAAATGTTCACCTCTTGATGAATGATTGCCACACATCCCTTGCTTTGTCAATGACGCTACTCGTTAGTCTTTCAAGTGATTGTAGGACCCAAAATTGTATGAGGTGTGATCTATACTATCGTCTGATGAGCATAGAATTGCCTTCCATATGTTTCCATGCTATCTATAGCGATCATATTACTATGTGCATTAACAATAACTTTCTGTGTAGTAAAGTTCGCGATGTATTGGCATTGCTGATCATCGGTCTGCAAGGGGTGATAAATCACTACCACGGCTCTTCTTTATTATGTCAAAAAAGATCTTTGCACCAAGTCAGAGGTTATGGAAAAAAGGAATCATCTGCAAAATGGTGAATAACTTCTCCTATGCCACTTCTAAGCCCCACAGATACGCTAGACTGTGAGCTACGCTTTTGGCTGGGATCTCATTTTCAAGGTGCTCCTTTTTCTAAGACGGACGGGATCAGTCAATATGCTGAGAGCGAAATTCGGAATTTTTTATGGTAAGCCTGTTAAGCAGACAGCAGACTCAAACTGTATGGCCTTTCTTAACTAATGCTCTGTGCATGGATCGCTTCTTCCCCTATAATTATACTAGCGCAGTTGTGTTTGTATACAGAAGAATGACTAAGCAGTATCGGGCCGATGACTCCGACATGCATGGAATGTGCCGCTGTGAATGAGTCAATCAATTGTGTCGCGCTGGTATAGTTAGTTATCCATCAACCGCTTCCCCCATACAGAATAACAACCTAAAAGAATCAATGCATTCCGAAACGCCACCCTGGCAGAAGGCAGCCCAGGCTAAACGCCAGGCTATTCTGGATGCAATTTCCCAGAAATGGAGAATCCAGTATGACACGCTGCCTATTGATGTCACGGGTGAATTTATCCAGGGGTACTTGACCCCCCGTGAGATAGAGATTACTGAAGCAGATGCTGTTGCGATCACAAGTCAAACCACCTCAGGCAATTGGAGTGCTGTCGAAGTGACGGAAGCTTTCTGTCATAGAGCTGCTATTGCTCATCAACTTGTATGTTGTCCAGCCATCGATGTTATTACTTTGAGGTGCATCGCGTCTGTTGACTTCAGTGTAGGTGAATTGTCTACATGAGGTATTCTTCGAAGATGCCATTCGTGTTGCCAAGGAGCTCGACGAGCATCTGGCAGCAACAGGGACACCGAAAGGCCCGTTGCATGGACTTCCAGTAAGTCTGAAGGACCAATTCCATGTCAAAGGCGTGGACACAACCATGGGCTACGTGGGCTGGATCGGCACATATCATGGCAAAAAGAACGATCCTCGCCATAGGGTGGTGGAGAGTGAACTAGTACGGGAACTTCGCAATCTCGGAGCTGTGTTGTTCTGTAAAACCAGTGTTCCCGTCACGCTCATGTCGGGAGAGACAACAAACCAAATTATTGGCTATACATGGAACCCCAAGAACCGCAACTTGTCCAGTGGTGGAAGCTCTGGCGGAGAAGGGGCCCTAATTTCTCTCCGCGGTTCGCTGGCCGGGTTCGGTACCGATATTGGTGGCAGTGTTCGGATCCCAGCTTCTTTTAATGGAATTTTTGGGCTGCGTCCTTCTGCAGGAAGGATTCCGTATGAAGGCGCGGCGAACTCCATCGACGGCCAAAACACCATTTTGTCGGTCATTGGCCCGTTGGCAACAAGTATTGGAGGATTGAAGTTACTTTTCAAAGCCATCCTATCCCAGGAGCCATGGCAGCACGACCCTCTCTCTTTGCCGTTGCCTTGGAGGGATGATATTGAGAATATGACGAAACAATCAATTTTGGAGAAGAAAAACACAGCTTGCCGACTGGCATTTGGTATCATGCGGCATGATGGACGTGTTAAACCTCAGCCGCCGGTGAAGGTGGCTATGGAATTCATGGAACGCATTTTGAGAGACTCGGGCCACCAGGTAAGCACAGATGAAAAATCCTATTGCTGCACAAGATCTAACACGCGTATTAGGTCATAGAATGGGACCCTAATTTGTGTCGCGAGGGCCAAGAAATTGCGGTATGTCGAAATCTGGGATGCATAGCTAGAGTAGTGTGCTGATGCTCCACAGAGCGAAACCTACGATATGGACGGTGGCGAAGACCTTCTGAGTCACATTGCCTTATCAGGAGAGGAACAGATTCCTCAGTGCTCCGTTGAACCAGTCAAACACTTCAATGCCAGAGAGGTAGCGGAACTCAACGTGCAGAAAAGGGAATACCAAAAGAAGTATATGGACTACTGGAACAGCACGGCCAAGTTAACCACAACTGGAAGGCCAGTTGATGCTGTCGTCTGCCCAACCGCGCCTCATGCAGCTGTCATTCCGGGAAAATACCGTCATACCGGATATACTTCGTTTATCAACACTCTGGATTATACGAGCTTGGTAGTACCTATATGCTGTGCTGACAAGCATCTTTCGTCCATGAACGAGCGGTCAGAGTTTCTGAGTGAGTTAGATCGGAAGATCTTCGAAGAATGTAAGTAGGCCTTGTTACGCCTATCTGAAGCGGATCCTGACCTTATTAGACGATCCGGAAATCTACCACGGAGCACCCATTGGACTACAATTGATCGGCAGGAGGTTGGAGGAAGAAAAGATCATCACGATCGCTGAATATCTTTCCGATAAAGTCAAAGTTTATACCGGACAATGAGAACTGGAGACTTCGTCCACAGATCCAGAATCAATCATTCGATGACTGCTTGTTTAGGTCCAACCTACTCAAGACGTACACCATGTGCGAAAAGCACGCTTTCGTTTGGCATTGATGAGAATATAGCGCCGCATTACTGATAGCGAATTGTATATAATGGCTTTAGTCATAGTCAAATCTAACTCAGCCTATATTGCCTCCACCCCGAAGGCTCCCAGAATGATAGCGCTTTCGGAGTTGAAGATCAGGACAAGCCTCAAATAAGGACAGGCCGCTGGATATCTATTCACCTATCCACGGCAGCCCGGCCAACGGAATAACTAACTGACCCCGTTGTGCTAACGGTACGGTAGATAATGTCTTCGTAGTTCGTGCTCAATATTGTGGTCTCGGCAACCAATCCTGCCATTCAATAGTTATACCAAGGCAACCTTTAGATCTACTGCGGGCCAGCATGAAGTGGATATCAGCGCAGTCCGTGCTATTGAGGAGTGCAGCCGAGGAGCGCATTGAAGGTGATGGCTGTCACATTCCAGGACAACATGATGAAGGTTGGTATTCCGAGGAACGAGAGCTACCTGATGCAGATGGTAATGAGGATGCCTAGAGATGTAGTAGGTGGGTCCTAGAAACTAAGCTCACGTTGGGATGACAATTGGCGTGTGCCATTCTTATCCCTCTTACTCAGGGCTATTCCATGCAATGTCCACTAGCTTTCGGAGATACGATATCCGTATCCCTTTACTGGACGGATAAGACTGCTTGCAATTTATTTGACAATACACTAGCTCGTTCTGACTATAATCATCTCCTGCTCGTATTTCTCAGAGCTTGTTACTGAACTTATACGAATCATTATATTGCCTGACGCAAAAGAAATGAAGCGTAGCAGCGGAAAAGGACCGAGCTTTCAGAATCACCTAGCATCTATCGCCTTCCTCTTACCATTAATTCTCTTATGGGGCCAGCTTGTGCATATTAAGGGTGGCCTACTACGTGGCTCTGCTGGAACCATTTTGCCAAATTAATAGATGCGAGTAATTGCACCTACCTTGGTCTGTTCCACAAAGTATCTCAGGAAATGCAACCTGCAACGATGCGCGACCGCAATCTTAGGCAGCCATCTCTGCTCTACAGGGATCACCTTTAGTAGTTTGGTCCTCGCTTGAAAGTTTAGTGACCCCACTCTAAGCTGCAGTGGCAGACTGTCGGGGAGAATAAACGCTTGTATGCTTTTGCCACGGCTCAAAACACATGGCACTCTCCACAAAGGAATGAAGCTGCATGTCCATAGAGTACCTGTAGAGTAGGTGCCACCGGCCACTGCTGCCTATATACATTGGTTCCCCCACCTTGTGGACACGCAATCTTAATTTATATCTTTTCTCCATTTGGCACTGCTTATCATTAGTTGGTGGAAAGATAAGATGATACAAGGTTAGATTAAGTGATGGGCCATCGTCTCCCCTCACCCGCAAGAACTTCGGGTCCACTCATAAGTGTGTGGCTGTGCTGTTGGAGCTGTAACAGTTGATGGCCCGAGTATTCTATATGGCATATGAATACTATACGTGCCCTTAGGCTGTGGTAATAGCCACCTGTTTACCATCCAAATCAAGACACCATTACCAAACACTGTTCATTGATTTGGTTCTGCCTGCTGGTTAGTGGTGATTGAAAAGATATGATCATGGTGTGTGGTGTGGACCTGGGCCCTTTCCCGGACGAAGCTTAAACGAAAGTGGAGAACCAGCAAAGTCCGACATCCAGGGATGGAGATTAGCGCCGAACCATGACACATAATCGGAGGCCCTGAACCCACGGTACATTTTCTATAATGCTAGTCATTTGACTACCTAGCAACCCCTCTGCACCACCGAGGATGTGATCAGCGCTGGCTGACGCGTTCTCTCATTAATCCTTCACAAGCCAAGCTCCAAAAACCTTGCTGAAGAGCTTCAGGCTCCAACCTGACAATGAGTTCGAGCATGAATTCGGCTCAGTAGTATCTCTTCAGGGGAGGGAAATTTCAGTACTCACCGCAAGGTCTGGACTTCACCTTCGAGATAGCTGTAACAAGCAGCCCACATTTCTCCGACATCGCGTTGACATTCCTACTCAGTCAGTTCGTAGGGGTTTAGGCATGGAAGATATATAAACTCCCATCCACCCTCTATCTTTTCATTCAGAATATCCTACACCCAATTGTCTTGTTTCTCGTTTACTAGAAGATTTCACCCGCCGCCATGTTCAAAAACATCGTCACCGCAGCTCTGCTCTCCTCTGCTCTCGCCAGTGCCTCTACTGCGCACACGAATGGCAAAGCCCCTTGTGCGAAGGTGCACATGATGCTTGCGCGCGGAACCACCGAAAGCTATCCTGGCCTACTCGGGTCTTTGACTGACCTGGTCATTGATGCTATTCCGGACAGCGATTACGAGAACATCATCTATCCTGCCACTCAGGAAGGATCGACCCCAAGCTATGAGGAGGGTATCTACAATGGCACTGCTCAGCTGAAGGCTTATGTCAAAGCTTGTCCGGAAACCAAGGTGGTGCTGTTTGGATATTCCCAGGTACCACCTCCCTGTCCATTGATTTATGTTTTTAATGAGTATCTTACTGACGCTCGGTAGGGAGCCATGGTTGTAAGCGACATGTTGGCCGGTGGCGGTGATAACGGAACCTTGGGAAATATCACCGCCCCTGCTGTTGATCCTGAAACCGGATCCCACAGTAAATGACTAACCTGGATGTACGTCAACAAGCTCAATGCTAATTATCGCTAGTCGCCGCTGTCCTTCTTTACGGAGACCCCCGTCACATGCCCAACCAGACGTACAACGTCGGTGATGTGACCGCTACTGGCGTAAGTTATAACCATAACGAATTGGAGGGTAAATCAGCTACTGATACTCTACCTCGAACAGAAATACCCCCGCACCCCCGAGCAACTTGCAGCCCTGTCGATGTACGCCGACAGACTCCACGACTACTGCGACGACAAAGACGGTGTTTGCGATGCTGCCGGAACCAATCTCTCCGCTCATCTGGCTTATGCTACCATCTGGGACAAGGTCGCTGCTACTTGGGTTGAGAGCATGATGCAGAAATAAGCTTTAGCTTGATTCGTGAACACGCGATACCGCAAAGGGGGATCGTTCACCGGGGCCTGGGGCCGAGAATTTTTCTTCAGGGGGTGATTAGGTTTCGTTCTTGTAATATAGCAAATTTGCACTTCGTGACATAATGGCAATGTACCATATGTTATTATACTGTCAATATGTAGCTTACAGACCAGAACACAGGCTTCTTAGTCCCAAGTCAAATGGAACACGGGGTGCTATCGTACATGCCTTGTTGAATGGCTAGGTGAAAACCTGATTCGTTATTCAGGTACTGCTATGAACTAGTAAACTGGTCGGACTGCAGATGGCCGCGAGCTAAGCCAGTCACTGTGTAGCGTTGCCTCAGACTATATCTGGAAGTGGGATAGACGCGCAGATGATTAGGGTCCACATATTGGAGGCGAGTTCCGAAACCCGAATGCCGAACGCCGCGTCTCCACTTTATTCCTAAGGACCGTCCCGTCTTCCTAACAAGTATTGGGTTGCCACATCAGGACTAGTCAGAAGATACTTGAATTTGGCTAAAGCTAATGAAATATAATCTTTCAGGCCTAGATAGAGAAGAAGATCTCTATTGACCACAATATCGGCATAGTATAACCAGGTATTGCTGGATCTGCCCCTTGGTCGGAATGTCTATTACTTGGTGTGCCATTTAGTGAGTTTACCCATCTGCTTGATCACTAGTATTACAATGTTCACGGATTCCACAAAGTCGAGTTGAACATGTTAGATATGTCGGTCGTAGGTGGCATGTACGTTCCAAGTAATGTTTGGAGCGGGTCTTCAGGATAAAATAGTTGGTCTGGTCCAGTGGCTGAGAAAGCTTCGATGTCCGGGAGAATGAAGGATTCTTCATTCTGTGTCGAAGTCAAGTCAGCGAGTGACGTGGAATGAAGAGCATATTGGAAACATACCGTTACCTGGTTTGGATCGAGAGCAAATCCGGAGGAGTCGTTCTTCTCGCCTGTCATTGGTACTGTATTATCTGCCTCGAGGCGTGAAGTCCTTCGTGAGTCTGTGGTCTGCAGCCTAGCTTGTACATCCCGCACAAATTGACGAGCAATGTGAGAAAATTCAGCAGCAGTTGATGCTGGTAGAGAATCCCTGTTACTGATTTCCCAACGGCTGAAATAACCGGCTGCTATGTCCAAGAACGAGATATTGGTGGCCGTCTCTTTGTGGAATGGGTTATGAATGACAAAGTCAAAGATAACAAAAAGAGCGGAAATAGGGACGATGCCTAGTTGCCTATTACAATTAGGATTTGCGATAACATGGACCCGGACGCTATCTCTTACCAGGCTGGAACGTGCGCCTCATGCTCAATATAACGCGTATGGTATATAACAGCTCGAGCGGTCTCCATCAGTTGACGCTTGGTCTCTTGATTTGTCTCGTTCGCTTGGTCGCTTGTAAGATGGATCCGAAGCCGGCACATAGACATAACCAAAGCATAGTATATGAACCGTATTTGCAGCGCCATATCTTGCGCGCAGGGGCTCTTGCCCTTTGAGAAGCGAAGTGGGGTTCCGGGCTGATAGGGTTCGGGGAGAGTTTGAATCCAAGCTTCTAGCTCGCGAGACATCGAGTCTACAGCCGCGATGCGGGCAGCTGTGTGCATCTGGACTGCACTCACGGAAAAGAGACATTCGTAAGTGCGAGACATCAGGCGACCCAGGCGCGCTGTCGTCAATAGCCAATCAAGCTGTCCCGGGGCAGTCTCGGAACATGCTGGAACAGGACAGCCTATGTCGTAGTCGGGTATCATCTACCACTCTCATTAGTCAAGAAGGCATCGGAATGTAAGTACCCTTACAGAACCACGTCCTCGGAAAAAGGAAGTGACCTTTTCCAGCCAATATATAACCCAGAAAGCTCTATGACACAATGATTCATTCTCTGTTTGAACGTATGCGGCGTTATATCCCTGCAATTGAACTATTCTCGCGGCCTCGGACATCAAGGTCTCGCCGATTGGAATACAGGAGAAGCTCATTGTGAAGACTGCCTATGATTTATTCAGCGAAATGAATGATGTTTGCATTACCTTCTCGGCTCACCATGGCTGCCAGTGCCTGGTTGGGCTGTTAGCTTGAATCCAGGATAGGGTGAAGAATACGCACTTGGACATGAAGTAAAGTTTGAGGTGGAGCAAGTATTCTTGGGAACAGGCTCAATGCAAGCTGAAAGTAATTCCATGCTTTCCCTTTGCCTGGAACAAAAGATCCACCATCCATATACTGGCATCCAAGTGCCAGCAAAGTATGATATAGCGCACAGAACGGCGCATTATTTGCTAGTAACTCCGGTAATTCTGGCCCCGAGATTCTCCGCTCAAAGTCGGCTCGGTCAAGAAAGGGTGTCAAGGGATGTAAGTCATCAAAATAAACTGATTCTACCAGTTAGACCGTTGACCCACAGCAACAAAGATAAGCATCTGACCTTTGATATAATGAGCTGCCTCCTCATGGGAGATTTTGATTGGTGATGCGGGAGTGCTGAAATCGATGCTGATACCATGTGCATGCTGATACATAGCTTCCCCCATAGCATCGAGGACATCTCTCAATCTGCCGTGACCAAGCATATTGGTTAGGGAGTGGATGTGGCTCTCCGAAAAGAAGGCCATGCCAGTACTGAGGACTGACCCAGAAGTGAGCGGGTGCTATGACAATGGCAGTAGATGGCTGAATACCTTGGTTTTCACGAGCCTGCGCATATTAGTTGTAATCGGAACAGAAGCAGAAGCAGAAGCAGAAGCAGAAGCACCTCACCTTGAACATGGAGCATGCCTCGCGATTCCTGCCATCTGCATTCTTATCGACGAGAATTTGATCAACATAAGATGCCGAGGCATCCGTGGACACAGATGCAGCTGAGGACGCATTGTGATTTGATGGAGGTACAGTTGCTACTCAAATATATATCAGCATCGAAAACGAGGCCTCGACTAATCATGTCATGTACCTGGACTTAAGGTGTCTTCTGACTTCTTTGGCCTCAATTGTCTGCGTGTCAGGCTATAGTGACACTCAACTTTGCGTTTCTATCAAACCTCAAGGTTCATAAGCGTCATATTGATCACATCTTTCTGGAAACCCGAGCACACCGCTGAACCCACCTGGCAAGGGGTGCAGACTGCGCTGCTTGAAGGGCCTACCGCGCAGGATTAGTCGGCTGCCCAGGCTACGGTCGTCAACTGGAGACAGGTATGTGACATATGGGGAATAAATTTGTAAAAAGAACTAGCAAGCGGGGACAGAGCTGGACTCACGTATGCAGCGAGTTTTCCTGGCCTTGCAATTGTCGCAAGACTTCGCAACGCGGGGTTGAAGCCTGTCGGTCATTGTTGCGCCTCGGATTACGGGAGTTGCAGGACGAAGACCGATGATGGCACCACTCTACGGCACTCAGAGCCAAAGATGGCAGCCCGGGAGCCCCCATCACGTGATATCGGCTTTCGAAAATTGACCCACCACGTCCTTCGGCTCTCGATTCGAAGTCCGGCTGAACGGATGTAAACAAAAAAAAAAAAAAAAAAAAAAAAAAAAAATTGTTCATGGTAGTAAAATCCGGAGCTGGATTAGTACCATTGTCTTGGTGTTTCCTTCGAAAAGGGGATGCCAAGTCAGAGTTTGCCGCAAGACGTATCCCGCAACTAATTTTTCATAGAATATACTACCGGATAGCCACAATAGCGAGACACCACGTTCTACATCCCAGACATCGAAATTACTTCCTCCGAATGGCTCCGAGTGATATTGCCTTACAGCAGGAGACTGGCTTATGATATTACAGAGGCTGTTACTGTAGTCGTGGCCGACGGTGCCGAGGTGTTTCGTCGGTTTGCGATCAGAGACCTCTAGATCGGACTTATTCGGGCGAGCAAGGGACTGTACAAAAGCACTGCTAAATAATTCCACAATTTACAGGTATGCAATCAGACTGAAGCTTGACTCTGCCAACTCCTTAACACATCCAAACCAACTTATGGCAGGAACAATAAGAATTACTAAGTCTATTATAACATTAAGGCGAAGCGTGGTGCATCGTCTGAAAGGCCATGTGCCGCCTACCCCCACAAAAACCCCCGTCGACACGACAAAAGATGAAAGGTCGCTACTCGGACCCGCGAACGCGAATTACCAGCTTCCCTATTCCTCCCCGACCGCTGTACACAGTCCCACAAGCCTTTCTCACGGCTTCAATGTCTTGTAAGTCGACGACTGTTCCCACCACTGTTTTGAGTCTCCCGTCTTCGACATATCGCCTGAGTTCGTCCAATTCCTTACCAGACGATACAAGAAACATGTAGGAATACTCCGTCTTGTAACGGCGTGCCCTGACCTTTCGAACCTGATCAGTGAGATTGAGCCCCATCCGAAAGGCGAACGGAATAGTGGGTTTGTGAGGCAGGTCCATGAGAGGTGAAGCCTGTAGCTGATTTCCAGAAGGTAGAGTCGAAACTGATACAATGCGGCTTGAGCCTGGACGCATCAGACATAGGAGCTCCATGGAGAGGCCAACAGTATCAAAGAGAAAATCGATTGTTCCATGTTCGATCACATCTCTGGGATCGGAGTTTGTGTAGTCGATGACTGCGGTAGTTTTAGAGAATGCTGCAGAGATGGCAAGTGACTGTAGGCTCTTACCCTGATCGATAGTGTTTTCACCCAGGAGTTCTGCTAATTTTGGGATTTTTGCAGTCGAGACTGTAGTGATGACCTTACCCGCATGGAATACGTGTTTGGCAAGTTGGCATGCAAATAAGCCGGTACCGCTCACTATATTTCATTAGCATATTTAGCAGTCTATGAGTTTGATAGGGTGTCGAACATCCGGCAGGCACAAAGACAGTTTTTCCGGCAAGGTCGCCACGGTATAGCCGAAGAGCTTGGAGGGCGGTCATCGCTGCTAATGGAATTGAAGCTGCTTCCTCAAAAGACAGCGATGGCGGCTTAAGACCGATATGTTCCTCAGAGCATCTGATAAATTCGCTGCATGATCCTGTGATTTGATTTCAGTAAGGTGAGCTAACGAAGATCGAGTACAAACTTTCTTACCCCGGGAAACTTCGGGCAAGCGAATATAGACAGCGTCTCCAACCTGGAACTTCTTCACGTCTCGACCAATTTCTTGAACAACGCCAGCACAGTCATAGCCAATTTTGTAAGGAAAGCTGACCCTATTAGCATCATCTTGATTGATATCAACAGCTCATACGCACGGGTCTTTCACTGCGAGTTTCAAAGCGCCATCGGCTCTCTTGACGTCAATAGGATTGATGCTAGCGGCGTATACCTTGACTATCACATCCTTTGAGTTGACTAGAGTTGGAGTGGGCAATTTCGAGACCTGATACTCGGATGGTTTCGAGTAGGATGATATATTTAGGGACAACATTTCCATGATGAGTATTAGTGGAGGTGTAACAGTAAATGGCAGAAGGAAAGGGGATGAAATAAAGGCAGTTTAAACTGCGTACTGAGTGTACAAATGGTGCGCAAGGAAGAAGGGGACCGAGGCAATATATGATTATATGTTCCTTTTGAACGGTTCTCAGGAAGCTTCACAATGTAGCAACAATCGTTCCGAATGACATGGAAAGGCTATTCCCATGTCCAGTCGTCATTACGAGAGTTGGAAAAGGGTCCAAGTGGACTCGCAAGCCTGACTCAATGCGGTTAAGCCCACTGCGGTACCAAGGTGATGTACCCGCATGCCCACTGGACCCGCACACCATGAGATATCCGAGTTATGGTTCCCGTCGCTCACATAATGCGTGTCTGCCAGTGGCGAAGCTGATTTATAATGTCAGAGGTAAAGTCTAAATTTGAAAGTCACGATCCCGTATATGGTCCTCTCTGGTAGATTCTATAACTGCACAGGCCAGGCCATTTTTGATTCATTGGGGTTGCTTATGCTATAGTAATCGTCTATGTCGTCGGGAGTATTTTCCTGGATCCACCCTGCCTTCATTTCTCCTCCATGACTAATGAACGTGTCGAAACTACGGCACCCTATCGAAGGGAAAAATGAAAAACAATATAATTAAAAGTTACTTTGAAATATATATTTTGAAACGCGTTCATAGTGTACCCTCGCGAGCTAGTCAATGGTGGCTTCATATGCCAATGTAGAATGGTATCGATGGTCACCTTGATAGAGCCAGCGTTTTCAGGAAGCTAGATTGGCACATGAAAAAGACACTATCCCAAAGTATCACATAGGAAAGCTATTGAATTTAGGATTTAATAAAGTCAAGCAGGTCTTGATTGACTTCATCAACATTAATATTGCGAATGGCATGGGATCCGCCTTTGTAGATCTTCAGTTTTCCTTGAGGAAGAAGTTTTGTTGACTTCAGCCCCGCTGCCTCAATGGGAACCACCTGATCGTCGTCCCCATGTAGAACCAGTACTGGTATATTGATTTTCTTCAGATCTTCCGAGAAGTCCGTTTCAGAAAAATCCTTGATCGAGTCATACGCGGACTTGAAGCTGGTGTTCATCCCCTGCTGCCACCAGCTACGAATCTGTCCTTCGCTTTTCTTTGCGCCAGGTCGGTTGAAACCGAAGAATGGTCCGCTGGGAACATCCAAAAAGAACTGCGCACGGTCTTGACGCATGGCCTGCCGGAAAGAATCGAAAACCGACTTATCTGTTCCTTCTGGGTTGCCGCTACTCTTCACCATCAGAGGAGGTACGGCGCCGATCAAAACAGCCTTTTTAAAGCGCTTAGTGCCGTGTTTTCCAAGATAATGGGTGACCTCTCCTCCTCCATGAGAATGTCCAACCATGACCGCATCTTGCACCTTGAGATGCGCGAAAAGCTCCTCTAAGTCGTCGACAAAGGTGTCCATGTTGTTTCCGTCCCAGGTCTGGGTTGATCGTCCATGGCCACGGCGATCGTGTGCAATTACCCGGTAACCGTGTTCACCGAGGTACATCATTTGTTGTTCCCAGTTGTCACTGCTCAAGGGCCAGCCGTGGGAGAAGGTCACGATTGGTCCTCTGGGATTTCCCCAATCCTTGTAGAAGAGTTCTGCTCCATCACGAAGCTTTAGGTGCGGCATGTTTGTGAGAAGTAATGGGAGTAATAATAGGTAATTCGGACAGACTTTCAATGTCTGAAACTATCTGACTCTTATGGATTGACGGACTGGATTGTGTGTGTGCAAATTCACAGCTTTATAAAATCAGCTGCCCAGCTATGCTGGCCTAGAATTGTTGAGCTGTAACTTCCTCCCGTACGTCGTCATGACGTTACTAGGCTATTGTAGCTTCCCAATGTCACACTCACTGTAATGCGTTCCATGGTACAAGGTTTGTCCGCCCGCTGCCTCTTATTCTCTCAACCAAGTCTCAAGGTGTCTAGTCATCACTTGCCGAAATGCGAAAGCTTATTTAGTGGGCCGGTTGAGGATCCAGCCGTTCCTGCCGCCAAGACAGAGTTGCCTAGAACGTTAGCCCCACGTACAGCTACTAGCCTTCTTCCTGTTTCCATGCCATGACAAATGAATATCCAGTACCAGAAAGTCCCTTCATATGTGCCGCCGGCATGATGTTGCTCCGTTGTCGTGGTTATCGGAACTATCAAACTCAGTTTCATAAATTATATCGGGCCTCGGTAGGATTTTGCTTGGTTTTACCCATCGTCCGCCTCAGTGTTCCTCACATGCCAGCTTTATCATCGCAAGCCCACCCACAACCGACCTCCGAGATGGTCATAGAGGGGCGAGGAGGGATCCCAGGGCATATATCAACCCTGTAACCACCTACATCAACCAGCGCCTAGTATTGAAATTATCAGATCCTGGTCTAGCGTTCGACCTACCGGTAACATCATGTCTTCGACATCAGACCGCTTTTCAGCAGCATCAGAAAAATTCACCACAACGTATGTGAATCAAACATCCCTTTTTCCGAAGCAGTAATGACTCCTATTTGAGGGTAGACGCTCGGCATCACAAACTGTTCAGGTCGAATTCGGAGGTCAGAAGGTCGATATACCCAAAGGAGGTTACTATGACCGCTACCGTATGAACCCGAACCTCGATGAGGTAGCCCAAGACCCGAATGTGGGACACGATATTACATTCCTGCGGAAAATCCCTAAGAAACTGGTTGATTCGAGGGTCGGTCAAGTATATGCACCCAATTTCTACTATCGCACTAGCAGCGTTCAGCTCGTCATGCTCGCGCCTCTTGACCAGTTGAAGTCTAAGCTTCCGTCGCCTTTGGAGCCCATCACAGCATTGCCTGGCTACGGTTTAGTTGCATTGACATTTTATTCGTATCTGGTCTGCGATAATGATCCTTACAACGAGGTCTCGATCGCCATTATCATTCGACAACCGGGTAGCACGAGTTACAGTTCCACACAACTTCTCAGCTCTATATGGAACCGCACATTCTACGGCTATGTCTTGGCTCTTCCAGTCGATACCGAGATTGCTCGGGTGAGGGGAATATATGGATATCAACTCCCTAAGTGGATGGCCAACATTAACCTGAACATGGACAATCACAACATCAAGGCCGATATTAGCGCGACCAACGGAACACTAGATCTGACACTGGATGTACCCCTTCCAGCGTTGAGGACCATTCCGTCAGAATCACGAATTGGGACTAATAACGCGGTCAACAAGATCGACGGGAAATGGTACCAGGTGGCTGTTCAGACGAACCCCCTTTTGGCGACACAGTGTCTTTTCCCTACCAATGTCAAGCTCGTTCGGAACGAAGGTCCTTTGAGTCAACTCCTCAACGAGCTGGGCGTCTCGACTATTGTGCGGATGGATGTTATTAAAGATGCGCAGATGGTCTTGAATATGCCCACTCCATTGAAGGTTTTTAACAGGGTTGGATCATTAGCTTAGCAGCAAAGTTTGTCGAAGGGTTTAATATTTGAGATGTCATTCTTTCATATCGAGCTAAACAATAAATTTCTAAGGGTTCAAAAATTACTAGCTTCCACATGGTTCAAGTGCAGATTGATTGGTACGTCGAGAGTCTCACAACAGAATCGACCGGGAGAGTATCGTTCTGAAGCATATGTTAATACCGACCAGGCCACCTGGAAGCACATATGACATGCCCCTTGCTACTGCCCCTGGGACGTGCTACAAGCCAGGTAATAAAGACTCATTGCAAAGGCCTTCCTGCAACTCTACAACGTCCTGGCTTCTAGAATCAGGTCCCATTTTTGCTAGGGAAAACTTGAAAAGCCACTGCAATATTCCAAAAGTCTACCTACTGACTGTCCTCAGATCTGCTTGCACCTGCTGATTTGCATACGCTCAGACGTGAAGAAAATCGGCGAGTTAGTGTGTGCATTACCACCCCCGCATTTCACTGCAACCTACTACCATCATTGTGGAATTCGACACGGAGCATGTTCAGGAGATCTGCCAGATGTGCTGCCCGTTCATGATGGTTGGTGCACTCCGTCGCTCCTCCGCCGCCACAAACAGCCCCCGCCAATCACAGCCCTGGAGTAGATTAATCGGGAATATTTGGAGTAGGTTGCATACAACTAGCACGCCAGCGCGCGAGCGGGGTTAACTGTTAGCTTCTCAGCCCAGACTTCGAAGCTATCCTCGTGGAATCTGGGGTAGCCAAGGTTAACCAAGTTCAGACCAGTAACCTTGTGTCATAAGGATCAGTACTTCCTCCTATGCTTCAGTGAGTGATTTCTGAGTGAATACATTACGCAGATAGGATCGGTTAACTACGTTCCCATTTCTCGCCATAATAGGGACAGTTATGGATGGGTATCCTCTCTTGCGGGCCAAAGCGGAGTTCCAGCCCAGTCCGACCAGAAGACTGTGCAGGGACGTATGACCTCTCCTGCGGTCAGCCACAAGCGCTGCGTCCCTGAAGACAGGACACTTTGAATATGATCCCGAGGTTGACATGTGAGGAATGCGGTACAACAACAGCAGGGTCAAAAGCGGTTGCACCGATTGCGGCCCTGTGGCCGAAATTGTGACATCGTGGGTTGGAATAGCGACACAAGCATCCGTGGCTATTTTGTATTAGTGGTGCATCACCTCCGCGTTGAAACGAGCGTGAGGTACAGCAAAACCAATTCTTGGAGCTATATAAACGCCCACATTGCCTGACATTGTGACACGGAATCAACAAGTTCACTCAAGAAATCACCCATCTGTCTTACCATCTCTCTCCATCATGATTTGCAATTCCTTCCTCGTCGTCGCACTGGGTCTTGGTCTCGTCCAAGCAGGCCCCGTCGGTAAACGTGATGCTGCGACCGTGCTGTCGGATCTTGAGACTATTGGAACAGATGTTACTACTCTCAAGACGGACGTAACCAACTGGACCGGAGACCTTCTGGCAGCTCTAGGCATTTTGTCCGATTACAACACCGTCAAAAGTGCTTTGGAGACGGCCATCACTGACACCGAGGCTGCCTCTGCGTTCACCACTTCGGAAAGTTCCAGCATCACAACTGAAGTAACTTCGCTAGCCACAATTATCATCGCAACTTTGGATGAGCTTATCTCGAAGGTATGTTCCATAAAGTCGGCGAGGTTTCTGTGATTTGTTGTTGCAGGGCTAATGTGCACTTGTAGGAGTCCACTGCGGCATCCGCGGGCGTCACTTCCACGTTGCTCTCCTCCTTGGAGACACTCAAGACCGACACGGACGAGCGGGGGGCGGACCTGGAGGCAAAAGCCACCACGACGGATGCGTCAACAATCGCCTCGACTCTGGCCACAATTGATGCTGCTTTCTCTAGTGCAATTGCCGCCTATGAGTGAACTCCCGCGGCATACAGTTGTAAGGAATGGCAAGGACGTTTGGGGCTAGTGGATTGCATAAACTGCCGCTTTCTCTGCCATATCCCAACTGCTGAGGACGAGAATGGTGAGCAGTCCATGTATTTAGTGACAAATTATCATTGAATCGAAGAGGCTTCCCACTTCGGCGCAAATTGCAGACGATGGATTCGTAATAAGTTTAAGCCCAAAACCTTATATGTAGTGCGTAGTCGAACTGTAAGTCTGGTTGAATGATAGACAAGAGGTTCTTACGTATCGTCGTAGTCATTGGATCGATCATAAAGCTGTCAACAGGGATTGAAGTGACTAATAGATGACGATAGATAAGTGAATTTTAAATGGACGGGTGGATTAAACTAGTAGTAAAATATTTGCCTGGGCGGATTCTAGACCCGCCAGCACGGCTATTGATCATCCAGTGATGCGCAAAGAAAACGCCGAGATACCCCGAGATACCCCGAGAAGAAACTTCTGTTTCATTTTGAACATTTTGGGACTCGATAAAAGCGAATCAATAGCGAATAGTTGAGATTACTAAGACGATAATATACATATAAATCTATCGACCGTGACAAGACACAATATTATCATGGCACTGTAGTAATATTGTAAAATTCTACTCCGCATACGCCCTTCCCAAAACGTGAAATTAGGGGGGCAGTTTGCCTCTCACTATGGAATAAGTGGGTCACTGTCAAAGCTGTGTTATTAAATCGAAGATAATATAGCACGAAGTCCGATGACCGTACACTATATGAGGTCACATGATATCGGCTTTCGAAGGTCGGGTGGGCCCACATCTTCGGCTCTCGATCCCAACTCCGTTGCAACAGCAAGTTCGGGAGCCCGACCAAATCATAGCACCATTTCAGTGGGCAGGGTACTGCAGACACGGGATATTACTCTTACTATCTTTGTATTTCGCTCTTCGGAAAAGGAGATCCCGATTTCGAAATTGCCGAGAGATGTCTCGTCACCGAACAATGATTAGTGATACAATATATTCAGGAGGAGGGTCGTTAGCGCCACGATGCCTCAATCATCATGACAAGCCTGTTATATATGTGTTCAAAGACCGCGGAACACCCTCGGCTGAATTCTCTTCTGTCTTAGTGGATCTAATACATCGATCAGCATGCTTACAGCACCTGCTCCTGAGGGGCCTGGCAATGAGGAAAAAGAACACCATGATTCCACCAGCACGCTGTCCGGACACGAGCAAGAAGAGCTCAGGAAAGTAGCGTCTCGACAATCAGCAGCATCAACCGCAGCAGGTAGAAGCTTAAAGCAGGACTTTGCATCGCTCATAGACCCCACAAGTCCTCACTTCGACTTATCCCAATGGATGCTTCATCAAGTCCAACAATTCGAAGGGGACAGCAGCGCACGGAAAACGGGAGTTGTATTCAAAGATGTTACTGTGCAGGGAAGCGGAGCCGAGATTCAAACTCAACACACAGTTCTATCCTCAGTCTATGCTCCTATCCTGGGGGGTACGTTCAGTCGTGGCCCAAAAACCGCCAAGACGATTTTACACGATGTTCATGGAAACGTCGAGCAGGGCGAGATGCTTCTCGTGCTCGGCCGGCCAGGAGCTGGATGCTCTACCATGCTGAAAACCATTACAGCGGAGACGAACGGACTCGATCTGTCGTCAAATTCAGTCATTTCTTACAATGGAATACCACAACCCTTGATGAAGAAGAATTTCAAGGGCGAGCTTCTCTATAACCAGGAAGTTGAGAAACGTAAGGGTCATTCAATTGATCATTCAGGAAAAAGGCTAATTGAGAGACAGATTTTCCCCATCTAACGGTCGGCGAAACACTCAACTTCGCAGCAGCAGCACGTACTCCTCGACTTCTCCCGAATGAAATGTCGAGAAAGGAATACATCAGGCATATAAGGGACGTTGTCATGGCAGTCTTCGGTCTGTCACATACCGTCAACACGAAAGTTGGTTCTGATTTTGTGCGGGGCGTCAGTGGAGGTGAGAGAAAGCGAGTATCTATCGCAGAAATGGCCTTGGCTGGCTCGCCACTCTGTTGTTGGGATAATGCTACACGCGGCCTTGATTCTGCGTCATCTTTGGACTTCGTCAAGGCGCTGAAGACGAGCTCCAGGATTTTTGGTACTACTCATGTTGCCACGCTTTACCAACCCTCGCAAGCCGTATACAATTGCTTTGACAAGGTTATGGTCCTCTACCAAGGGCATGAGATATACTTTGGCCCTACCACGGAAGCGAAGCAGTATTTTGAAGATATGGGCTGGTATTGTCCTGCTAGACAAACAACCGCAGACTTTCTTACGAGTATAACTAACCCAAGTGAGCGGCAAGCACGGGAAGGTTATGAAGGGAAGGTCCCGCGGACTCCCGAGGAGTTCGAAGTGCACTGGAGGAGCAGCGCGAGCTACAAGCGGCTGGGTCATGACATCTCAAGCCACGAGGCGAGATTTGGTGCTGACTGTGGCGCGACCGAAGCATTCAAGCAAAGTCATGCCAAACGTCAGGCTCGGTACGCACGGTCAAGCTCCCCGTATTTGATCGATATCCCGACACAGATTGGGATATGTGCTTCCCGGTTTTACCAACGCGTCTGGAATGACATTCCTTCCACATTAACTTTGATGATTGGACAGATCGTTTTTTCCATCATCATTGGGTCGCTGTTCTATGGAGACGCGTTCGGAACTGAGGATTTCACTCTGAAGATGTCAGCATTGTTCTTTGCCATTCTGCTTAACTCACTTTTGACCGTCACCGAGATTCAAAATCTCTATGCTCAGCGGCCGATCGTTGAAAAGCAGGCTTCGTATGCTTTTTATCACCCTTTCACAGAGGCTTTAGCGGGTGTTTGTGCCGATATCCCTATAAAAGTCGGATGCAGTCTTGTTTTCAACATCGTGTTCTACTTCATGTGCGGGTTTCGATACGAGGCTGGTCCATTCTTTGTTTTCTACCTGTTTGTCACCATGGCTCTGCTTTGTATGAGTCAAATTTTTCGCTCCCTGGCAGCGGCCACCAAGGCGATCCCTCAGGCACTCGCTGCTGCCGGAGTCATCCTACTCGCCACTGTTATCTATACCGGCTATTTGCTTCCCCTGCCGAGCATGCATCCTTGGTTCAAGTGGATCTCGTACATCAATCCACTGAGATATGCATTTGAAGCGCTGGCTGTGAACGAATTCCATGGACGTGACTTCCCCTGTTCGGACCTGGTACCACTCTACCCCGGGTTGACTAACGGATCAGGTACCTACTTTATATGTGCTGCAAAGGGTGCGGTAGCTGGAGAGCTATATGTAAACGGAGACGACTTTCTCTCCGTGAGCTACGGGTACGAATACAGCCACCTTTGGAGGAATTTTGGTATTCTATGCGCTTTCATCATCGCTTTTCTCGCCTTGTATCTGTTACTCACTGAGATCAACTCACAATCTTTATCCACGGCGGAGAGTCTTGTCTTCCAACATGGTCGCATTCCCGTTGCCTTGGAGAAATCTGCAAAAGACCCGAAGGCCGCCAATATCAGCGCAACCCAAGGACAGGAGACGGCAGACGACACGGTTATGCCACCACACCAGGACACATTTATGTGGCGTGACGTCTGCTATGATATCAAGATCAAAAAGGAGGAGCGCCGCTTGTTGGAGAAAGTCAGTGGATGGGTGGAGCCTGGCACCCTGACTGCGTTGATGGGTGTCTCGGGAGCTGGAAAAACAACCCTACTGAACGTCCTCGCCCAACGTACTTCAACAGGAGTCATCACAGGCGATATGCTAGTAAACGGCTCTCCTCTCTCTGCTAGCTTCCAGCGCAGCACAGGCTATGTTCAGCAACAGGACTTGCATCTTCATACTGCGACCGTTCGTGAGTCTTTAAGGTTTTCGGCCCTGCTGCGTCAACCTAAATCAGTCCCCGTCCAGGAAAAATACGACTTTGTCGAAAAAGGTATTTCCAGATTCTTTCAAGTGCTCTAAAAATTTACTAAAGTAGTTCTAGTCATCACCATGCTCGGAATGGAAGAATTCGCAGAAGCAGTGGTAGGCTTTCCGGGCGAAGGGTTGAATGTCGAGCAACGGAAGCTTCTGACAATTGGCGTTGAGCTTGCCGCAAAGCCCGCTTTACTTCTCTTCCTCGACGAGCCAACCTCCGGCTTGGATAGCCAGTCTTCATGGACTATTGTTGCGCTTTTGCGTCGGCTCGCATCTAGTGGACAGGCTATTCTTTGTACGATTCATCAGCCATCAGCCATGCTGTTTCAGCAGTTTGATCGGTTATTGTTCCTGGCTAAGGGCGGTCGTACCGTTTACTTTGGCGATATCGGACCAAATTCTCGTACAATGCTGGATTACTTCGAGACAAAAGGTGCGAGAAGATGCGACGACTCAGAGAACCCAGCCGAGTACATTCTCGAGATTGCAGGTGCAGGGGTGAATGGCAAAGCCGAACAGGATTGGCCGACTGTGTGGAAGGAAAGTCCTGAATATACCCAAATGATGAGTGCTCTGGAGAAGAAGTGCTCAGCGGTGGGATACACGAATCATACCGACAAACAAGCTGAAGCAGAAGGAACCGAAGACGCCTTTGCGATGCCTTTCAAGGTCCAGTTCGCTGCCGTTCTCCGCCGGATCTTTCAACAGTACTGGCGGTCACCCTAATACATCTATGGCAAGCTGGCCTTGGGCATCCTGTCAGCCCGTAAGTTACTCTTGCCCTTAAAGCACCATTGACCTTTGGCTAACTATCGTTTCATAGTCTTCGTAGGCTTCTCGTTTTACATCCCCGGTACCTCTCAACAAGGCTTACAATCGTCCATTTTCTCCGTGTTTATGATCACAGCAATCTTCACCGCTCTGGTCCAACAGATCATGCCGCAATTTATATTCCAGCGAGACCTTTATGAGGTCCGAGAACAACCGTCGAAGACCTACCACTGGGCAGCCTTCCTAGGCGCCAATCTAATAGCAGAGATCCCTTACCAAATGTTCGTCGCTATCCTGGTCTATGCAAGCTTTGTATACCCCGTCTACGGCATCGCAGACTCCCAGCGCCAGGGGATCATGCTCCTCTTGATCATCCAGTTCTTCATCTACGGGTCGACCTTTGCGCACGCGGTGGTTGCCGTTCTGCCTAATGCCGAGACAGCTGGTCTCATTGCCACCATGCTGTTTAACATGACACTTGTCTTCAACGGAATCCTTGTTCCTCGCGTCGCGCTTCCTGGATTCTGGGATTTCATGTATCGCATCTCGCCAATGACCTACCTCGTGAATGCCATCATCGCCTCGGGTGTGAGCGGTCGTGCGGTTAACTGTTCCGAAAAGGAACTTAGCGTCTTCAGTGTTGCTCCTGGTTATAATACCTGCGGGCAATACTTGGAAGCCTACCTCGAAGCGGCCGGTACTGCCGCAGGTAAGCTTCTCAACCCGGAGAGCACAGACCAATGCAAGTATTGTACGCTTCAAACCGCTGATCAGTTCCTGGCGAGTCGGGATATATACTATGACCAGCGTTGGCGGAACTTTGGGCTCCTTTGGGTCTATATTGCATTTAATGCAGCCTTTGCTTTTGCTATCTACTATCTTTTTCGGGTGCGGTCGTGGAAGAGGAAGGCTTGATTGGTATTTCGTTCATTGTGGATGTTGGTTGATAGAAGTTGAATTTGGTCACTTTCGGTGAGGTTTATAAATCATCAAACACCGGTCTTACACATAGTATTAGTTTAATTAGTTACAATTCACTTCTTACTTTCATATCCTGTTCGCCCACCTAGTATATAAGCTAGAGGTACTATGTCATCTGAAATAAGATATATAGTTCTGGCTACTACTCAATACGATAAGTTGAAATGCTTATTCTAAGGCCATGACTTAAGAGTGGGGTGTAAATGAGGGGTCGAGGCAGGAGGTTCCTATGACTAGGAGCACCTAGTATCAGCCTTCCAAGTTGCCGACCTAGCAGCACAGATAATACTGCTCCTATTGCATACAATGATGCATTGAGAGGGTTGTTCCGCGTTGGTTTGATCCCGACATGTTTGAGTGTCCTCGGGGCTGCGGCCTTCGAGTGGAGGAGATGTGAAGAAGCCGACAGAGAAAGTCGCTGCAGCAAAGGGAGACCAAGAACCAAAGTGCGTCGATATGGACGCCCATGAGAGAGCAAGAGATTGAAACTCGTGTCGCTATGAAAGGGCCGACTGAGCACTGGTTGCCAACATCGACTTCTCCTCGGTTGGATATAGCACTTGAGCTATTCTGCGGTGGAAGAATAAACAAGTTGTATGATGCGACCGTCGGCTTCTTGTATCTTTAATCCTAGATCTTACCATGGCGCTTATACTGGATTACCAAAACCTATTACCTACTTTGATCCCAGTTTTGCTGAGTAGCGAAAGTGCCACAGATGATATATCTTCGGTCGCTGTGCCAGGAACCAGCGGCAGACCACCCCGCAACCCCTGGCGACTACACCCCAACAATAAAGTTAAACTTCTTACAACCTGTACACATTCATCGGAATTGACATCATGATTAGGGGTGAAGTACGAGATTCATCGCATCTGTCCGATATTCCGCGCCGCGGTACATCAACATTCATGATGTCATCACGGAAGACCGGGGACACCAATGCAACGCTGCTAACCCTATCAACAAAGACTTCAACCCACATTATTATCCTACCATTTTTCTGTAAAGAACGCCTAATTGAGCACGCTGGTGGGGAAGATATTTCTGCGACACTATGATAGGGGTCGCAAAATGGCTATACGTGGCTGTGACGACGTATTTCCACAGATTGAGGCCGGTTAGCCATGACTATCCTGTGTTGGTCACAAGGGATAATGGTACGAATGGGAGTGTGTCGTCGCCTATCACGTTGACTGTTCAGGAGTCGGGTGGGAATCAGTCTAGTCCGCTGCTTTATGGGGTTATGTTTGAGGTAGGTTCCGCCGGGGGCATAATGAATACATTAGTAACATTCGCCTAGGAAATGGACCATTCAGGTACTACCCAATTAGCTACCTCACCTGGTAGAATACTACTAAGTATACACAGGTGACGGTGGCATTCACGGGCAATTGCTCCAGAACAACGGCTTCCAAGGAGACAATCCTGGCTTAACTGCATACAAGGCCATCGGAGATGTCGACCTCATGCAGGATATGATCAACCCGGTCAGCAGTGCCATCACCTCTTCTTTGCAGGTATCTGTAAATTTTGAAGCAGATGGATTTGTAGGATTTGCCAATACAGGGTACAATGGCATACCTGTGATGAACGCCACCTATTCATGCCAGTTCTGGATGATGGGTGATTACTCAGGAACGATTATGCTACAGCTTGCTGGATCAACGAATGATACTATTTATGCTTCGCATAATATTACCGTCAGGAGCTCGTGGGGAAAGTTCACGCATTATCAAACCTCGTTCAATTCCAGCGCTTCTCCTGATGGTGACAATGAGTGGCGCCTGCTATTCAATGGATCGAAGATGGCTGGCGGGACGCTGAACTTTGGGCTGGTGCAGCTATTTCCGCCTACATATAAGTCGAGGTATGTTATGCTGTACATTATCAGTGTCATACTAATCGGTCGTAGGTCAAACGGACTACGAAATGATGTTGCGACGTTCCTAGAGAGAATACGTCCGTCTTTTCTGCGATTTCCAGGTGGCAATAATTTGTGAGTATCCACCCTAATTGCGAGTATCCTCTAACAAGTGGATAGGGAAGGACTGCAGATCGACAGCCGGTGGCAGTGGAACCTAACTATCGGGCCCGTCGTTGATCGTCCCGGGAGAGAGGGTAGGCCCCAGCATCGACATCACGGATGACAACACTAATCGATGTATAGGCGACTGGTTCTATCCGAACACCGACGCTCTCGGTAAGCCTTTTGCACCCTCTCACCCCACGAGAATGTGCTAACACATATAGGTCTGGACGAATATTTCTGGTGGTGCGAAGACATGAACATGGAGCCTATCCTCGCCGTCTGGGACGGCAAATCATACGGGGGCATTGTGTCCGGTGACGATCTCCAACCATACATCGACGACATCATGAACGAGCTCGAAGTATGTCTCCCATCAATCACCACTATTCTCCCCAGCTGACAATAAAGTACCTCCTCGGACCCGCCAACTCTACCTATGGAAGCATGCGAGCACAAAACGGGCGCAGCAAACCCTGGTCAATAAACTATATTGAGATCGGCAACGAAGACGACTTCACCGGCGGATGCGACACATACCCAGACCGCTTCTACCAAATCTACAACGCCATCAGCAACAGTTACCCCAACATCACCCTCATCGCATCAAACATCGACTTCCTCTGTCTCCCGATCGACCCCCCACCCGGCCTGATATACGACTACCACTACTATCGCAAACCAGACGACCTCGTCGCCATGTTCGACTATTGGGACAGCCAGCCACGCACACAACCAATCATGGTAGGTGAATACGGGTGTCGAGATACCGGCGAGGCAGATGGGATATTCTGGTCCTCTATGCAATGCAGCTGCAGTGAAGCGGCGCATATGATTGGTTTGGAGAGGAATTCCGATGTGGTGAAAATGGCGGCGTATGCCCCGCTGTTGCAGCATTTCGGGTATACGCAGTGGTCGGTGAGTTTGCCCCCTGTACCAATTTTCGTGTGTATTTATGCTTCGAGCTAATGAATGTCAAGCCAACGCTCTTCGGCTTCGACTCCAGTCCCGACTCGCTGACTCCCTCGACGTCATACTATGTCCAACGGATGTTCTCTGCGAATCGAGGCGATACTATCCTTCCTGTGAATACAACTGCCACGTTTGGACCGCTGTATTGGGTTGCGTCGAGGACGAATAGTACGTATTTTGTGAAGTTGGCTAATTACGGTCCCGAGAATCAGAGCGTTCGGGTGAAGGTGCCACATACGAAAGCTGGGCATGTGGAGATGCTGCATGGGTCGCAAAATGCGACAAACTTCGTGCATAATATTACTGTGCAGCCGACGGTGAAAAATGTGACTAGTTCGGGGGGAACTTATTCCGTGGATATGCCGCCGTGGGGAGTTGCTGTGTTGTCGGTGTCGTGATGGGTATTACTGTGGTATGCCAGTTTTTGATATCGATCAAGTATCTACAAGTCTTGTTCTTTACTGTGTAGTGCAATAGATTAAGTTATCTTGCGGTGTAAAACGAAGGATTAATGTGGATTAAAAATAATCTTCGTCTAAAAGTATATACTAAATGGAGATCGCTTTTTAAACGTCCCCTTGCATCTGCAACCTGAATAATATACAGGCAAAGTCACCAGTGACTTAATACGCTTAGTAAATGGGCACCTTGAAGGCGGGGAACTCGTAGTAGAAAGTGTCAGCACCCTCGTCATCAGACTCACACTCCCACTTGTTGCTCTTCCAGACGGGACGCTTGGGGAACTGGCACAGGGACTGGACCTCGCCGTCGTACTTGCCAGCATCGACGGTGGCGTTCAGACCGGTAGGCTGGATACCCTGCTCAACCCACTGGATCATGGTCTCCATGTTATCCTCGGGGAAGGGACCGTTGGGCTGGAGAGTGTTGCGACCGCAGTGAGCAGCACCGGGAACCAAGTACAGCTGGTACCACTCCTTCATCTGCTCGATGGCCTTGGAGGATCCGAGGCTGGGGTACATGATGCTCTTGACAGATTGCCAGTAGTGCACGGAAGAAGCAGTAGGCACACTGGGGTCGTTCTCGCCGTGGTAGTGGATGACCTTACCGCCGGTGGCCTTGAAGTTGGTCAGGTCGGGGAGGGTAGTCTGCAGGGTATCCATGTAGCGGATCATGGCCACGTTCATCCACTCCACAAGGGTATCGTAGGTCACGTTGGTCAGGGAGTCGAGGTTGCTGAGTTCAACGAGTTCAATGAAACGGGTGACGAATTCACCACCAGTGGAGGGAATGTCCACGCCCCAGGTACCGGTGCTGTTATCATAGGAGGTCTCGCCATCCGAGAATTCAGATCCGATGCGGTAGGACAGGTAGGCGCGCTCACCAGCAGAGTTGAACAAACCGTCATAGATAGCCTGAGCAACGGCCACACCCTTGGCAGTGACGGTGCCGTTCTGAGCCGGGGTGTAGGAAGTCGAGGTACCATCGCTGCGCTTGTCGAAGTTGAACCCGAGGGAGGTACTAACTTCAGCAGCGCAGTAGTAGGACTCACCGATAATGGAAGTCATGTTGAACTCAAGCTGGCAGAGATCGGTACGGGAGACGACACCGTCGGTGCGTCCATCAAGAGGATCACAGGCAGAGATAGTGGCGTTAACAATCTTCTCCAACTCGCAGGTGGGAGGGTAGTAATCAAGGGTCTGCTCGACCACACTGGAGAATAGGTGGTTGACCTGCTGCTGGCCGTAACGGAAGGCAGGAGCACCAATAATAGCACCATCGTACTGGTCACCGTAGCGCTGGATCTGGCTCATACCCTGACGGCCACCGTCGGAGCAACCCTCGTAGTAGGTATAGACCTTGGCGTCGTCGTCCAAGCCGTAGAAGCTGCGAGTGAGAGGCTTTCCAATGGTAGTCATCTCACCCAGGGCCTGGTAAGCGAACATGAAGATCGGGTCCCAGTTGATGGTGCCATTTCCGGAGAGGTTAACCTCGTCGACGGTGGTGCCGTCCAAAGCACCGTAGCCGCCAGAAGTGGCACCTGAGACGGCGCCGTACTCGAGACCACCCGTGGAGGATGTGCTCAAGGAGTAACCGAAGCCACCAGCCACGTAGAAGCGGTTCTTGAAGTCAGCGGGGCTAGGGAAGCCGTAGTTCAGGACGATCTCGTTGGTGGTACCGGTGTGGACGTAAGAGACGGACACGGCACAGTACTCGGTCGAGTCCGAAGTGGTGGTGTTGGCCGTGACGGAGGAGGGGATCATGTCAATACCAAGCAGAGTGCCATTGGCAGGGAGAATCGACTGGACATGAGAGACGGTACAGAGGGAGGCAAGGGAAGAGGAGGTGGCAGCGCGGGCCGATGCTGCCAGAGCAACGGTCGCCGCGGCGGCGCGCGAGTATTGACGCATCGTCAGAAAAGAAGGAAGATCAAAAGATTGGAGTCCGCAGACGCTTCGAAGAGATAATGAATAGCAGTGGGATAGAGAGAGAGTGAATGAGAAAACCTTGGGTGAAAAAATGATCAGCGGGTGGCAATGCGAGGCTATTTAAATCAGAATACTCAAAGCCTGGACCATCAACCCCTGGGCCAACGCACGTCACACCATATGGTTCATGGTTTGAAGATGTTCTTACTCCTTCTTTTTTTGTTCTCCGTCCGGCATCGCTAGTGGATTCATGGTCCTCGACAGGAGGATCGCGTCCACGGTGTTTGAGAGCAGCCTAGAGGCCTGGGCGGATCTCCTGACCGATCCTCACCTTCCCGTGTGAGAAGCTTAATCGAGTTAAACACAAGCAGGGTTTGAGACCTTTACCTAGTGTACCACTACACAATAGGGCCCCACCCTCCAAGAATACGTAAGTCACCGAGATTAGGCTATGAGCCTTGGTTCTCGAAGCAGGCAGACGGATTCTATGGACACAGGGCTCCGATTTTGGGATTGTGGATCGAAAGCATGGCGTAGACTTGTTTTACCTAGTTTTCAAAATACTGCTCTTTCTGTGTTTTCCTCCCTTATTCACTTTCTTCCACCCCTTTGCCGTATACACTATCTCTCTCACACCTCTTCTGGGTACCGCATGAGTTCGGTTGAGCTTAGGATTTCTATTCCCTGGCCAAGGGCTGCGGCTCATTGAGGCTAATCTAGCATGTTAGGGTGCGGGAGGCGATGCCTACGACGCAAGGGGTTTGCCGCACATGCTAGATGCATGATCTGCGGACAGTGATTGGTGAACCTGGGGGGTCCCTGAGGAACCCCGGAATAACATTTAGCAGCAAGGTTACGTGTTGCCATTATCGAAGCCTCCTAGTGGATTTTAGTGGGTTTCATGGTTGTGCCAAGAGGGATGCAGAACGGTCGAACCGAACCTGTGGCACTCGATACACTGAGATAAGATTTGGGATTTTCGCGGGCTCCTAGGGTCCAGGGATAGAACTATCTGACCATGTCATTTGGGTATTACCTCCGATGGCAAATGATGGCAAAACAAATAGAAATTTTCTGTTTCTCTTATGTACTACGTGGTTTGGCCTAGCTATTTTATCAACGGCCATTAACCAGCACATTGGCAAAATTGAAGCCTCTTTGCAGAGTTCACTAAGGAGAACAGAAAATTTGTGATCCCCCGAGCATTGGTCCTAGGGCCGAAGGCCAAGCCAAGGTTGCTACCCAATCGGGTATACCGTTCCGACAAGGCGATGGGACTCTTCCTGCTTCTGCCGTCAGGCCCATCAGATGCCATTCGTCACATTCCCTCGTGCCCCGATATTAGGTACCTGCAGGAGTGGTTGTAGTACTAGATAGTAGGTAATGAAAATGACGATCTGGATGGGCGCTCGTCTTGTTGCACCAGCTCCATGAACAGGGCCAAATCCTACACGGGAGATAGTCGCCCGCTTTCCCAATCATTCCAGTATCTACATACACACCATGATACCCATCAGTATCCTAGTGGCATAGTGACATGATAACAGTCGCTGTGCATAATGCCCCATTCCTGCCGAGAGACAGGTGTCGAAACGTGAAGGGGAACTCATCCGAGTAAAGCCGACATCCAGCGCAACAACATGTTCAGCATGACGGCCACTATTGATTAATCTTTATCTTTTCGATCAGAAGTAAAATTAGACGCGGTATGAAGGATTAAAGTTGACGTTTCCTAAGCCCCAAAAGCGGACACCGCTGGTCAAATGCAGGAGCTTCTTCTAGGTGGGTGGATAAAGACTTTTACTCTTGATCCACAGTAGATTAATCCCTCCCCTTGATAATTCACAAAGCCAGCAGTTGGCCCACATGACTGCATGAAGTTCATCGTAACTCATTTATAGTTTTCCCGCTCATGGGGCGATGCTATCTGTGTAGTTGAAGCTTCGTCAGCAGTCCTTGATGCTCCAGGTTGGGCGTTTCCACCATGCACTGTTGGTTCCGGAGGCATTCACAGCCGTAGAGCGCCATTTTGGCTCTTTCCCCGGCTTCATGGCCGTCCGTACCGTGCAACATTGCAGTATGCTTACTGTATAATATACTATATACTAAACAAGAAGCAAAGACATTAGTGACAGATATTTTGAAACAAGGCTTCCAGTCTCAGGGGAAAGTATTTCAATAGCCACAAAAACGGCTATTCAAACGGCTAGACGGCTACTAAAACGGCTACTTGAAGAGTTATTTGAACAGATATATGAATGTCTATGTAAATACATTCTAGAGTAGTCTCTCTATTGATTTAACAAAACAGTCTTCCTACTAATCTTATACATGTTTGTTGTAGTACATGGAAGTCTGGAAATAGATTGGGATAGCCTGAAACTCTTAGGTAAATTTATTGTTGATTTAGTAGCCGAACACACGATGACCTGAGACAATTATACACTCAGTTGTAATTCCTTCTCCATCCGAAGAACAAAAACCATTAGTCAGTTCCCCGAACAATTTCCCGCATTACCCCAGGGATAGATGGATTCCATCATCGAAAGCCTGTTTACTTTGCTAGTTTCTCCATCTCTCACCCGCACTTTGCCGAGGGAAGATGCTCCACTCGATTCAGTTCTATCTATTCATACTCAACCTGAATACGAATCAACCGTATTCCTACTTCACCGCTGTTACCTTCATGATCGTGGATGAGTAATCTTTAACACTGCATAATAGTCTCAGTTTATTCTTATTCACTGCCGATGAACTGGCTGCCTTCTCTCTCCAAAGCAGAGATTACACTCACTTCCACTCCCTTTGTTTGAATGTTAATCTTCTTCAGCCATACTAGTCTTGGCGTATTGGATAATAACTTGGATTGCTAATCCTTACATCTAACCGACCATAAGCAAACTAGTTACTAGACCACCTCCTCCCCCCGATCAACAATATGCGACTCCCCCAACGCAGCCTTCAACACCAAAACCAACTCATCAATCGACGCCAAAAACTTCAAATACGAACTAATAGCAACACAATACCGTCTATAACTCTCATCCCGCACCAATGTCTTACTCAATTCCGCCGTGCGATGATGCTGACTCCATGTCTCATAGCACCGCTTAACCAACGGCGTGGGCAGCCGTTCCGGCAGTGCGGCACCCGCCTTCAGTGCCTGTTCGATGACACCTAGTACGGCCATTACGTCTCCGACGGTGTAGTCGTGCATGAACCCCACTCTTTCCATTAGTCGTTCTTGTAAATTCAGGGGAAGTGTGGTGGATAGGATGAGTAGACGACCCAGGGCTTGGTTCATGTCTTCGAGGAGGGACTGTGTCCGGGAGAGGGTTTTGCGGTTGAAGGGGCCGAAGCTCATTTCGAAGCGGAGGAGGCCGATGGGTGCTTTCAGGGAGAGGAGGGTTTCGGCCATTTCAAGAGTGAGTTTCTCCGCTACGGTGGCGATTGGGTGCTCTGGGTCCGTCCGAGCCCAGTGCGATAGGACTAAGGCGTAGTGATCGGATATTGTTCGTACAGAGTTGGACATGGTCTGGCAGATGTGGCGGGTGGCTGATGGGGGTCGGGGGAAGAGTTGCACGACGGTGGCGGCGACGAAGCCTAGGAGAACGGTGACGAGCCGTTTCCAGAAGGCCTCGTAGCCGCGACCTGGCAGGCCGTATTGTTGGATGTGGCCGTCGTCGTAGCTGAAGCCGACGACTAGGACGAATGTCGCGCCGCTCATGATGGCTGCCATGGCTAGGGTCGGTGGGAGGAATATCCGCCACCACATTAGTATCGCTGTCATTACTGCTGTGATTGCTCCTAGCCCGTATGCGTTGCCGGGTCCGTGTCCGGAGCCGATGTACCACGCGACCATGCCTAGAACTCCGCCGACTATGGTGCCGACGAGGCGGGATACCAGTGACAGGGTGAAGTCGGACATGTAGACTAGAAGGGTAGTTTGTGCGGTGATGACACCCCAGATACCTTTCTGGCGGTAGAAGAACCCAGCAGTGTGGGGGAGGGAGGAGGGGATTGATGTTGCGATGGTTACTACTACCATGCGGAGAGCGTACATCCCGCCTGGATTGAATAACCAGTGGTATATCGATATAATGACCCGTGTGGTGCGAGTGCGCTGGGGTGTGCCATATCCCCGGCTGATTCTTAGCCGACGATCCGCTTCGCGGGTTCGTTCCTCGAGGGCTTCCGGGTCCGTTGCTGTGTTTCCTGGAGCGGCTGACATTGGAGTGGGAACATTGCCAGTCCCTATCCAAGTCAAAGCATACTGTAACCGAGAAGGGATCCAAAGTCTGGGCTTGGGGCGATTTTCCAATAGCCACAAGATGTGTTCGATGAGGTTCTGTGTAGCTTCGGCCATTGTTAAAATGCGCTCTTCAATGACCATGCCGATGATGATGCCTCGTAGGATATGCACACTGCCCACGTCACCAGCGTTGAAGTCACCCTGGTCATCAAAGATCTCTGCGTGACTGGTAATCAGTGCTTCGGTGGTTGCGGTGATACTTGATGCGCGGATTCCACGAAGCGTCTCCAAGGTGTCTTTCACGCGGGTAGTCTGCTGGTCCATCTGCGACTGTGAGGGTGCTCGGACCCATCGCCGATTGTTGACAATGTTGATAGTCTCAATGCTAATATCTATTGCATGCGACATTGCTTGTAGAAGCGGCTGAGTGGAGTGCTTGAGTGCCTCAAGTGTACGTGCACGGATGGCTGTTTCCTCTGCATCCTGAAAGGCGTGAATCAGGTCGTTACTCTGTTGAATCTGATGGTGGCCAATAGCCTGGTTCTTCTTTTCTCGCCAATCGTTGTTAGATTGGGCCACATCGTGTTGTGCAAGCTTGGCTTTATTCTCCTCATCATGTATTCGTGCGATCTGGAAGTTCAGCAGAGACAGCGACGCAACCAGTGTTTTGCGCAAAGCCCGCTGTAAAGACTTCAAGTCATCGGCACCCCAATGACCGCGTGACAAGTCGAGAGGAAGAAATGACAACAGCGGATCGAGAGCCTTAAGCGCACTGATGCCTTTACTCTTTGTATCAACCAGTTGCTGCAGACTCAATTCTTTACCACTTAGACGCGCTTCAGTACACTTCAGCGGCACCTGTCCCAAGCGAAGCAGCTGCTCCATCTTGGTGAGAACAGCATAAGATGTCGACTGCGGAAAGAAAAGAAGACAACAAGCCGTTCCCAGTCCGATGCCTATAGCGCCAGGTTCTATCAAAACTCTAGGTAATAGGGCTGTAAACGATGGCAAAGTCGGTCCAAAAAGCAGAAACAGGTCAGTAACAATGATGCTGAATACCTGCGCCAGAGCAAATTTATTATTTGCAACCCGTAGACGAGACATGGCATAGATGAAGACACCTGCCATGACATAAAAGACAACAGTCACACGAGCATCGAGCATGAATCCATCGTGGATCAGCTGCTGCGTTACGGTTGTAGGGTTTTGTCCAGATTGACTAGCTTGCGTCACCACTTCCTGCTGCAATTGCTGAAGACGAGCCTGGGTTTGAGAGGAAGGGCGTGCAGCCAAGGCGGCCTTCATCGTGAGCAGACCCCAAGCCCAGCCCAGGCACATCCCAGCGAGGAGTGTCAACGACGCAAGCAGGTACACGAACAGGATGCCTGCTGGTGGGACTATATATAGTACGAGGGCGCCAAAGAACGTGGCGATGCCGATGCTCTGCAGGGCAGGCCCGATGAAGATCAATAGTGTCGCAACCCATGCTGCAGTCCAACAGCGAAAAAGGACCTTTAGATCGCGTAGATTGAAATGGTCTAACCAGGCTGGTAACGCCCATTGAGCCCGTTCTGCCATTTTGGCAGTTGGGGTTTGATTTGAGGATTCTCCCCGAGGGGTCATCTTTGGAGAGTCATAACGTGTGAAATTATATCAAGCTTGAAGTTGGGAGGCAAGTTTAGAAAGTCAGGGTCAGCTCCATGCCGGAATCCATGGGATGACTGAAGTCTGGTTGCACTGGGCCCGATACGACGTCATCTACGACTAGCATTCTAGTCACCAAACGGTCAACAAAGCCAACTTGGGAAAACATATTACTCCACGAGGTAGGATACGCATTCGCAATAGTTCTGATGAGACCATATATACCTGCGATGGCCTCTCTCTACCATTGGTGGTAAAAGTAGTTGTGATCACAGCAAGGCGAAGGAACATCACATGATAGCCAATTTGGGACACAACATCACGTGCGTCTATTAAGCCTTCGAGTGATGTTTGCATTGTCGGCAAATAGTGCAAAGAATGCAAATCGCAAAGCCAAAAGGGAAGTCAATGCCGATCAATTCCCGATTCGGGCGAGTATCTGTGTTCTTTCCGATGTTCAAGCCACGATTTGTACTAACAAACAAGTCTAGTATATTCAAATCATGATCCAGCATTTAACTACTATAATTCTTGAGAAATTTTTGATATTTTCACAGATACTTCATCTTTATAAATAACTGTTGGCTGGAATTCATCTTTCTTTACTAATCAAATTTTAATCTGATTATCAAAGAATGACCTACTCCGGAAAATCCCAGATCAATTATATGTCTCATACAAAATCATATTGAATTCCTAATACAAACGGAACAGGTTGGGCTTACTCCTTGAAAATTATGATATTAATTCTATTATATGTGATTCTTACATCATTCTAATCATATAATTATGATTTAGGAGACCCTGTGGAGTTCTGCTAATGCTTATTACGATTAGTTAAAGAGCTATGTTCATTACAGTGCTTATATCATGATTACTTAGTACTACTCTATTGTATCAGGTTATTGTGCATAATATTGTACATGCAGTCCTCGGCCGTTATTAAGCAGCTTTGGAGCATGTGATGGTGACTGTACAAGGGTATCCAACCAGAGCCGTGTCTGATCACTGTCGGTCAATGCTATATACTAGATCAGCTGGAGCCTGGCGAGTATATATGATTACTTTCACTGTGTTGGGTTGCCTCGAAGACTTTATGCATTCAATCTATATTGTCGCAACCACCAATACCGTCCGTTAGTTAAAGGTGTGGTCCGAAGACCAACGACACCGCTGTCAGTGCAACCCCTCCCCAATTTCGATATCCGTCGCTTGGCGATTGTGCCCTTCACCGCATTGAGCAGGATTAGGATCTTGGGGTCTCTTGGATGCGTGCTGTGCTGTTAACTAGTACCAGAATTATCCTACGTTTACGAGACCTTGGCGGTTGATTGTCAATCTTCTTTTTAAGAGGACCCGATTACCTGACCTGTAATGGGCCCAGCATCCTATCTCCGCATACCCAGTGGGCCTCGAGGATGTCTTTGACATGTTGATATGCCTCTGTCGTGCTGTCAGCCCCCATCATTGGTTGGCAATACACCTTACGATTGACCATGAATACACACTCGAAGCAGTCGCCATCCTGCTATTCTTCCTTCCACGCGTCGAGTGCACCGTCGACATCCTCAAACGATTCTGCAATCAGATCTGGGAATCAATCCGTCCATAGATGCGGACCGTCGATCACGCAGATAGTCGGTTTTGATTGTTTGTGAGGCTAAGAAGTGAGCGGGAGCCGGATACTATAAGAAAATTAGGAGTGTTTCCCGGGACAAACCCAATGAATCCGGGAGGAATCCTGGATCCAGTTCGTTTTGTTGAAAGCATTCCTTGCCGGTTTTAATATGGAGAGTATACTGAGTTTTTTTTAAGCATGCGATAAGATGTCTGAGGGCCACATTTAAATAGACTGTACTGGTTTATGGATTCATTGTTTTTTTTTAGCTCTAAGGTAACTTGTTCGTTTCCACGGACAACGAAGTCACCCGTCTTCTGACCGTCCGGCCACTCGGGTCCGAGAATCAAGCCCCAATTTATGCTGGGTTGCGGGCAGGCAAAATAGCCCGACTGCATATAGTTTGGCTGGTCCCCGGCCGGTCGCCGTTGAATGTGCCACAAGGATCGGCGATATTATACTCAGCCCCTGGCCTGCCCATGCCTAAAACCATGGCTTCAATGTTATCTTCAACTATGGGCTTGCGTTGTGTGGAATGTTTTGCGCAGGACTGGCTCGTAGTGTCATCTTACATTTGAATCAACAGGACAGCCAACCTTCATAAAGCGTCATTTATATCCTAGGCTGGAGCCTCTCGTTTTCGAGGTACACGTGGACTCTACCGAAATCTCATTCCTCCCGGCGTTACTCATATCCTCAGCGAACAATGAAAGCCCACCTGCCACGACTGAACGAGCTCCGGAAAATACTGTCTCCTAGGAGAAGAGAAGCCACGTTCAGGTATCAGGCCAGATGTCTTATACCCCATGGAATTGTCTCCACCAGACAACAGGAGACCGAACTTCCAGGCTGCCTCGGACGAGAGTATATTAACCAACCACAACAGCAAAGGTGAGACACCTGGGGCATGGGAGATCGACAGCGCAGTCACAATCGAGCTTCCTGAGCATCTCAATGGCATGGCTGGTAAGAGGGCTCTCATGTCGGAGCTTTGCGAGTATGTCCCGTTCTATAATGTCCCGAACGTGGTTGTCATTCACCCTCCGAACGGTGCTGATCTCTATCTTCAAGTCTTGAAACCAGAGTCCGGTGAGCTTATCTCCGTTGCACTACCGAGCGATGTCCTACCGAATCCAAAGTTCATATGCAACATAGTAGCTTCCTATCGTTTTCAATCATCTGCATTATACACCTCTCGTCGACCCATCCTGCAAATAATTAACACGCTGGAAACCCCTTCGCCACCCTTTGAAAAAACCGGTGTCATTCTTGATTCAACTGTCTCTGTCTAGTCTTGTTCATACCCGACAATTCGTCGAACTCCGCGCCAATTTCTTACGGGAATGTTCACATTGCCAGATTGATACAATTACTGGATCTCTCAACTCAATACTACGCGGAAGATGAATTAGGCGAATCTTGTTCGTCACTAAAGCAGATGCTATTCCTCCTCTCACAGAACTGCTCCTACCGGAATTAAGGCACTTCTTCAGACTCTACTTCTATCAATCGATAAAAAAACCATGACAGTATCCTTGGTACAGGCAACTGGCTGTTATAAGGCTCTTGAGGCTTTCCCCCTCAAAACATGTCGACTCACCGAGAGTCCTCATCCAGCGACTTTGGGTTATCAGATAATGATGACGAGCAACTGATTCGCAACATCGGCTATGGATATGCGTCTGGCTTCTTGTACTCTACTGGGAAGCAGCTAACGACACATACCCCTGCACAGAACGTTGGGCAAGAAAATAAAAGAGGCATGGGCGGCAATCAACCTCGGATGGTAAAGAGCATGAACGTGAGAGTCAATCCTCTTACTGATAAAAGAAGAGACATGGGAACACAGCCAGACCTCCCAGAATGGCAACGGAATAAAAGGAGCGTGAGGCGCAGAAAGATTATTTGTGCTATTCGAACAGTTGCATGTCCCCCCATCATATCTTTTCGATAACCTCTAACGACTCCATAAATTCCCAATTACCTTCCTTGATCACATTGCACAGTTTCGTTGATTATTCCTTACTTATCCCGACCAGTTGTACCAGGTCGATTTCAGCTTGGGGAGATATTGTGGGATCTATGCAGCACGCCTTTGTCATAGATCTTCGAATAATAATCCCAATTTTGTGTTAATTTAAACATTAGAAAGCTTTCTTATCTCTCTTCCAAGTATGAAAACTCATACTGCTCATATTTACACTTTGTCTTGACATTACAGTTTCTACTTATTCCAGACTCTGTGCACACCTGTATTCAATCTGGCATACGTTGACACATATTGACGTTGAACATGTACATCCTAAACATGGTCTTAGAAAGAATTCAATTGCCCATGAAATTCAAGTTCTTACGAAGTATCCATGTCTAAATGAATTTATGCACAAGCAGATGGTGATTGTTGCTATTATTTGCGTTTATGCCGATCTTTCTACTATATGAATCTTGTTCTGTTTATCGCCCAGAGCCGAAACCACCATGCTGTGTGTCTTGGGAACGCTACGTCCCGGTGTGCCAGGCTCAAGCTGTAGGTCACAGCTATAATCCGGCTCGCCTCTAGTCGACTGCTGAAGTGGGGGAAGTCCTCGTTGAGCCTCATAAATTCTCTCTTGGAAGGTTTAGTACCATTAGAATTAGCCAGAAAAGACACTGGAGTTTGGTCGGTAGCACATATTTAATATATTACTATCAAGAGTACTGGGCTGGCCTCCATGAGGCAAGTAAGGCTATTTGCTCTCGGATAATATCTACATGTATTCACATAGACAATATTGGTATTTTCTCTAAGTAGAAACTTAGATAGAAATACTACACAATACTAGGGGGTGATTATCAACAGAGCTAATAAGTTATACTCGTATTCTTTGATCAAAGCTTTGCCATCTTCTTTCTGCGAGTCATTTCTATAGAAAGTACGTTGGTCTACTGGGATATACAGGCCATCAGTGAGGCAAATGCCGCTGATCAAGAACCAAGTCATTAGATATATATTAATTAAGATTTTACGAATATATTTCAGCTCAGAAAAAGTAATTTTTGAATGCCACGGGTCACTGGCGTCCATAATAGCTCAAAGGTAGGGAAGGAGAAATCTGTGTTTTCCTGGGCTTGTCGGTTAGTCGGTACTGATAGTCGGATGCCTATCGTGCTCGAAAATTTGATTATTGGACAAGTGCCGCCAAGAGCTCATCCCACAAAAGCTGCAAGGAAGCCAAATAACATCGGTCGAGATAGAAGTACGGCATGAGGCGGGCACGGAGCTCCTTCCACGACGTGATCGCGTGCAGTCGCACCACCCGCGCGAGGGTCTGGACAAAGAACGTGCGTTCGCGGGCCAGAGCAACATTGCAACTACAGGCGCCCATGACCAAAATCCACACCAGAAGATCCGGATAGGCGGAAAATGCTCCCGTGGCCAGAACTCCTTCCAGGGCTGTGCGCAAGGCGATGATGGGCTGTGGGAAGACGCCAGCATTGGCGGGGTAGAACGCCCAAATGCTGCTGTTGTGGAAGAGGAGGCAAGCGAGCCGTATGCATCCTTCGATCGATGCATCTTCTTTAACAGTTCCGGTCTGGCTATAACGGTCGCTGAGGAGCATGTATTCAATATACAAGACCTCCCCGTTGAAATAATCTTCAGTCTGTTCGTCGTAGTTCTGGTAATCAGCGGCCCGGATCGCCTCGGCGTACCAGGTGAGCTGCACCAGATCAAAGATGATCTCGGAGAGTTGCGGCCCAATTAACGCATCAGGCAATTGTGGCTGTTGTAGTAAAGGCGACGCGAGAAGGGCGAGTTGAGTAGTGGGTGGCAAGATAGGATATCCTTGAGGGCGAGTATTGCGGACCGGGGGAAATATGGGTTTGGTATAGGCCATGCATGCGACGCGTATATCTGTCCTAGAAACAGCGGATTAATCTTTGCTCTGGGAGTGAAAGGGCTACTGCATCAAGGAGCATACGTACCATGAAATCTGATATCGTACGGGATATGGAACGTCTACGAAACTTTTGCGCAGTGCGACCATTTGTCGTAGCCCGGCTAGATGCATCTTCAGATAGGCGGGGGTACCCGTAGCAATCTGAAGAGAGTGAGACTTGATTTCTTCTAGGAGGGCAAAAGCGGAAGGCACAGAAGGGGATGAAAAGAGATTTCGTACCTCAATCGTCAGCAGCATGGATACAGACGCAATCAAACCATCACTGGCTGCCCTGAGAGGGTCCGAGAGACCACTATTGACCAGCCGGATTGTTTCTCCCCGGTGATGAAAGGTGTCGAGCAGCAGAGGACTTAATCGTCTGTTGCTGGATTGCTTGAGGGGCAGTTCACTGGTTCGTAAGGCTACATCCGAGGAAGCAACACAGATACAGGCATGAAGACAGGCCTCATTGTTTTGGATCAATTCACCCCAATGTCTTTTGATCGTGTCGAGCCGGCGGTTCTGGAACGGGACGCCGTCTTGGGAAAGGTCAACTAAGACTAGACTGGACGATCAGTATTCGCCATTCAAGATACAGAAAACAGAGAACAATGCTGCAACTTAACTCACAATGCTGTAGATGCCGCATCATGCGATCGGTAAGAGGAGTATGAGAGGTATTGAACGGATCTATGGCCGATTGTAGCCCCATGCTCCGGGGAATGGGGGACGACACCGAACAAATTACTACATCTTCCTGGCCTTGGCGGTCAGTTGAGTGCTCTCGCATACATGCTTGAGCTGCATGAAGCTCAGCCTTGGGCCGGACCTGGACCTGGGCAGATTCGTGATCGGTCTCCGGGGGGTGGAAAGCTACACGTCTCCCTGATCGACATTTATGTGATTCAGTGCTAGTTATTCTTTTTTTCCGATTATGCTCTGACATGACATGAGAGCGGATACGTTTCAGGTCCTCGGGCTTGGTGCCATTGGAAATAGATTTTGGACTTGTATGGACCCAGAAAAGAGCTGGCCGACCTGCAACAGCGCTGGTTGCCTTGTGTGGTCCGGGTGTTCTCTCAGTGTCGGGTTTGACCACTGCGGCCGCCGACCGAGACAAAGTCGGCCATTGCTTAGATACTGTGATCGGCTCTGTATCATCCCTGCGAAGAGGAGGGATAGGAGCTGTGCTGTTGGTGCTGCTGCTCGAAATATTATAAGGGCCCGGCCCTTGGGGGTCTGATGAAGTTCTCAACGCATCAGTCCGGGTCGTCCCAGGAGGAAACAGATTCATATGGTCAAATGGATTCATCCCGACATCGAGATCCTGTGAAGATCCATGCCATTAATCCTTTCAGCAAAAGTGGCATCGAGTAATCCCCAAATCGAGAAGCTCGATGGGGAGAAGGAAAAGGGGGCAGAGCGGGGCCTAAAAATCTCATATATAAACAAACAAATGATCAAACCAGCTTGATTAGGCCAGGAATAATTACAGCACCACAAAAAAGTAAAAAAAGAAAAAAAAAAAAAAAAAAAAAAAAAGAGGAGCCTGATGCAAAAGCCAACGCCACCGAAAAAATGAATAGGCCTTCGAAAGGAGAGGGGGGGTTGTTGGCGAGCCAATGGGGAAAGCAAACCCGAGGCGTTGGACGAAAAAGGGAAGCAATGAGATTATAAAGCGGTGCACTGGCCCTCCATCGTCAAGGCCAAGCTCTGGTGCAAGACCCACTACAAATCGGAGATCGAGAAATGCGCCTGTTAGGTGTGGAGCGAGAGAGAGCACGCATAACGGCAGCTTGCCCGGTATCACACCTAAACGCGCTATCCTCGGTGTGCTCCGTTCTGGGTAGTACTGGGTGGTTTAGCGGAATTCTGTGAGTCGCTACTGGTCAAACTAACTTCAGTGGGTCATGCAAAGCGACGTGATGTCTGTGCGCACAGAAGCTCCCAGAGCCTTGATTGACTGTTGCCTAGAAAAAAAAACAAGCTATGATACATAGTACCTAAGAATCCATAGGCTTAGTTAATTTCACGAGTTGTCCGTTCCACCGGTCCCAAGCTTCTTCGGGAAGGGGCCATGAAAATAACGAAAAACTCAGCACGCGGCTTTTATAGTTAAATCCATCTTGGCTCGCTTGGGTTTCGGGACATGCAAGGGCGCAGCATTCTTCCAGGCCTCGTGCCCGTATACGGACTTACCCTACTAGGAAGTTGACCGACTTCCAATCGCGGCCGTATAATGGCTTATACAAACGTTCGGACAATCGTGACTCGCTTCGCAAAATACTACTCGGGATCGTAGAAGTGATGCGATACCATCATCAAAAACAGGTAGTGCAATCTGTTGATATCCCATCGATCGCCCATTGTATATTGCCCAAGCGATCATTGCCCAAGAGCCGACGGATCTCATCTATGACTCTAATGCCAAATGTTCCCATCCACCACTGTGACCGTAAGTGATATAGAACCACGCAATAGTGGGCCATGATTGTCAATGCCATAGGCTGATGGTCCAGAACCAAATCTACAAATACTGCTGGAACCTCCAGCAGCCAGGAGAGTCCAATCAGCCCGGGGCGGCTGCCCCACGCAATATAACGTAGACAGGAGGCCAATCGATCGATGGCTTTGATGTAAATCTCTCGGACTTTGGGGTCGTTGTTCCCCGTGCTATCCTCATTATTAAGCTTTCGCAGAGCATGAATGGCCAGGGTGGAGGTGTTTGGCATGTTGGGACCGCTCCCCTGGCGGACTAGGAAAGCCAGCTCCTCGCTTGGTTGGAGTTCATCGATCAGGCGGATGAGAATCTCCGGCGAGCCGCGTAGGTGGCTGACAGTTTGACAAAGATCTACCAACGCGGATCCGCTTGAGCATAAGGGCGTTCGTACGTGCGCGAAGGAGATGATGATAAGCATATTGCATATAGCAAGCAATGACATGCTTTCTTTGCGAGACAGTTCCGATTTCGCCTGGTTGATCTGTTGTTCAAGCCCGGCGCGAGCTTGATCCCAATGAAGAATAGCTAGACACTGGAATTGCTGGTGATCGTGTTGATTTTCCTGTATGCTGTCCCTTTCGCGAGAATAGACAATATCCAATGCTGCCAGAGCTAGGATGCTATCCAGTAGTGGTGCATTGCCCATTGCCTCCCGGACGATTGTGCTTCTCCAGATTTGGCCGTTTTTACCATCCGGGGTGAGAGATTGGTAAGTTCTGGCACACCAGCGAGATAAGAGGGTCAAATCGCTCGGCTTCAGAGAACGGATCTTAGGCTCCTCACTATGCTGATCAGCGTGGCCAATGACCGGCTTTGCGGGTGATGACCCCGGTCGCCAGAACTCCGAGTTCCAAGTATCCGGCTGTGAGGCAGGCAAGGAAAAGATGGAGGGTTGTGGATGCACAATATGATCGGCTTGGGCGGGAACCAGAGAAGATTGGGATGTTGGGTTATGCCGGATGTTCTGTTCACAACGTCGTTCCATTTGTTAGAAAACGGCAACCAACAAAAGGAGGAGAGTAATAGCGTACCAGCCGTTCGCTAGTATGAAATAACTGGTGTGCATTGATGAGTACCTTCTTGTTTCCCAGCAGGTCTAACATGCTGCCCCGAGATGAAATCGAACCAGAATGAAGTTGTAGTATAAGACCATGAAGAGTAGAACAATGATGACAGTGCTGACGAGACACGAGATGAATATAAAAGGCTGAAGGTAGGTATTCATTCACTTGTAGGTCGATAATGTGTCTGAATGTCAGATGACGATGATTCCCCGGCTAACTCAAAGCAGTAAATGTAGAAGCAGGACCTAGATAATTTATTCTTTATCTATCAGGCCACTTATTATATAACCATTGATGAAGGTGTGGTGGGAACCGACCTATTGAAAACCGTCACAACCGCGAAATACGCTTCCATACAATACCGGTCGTTGTGGGGACCTTCCTTTCCCGGCTTACTTGGATTATCCTCCATAGTCCAAAGCCCTCGGCCGAAACCATTCGGCATGACCATATGCATGAATAAAATTGCAGCCATCTTGCTATTTCCTCCAGAGAAGTCCGCGCTTTCTCGACGACAAGATGTCGAACTACACAGAGATTATCCCTCCTGCGTATTTCCTACCCGGCGTTTGTCTCACAGTGGCTAGCCTCCTGTTATTGAGCTTGGTCCAGAATGCAATCCACAATCTCCCATACTACCGCATTCCTACTGTTGGGACATGTCGATGGCCTTTACTGGACCGGCAATCTAGTCTACGCTTTATGTCCTCGGCCAGGGCTCTAATTCGTGAAGGCTTTGAACAGGTATGGCCTTCTACGGAATATGAGAGCTGTAGACTGATATGGTGGGATACGACCTGGTTAGGGCTACACAATATTCCAGGCCATTTTCCCCCACGGGCCGATGTTGATACTTCATCCAAAGTATGTGAATGAAGTTAGAAGGCATCCTTCTCTCAGTCTAGAGGAAGCAGTCAAGAAGGTAGTTTGTCCAGCAAATAGGTCCCCGAGAAACCTCTGACGCCAGATGCTAGTCGCTCCCGGTTGGGGATTATCCAGGCTTTGAGGCTTTTCGGGGCACAGAGAACCATCATATTTTGTTGGATGTGATCAACCAGAAGATAACCCGGAATCTGAGTATAAGACACCTAAAGTCCCTTTCCATGGCCACAGCTAAATTGCTTTATAGAACAATACACAATTCCTCTGGCCAAAGAAACAGCTTTAACCCTGGAAGAGCATTTTGGCCAACCCACAGGTTGGTAACCCCTCCACACCATGCAGTAGTCGCCCAGACTGACAAGCTAACATTTGACCCTTGTAGAATGGAAATCCTATTGTTTTGCTAGCGAAGTTCCCTACATCGTCGCGCGTCTATCGACTCTTGTCTTCCTAGGAGAGGAAGTGTGCCGCAACGCGGAATGGCTTGATATATCAGTAAACTATACCCTGGATATCTTCGGAGCAATAAACGCACTAAGGAAATGGCCACCTATTCTACGACCTGTCATTCACTGGTTTCTGGCGCCTGCTAGGAAGCTAAGGCAGCGTGTACAAGTAGCACGGCGGATCATCCAGCAGGAAATGGAGAGGCGGCAAGAGGAGCCCAAGGCCAGGGAGCCGGATGCGCTGGACTGGCTTCACGAAGTCGCAGCCGGTCGCCCCTTGGATGTAACTACAGCGCAGATAGGTTTGACACTGGTGACAATCCACACCACATCTAACCTCCTTACCAATGTCATTTACGACCTGGCAGCGAACCCGGAGTATATCCCGTTTCTGCGTGAGGAAATCCAATCGGTATTGGAGGCCGACGGTACCTTTCACAAAACCAGTTTGACAAAGTTGAAGCTTCTGGATAGCGTGGTAAAAGAAAGTCAAAGATTGAATCCTCCGGGCCTGAGTGCGTAATCCCTGGCTTGGCACATTGCTCGTTACAAGTCTCGACCCTGTCGCGCTCAGTAATATTGAAACTAACTATTACTATTTTTTTTGATTATTCAGCTTCACTGCACCGATATGCCATGGAGGAGATCACCCTCTCGGACGGAATTGTAATTCCAAAGGGTGCAAGTCTCGTTGTTTCCGCCCATACTATGCAAGATGAGAGCATTTATCCGAATCCGCATACTTACGACGGGTACCGGTTTTATCGAAAGCGGCAAGAGCCAGGTCAGGGAAATAAACACCAGTTGGTGATGACAAGTGCAGAGCATTATGGTTTTGGACATGGTATACGCGCCTGTCCAGGTCGGTTCTTCGCAGCTAATGAGATCAAAATTCTTCTCGCACACATTATCATGAAATACGACCTCCGCTTCCCCGATGGACAATCGCGCCCTGCCAATTGGGAGATTGGACAGGACCTGATTTGTGATCAAACTGCGCAAGTCTTATTCAGGGCACGGTAGCCCGTATTTCGTTCCTTCTTTCTCTTAACTTTGCTCATTTCTGACCTGTTCATGTTTGTTCTTCTTTCTTTTCTCTTTCAGGAACTCGCAACTCAGTGTATTTTACAACTAAATCAGAAAGCAAAGTTAGCCTGATGTAGCCGGTGAAATTATTGGAAAACTCTTCAGGGCTAAAGGCGCGAAGCGAGTCAATCGTGCTCCATGAAAGTTTAAGGGCCTATATACTGAATTACTAAAGCAACATCTTTCCGTGCAGCGAGCTAAGAAAGGAACTGTTGATAAAGGAACTACGGCTCAGGATGGCCTTCAGTCGCTATTCTAAAATTTTAATAGATGCGGGCGGCTACTCTACAGGGAAAGAAGAACTGTTAACCTTTCCTGTATACCTTTTTTAAATTTCATCGCATTATGAAGCCGTGATAGTTGCGCCAAGGCAGGTGATCATCTATGCCTTTAACATCGCAAACACTATGTGGCTCTGATATCCCTCTTTTCCGTCTTGTTGTGTGCTAATAGAGTACTAGAAGTCCAGACTATTTGGCACCATAATTCAAAAACCATTTGTTTATCTGCCTAGTTTGTTCAAGAGGTCACCCCTTTGTGTATTGCCCCTGGCCATCCTCCTCCTTGTCCCTGGTATCTTGATCGCCATTGTCATTAGGAATCATAATTGAGTCTTCTTCTCTTTGGATGCTGGATTTGACTCCGTTGAGGCCAATTCCGCTGACGATTAAAAGTCGCATGATAGTAATGGGTGCAGAGGTCCAGAACATAAAATGGTCTTCCATGGACCAGGTACAGATGTTAAGCCAGATAGCCCAGCCTCCAACAGCCTGTGCTACTGAATGGCACCAGGCCAGGTCACTGAGTAGCATGGCAGCGCAAAGAAAGCGCCACAGATGCTCATCATCAAAGGCACGCAGAACAACTGCCTCCACGAATGCAAAATACAGCCACGCACCGCCCAGCTCTGTGTGTAGAAATTCCATTTCTGGTAAAAAGGACACCTCACCACGGGTCATACTGCTCATATAGACAGCTGGATAGAGCAGCGACTGCAGGGCACCACAGAGGGCTATCATAGGCTCTATTGTTGTAAGAACCAGGCGGTAGAGGTAGGGTATGGATGTTGGACCAGGAACGAGCAATGGAAGCCACATCGCGAAGAATGAACGAGTTGAATGGAATCTTGAAGGTAGCCGAGGAAGGAAGAGGTTTGGTGATATGAGATCTGGGAACGAAAGGAGGGAAGTTGGGGTGGAGGGGTGCACTAATCTCCAGTAACAGCGAGGAGATGCGAGATTTCACCCGTACCTGGTGCTGATGAAGCCTACAACTCTTCTTTAGTTGCGTTTTGCTCGTTTCCCGGCTCATCCTCGGGCTGGTAATTTACCGAAGGATCGGTATACTACGTAGGACGTCCGAAGCTGTTCCTGCGGGATTAAAGTCCAATTAAAATTCGGGAATGTGGCCTTCGTGAGATTTATTATCTCCTCCATTCCTTCATTACATACAGTACGCAACAATACGATACGATACTGGTGCGGAGACACATATTCTGAGAGACCGACGCCACGCTACCTACCAACTACTAACTTAGCAAGGCTAAGCTTTGGATGACGCGCGGGTTCGGTTTGAGCCGGATCCGCAATCAACCGATCCAAGGTTTCGTTCTCCGATACCCCAGCCAATGGAGTGCCACTGCCTCGGCCAGAACCATCAAAATGAATTTGGAAAGATAGTTGCCCTAAAGAGGATCAAGTCCCCCCCCCACCCCTCTTCCTCATGCACATTTGTTTTGCAAAGCGCGGTGGTTCATTCATTTGTTTTCGGCTAACTTCGATCCAATGACTGCGAGCTGGAGCGGGCCACTCTTCGCAAGGAGATTGTACGAGAAATAATACGAGTCCACGAGACTCAGGAAAAGTGGTCATTGTGGATTTGACTGGTGTGCCAATCTATGAGATACCAATCATGGCCTAAAGATAGGGGGATTAGTCCGACCACCTTGCTACGCCCACTTCCTTCCATGAAATACCTCCTCCACCCGCCGGAAGAAAACAAAAAGAGACTTAGGGAGTCGTTCAGTTCTGATAGGTGATAAATAGCCCAACAAGAACTTTATATGGCCCATTGGCCTTTCATGAAAACCTTCGTTCCCCATGAGCACAATCATTTACTGTTTGTCTTTGGCGTGAAGCAAATATTCTTATCGAGATTAAATCGGCCTCCTTGGTTGACTTCGGATGCTATGCCGCTCGTAAACTCAGTCATCTGTGTGGCCTTGATTACTGGCATAGTAGTTATTTTGACTCGTTGTGCCTTCAAGCCTCAGGACAACAAAGCGCCGGTAACCAGAGGTCAAAACATTTCCCCTCCTGAGCTTCCTTTGTCTGTTGCCCAGATCATACATTCCTTTTTCACAGCACCGTTCGACTTCATATCAGAAGGTTTTAAGGTAACCGGTTCTAATACCTTTCGATTTCGACTACGGAATAATGAAGTCATTGCGGTATCGGGTGATGAGGCAAGACGGACGTTCTTTGGGGCCAAAGATTTGAATCTCTATGCAGGTTTTCAGGTACTAATTGGTACTGTACGTAACTCTACTTCGCATCTGACACAATCAAACTTTACAATACTATCATCATCACTGACCTCTTTTTCTCTGTCTGTAGATACCTGCCGGTCTCAATCCTCAGGCCCTTCATGGTATATACAAGCGATTAAATGGTCTTCAGCGACCCGACAACCTCCAAAGCTGTATGTTATGATTTCTTAAGGACTTTGGATAATATTATATATCATCATGTCTGACCAGCTTATTTCGCTGCAGTACTTCCGCAATTGATCGAGGACTGTCATCAAAAGATGCATTCATGGGACGAACTCGTAATAGATCCATGCGCCACTTTACATGATGTACATTTACTACACGCGAATCTGTCTATTCCCTCCATTAATCCCTCTTTTAGGTTACTTTCCAGATGATCATCCGTGCCGTTACTTGCCATGATGTTGCGGAAGATACGAAGCTTGTATCCCGCTTGAAATACCTTTATGATATTATTGATGCATCAGTCAAGCCCTTGCGCTCCTTTGCTTGGGTACCTGGTCTTGCAACTTTCAACAAGATGTGCGCATCTATGTATGTCTATTGGACGTTCAAGCAAGCTGTCCAGAAACGGGTCAACAGTGGCGTGCGAAGAAACGACACTCTTCAGCAGCTCCTTGACTCTGGGGAAAGTTCCCAATGTATTGTCGGGGTAAGTAATCGATAATGTCTTAATAGCTAGGTAATGGTGGCTGATCACTTGTGATAGTTTATGATGGGACTGCCTATCGCTGGGGCGCGATCCACAGGAACAATTGGTAAGCTATAGCCTTGGCATCCTTCCTACGATCCGTCGCCTGCGACACATCGATCACCTTAACAGATAGTAACGAGCTAAATCTTTCTCCGAATTACAGGCACATGGCTTCTCCTATACCTCGCCTCTGAACCAACTTGGTTCAGAGCCGTACGCAACGAGATTAAAAGCTTGGCTACAATGTACGGAGTAACAACCTCGTCGGAGGAAGATATAATGGGGATGTTATCGGCCATCCCTCTTGCCGGTTGGGAGTCCAAAACCCCGCAGCTGGATCTCTGTATTCGTGAAACACTCCGGAGAGCTCAGCCACATACGGCGGTACGGCGCAACATTGGGCCTGACCTGCCAATTGGCGCTTATACAATCCCATCCAATGCCTTCGTCCTATATCCGTTCTCTGATGCGGCGCTGAACCCCACCCTTTATCCAGACCCATTACGCTGGGATCCCGGCCGCACAGTTGTCGACAAGGACGCATTCATCGGGTGGGGGGGCGGCACACACTTATGCAAAGGCCAGCGTCTGGCCAATTTGACCTTGAAGATCATAGTGGCCTACACTTTGATGAATTATGACATCGATCTGGTCAACAATAATGGCGACGTAGTCACTGGCCCCCCCGTTCCAGACTGGAATGACTACTTAACATGTCGGCCTACAGGCGATTGCACGCTTTGTTTTACAAAGTGCAGACAGCCAACCTATAAGTTATAATCGTTATACCATTATATTTGTTGATAGCATAATATGCTGCAGATCCCGAACATCTGGCAAAGCCTCAGTCTGAATACATCTAGGTTGACTAAGCTAACTCTATGTTACGTTAACTAGTTAACTACTTATAACCCGTAGCGTTCCTGAAAATATATATTATTATGACTGAGGTTTCGTTATGCCAGATATCTATGATTTCTCATCTCTCGAATAGGTTTATATATTTAGAGGGATAAATTGTTATTACTTATATATGGCTAGGAAATATGTATGGCCAAGTAACTTAGTAATTCGTGATTGTGATCTATTATTTAATAAACCGTATGTTTTGGCTTGTGGGAAAAAAACATCTTTCTATCCAAGTGGTATACTTCGCTCACGACTGAACAACGAACGGGCTAGCCGAACAAGTAATTGACATCCGCAGGATTCACAGCAAGGGTCCGTAATCTGCAAGATTGCCAGGACTGTTATATAAGTTCAAATACCTAGACCATGGTGCTGCTATCCTTTCATAGGGTTTGGCAGCCACCAGTTCCCCGTGAAGAGCTGTTCAGCAACAAAAAGACGATGTCCACATGTATTGAGCACTCCCTATCCTCTGCTGGACAAGTACAGTTGCCACAGGTATAGTCCCTCCATGACATAGAAAGGTTTCCACGCAGCTGGCAAGGCAGATTATCCAGGAATATTATGGCGGGTTTGGTATGTCAACCCGCGGGTTACCCGCCAAGAACCCGTTTGAGCATAACATTCCCAATTTAGCCATGCCAAGATACACAAAATTGCCGAGTCATCTAGATCTGTTCTTGTTTTCTTACCCTGTATTGGTATTAGCATTTAACAGTAGTAGTACTTTGTCCTCACATCATTGTATGATTGAGGCATCTACTGGAGTGGATGTAGTCATGTGCCTGGGACTCAGGTCACCCACAAACGACCTCTGACTTTGTTTTGCTAGAGTACCTAGATAAGCTACGGATTCAACTTACTCTTTTGCTGCAATTCGCGTTCGTTCGCTTGTTTTCTTTTGTTGTTTCGTTGCTTTGCTAGTGATTTCGCGCCTTAACAAGTTATAATGTTATATTCATAAGAAAAATTTCAGGTCTACCCTGCGATCATGTTACAGCAACTCTACAAGTCAACTGGTCACCACGCGATCTTCGCAACAGGTCCCCGCGGAAACATGCGCACCAACACCTTCCGCAACTCATCCATGACCAGGACGCCAACCGCCAGACCCAATGGAATGAACCAATATTCCAACGGAATGGAAGCAGTATTGAAAAGTGACTGCAGACCAGGCACCTCCGTCACAAAAATAGCAATCACCAAGGACACGAGCATAGCCAGAGGCAGCCATGGATTCCGGCGTTTTGCGCGAATGGGATCGGCCTGCAGGAGGGACATGCGCTTGCTCCGGACTGAGAGGATATTGCCCCATTGCATGATGACCAACGTGACGAAATACACGCTCTGTCCAACATAGTTAAAGTGCGTTAGCTCGGCCTCTGTGTAGCCGTAGAAGCCGTCGGAGTATTTCTCGAATGCGAATACCAGGGCGTGGAAAGGGATGCCGGCTTTTTTGTACATGTACAGGAAGAACATGATATGGGCACAAAAGGCTTCCATAACTCCGACGAATAGGTAGGATTGTCCGTAGATACGGAGGTTAATGAGGTGGTCGGTTTTGTGGTTGCGAGGCGGAAGGCTGAGCAGGTCGAACTCTTCCTTCTCCATGATGAGCGACAGCGACAGGAACAGATCTGTGAACACACAGATGATGATCATCAGGAAGGAGCTTAGCGGCAACGGCACGCCGAAGAAGACGTTCATGATCACTGGCCAAATCTCAGACCAACTGCCTGCCGGAAGCAGATAAGCGATGACCTTCTGGAGGTTCTGGAAGACCAGCCGGCCCAGGCGGATCGCCTCCACAATGGAATCAAACTTATCCAACAAAACTAGGTCCGCCGCTTCGATGGCAACATCACTGCCTGAGACAATGGCAATTCCAACATCAGCTGCACGCAAGGCGGGAGCATCATTGACACCGTCGCCTGTCACGGCCACCACACTGTCTCGAGACTTAAGCTCCTCGACGATGCGCAACTTTTGCTCCGGAGTGGTACGGGCAAAGACAATCTCCTCGTACTGGCAGATTGAGTTCCACTGGTCTTCGTTAAGAGTCGAAATTTGCGACCCTTCCACTAGCAGACTACGTCTCGATCTTTTCTCATCCTTCTCATCTGGCGCTGCGACTGAGGATGACGCCAGGTCCGCGACGGTATCCGGCTCAGCAGTTCCGGTAAAAATCCCAATGTCTCGTGCAATCGCCGCAGCAGTCAGGCCAAAATCACCGGTCACCATGAAGAAGCGAATGCCAGCGCGGCGACAGGCCGCCACGGTTTCAGGAATCTCCGGACGGGGAGGATCGATGATACCAAAGATGCCGATGATTGTCAAGTCTTGCACGCCATTGGCTAGCAGCTCATCGTTGAACTGGTTCGTACCCAGCGCAGCAGTCGGCGCATATTCCCGCTGGCAAAGAACAATGACTCGCTGGGCGCGGCGGGAGAGCTTTTGTTGGAATGCAGTAAACATGTCCTTCGCAGCAGCATCCAGAGGCTTGGCCACACCGTCTTTGGACCAGTACGAAGTACACTTGGGCAGAAGAACATCTGGGGCTCCTTTGACATAGATGAGGCTGTGGGTCGAGGAGGACGGATTTTGGTGGACAGTAAGCATCCACTTGTTTTTCGAGTTGAAGGGTATTTGATGGGTGCGTTGGTAATTATGAAGGTCGGTCTGTCCATCTGCTCTGAGCATCTCAGCCAAACGTAAAACGGCCGCGTCGGTCGCATTGCCATTTACGACGCGTTCAGGAATTGGCAAGGCCAATGTTTCTTGGTCAAAGAAGGCATCGTTGCAGAGCTTGGAGCCTCGCAGGAGGGGCTCAAGAGGTTCTGGAAGGGGAATTGACTTCTGCTGTGCGGTCACCAGATCCTCGACAAAGAATTCCTGGTCCACGAGGCCCACCGACTGCACAAACATCTTATTCTGGGTCAATGTCCCGGTTTTGTCTGAGCAGATCACGTTAACGCAGCCAAGGGTTTCCACTGTCGCCAGTCCCTTGGGCAGGATGTTGTTTGCTTTCATCCTCTTTGCGACGATCATTAAGGTGAGGGCAACGCCGACCGGCATACCCTCGGGAATAAAGGCGACCACGCAGCCCATAACATCGTTCAACATCTCAACAACGCTCATGAATTGTGGGTGGTCAACGCGCAGCCAGCCCACCCAGCTGAAAAGGATGGCCGCCGCTAGGATGACGGTCAGCACCACAATGATCCGTACGAAGCGCGTGATCTCCTTCTGGATGAGCGTTGGCTTCTCCTTCACGTCTGCTGTAATGGACGCCAAGCGACCCATGACGGAGCGACTCCCAGTCAGGACAACAACACCAACAGCATTGCCATTGGTGACACCGGTGCCCATAAAGGCGATATTGCGGGTCTCAAGGAAGTTTTGGTCGGTTGCGTCGGTGGCACCCTCGACTTCATCGGACTCTCCCGTCAGAATGGACCGATCGAATCGAACATCTCCCGAGCTTTTGATGATGCGCATGTCAGCCGGCACCTTGTTGCCAATGGAGATATGAACGACATCTCCCGCAACAAGGTCAGTAGCTGGCAGCTTAATCAAGTTGCCTTCGCGGAGAACAAGAGCCTCCGCAGGCAGGAGGCCCAGGATCGATTTCATCACGCGCGATGTCGACCAATCCTGGAAGGCGGAGAAAGATGCTTGCAGGATGATGACGATGATGACTAGGATGGCCATGGCCAGGTTTGTCACTGAGGGAGGATTGCTGAGCGGTTTCCAGCAGATGAAGAAGATAATCACGCCGATCCAGAGGACCGAGCAGAAGCCACCAAAAACATAGCCAAGGATCTTCTTCACATAATTCTCCCCATGGTGTGCGATGATGTTCTTCCCGTCGCGTTGAAGACGAGTAGCTGCCGCGTCAGTACTCAAACCACGGCCTGCGTCGACATTGAACTGCTGGCACAGCCGGTCTATAGCAAGTACATGGAAGTCCAGACTTTCGAAATAGTCCTGATCTGGTTTTTTCTCTTCCTTTCCTCGCTCTTTCAGCACATGTTCTGGGGCTGCCTGGGATTCGGAGATTTGAAACGAAAGGGTACGGAACTCGATTGGGATTCCAGCTGCCGTTGGGGACTGGGGAATACTGCGAGTGCTGCGAATGGTATCTCGACTGCGGGAACGTTTGTCGCCAGGGGAGTATATAGACCGAGTGCCGTCATGTACATTGGGACCGTCGAAGGTGATTCGCTGGGATCGGGCAGTGCTTCGCACCTGGTCATTGGGGGTCTCTTTATCGGCTTCCAGGTCCAGAGTGGATGAAGAATCGTCTGGCTGGTCCGCAGACACAGCAGCAGTGGGAGTAGTCATGATGATGCAGAACAAAAATGAGACAGATCACTCTCGGATGACAGTCTCGATAATGTGCAGTGATGCACTGGGTATAGTTCGATTGTACGATGCGAATGACAGATATGGATTGGCTGGTGATGAAGGGGTTGTTGCTGAAAATTCAACAGCATCCTCCTGGGAAGCCCCTCCATCTATTTATCTGCTTCCAGGCCGTCATAGTGAACTCGAACCAGTCCCGAAAAGTCATGGTAGGGTGGGATGGCAGTCCCTATATCGTGGAGGGAAGCGAGAAAAAATGAAAAAATGTGTCACGGCGTCTGGGGATGGACAGGCGGACGGTTTCAGCTGCCATGAAGGGCAAAGAGGATTTTGCGGACCCCCAAAGCCATACGAGAGATTAACAGTGTCCTGCTGCTAGTGCAGGGAAGCGGCTGTCAGGAACTGGCTCTGGGAAATCCCTCACTGGCCCTGTGGATCCTGGTTGCCTTACCATGGATTGCTCCGGTCAAGCAAAGCTGGCAGACATACTACTGTAGCAGGTACTCTCTGCCAACATGGGCTGGGGCAGTCCAGTAAATTTGTGATCATTCTTCCTTACAAAACAAGTCACGTCTTCTTCGCACAGGCCAAATTCCATGACCAAACCTGGTCCTCAGAGCCGTCTGTGCGGTTTACAAATAATCTCGCACGTGGAGAATAGGTGAGACCGTACTAGATAGCATTGTTGGGTCATTGCTTTGTATCAGCGCTGGGATGAGATCCCTATTGCCGATAGACTCTGTTTCATTTGTCGCCGATTGGCTTGTTCCCGGAAATAAGCATCTCCACGTGGGGGCTGGCCTGGCAAGTTGTAGAACTAGACGTCCACCCTTCCAATCACGGTCCCTGTGCCAGAATGATGTCTGATATCGTGTTTGATTTTTGTGCATCAACATTTAGTAGCAATTGTATCCGTAATTCGATTTGGCTGCTTCCCACATAACTGAGCAATTGTAGCAAGTGTCATAGGAAGCACCCCGTGTTGCCTTCGCACAAATGTCAGATTTGCCATCCTGCCAATATACATTGGTTCATCCTCACTTCGCTTGGTGCTGACACCATCACTGCGGGATTTTCGTGGTCCAAAGAAGTGCAGTTCCGTTTATCTCTGGTCTGTAACCTCGTGGGAGAGGGCAAGCCGTGTTCGCGACCGACCGACGGGTGGGAACCAAATGAATCGCTCTGAATAATCCCGCATACTTGGGACCACGCGGGAGTGCCCACCAAGCCGGCACCACCTCAAGCTCGACTCGAGTCGACTCGCCTCTGTTCCGTGGCAACAGCAAAATTTTGCTGTTTCTTTGTGTGTGACAAGCGGACTTTCTTTCTCCGGACTATGATAAGTCTGTCGCCCATTACCGGGGGTTGTTCTCAATGAAAATTTCCCCCAGGGGCTTTCTATGTGCGTGATTTTGTAGGGCTCGAAAATTTTCGATGTGCTTGCTCTTGGCTTGTCTCCTAAGGGAGGCATGCGTCTTCACTTTCGTGTCGTTTACCTTTACGTCTCGCGACTGTTGTCCCTCGGGCTTAGAACTCTTACTCCACTGGGATTCATGTTATGATCGAATCTTTTGTCTGTAGCACTGTCTCTTTGAGTGAGGGTGGCGGTAGTATGCTATCAATGGTTCTAGCTTTGTTGCGCTCTTCGTCAGTCCAGTCTGGACTGTGATAGCCCGTCCAAGATAATGATACGCCGAGGTATCTATACTCCAAGAATGCAAGTGTCTGTGGATTGTTCACCGCGCTGTTCCTCGTCCCCTCCTGAAGCTATGCATCCTAACTTCTAATCCAATTTCCAAGGGGTTCTGTCCTTTACAAAGGTAATCTTTCTGGCCAACCAACACCCGAACGTAACACCGACCACCTCGCCCTGAATGTCCCGTTGAAATACAACAGTCCAGTTCCCCGGTGCTGGCGCATCTAGGCCTCGTGCGCATACGAGAAACCAGATGTCGTCTCCCAGGTATCGCATGAGCTCAGCAGGCCCGTGGCCGAGAAATCCCTTGAACGATCCGTACAGCATACCACCGGCTCCGCTGCATAGAAACGTGGAGTCAATTTCCGCACAGTGGTATCGGCCGACATAGTCGCCCTTGGGCGGCTGTTGACCAGCAATAATCCGTTTAGCCTGGATGTGACGGTTGTCGTAATTACGGTGGAGTATGAGGATGTCGGAACACAGCGTGGCAGTTGCCAGGTCCGACCGTGCCTCAAATTCCTCAGTGAGCTTCAGTGTCTCATCATCGCCCGTATACGTAACGATGACTTCTCCTGGTCCCCCAAGCCGAACTTCAACCACCAATTGTGCCTCCGGGTCAAAGTAAACTCCCGCCCAGTTTAGGGCCGGCATGGAAAGCAGCCCATGCTGTGCAGGGAGACCAAGAGCTTGCTGAAGGATATGCCCAGCTACCTCTGCGGCATCTATTTCGTGATTCAGCATAGCCACAACGGCAAATCGCTCTGTTGGTACTTGGGTCCGGTGCAGGCGATATCCACGAATGGCCCCGCCATGGCCGATTGTCGCAGTCTGTCCAAACTTTATATGTTCCAAGCCATATCCATACCCAGCTGGTGTACCATCATCGAATAGCGGCTCTTTCGCGATCTCTCGATACACACTCTCCCGATCGGCCCATGCTTTGTCCAGATAGCATTCGTACGCGATCATATCCTCCAGGCTGGCCACGACGCCGGCGTCACCGGACCATTGAGTTTGGTTGACGGCCGGTATATAGCCAAAAGATTCGTTGCCTTCGTACCCCACACATGGCGGGGGCAACTTAGCGTTGTCTGTGCAGAGGGTTGCGGTTTTCATCCCAGCGGGCAAAAAGAGTCGTTCCGAGAGCAGTGCTCCAAGAGACGTTCCACTAACGTGCTCGACAATGCGAGCAAGGATATGGAAGTTGAAGTTACAGTAGGAGAATTGTGTGCCTGGTTGGAAATGGAGGGACTTGGTCCGGTCCAGCGCTTTCTTGGCGTCATCCGCGAGAGTGAATTGCCCTTCCGGTTGTGTGCCCCAGAACATCGACATGGCCCAATAGTCTCGAATTCCCGATTGGTTGTTGCAGAGGTGGTCGATTCGGAGACCGTTGTTGTCGATGAGCTCGGGGGAGACCAATTGGCGAAAAGCATCCGACAGTTGCTGAGGTATATCGCCTCGCTCCACCATGGCTGGTGTGGGGTTACGCTCCAGATCCTTGAGGATCAAACACATCATCTGCTTCGTAATCGAGCATATTGGCATCAGTGTTGAAGCAGTCATGGGGATCCGTTTCCGCAAATCCGCATATCCCCAGGTATACTTTCCGGCCAGTTCGCCATCTTTGATGATGGCGACTGCTCCACCAGGACCTCGATAACGCGAAGGGATTGTTTCAAGTATAGCTTGCATGTTTGGGGACGTGACTGAAGTCCAGGTTCAGTATTGAATGTACAATGCAGTGGTAAGAAGAGCTTACTTGTAAAGGTTATGGTAAATCACACCACGCAGCTTGGAATCCGCAAAGCAGTAACCATACAGGTAGTTATTGAGATCAAGTGCCTGCTTCTTAAAAGATGGACCAGAAGGGAATCGGGCACCCGTTTGGGAAGCGCCCGGCTCTGGCCGCACCGCGCCCTTACCCAAACCGGCATAGCTATGCGGTTAGTAGTCGTCTACTTGTCGATAAGAGAATCTTAGAGTGCAATTATGGCCAATCTTGGGAGGCAATTGAAATTCGTAAATACTCAATAATAAGCTAGCATGGAAAGGTTATCGTGTATTCTAGAAGGCTGTAGCCGAAGAGCCTTGTCAAACCCATTCACTGTCTGGGGAGAACGCACCATTGATCTACGACCGTTTGAAGATAGTTAACATAATCGCCGCTGAAGGATGAAGGATGCGTACTGAAATCAGAAACAATTTTAATAGCAGCCAGGATGATGAAACAGCGACATCCACCTCACCATCGTACTCGTGGTTCCACTGGGGCTCTGAGACATGAATAAACCACCAACAGCAGAACATCCCACCATGCCTGTGTTGCCAGAAACATCAGTGCCCAGCTGGGCTGCTTCGAGCCGGTGAGCAGATATTTGTACCCCATCCAAACCCCTATATGAGCCCCCGCTAGAACCAACTTCCCCACGGTGGATGCCCCGATGACGACTTTTCGTTGCATTCTTGGCCCGCCGGCTCCATCATATAGGATGAACAGTAAATATCCGACCCAGAAGCCGAGCGAAATAGTGAGGCATAGGGATGCGAAATATGGGAGTAACGAAGGCGGCTCTGCAGGGGACTTGATGAAGTTGTTTAGACATTTTCATATCAATGGGGCGACAAACATACCAGCTCTGGGGGAGGTACATAGCTTCGGTAAGCCCAGACGGTGGAGATGATCGCCGTTGTCATGAATGTGAGCCCACTCAAGGTTTGGATGACGGGAGCCGCTGGAATGATGAGGGAAGTCCGTCGACGAGCAGAATGGCGTCTGACATGCGGAGTGGCATCATGCTGAGTTGCAGAGGCATAAGATGGTAAAAGGGGCTCCGTTGACATGGCTGCTATCCGGACCGTTGGCCCGTCCGCATCTAGTAAACAGAGCGGACGCTTGAGGAGCCGTGGATTCTCAGGAAGAGTGGGGGAGACCAAGTGGAGGTGCCCACCAGCTGGCGATCACATCACATGATGGGCCGGTGTTTGCTGTGTTTGCTGAACGCCAGCCATTGTATCTACACCAAGCATTAGTGAATTCGAGTACTACTTACATAACTACTAGTACTCTGTACACAGTGAGGTATATACCTCCTTACTCCCGGGCATGGTTGACTTCGTTCAACCACCATCCCAATTCCACTCCTAACCTGCCCTCCTGATCATACATGACAAGATGACCGGCTCCTTCGATCAGCACGACTTCTCTGGCATTCAACTTTGCTCTCAGTCTCTCTGCCGTCTCCACCGGGATCCATTGGTCTTCTGTCCCCCAGATAATTCTGACTGGCATCACCTGGCCCACTTCGGAGTATCTCCCCTCGACTGCCTCTGTACTGCGACTGTTGGCTTGCGCCATTTGCCTAATAAAGCCTTTCCGGCCTTCCTCGTTAATGATCCACGGGCGCTTCAACATGTCCATCGTTTCCTTGCTCAACTCTGTATATGCTGCATTCCGGATATATGCCTCGACCATTCCTTCGAACATCGGGCCGGTCAAACTGGTAAAGGCCTCTTCATTTTCCGCCACTGATTTGAACAAAGGTTGCCCGAATGGGCCCAAAGCAACCACATTGATCAAACACAAACTGGCAAATGCGCAAGAATGGATAAGGTGCGCCCGTAAACTCATTAGTCCCCCGTGGTCGTGGGCGACGACATGTGCTTTATTATACGCCCGAGGCCAGTCTTTTGACCAAGATTGGTGAAGAGCAGCAAACACCTCCGACTGCTGGGCGAGGTCTCCATCTAGGGCGACTTCTTTACTGATCAGTGCCTCTTTTCCTAGGAGAGGGATCCCCAGTGGACTCTCGCCAAACCCCGGGTTGTCAAAGAGATAGATATGGAAATATCTAGCCAGGGAACGAGCAAAGACATGCCAAACTCGCGAAGACCATGGGGTGCCATGCACGAAGATCAAAGGTGGCAGGGAAGCATCACCTAATGAAGTCCAGCGCACAGCGTATTCGTGAGTAGTGGTATGGTAGTGAAATGTTTGAGTAAGTGGGATGTCAGCGATAACTGAGCGGTCCATAATGCTACAATATAGACTCCGACGCTGTAGATGGTGGTTGAGATGATCTCCTCGAATTCAGTCCCCCACCTATGGAGATGCCAACCCCGCTTCGACGCAATGCGACCGAGTGAGCTTAGCTCCATTTGTCATCCTTATCTTTCCCCCATCCCCACATCTTCTAAGAGTCATCGCATTTCCCAAAACCATCCCTTTTTCAATTTGATTTCCTGGCCTGGGACTTTGTTGTCGCTATTTACGATGTCAACATCAATTGAAAGCGACCGCGCCGCCTACCTTCTCGACGCGCAAAACAAAGCGGTGCAACTATTCGAGGAAATCGAACGAGACCTGATTCGGCCGGGCGTGAGTGAAAAGACACTCAGCACGGAAATCCACGAACTGGGAGCTAAACGCCATGGAGTCCGTACTCACTGGCATAAGCGAGTCGTCCGCAGCGGACCAAACACCCTGAGTCCCTTTGCGGAGAACCCGCCCGATCGCATCATTCAACCAGACGACATCCTGGTGGTGGACCTCGGCCCGGTCTTCGAAGAATGGGAAGCAGACTTCGGGCGTACATATGTTCTTGGGGATGACCCGGCGAAGCTGAAACTACGCGATGCGCTGGATCCCATATGGCACACGGTCAAGCGACGGTTTCGAGAGAACCCAGATATGACGGCGGAGAAATTGTACGCCATCGCCTGCCAGGAGGTTCAACAAGCGGGATGGGATTTCGGTGCTCCCATCGCAGGTCACCTGGTGGGTTCTTTTCCGCATGAGAGAATTCCGAATGATAAAATCAGTTTGTATATCGCGCAAGGGAATGGGGATAAGATGATGGTTCTGGGGCGTGATGGGCACATGCGGCATTGGATTCTGGAGATCCACATCCACGATCGGGCCCGTGGATTCGGGGGGTTCTGCGAGCAGTTATTGACGGTGGATTGATGCGATGTGCTGGATGCGCTTATCATGCGGAGAAAACGTCAGCAGACAGATCATGGATGCCTTGGAGGGCAAATGCCGTGATTATGGGGTCTTTCACACCATTAAACAAGAATTAGAGGATATAGGAACCAGGGTATAGAAGATTAGAGATATCAGGACTTCTGATCGCATTTATACATTCCCTCTTATCTAAATTGCACTGTTACTAATGATGGTAATTGTATTCAATCAACATCCCTTCCCTCTCATGGACTGAAAAGGGTAGTGATATATTTTTCTTGGGTTGTGTATCACGATCGATCGACCGGCAACTCTTCATTCTATATACCATGTAACTATCTATCATTCACACAATTGAATACTATGTTCGCTGACAGACTTCCCAAGATAATATTTCACATGCAACTCCAGGAAATGTGAGCGGAATCCACAACCCCAATTGCCAAGATGTCTAGACATCCACCAAGTGCCAAGAGTGGATAGAATTCCGCCTGGCACCCAATCTCCGCCACCGATGCTCCCCAGTCCCCAGTCCTGCCCAGAATCATATGCGCTCGGCTTTGGTAATAGTACCTGGACAGCTGTGAAGATGCCCTATCTATTTATAATTACCTTTCTTGTCTTCCCTTTGGCCATTTTGGCATTGGCTAAGATTAATCAAGCAGACATTCTTGGCCAGATTATTGTTAGTAATGTGCACACCTTTCCTTTCCTGGGTTGGTTTAACCAGGTCTTGCTCATCCTTCACACTACCATGATTGCCTACGAGAAAAGGTGTCCACCTCGAATGTGTAAATTCGATTAGGAGTACAGTCCGTGCGGCGATGCATCGACTACACCTCAAAATTCGTACTCATTGTCCGTTACCCAAATCTGCATTTTGCGATTCTTCAGGCTTGGCAGAGTTTATTCTGTTGGGTCACCCAAAGTACAGCAGCCGAGTTCTGCGGAGCGGGATGTTGGCACAGTCTCGGCGCCAATGTCTGCCCCTCCTGTTAAACTTTCCGCCAACCCTACGGGGCAATAGATGAAGTCAGCTACGGGAAGCTGGGGACAGGGATGAGTCTGGGGCACCCAGATCCAGAGACTTACACGAGGCCGTTCCCAATATCTTAAATAGCCCCTTCCCCCGTGCGGAACGGTATCCCGCCGAGCTTTGCTATACACACTTGATCCGTGTAACCTGCTGAGTACTGCATACCTACCATCTCTAATGCCAGCCGAGAAGCAACATTCCACTTCCGACCGGGGCCCCGGGGCCATCTCAGGTCCATTGAGTGGACCAGCCCACGCTCTGACTTATGAGACTGTCATCAAGGAATTGGGTACAGCACTCGACGATGGCTTGTCTCCCGAAGAGGCGCGGCGTCGTCTGGACCAGTACGGTCCCAATAAGCTGGATGAAGGCGAAAGTGTTTCCATTGCAAAGATCCTCCTTCGCCAGGTGGCAAACGCCATGATGCTAGTTAAGCGGCCCACTCTCCATTTTGTGGCTTGAAATACGTCTGAGATTCCGATATCTGATCCAATTCTTTGCTGCAGGTGTTGATTCTGGCCATGGCGGTCAGTTTCGGGATTCAGTCGTGGATTGAGGGTGGAGTGATCTGTGCTGTCATTGTCCTCAACATCGTCGTCGGGTTCTTTCAAGAGTACGCCGCGGAAAAGACTATGGAATCGCTTCACTCACTCTCGTCGCCGACCGGTACAGTCTCACGAGGGGGACAGACCTTTTCGATTCCGTCGCAGGAGATTGTTCCGGGTGACATGGTTGAGTTGAGGACTGGAGATACTGTTCCCGCGGATATACGGTTGGTCCTCTTTCATTATCTGCAATAGCCTGGACTGCAACGATACTAATTCGTCTCTGAACAGCCTAGTTGAAGCCGTCAATTTCGAGACCGACGAGGCCCTCCTGACTGGTGAATCACTCCCTGTTCAGAAAGAATGTGATTCCACTTTCAAGGAAGATACAGGCCCGGGCGACCGTCTTAACATCGCGTACAGCTCGAGCACCGTTACCCGCGGCCGTGCTCGTGGTGTAGTCATTGGCACAGGAATGTCCACCGAGATTGGTTCCATCGCCCTCGCCTTGCGCAATAGCAACACCAAGCGTCGTCCCGTCAAGCGTGGCCCTGACGGAGAAACCAAGAAACGCTGGTATCTCGAGGCATGGACTCTCACGGGAACGGATGCCGTCGGTCGCTTCCTTGGCGTCAATATCGGGACGCCCTTGCAAAGGAAGCTATCTAAACTAGCCTGCTTACTGTTTGGCGTCGCGGTTATATTTGCCATTGTCTGCATGGCCGCAAACTATTTCAGCAGCAACAATGAAGTCATCATGTACGCGGTTGCGACCGGTATCAGTATGATTCCGGCGTGCTTGGTGGTTGTTCTCACCATCACCATGGCAGTCGGCACCAAGCGTATGGTGGAGCGGAATGTCATCGTTCGCAAACTCGACTCGCTGGAGGCCCTCGGTGCTGTTACTGATATCTGCTCGGATAAGACCGGTACGTTGACTCAGGGCAAGATGGTTGTCAAAAAGGCATGGATCCCATCTCGTGGAACATACTCTGTTGGCGCATCCAACGAGCCATTTAACCCTACCCTTGGCGAATTGCGCTTTGCGCCTGTCTCTCCTTTACAATTTGGTGAAGAGGATGAAGGTCTACCGGGAGCAAATATTGAAGACCTACTCTCAGACAACGATCAACTCCAGGACTTTCTCAATGTCGCCTCGATGGCCAACCTTTCTCACGTGTTTGAATCTGAAAATGGTGAATGGAACGCACGAGGCGAGCCCACGGAGATTGCCATTCAGGTATTCGCATCCAGGTTCAATTGGAACCGTGACCGTTGGACCAAAGGCCAAGGTGCGCTGTGGCATCAAAAGGCCGAGTTCCCATTTGACTCTACCGTGAAGAAAATGTCTGTGATTTTCAGCAAGGTCGGATCAAAGGACGACCAAGACAACGCCACCATGATCTTCACCAAAGGCGCCGTTGAGAGGATTGTTGATTCATGCACGTCCGTCATTTGGGATCAAGGCTCCTCAACACCCGTGCCTCTGACTGACGAACATCGCAACTCGATCTTCCAGAATATGGAGGAGCTGGCCAAGCTCGGACTGCGAGTACTAGCACTAGCTCAACGTCCATACACTGAACAGGCACGAGTCCTTGAAGGTTCTGACCTCGAACGTGATAGTATTGAGAAAGATTTGTGCTTTCTAGGTCTGATCGGGTTATACGACCCTCCGCGTCCTGAGACGGCAGGCTCAATCCAGGCCTGTTATCGGGCCGGTATTGTCGTCCACATGGTTACTGGCGATCATCCGGGTACTGCACGAGCAATCGCTCAGCAAGTGGGGATCCTTCCTTCTGATTTCAGCACCGTAGCTGCCGATGTTGCGGATGCGATGGTCATGACAGCAAGTCAGTTCGACAAACTTTCTGACGAAGAGATTGATGCGTTACCGACCCTTCCTTTGGTCATTGCGCGCTGCGCACCTCAGACCAAGGTGCGCATGATCAGCGCCCTCCATCGTCGCAATCGCTTCGCAGCCATGACCGGCGATGGTGTGAACGATTCGCCATCACTCAAGCATGCTGACGTGGGTATTGCAATGGGACAAGCGGGATCGGATGTCGCTAAAGACGCGTCGGATATCATTCTCACAGATGACAACTTTGCCTCCATACTCAATGCCGTTGAAGAAGGTCGCCGTATCTTTGACAACATCCAGAAGTTCGTGTTGCATTTGCTGGCTGAGAACATCGCTCAAGCCTGTACCCTTCTCATTGGACTGGCGTTCAAGGATGCCGATAATCAATCCGTCTTCCCCTTGGCTCCTGTTGAAATTCTCTGGATCATTATGATCACTTCAGGTATGCCCGATATGGGCCTGGGAATGGAGGTAGCCGCCCCTGATATTATGAACCGTCCTCCCCAAAGCAAACAAGGTATCTTCACGTGGGAGGTGAGTATCGACATTCTAGTTTATGGTATCTGGACTGCAGCACTGTGTCTGGCAGCCTTCTCTGTCCGCATGTGGGGATTCGGTGATGGTAACCTAGCCCGTGGGTGCAACCAGGAGTGGTCGGAGCAGATCCAAGATTGCGAGCTGGTGTTTAAAGCCCGTGCTACGACGTTCGTCTGTCTGACGTGGTTCGCGCTCTTCCTGGCGTGGGAGATGATCGATATGCGACGGTCGTTCTTCCGCATGCAGCCGGAATCTAAGAAGTACTTCACTCAGTGGATGTACGATGTTTGGCGGAACAAGTTTCTCTTCTGGTCTATCATGGCTGGGTGGATCACCATGTTTCCAATTCTTTACATTCCTCGACTGAACGATGTCGTGTTCAAGCACAAACCCATCACATGGGAATGGGGTATTGTGGGCGTCGAGGCGGTTCTTTTCTTCCTGGGTGTTGAGTCGTGGAAGTGGGCCAAAAGGGTCTTTTTCCGTCGCAGAGACCGTAAGAATTTACAGTTGGCTTCGATGGGAAACATGCCGGAGCAACCCTAACGAGTGCTCTCCCCGGCCAAAGATCACTTGGTCGGGGAGTGAACTGGAATTGCTCCTGGGAATATCCTATGGAGCTTACACGCTGCAGACTGCAGGGCGGTTATTACCTACGGTGGAGGAACGGGGTAAGTATAGAGGGTATAGCGAAAGGGGCCTTTGCACCCAGCAGATGGTATACCCTAAAACGCTAGTTAGGAAGCATGATGGCATTGGTAAGAGATTGGTTATAGTTGTCTTGGGGTGGGTATTCTAAAGCATCCAGAACGAATTTCGGGTCAATATTAGGATAGTTCTTTAGAATAGAAAAGTTGATATCTACAGTGATACAAAGTAAAGCATCCTGCGATAAGCGGGGAAGCCCGTGATAAGAGCGATCGGCTATCCCCGCATTCCATCCCTGCCGTAACACCAGCTTCATTATTCCCCTCCCAACTTCAACACTCTTCTCTCCTGCGAGCAAATGCTCTAGAGACCTAATTGTTACCATCACTCACTATGTGTCCCCGCCCCGTCATCGCCATCGCCGGCCTAGCCTGCGAAACCTCCATGTTCACCCGCGCCCGCACCCTCGCCCCCGCATTCCATCCCCGCCGCGCCCATGAAATCATCGACGAATACCCTTTTCTCAGACCCGGCACAGAGCTTGGAGATGCAGCGGACTGGCGCGGTGCACTAATTGGACACGCACTACCCGGCGGAATTGTAGTCCGGGAATCATTCGATGAGTTGGCCGACGAGATCGTATCCCGATTAACTGACATTGTCAAGTCAACACCGCTGGACGGACTATGGTTCGATATTCATGGCGCTATGTGTGTGGAAGGTCTCGATGACGCAGAGTATGAGCTGCTGCGCAGAATCCGACGGGTCATCGGGCCAGATGTTATCGTTTCGGCGTCTATGGACCTTCACGGCAATGTCTCGCGTGATCTGGCGCATCAGACGGATCTGATTACTTGTTATCGAATGGCGCCTCATGAGGATGAGACGGAAACGAAGGAGCGTGCGTGTCGCAACCTGGTTGATTTACTCGCACGTCAAAAGGAGGAAGGGCGGATATATTGGCCATTGAAGGCGTGGATACCTCTTCCTATCTTGTTACCTGGTGAACAGACTTCCACCAGGGTGGAACCTGCTAAGAGCCTCTATGAGTTGGTCCCCAAGGTTGAATCATTACCTGGTATCATTGATGCAGCAATCTGGGTCGGGTACGCCTGGGCTGACGAGCCGCGTAATTGCGCTGTGGTGATGGTGACCGGGACGTGTGAAGAAGCCGTCGCTGCAGGGGCGGAGCGTCTGGCAAGGAAGTTTTGGGAGGTTCATGCAGAATTCCACTTTGTTGGTCCGACAGGAACATATGGAGAGTGCATCGATGCCGCATTGCACTCCTCGAAGCGACCGTTCTTCATCTCGGACTCGGGAGACAACCCAACCGCTGGGGGTTCCGGAGATGTCACCTGGGGGCTTACACAGCTGCTTGCACGACCTGAATTCAAAGACGGGTCAGGTCCAACTGTCATCTACGCCAGTCTGCCAGGACCACAAGCGATACAGACTATAGTAAATGCGGGGATTGGCGCAACAGTCACCGTCACGGCAGGGGCTGAGGTGGATTATACCCATGCAGGCCCTCTCACCATGACTGGACGAGTTCACGCAATTAAGCACGGCGATAAAGACGCAGTAGTCGAGGCAGTTTTACAAGTTGGATCGGTCTTTGCAATCCTGACACAACTTCGCAAGCCGTATCACCACGAGCATGACTTTACCGACTTGAATCTTAAGCCGCGTTCAGCTGATATAGTCATCGTCAAAATAGGTTATCTAGAGCCAGAGCTATTCGACATGGCGGCCGACTGGTTGCTGGCATTGACCCCAGGGGGAGTGGACCAGGACTTGGAGCGTCTGGGACACCATCGCATAAGTCGTCCGATGTGGCCGTTCGACAAGGTGTTTTCGACGCCACCGGATCTCTGTGCAAGGATGATCCCGCCTTCGAACGAGTCACTGGCATAAATAGCCCGCATCCGGCATGAAAGAAAGTATCTTTGCGATCTGCAAGGATTCGGCAATGGCGGAGCGAGATTTCCCATCGGATATGCACGTGATAGAAGATGCTAAATAAAGCATTGCGCTGCCAATCAGATACTCCGAGCCGTGCTCCCGTTTGGGTTGTGGATCTCGGGATTTCTTCAATGTCTCAGTGGGAATTGGTAGTGAGCTGTCATGTTTGACTGGTATATCCATTCTGTAACACCTAGTGTGTTCTTTTACCTACAATAATATAAGGGGTATCTAGCTATCCTGCACAGCCATTATGTGCAGAAGCGAAGCAAAATAATATTCGTGCTCAATCGAACAAGTAGGGCATCTCGAAATCATAATATATTTGTACAAGTCACAATACTATAACGCATCGATTAGTTCCCATGATTCTGAAAATCTACAATAAATCCATTTCAATCCTACTACTTAGTTTCTTTATTCCCTATAATACTACCTTTGCCCACAGGTTGACATATTACTCAAAGTCACCCGCCAACCAACCCCCCTACATCCAATCCCACGATGCAACCAACTAACGAAAACCCACAACAACACAAGCTTTCTGGACCCAGTAGCGCCCCCCTCTACCGTACTGCACGCCTAACATTGGACAAATTGAAATCTCCACTTTTTCCTCTTCCCCAAAGTAGCGAGTAATGGCGCAGCCTGACGAGCGACTAGTGAGGCACTATTGAAGTGGGTGCCTTCTCCCTCCTTGATTATTTCTTTTTCCACCTTGTCCCGGTGAGGTGGTCGGTTACTCGCTATTATTATCTGGGAATGTCTTATAACCCAGAGAATCAACCTCTGTTATACAATTATCCTAACAAATATTGAATACAAATCGCAAAAATATATATAAATTGACCAACACTAATACATCAATCCCACCTTCCTACAACCTCTTTACATCTTCACTATTACACAATCCCCTATAGACTAACAATCTACAAAAGGATCATTCCAGTACCAGACAACACACCCACAGCGACAAACACCACCAACTGACCCAACCCAAGCGTAGCAGTGTAGCTCATGTAACCTGGCACACCAGCAGAGCTACTCTCCGAACCACTGCTACCGGAGTCACCAGTGCTCGTACCAGCAGCAGCAGACAACGACACGGTACCCGTACCAGCGGTGCCAACAGCCTTGAGCAGAGAAGAGCAAGTACCAGTAGGAGAAGTAGTCGAGGTAGTAGTAGCCGAGCCAGCAAAGTCACAAGCGGAGGCACCGTTACCCTTCTCCTTCTGCTCCTCGTAGTAGGCGTTCAAGGCCCAGTTGAGCATCTGCTTGGTCGTGCACATGCTGTAGGCACCGTACTTGCCCGTGGTGGCGTTACCGGTGATGCCCTCGCACACGCCGTAGCCGCAGACGGTGCTGTACAGGTCGGCGTACTTCTTGCTCGACACGCTGTCCTTCACCACGCATGAGAGGGTCTCTTCCATGCAGGAGCAGAGTTCCGAGTTGGGCGCCGGGGGCAATGCGCTGGCGGCTTCCCAGCTTGAGCCGACGGTCGGGCAGGACCGGGCGACGGTGTTGGTGGGAGTGTAGCTGGCGCTGTTGGTGCCGGTGGGGCTGACGCTGTTGATTTCCTTCGAGTACGAGGAGAAGCCGGTCAGAGTGCTGACGGAGCCGTCGGAGATGGTGACCAGACCTGGATGGGGTTAGTGAGTGGATTGGTGGGAAGGTGGGAAGGTGAAGGGGGAGGGAGGAGGTGCTGGACATACCGTAGTCGTTGGCATCCTGGAAGTACTCGTAGACAATACCACCGGCAAGCCAGTAGTCCATCTTAGGGCCGTACATGACGGGGACGTTGCTGAAGGAACGAGGCTGGACGGTGATACAACCGTACTCGGAGAAGAAGTAAGGGACGGAGTAGTTGCTCAGATCCTCGGTCATGACGTTGTAGCCGGACTCGGTGTAGGTGGAGTCACCGCACCACTCGTAGACATTGTCACCGAAGAAGTCGACGGATTCGTCCGAGTCACCGCAGTTGAAGTAGTCGACGAGGTCGGTACGGATCTCGGAGACATCAGCAGCGGAGTAACCGACACCGATGGAGCGGTAGTTCTTGGACTTGATGTAGGCCTTCATGTCACGCACGGCGGCCTTGACGTAGGCACTGGCACCGGTGGTGTTGACACTGTTGGAGTTCTCGTTACCCGCGAAGAAGCCCAGAGTGTTGGTGTAGTTGGCCAGCGAGTCGACTACGCTGGCGTAGTAGTTGTACAGGTCAATGGTCCACTCCGGGTCGCTGCTGTCAATGGAGTTGTCGGCGGAGGACAGATCCGCCAGCACGTAGATACCTGCGTCGGCGAACAGGTTCATACAGGTGGTGTGGTCCGCGTCTGGGTCGACGTCGTAGACACGCACCACGTTGGTGTTGAGTTCCTGCAGGTAGGGCAGATCCCGCTTGCAGATGGTCTCATTGGCGAGGGGATCGACGAAATCGACCGTGCCAGCGGAGGTCGTCGTGCCGTCGTCATCATAGGGGGCTGTTGTATTATTAGTTTGAGGCAACAGGCCCAGTTGGCATGTTAGGTTGCTGCTTACGCTGGTAGGCCACACCACGGATGAAGCTGGGGCAGGTTAGCAGTGCTTATGGAGGAAGTAAAGGGGATAGTAACATACAATTCCGTGCCGTTGTTTTCGTAGAAGAATTTGGAGCCCTAGGAAGGGTCAGTGGGATCGTGGATAACTTGGCAATGGTAGTACCTTAATGACGATGGCTGGGGCAGAGGCGACAGCCACGTCGACGAGGGCAGCCGCCGCTACAGCAGAGACGGCGAGCTTCATAGTGAGGGGGAACGAAAGAAGACGATGCTATAGAACGAGTGTGGTTGTTGTATTAAGATAGAGCGAATGTGGTGGTTAACGAGAGGAAGAAAACCAAACAAAAAGGCTAAGCAAAAGGATACAAGATGGATGGATGAAAGAAGAAAGAGAAAGAGAATCTGGAGCGAGAGACCAAGTGGGAGGGAGGAAATGGGAAGACTAAGAAGGAAGAGATGGAGACCGGCGAGGCGAACCTTTGCTAGTCTGGACTCTTATTAGTTGTTACTTGTTAGGGCCGCATTTGCCTGCTGCCTACGGAAAAAGCCCATTGGTCCCCCTGAAGGTTGTGTCAGGATGGGCAGAGAGACTGGGCCTGATGGAACGGCGCTACCATTGGGGGAGCCAGCCAGTCTCTCTGATTGAGTAGTAATTTTAGTATCTTGAGACTAGTTAGATACTAGCTGACAGCCCCCAGAAATGACGATGATGATAATGATGATAAAATCTTACGCGGTAATACAAAGAACATCAGCGATATGGAATCCAGCAATTAGGCTCGTGAGCGACATCTTGGCTGATCTCTTGGCTTTGCTTAACGACTCTTGGGAGTTCCCACGCAGCGGGTCTCGGATCCAGCCGGCTTGGTGACTGGCCGATCGCTGCTCGGACATGGATAAGTTCTGTTCCCCTTTTGCCCCAGTCCACGCAAGAGTTTTACTATAATTACGACTACTTCGTACTTAGGCCAGGGAAAATGGGAGGGTCACAGGGTCAACAGGGTCAAAAGTCCCTATCCCCATCGCTGTGAGTCCACCAAGCCCCTGAATCCAGGGTCAAAGGGTCACCAAGGGTCAAAAGGGTCGAAGGGACAGGCAGAAATCAATCAGAAGGGAATTAATTGGCAATGGTGCGTGCCTCGGAGTTTAGGGCGATTCTCGGACAGCCGACACACACAACCCCAACTGCGCCATGGTTACTCGTCCCGAGGGGGGAAATTCTCATTCCACGTGCCGTGCAGTGGACACATCACCCAGAATAAAAATAATCACAACAATAATGTTACAGTAGGATGAGAGGCAGTGTCAGGAACGGAAAAATGGAATGGAAGCGCCCGCTGAATAATCTCGCATCCTTCGGTTTGATTGCTGTTGACGCGTTGCGGGCGATGATCCCAGCCAGTGGCCGCTCGGGTGCCACCCGACGGGTGATTTCATCCAACCGGTTGGTTTCAGATGCGCGGCCTTGGGGGCGAGACTGGTACGACTGGAGCAGACAGGACGAGCGATGGCTGGATGGGCAAAGCAAGCATTTTTATGGTCGGTGACACCACTGCCCACTCCTCACTCTTCTGCTTAGTTGGGTAGCGATCGGCACTGGACGTGCGGCCCCCGGAGATCCGTCGGACTGCCGATACCCGCTCATTCGGGTTAGTGCCGACACAGACAAAAGAGAGAGAGGGAGAGAAAGAGACAGAGACAGAGGGAGACAAGCTGAGAAATAGGAGAGGGATATGTGTAAGAAGCACCTTTCATTACGTATGGTGTGTAGTTATATTAGTTGGGCCGTTGAGCTCATTTATTTCTCCCACAGCCAATGCCACCTCTCCATGGTCCTCCATCGGCTCGCATCGGTGCAGACATATCCCCTCAGTGAAACCCGACCGTACAATGGCTGCACAATCGCCTTATCGGCATCTGCATGTCTTACAGAAATTCAATTCCACAAATGACAGATAAGGCTCGTATACTAGTGGGCCAGGGTTCTGGGGATGCCGGCATTCCAGTGGTTTATTATTGAACCAACGTGAAGCGATGCCAACCGAACTACCATGCCCTTATCGAGTCCAATGAACTCGTTCGGATTGCATCTGCAGACAGTCAGATACAATCAATTACACACTATCTCAGCGTTTTTAGATCCTGCCTTATCGCGTCCTACGCTAAAAATGCTTAGCCTGCAGGGTTGAGTGCTTGACCTTGTGCAGAGAGACCCTGTGCATAGCGAGAGCCACTCTACTCTGCAGCTCTTATCGTGAGTCCCATGTGGCAACCACCATGTGCTACTGCTGCTGCTTCTACCAGTGAGGCTTTTTTCCGGGCTGGCCTCGTATATAATGCAGGTTACCCCTCCTGCAGCGTCGGGGAAATACCGTCCAGTCAGACCTCATTCATCGATCATGGAGACCAAGTCGGCCAGTGTGTCTCCCGAGCAGGAGATACCGAGTTACAATGAGAAGTCAAGTCAGGACTCTCCTGCGTTAGAGCCTCAGGTGCTCGAAAAGGGGCAGACGGTGCGCATTGGTGAGGATGATGACTATGACAGCGACCAGGTGGTGAGCACGGCTCAAGATCTCGTCACTCATATCATCAAGGTCGAGGATGATCCATCCCTGAACCCATGGAGCTTTCGCATGGTCTTCTTGGGTAATATTGTCTCCGCTACGACGTGTTTTAATTGCTAAGCTCCTGTAGGTGCCGGGCTGTCCATCTTCGGCGGTGTGCTCCAGGAGATCTTCTATTTCAAGCCGCAGACCATCTACGTCTCGCAGGTCTTCCTCACGGTCATTGCCTACATCTTGGGAGAGCTCATGGCATATGTTATCCCTCGTCGCGGTGTTGTCGGAAAGTTACTCAACCCGGGCCCTTTCAATGCCAAAGAACATGCCGCCATTTCCCTCATGTCCTCCGCCGCTACACAGTCCGCGCTGGCCACCGAGGCCTTGTCAGCCCAGCAACTCTTCTACGGTGGATACCCGAACCACGCTGCTGCTGTCTTCATCGTGCTGTCATCTCAGCTGATTGGTTTCGGTATCGCCGGTCTGCTGCGCGATGTCATCGTGCGGCCAACCAAGATGATCTGGCCCATGACCCTGCCCATCAGCAGTTTGTTGGAGTCATTGCACAAAGACAAGGCACAGTCCAAGGCACGGTTGAAGATCTTCTACATCTTCTTCTGCATCCTCTTCTTCTGGACCATCATCCCCGAGTACATCTTTCCCCTTCTGGAGGGTTTCTCGATCTTCTGCCTGGCCGATCAGCACAGTCTGGTCTTCACCAACCTGTTCGGCGGTGCTTCCGGAAACGAAGGACTCGGATTTCTCTCCCTCTCGTTCGATTGGAACTACATCGCCTCGCTGGGTTCGCCACTATGGTATCCGCTGTACGCTATGACCAACAATTTCATCGGATACCTGTTCTGCATCATCCTCTTCATGGCCGTCTACTATGGCAATATCTGGCGCTCTCAAGACTTCCCGTTCTTGTCCCAGTTGCTTTACTACGGCGACTCCAACTCCACCTACTACAATGAGTACAACCAGACCCTGATCCTCAATTCTGAATACATTGTCGACCCTGCGGCCCTCAAAGAGCAGGGTCTGCCCTGGCTGACTGGAACATACGTGGTATACCTCATCACCTCGAACATGGGAGTGACCGCCACACTGACCCACATGTTGCTGTGGGATTTCGACGACATCAAGGTCGGCTGGGCCTGGGCTGCCCCCAGCAAACTCAAGAAGTGGCTGAAGCTGGAGACCTACAAGTTCTGGAAGAACCAGGAAACCCCCGAGGAGCGTCTCGCACGACGCGTCAACGACGAAACACTCGATCCACACTACCGTCTTATGCTGCGCAACCTCTATCAGGATACTCCGCTGTGGTGGTGGGGTGCTGTCTTGATTGCGAGCTTTGCCGTTGGCTTAGGCTGCTTGTATGCGATGAAGTCTACGCTGCCGTGGTGGGGATTCATCGTCGGCAACATCCTCACGCTGGTGTTTATGCTCTTCTTCGGTGCGCAATACGGATTGACTGGGTTTCAGTTCAACGTTCAGCCTATCTGTCAGATGCTGGCGGGCTACATGTTCCCGGGGAAGCCGTTGGCTAGTAAGTGAACTTTCGCTCGACTGTCTGACCCAGCTAACCCACAGACCTCTACTTCACCTGCTTCACCTACAACTCGCTGCAGCAGGGACAAGTCTTGGCCAAGGATCTACGACTAGCGCAGCAAGTGCATCTATCTCCGAAGTGCACCTTCTTCGTGCAAGTAATGGGCTGCATCATCGGTGCTCTATTCAACTACGTGATGATGCTGATGTATGCTCCCTACCTCCCGGTACCCACTTACCCCCACTGACTATAAACAAAGCATCGTCCGAAACCAATCCGAAGTCCTCATCTCCATCGACGGCACCAACATCTGGAGTGGTGCCAACGTTCAAATAAGTCCCCCCTACCCCATCCCACCATTTACACCCGAACTAACACCCCCAAACCAATTCAACAGTCTCGCCATAGCCTGGAGCATCGCCAACGACATGTTCTCCATCGGCGGCCGCTACGAATGGGTAACCATAGCCTACCTCGTCGGCTTCATCGTGCCGGTACCCTTCTGGCTCGCCAACAGATACTACCCGCACCCGATCTTCTCCTACCTCAACACCTCCATTATTCTCTGGTACATGGGCTGGTTGTTCGTGGGGATTAACGCCTCCATCATGTCGTATTTCCTGCTGGGATTTGCGGCCCAGTTCTGGCTCAGACGGTATCATCCCCAGCTGTTCAACAAGTATAATTATATTGTCTCGGCGGCGTTGGATGGTGGCACGCAGATTTGCGTGTTTATTCTTACGTTTGCGGTGTTTGGTGGGAGTGGAGTGGAGCATGCGTTTCCGTGAGTTATCCCTTTGGTGATTTGAGAGTGTGTGTGAGATGCTAATTGTGGGATAGGACTTGGGCGGGCAATCCCAACACCAATATTCATAATTTGGATTATTGCAAGGTCAATCCGGCGACTTTGTAGGTGGGTGGCAGGTGTGCATTGACTGGTCATTTCCGGTGTGTGCAGATGGAGGAGGTAGTGAGGGCACTTTCTAGACTCCATGAGGTGGAATACCTTCAATGTAATAAGTTATGAACCAGTATACACGGGATTGAATGCATGATACCCTAAACCTGGCACCATAGTCTCCGATCATCCGTGACACTGCCTGTGGTAGATGTCATTGATCTTACAGAAGTTAGCAACAAGCATGAGCTGATACCCAAGCCAAGGAGAACAAACTACGAAAGATGGTATACTATCAGAATGAGGACCAAAAATAACCCGTAAAGAAATTCGTATCCTAACATATACTTAATCTACATATACATTCCATCTACTCCTTCGCTCCCGCAAACGGACACCCCGAAGCAGTCTTCTCCTCGCCCTCCACCTTGGTCTGTTCATGATCCTTGGCAATCTGGCGGAACATCTCCAGCGGATCGAACCACACATCGATACGCTGCAGCTTCAGCGCATCATTGACCTTGGCGATCACGATACCCTGGATATCGATAGGTCCGCCGTGCGCGGCGATCTTGACCTTTTCTCCCTTGCTATACCATTATTAGTCCCCATCCACGCAGATATTCACAAGAAAAGGAGGGATCATACTCATTAAACCCAACATAATCCCTAGCCATAACACCCCAATGCCTCCACTTAAACACCACAACCGGCGGCCCGCTATATACCTCCAGCACCTCCCAGGCAAACGTCGGCATCATGCGCTTAAACGACTTATGACTCGCCTCGAAATCATTATTGGCAGGGTCGTAGTACGCACTCGGCGTGAGGAGGGCATTGTATGTGCCGACTTTCAGCATGTGTTCGCCGCTCAGCGGGGGTCCGCCGTTCAATGTGAAGTGGTATGTCTCGTGGTCGATGGTGCGCCAGTCCGCGAGGTTGGTCTTGAAGGACGCTTCGATTTCCCAGTTCTTGACGAGGTTCTCGACGAGGAAGGGGAGGCTGCCGGATTCGTGGGTCATTTTCTTGGCTGTCAATTGAGATCGTTAGTATCGGTACAAGGGTGTGGTTGGTTTGGTAGGAGGCGTACTCTCTTCGTAGTAGGCCCGGGTCTTGCTGTAGTCCGGAGGACCACCGTGACGCCAGGCGGCGTCTGTGTCGTTGAGGACCGCATTGGGGTCCAGAACGTAGTCGGGAAGTCCTGCGGCGTCGCCCATTGTGTAGTGGTGTAGGCTAGTAGGAATTTGGGGAAATGTTTAGTAAAGAACCAACAGGGGTAGATAGCCAGACTATATATCCTCCACCCCAGGCTAAAGTCTTGTCAGTCTCCGCCTCTCAGGAGACGTGGCCTATAACAATGGCCTCGGTTTGTTTGAAGCCACTGCGACAATAGGATGCACTAACTTTTGCCTAGCAGTGGGGGTGTCAGCCGGCTTAAAGTCTGATTTAGTGTTGAAGGTAGATAGCGCACATGGCCTATCTATCTAGACCGGTTGCAAAACGGCCAGGTCGCAGCCGTTCCTATCGCGCTGGTTTAGTCTGCGACCGGTGGTGGTAGTCATTTCAGGTGCAAGAAGCAGAAGACTGATGGGAGGGGTCGGGATGCATTGACCAGACAGAGGGGCCATTGTTGTTCATGGTTACACTGTACTGGGTCCTCGTGGGACCCATGAGATCGATGGATCGTCTTGGCCTCAGCTCGCTGTCTCCATCCGAGGCTGTCAGCCCCAACACCATCCAGCCCCGCGGTGCAAGGAACCTGTCCAGCCAAAAGGGTAGGTAGGTCAATTTTGCAATATCTGTCATGTCGATCTCCTGCGACTGATGAAGAACCGACATTGTTTTCTTTCTCTCAATGACAATGGGCAGAATATTGTTGTATCGCCCAAATCATGCCATTGTCGCGTGTCTCCGACGGGGTTGCCTGCGATGCAGGGGTGAGATCTTAGGTCAACATCCGCGCTCCAATAAAGCAATCGCGCTTACACATCGTTCCGCACTTAACAAGCCATGGTGAGTTCTGAGAGGCACGTTTGGTCGAGGTGGATCAGATGTTTATAATAGACATTTTAGGGCGGTTGGCCGGTTTCCCGCCGGAGTCTGGCGGATAGAGCCACTCTTATCCCCGTGCGCCCTAATTGGCACATCGGCGTTGGGTGGAGATTCGGCCGACGCCCTCGTGGCCGCACAGAACTCATGATTGGTGGTAGGTTCATATCAAAATAGATTGAATTAGATTGCTGGTGGTTCGTTCGCACCACCACACAAGGGTTCTCAATAAGCAGAATGTTACGCGCTTGTCGTGTACCTTTTCTGAGTCTAAAACCAACAGTGATAACTGGTCTGACATCTGGCCAAAACAAAAACCCATTGTGTGTCTAATAGTGCTAAAAGGAGTAAAGAGCGACTTCAATGACTTCCTGCCGCGTTTGATCTTATGGTCAAGGCACAAATGGCTCTACCAGCACCCCCCTGGTATTCATAGACACCGACTCTCACGGAAGATACAGTAAATAGTATTGATTAAAGGCTCTAAGTGACGATTTACGTCAACTAGCTTCAAAGCTCAGGGCTACACTCGAGCTGTATATGCGACGGCGGGTTTTCAAAGGGCGCAGACAATCCATCGGGAAAACCACCTGTGCTCCAATCTGACCAATGAAGAAATCATTTGGAGACTGATCTCAGTTCTACATGGCTCCCCCCAGAGCCCAATTTCTGCTCCGACTATTTTGGCAATTTAGAACCATTCCTCTAAGTAGTATCCAGACTCTCTTTCTATTAGTGCCGATAGTTCTGCATCAATCTTGCCCCATCATTCGAACTGAGTTGTATCACCAGTATCACCATACCTAACAATAACCATAATCTTCAGCATGGCAGTTGTGGATCCTACTCCCGAACCATCACAAAACGACTATAACATGGGAATGGGACATGATATACATTGTTATAAAAAAGCATTGGTTTCCCCAGTTCAATGCCTCTATTTCCAGCGCAGAAGCCAGTCACTCACCCCCTAGGTTACGAACGAAATCCAAAAAGACCAATCTTTGCCCCTTCGAAACCCAAAGGTCTATAGGCTATAGCCATAGTCTTACCATGGACGGCCACACTCCCACGGAAGTTTGGTGGCAACAAAAACTTACTCTCCCCTTGGAGATAGACCCACCCGTCCTCTTGGACTTGTATGTCTATTTCGGGCTCTACAGCAGCAGGGGCACTGCAGAGAGATGGTAGTAGGTCATACATTTCCATGTTCAACTGCACGTGGCGTCCATCTCCAGTGAATCGAAGAGTGGATAGAGGGGGTTTGCTGTCAATTCTTTGCACTTCACTGCCAGATCTCGGGTCCCAGATTATGACTGTCCCCTTGGGGTCGCCTGATGCTAGCCACCGTCCATCTAAGGAATAGGCTAAGGATCTGATAATCCACTCATGACCCTCGAGTGTCTGCTCCAGGGCGCCAGTACTTGAGTTCCAGATTTTGACAGTTCTATTTTCGGAGCTGGTTGCCAACCATCGTCCATCTGGTGAGAAAGTCACAGCTGTAAGCGCGGCCGTATGCCCTGCACACGTGTGCTGTAGGCAGTTGTCTGTTTGCCCGTCGATCATTTTCTCCAGGTTCCATATCTTCAGGTTATTGTCTGTCCCAGCTGAGGCAAGCCATTTTCCATCTGGTGAGATGTCCATGTCTTCAATCAAATGGTCATGCGCCTTCACCGTCACCCGCGTGGCATCGGTCGCTTGGTTGTTGCGCATGATGTCCAGATCCCAGATTCTGATATTTAACCCTTTGGAGACAGATGCCAACCATCGTCCATCTGGAGTGATAGCTCGTGGTGACTCAGACGTGGGATCGAGGGGGCCGGCCCCTGTATCACTAGGCGCGGTTTCCAGGTCCCAAAGTTTGATCAGGTTGCCTGCGGAGCATGATGCCAGGAGCTGCCCATTGGGTGAGAATGCCAGACTTTGGGCGCTCCAGAGATGGCCTGAGAATGTTCTTTGCAGGGTCCCAGTTGCTAGGTCCCATAATCGGATTGTCCTATCAAAAAAGTAGCTTGATACTAACTTCTGACCATCTGGTGAGAATTTGACTGCCCAAGCCCTATCCTCAAGGCTCCCCAAGGTTTGCTGCAGGACCCGATTCACTGGGTCCCAGACTTGGACAGGACCAGCACCGGATGCCAGTCGGCCATCTGGTGAGAAGGCCACTGACTCAACAACCAAAGTCGTCCTTTCAAATGTATGTTGCAAAGCTCCAGTCGTGGGGTCCCATATCTTGATGCTTTGGTCGTCGGAACCCGATGCCAGCCATCGCCCGTCCTGGGAGAAGGCTATTGACCGAACATGTCCCCGATGGCCTTTTAACGTCATATGCAAACCTGTCGTTGAATTCCAAACCTTGACGGTGCTATCACCAGAACTGGAAGCCAGCAACTGCCCATCTGCGGAGATAGCTACTGACCAGACAGGGCCCTCATGGCCTTCCAGCGTCCTCAGTGTGTCGGTCACCAGGTTCCAGAGTTTGATGGTCTTGTCCTCTGAGCCGGATGCAAGCCACTGGCCATCTGGTGCGAATGCTACTGATAGAACCGAATTACGGTGCCCCACGAGGTTGTACTGCAGTGTACCGGTCGCTGTGTCCCAGAGCTTGATTGTGCGATCGCCGGCACCGGACGCCAACCATCGACCGTTTGGAGAAAAGGTTACTGTTCGAACAGGTAAACCTCTATGCCCCTCAATTGTTTCCAATTCCGCGTTCCAAAACTTTTCAACTTCCGGCATACTGCTTACCCAAGAAGGAAGTTCGAATGTCTTTCGGATGATTGACTCCATTGGTGCAAACATTAGCCCCGAACAGTATAATTGGAGCGGCGCCAGATCAACCATTCGTCGACATTTCAAGGTAAACCTTTTAGCATCGTAGAGAAACGTGGAGAGCTCAGAGCTATCATCGCCCTACATTTATTAGTCCTGCTTGGGAGCAGCCTGATGGGAAAGTACCTTGATAAGTGACGCTACCATCTCAATGTTCCGAACAATTTCGAACGCATATCCTAGGACGCACATTACTTCGGCCCAGTGCAGGAAGTGCTCCTTCAAGAATGAATAGACATTGGTCATCATAGCTGCAGAATCCTTGGATTGTGCTATATGGCGTGTCCAGTATCTGCAGGAATATTCGAGCTCTCTTGGTATACAATCGCTGACAGAGCGCCCAAGGGTTTCTTCGCTGATATCAACCCTCTTGAATCCTTCATATGGCAGATTGCAGATGTTCTTCTTCAGCCGACGTCGCATAATGTCGAGACATTTTCCCGCCAGTCCTTGATGCGCCTGACCCCCATCTACCCAGAAATCCGTCTTTTCTCGGGTTGTCGGATCAAGGAGAAAGTCTCGAAACGATAGATGCAAAATGCCCACTGGTGCAGACTCATCCTCCGGGATATTTAGCACGGCATGCAGTCGGCTGAGTCGAGTACTTATTGCCCTGGTAGAGATGCCAAGAAGCTCCGAAAGCGAAAGAACAGAGAGTGGAGCTTCCAGAATAAGAATAGTACCAACCACTTCGTGGAATTCTTCCACGATCTTTTTTCGCCGGTTTTCACCGTGCGTCGAAAGTTTGTGTAGTATCGGAAGATAAGTTCCGTCGAGCTTGGACTCCTCGTTCTGGTACTCAAGAATCTCCGAGAGGCTCTCAATGGGGTCCAAGTCATAATCTCCAAAGACACGGCACACCGTCGCAGCGAAGATGAACAAAGGAACGGACATCTTGACCAGAGCATGAAATTGAACATCTCCAGGCCAGTCGGATGGTAGAGCACGCTCTTTAGCGATTCGATCCAGTTTGTGCCTCAAGAATAGTGATATATCATGCTCAATCACGGGCTGGGGAATCCGGTGGAGAACAAGATCCCGGTGATTGTCCTTGACTCTGTCCTCCTGGAAGCCGAGCTGTATAGGTAGTTCTGGGCGACTAGTGATGAAAGCATGTAGCTGAATAGACTTCGATTCTTGAAGTCGAGGAAAGAGTCGCAGTAAGAGGCGTAGGTCCTGCTCGTCGTCACACTCATCCAGTGCGTCGACCACAATCACGAGTCTCCTCATATTTGGGCCTTCATCCATGCTACTCAACGGCTCAAGAAGGAGCTTCTCGAATTGGATCCTGAATCCTCTCTTTGAGATATCAGGATCATCTTCAATGGCCTTCGTGACTCCGGGTGCAAGGCTGGGGACCGCAGTGATGAGTTGTCTTGTGATCGTCGAGACGAATCTCCTTGCACTCCCACGGTCACCTTCGCCCCTCTTGAAGAAGTAAGTCGCTCCTAGCTGGCCCTTATCCTGAAACCTCCTAGCTACAGATCGTGCAATGGTCGATTTCCCTGTACCAGCCATTCCGTTTAACCAGAAGATACATGGACTGTCTGATGAACATCCCCAGTCATTTACTTGCAGAAGAAGCTCCTCCCTTGTGCCGGAAAGACACTCCTCCTCATGCTGATTATGGTATGAGTCAAATGAAGCCCCTTCGGCATCTGGTAGGTTGTAAAGATCGAATTTCCGATGGAGGTCCTTCAATAGAATGATGAATTCGTCAATCCGCCCGAGAAGCTCTTCTGCCTTGGCTTGACTCTGTAGGTGCTCATCGTGCCTGACCCATTGACGCAGCCTTGTCTCGTCACTTCTGATTGTTGCTTCAATCTCTTTCAACGGATGGCTGGTTACGGGGGAAATACTCTCTAGTATTCTCCCACCCACGCTTGCTTGTTGCATCCGATGCACTTGCGCTGTATAGCGTAGGATACCTTTGTAAACCTGAATGATGGCAACCTCAACCTTGTCCTGCGTTTCATATCTGCTGTCATGATAGTGCTCCTTTTCAATGAAGGCACATCGAGTCAAAACGTCCGTCAGGAACTCGGCAGATTGGAATTGAGCCTTTCGTATTTGATGATGGTTGTAGGTTATCTTTTGACGGATTTTGTTAGCTTCCACATCATCTTCGGTGACTCCGGCAAGACACATACTGTCAATCCTAGCAACACAATTCCCCAGGCAATTGATGCCGAGCCAGTCTGATCACCTGCCACAAGCACATTTGCGATTCCTCTGAAAGACAGTGTAGCGTTGAGGATTTTGTGGGCAACATCTCGAATGTTGATATCATCCTTATCTCCCCCCTTCCTGATCTTCAGTCCTCCTTTTTGATACTCTTCATACTGCCTTTTTGTTGCCTCGATAACATCATCCACAATCTGGAGTGTCTTGCTACGTTGTAAGGAGGGCTTTTCGATTTGCTGCATGCCTGCGAGGACCCCTTTGTCCGCTGGACTTAATTCCTCGTAGGCAATTTGCCACAGGTCGGTTACGCTCACATCCGCCGATTGTTGCTTTATTTCAGGAGACTCTCCAGAACTCTGTACATCATAATGTTGAGAATTTGGCACGGAGCTCTTCACGACAGACGTGTTCGCATCTTCTCCTCCCTTTATTCGCCGCCAAATTCTCTTTGAATACCGTTTCATGTTGAGGTTTGTTTTCGATATAATGCGCACTTTGCAATCGAGTTAGCACTGGTGAAGTTGGAATGCAGACCGGAAGGCGTGGGCGAAGCAGCGACTTAAGCTGCGCAGCCTCAGTACGCGCCGAGATGGCGCGCGGCTGAGTAGCGGGGTAGTTGGAAACATCCCTGTTAGAGAGAAGAGAATCTGCAATAAGAATATAACAAACACTACAGTCTATTGGCCAACATAAAAATAGGAGGATTTCTGCCCCTGTTCCTGTCGCCTTGATACGTTGTCGAGGCGCTCAAAGTCAGCAGCATATTGGTTGGTGAGTCCGCATTGCCACAAACCAAGTCCTATGAGGTATTCGAAAAATTTGGAGAATATACCATCCCTCAATAATAGGTCAATAGCCTTTCCTAAAGATTTTCTAAATGCTCGCGGGTAGTGAGGGGTTCCTTGTTGGGGTGTCTCTCCTGTCCGGGTTATCGGCCGACCAGTACACGATGCAGGGGGGTTAACCGCCAAGGTGTGATCAGCAGATGGCGCTTAAGACCTAAACCACGATATAATGCCGGAATTCCAGTGAAATAAACCAATGCGCATAAATTGCAGCTCTTCGAATGAGCAAGCATAGCGTGTAAAACCGATCATGGTTCTTGTGACGCTGGAATCTTACATTGAACCCCAGTCATGGTACGGTCGCAGACGCCTCAGGCAGGAGTGTTGGGCATCTTGGGGCGGAAGAAGATTAAGCAAGCATCATGACAGGAAAAGTGAAAACAAGCATCACTATATTCTCCAGAAAATAGCCATAGTAAACTGTGTCTACAGCTTGGTGGGAGTTGTATGGGCCAGTAAATCAGCCTACCCAGCGTTATTGTCTAGGTAGAAGTTGTGAGTTGTTGGCCTTGCAAAAGAAACGAGAAGGCCGGATTGCACCAAAGCGGAAAGATAAGCGGTGACCTGGCTGGTATTCCACTTCCCATTCAAGACTGCTATGCTGCGCATTGCTGATAGTAGCTACTCGAGGCAGCTGTTTTCCCTCTCGAGTAATGTTTCACAGGAGACCCAGAGTGCCATAGTCAGCATAGTAACCACGAGGGTATTTACCAGGATTCCGAGTATTTTCGCGAGCGATGATTTCCTACCGCTTGATCCATCTGCATTATACGATATCACTGTTCGCTCTGAGCCTAAGCTATGCGCGAGGATGCCAGACAAGATGTGATCTTGTTGTGTGTACCCTGCCTCGTTAGAGCTTTGTCTCTTCCTCTTAAGAGTTGACGCCCGTAACCGCCGCAGCGCCCTCAGCTGACAGGCGCAACACAACCGCTCAAGACTTCTATCAAGGTAACACCACGCATGTCTTGTCGGCAAAACTGTTTACGGCGTACAGGGGAGTGCTTCATCATCACGGAGGATTCTGGCCACCTGGAAGTCTGAACAGTACGTACATCCAGCTCCACAACATACCGCAGGAATAATGCTTGATGGCGCTTAACGCCGTTTTCGACTGATGAATTCTAGCGATGACGGCGTTTATCAAGTTACTTTGAGTTCCCCCGCACAACATATTGGGATGCTGGGAGGGGCTTCATTACGTTGAGGACCCGACCGGTCTGATTGACCGATTGATGTTTCTTAGGGCCGGGCGGATTAACTCTGCGATGAAGACCAGTCGCTCCTCCTGGGTTGTCAAGTAACCCTATCGACGGACGAGAGCTGTGAGGTCCTGCGGAGTAGATGAGCCCGCTATCTGCGCAGTCTAGCAGAGACATATGAGACAGTCTGGCCTTAACCCACCAGCAATTATCATGCTATCGACTTAGAGTCGATCAAAGTGGGCATGCGGACGATGATCCCCCCAAATCAGTGGGGTTCGGGATACTAGGCAATTAATTGGCATGTTTTGGCTGGTGTTGCCACCGTACGATGGTATCACCCTTCCGCCCTTGACAATCTACGTCCCGCATTGAGGGCGCAGCAGCGTGACGAGCTATCTCACGCAGGTGTCATGATGGGGACCACAGAGTGGCGGTGTAAGCCCGTGTTGGGGGCTTTGCCGGGTCCTCGGACGTTCACCAGCCACACATCGGAATGATTGGTACACCGCTCCCATTATTTTCCGTCTAGTGGAGACCAACGTGGGAAGTTGGAGAGACGCATCCAAGCGATGGCGGATGGAGACCATCGGAACTTTGTACTCAGTACCCAATAATTGGCCAGCTTCGACCAATCAGAATCTCGCAATGGTCCCGAAACGGCCATCGTCCGGCGAATTCATTCGTCCAGGTTGCTGCTGCAGATCTCTCCCAAAACTCAACGCCTTATCCAGTGCCGATCCTAACTCCTCCTTCATCCCCATCACATCAGACATAGGGGTGCGATAAGAGGCTTTGGTGGGTGTCGTCGCTCATCTATCTATCTGAGACCAGTCAAAGAGAGCATGGCACCACCTCCAAAGCATCCTCCGAGACTACGCCGGACAGCCCAGGCGTAATGGCAACATTTCCCGCAATCAAGGGGCGAAAACTCCACCGCGGCCGTGAGAGAAATAGCATCGCACCTTTGCGGTGAGGGTCTGGAGTCAAAGGATGAAGACAACCCCTGAGTCGGATTAGTGGATCCGATTGTCATCGCCTAGCGCTAGATAGCTCCGGCATTCCGTGCGCCGCAATCCTGGACGTACTTCCATTTTCACCTCGTCCGAAGGTGTTGTGGCTGTGTCACTGCTACTGTTACTGAGTATTTCGTCATAGTAGCAGCTGCTGGCTCTGAGACACTGACATACAACAAACGTTCTCGTCCCCGGCCAGGCTATCCCAATTGTATAGTCATGCTCTGGGGAGCGGGTAACAACACAGGTGACACAATTGCTTGAAACCAGCTAGTCTCAGTTAGGCCCGAAGAGGGAGACGTGTCGGACTAGGAAACTACTGGGAGAGTTTATTGGGGTGAGGTCGCTTCTTCTGTCTGAGAAAAGCGCCTCAGTGCCGATGGAGTAAGTGGCTGATGTGTTGGGTCAGTGGCCATTCACAGGTGCCGTCATCCCGCCGAGGCTCGATCTAGCAGCACGATACCGACTAGTGGACTTCAGTAGCGATGATAGTCAAGTGGGATTCTCGCGTATTTGGCAACAGAAATGGCTGTCGAAGTCCACTATCACCGGGCAACCAGAACATCAACAGCCACTCAAGACTTAGCAGGATTCCCACTGGAGCTTGTTTCGACTTAGCTTCCGCCTCATGTCCAATCACCGCCTGACAAGAAACCCGGTCCACCCCATTTGGGCCCCCCACCATGAGTCCCCTCCAGCAGCCCACTCAGTATACCTCGCGTTGCCCCTCCATTGCCTCTTTGGGTGTGCCGGGCAAGCCCCTCAGACCGAGATCTCGGTCGGCCAGGAGGATGATATCATATACCCCTCCATCAGGGGAACAGAGGGGCCCGTAGGTAGGGTCAGCTCAACCTATATCAAGCCCTCCCTTTCCCCCCTGTTACCTCTTCTTTTCCTCATCCACAAACATCTATCTTCCTTTATCCCACATCACTTCACTACACTTTAACAATCATGGGTTGGTTCAGTGAGTACACCCGCACACCACACAACACATCTATGTGCCCGTAGCTGACGGAATCTGTACAGGCAGCGACAGCGAGCAGGCTCAGGCCGCTCAGGAGTTCAGCGAGTTCAACCCCCAGGGTGAGGTCACTGAGGAGCACAAGGCCAAGTTCAGCCACGAGCTCATCGGTGGTGCCGCTGCCTACGAGGCCATGAAGGCCTACGAGGAGCACCAGGAGAAGAACGGTTCGTCCAACCTCTTCTCTCTTCCCCTTGATACATAATACTAATCTCCTCTCAGGCAAGCCCGACAGCCACGCCCAGGCTAAGGAGATCCTCGCCGGTCTCGCCGGTGCCTTCGTCGACCGTGAGTTCGAGACCAAGGGCCTCGATGCCTACGACCACTTCCAGGAGAAGCGTGAGGCCGCCAAGCGCCACGCTCAGGAGCAGCTCTACGAGGCCTCCGCCCAGGACTTCTAAGCGATTGGACTATGAGTTGGACGCACCTATCTGTTTATGATGTACGGTAGTGTGTATGACATGAAATAGAATATACCACAATGAACAACCAACAACACAATTTTTTTCAATCCAATGTAGAACAATATGGATGCGTAGATGTCAATGTCAGTAGGAGTAGATAGCATCCATGAGGGGTACTCTGCAACGTGGCAGTCGACGATCACAAGCTAGCATCCCACTGCAGAAGCACAGAGGGGCATCAGTGGCTTAACACGGGCTGCACCCCGTCGTCATCGACTGCTGCAGCTCACCAAACTGGGGAATACCTCTAGACAACAGAACCAGAGTATCACCAATTTTCATGCGCCTTCAGGTCAGTGGTAGTTGTCTTTAGGTAAACCTGAGCAATATCCCTGTCGATATCCCTGCTACTTCTTTCCAGGGTCTTTCGTTTTTCCGGATATGCAGTTCCGATGAGGACCGCCGCGATTGGATTCGCAGTGCCGGTAGCACTAAGTAACACTAGCACCGACCGCGCCATTCCGACAACATCTGGCTCATTCGTCTGCGGTGGCTGCGGATGGCCAAAGAAAGAAGGAGGGGTAATAGGCAATGCAAATCGGGCCCAAATACTGGTAGAACGGCATAAACATGGATTCAATAATAGAATAGTAGTCGCAGCCTAAGTTATCATGAACTTCCACCATCTCTAGTAATTACTAATGAGGTGGTTGTTGTCCTTTCTGCTAACCGGGGATATATATTTGCAGCTGTCCAGGTGATCCGAGCTGAACTTTAGCAGAAACCGTTAGCTAGCAGTAGACCGTTCTTTATCACAAGGGCAAATATCTCATAATACTCCTTAGAATTCTGAGACCCTCCAGAATCCCGGGCTACAGTTGGAGGAAATGCTCCGTACAACTACTAAGCAAACCAAAGAGCAAGATGCCTAATAAAAACACGCGCCGGAACCGCGGCTGGAACAGGAGCTCTATTCTGCCATCACGTGCTTTACCGCTTCACTGACCGCCTAAAGCGGCAGAACCTAGCGAACCTCGCTTGGAAAACCTCGGATTTAAGCGGATTTAAGCGTTTCCAGCTTCCGAACACTCATCCTAGATTATGTAAAAAACTTGACCGCCTTTGTCGACAAGTCGGCAGAAAATGACCTCTGACCGCTTCTCACACCGCTCCATGCGGCAGAACCTAGTCGACCTCGTCGAAAAAATCGCGGATTTAAGCGGATTTAAGCTTTTACAGTTTCAGAATGCTCACCCTGGATTCTGTGAAGTTTTTGACCGCCTTCATTGTGAGGGGGCAGAATATGGTCGGCGCCTGCACCTGCTACTACTCTGTAGCCATGATTTGTCTACAGTTACTCTCTCGCTTTACTGTTGGATGGCTATATTACAATATGGGCTGTTGACTAGTAATATTAATGATATTATCTAACAATAGTTGAGGTCCTATCATCGCGAGGCTTTTTCTACTACTACTACTCCTCCCGAGGCATTAGGTCGATGCCTGACGGTCGGCATTCATGAGACACCTTAGGCACTCTACATGGGTAACAGTGCCCCTGAAGAGGATGTATGTAGCTGGTATGTGGCGAGTGTCGCGTCTCTACAGCTGCCTTCTAAGTCCTTACAAATGGCCAAATCATCATGAGAATCTGGCTTATTCCTCACTTTGACTGACTCGCTGCGAGCTCATCCAATCCCTGCCCCATGCTCATCATGCGATCCTATTTCAACATTAGCAATAACGCTTAACACCCTCGGTAGAAGAGGACAAACTCACAGCCAACCACCCCGGCACCCATTGAGAAACAAACTTCACCGCACCACTATTTGTCCCGCGCCAGAACATGCCATTTCCTGTCGTACCCAGTACATCAGGCAGGATCGAATCCGCCAGCTCCTGAGCCGAGCATCCCTTTGGACTCGCCTCGCCCGACGCCCAGCGGGAGATGGTCTGCGCGATAGCCGCATAGCGTGAGCTTGGCGGGAGGGTGAATGTGGGCTCGTTTGCGTGGAAGGGCGTCGTGACGGTCCCGATCATGAGCGTGGCCACGGATACGCCTAGTGGCGCGAGTTCGAGTCGCAGAGTCTCGGAGAGATTGCTCAGGGCGGATTTCGAGGATGAATAGATGCCTGTATCACGTTGTTAATGTGACACTGCATGGCGACCGCGGGAAGGAGATTGATGTACCGATCCATGGTGTGGGAACTACGGCACCCACGCTGCTTATGTTGACGACGCGTCCACCGCGGGATAGCAGCAATGGTGCTAGTGCTTGTATGAGGCGCAGCGGTCCCCAGATATTGGTCTCGTAGACCTGCTGAGCTTGGGCGAGGTCGACGTCCAGCAGCGGCATGGTGTATCCGGAGCCCGCATTGTTTATGAGAATATCGAGGCCTGCTCCGTGCTGCTCCACCGCTTGAACGGCTGCAGCTACGGATTCTGGTGAGGTGACTTCAAGCTGGAGAGGGGTGACATTGGACAGAGTGGTGAGAGACGATGGAATCTTGGAAGGTGAGCGCGCAGTGACGAAGACGTGGTGACCTTGATTGGCGAGCGCCTCGGCCAGGGCCGATCCGATGCCGTTGGCGGAGCAGCCGGTGATCAGGACAGTCTTAAGGGGCGCCATGGTGGCTCAAGCTCATAGAAATTACATCGGGAGTAACGCTCGGTGGGCTGGCTTTAAATGCTCCCGATTGACAACCGGGGCAGAGTCTGGAACCCTCGGGTATATCTTAGTCTGTGATGACCAGGCAGTAGTGTATGTGATCGTCCAGTCCAGCTGAATTCTGACAGGTTGAATGAGAAGCTATCCTAATCTAGTCAGTCTTAGAGATGGCCCAGGATGGATATCCCTGTTTAAGGCTGTATCTCGGCAATGTCCTGTTTCTTTGTTTCCCCCCTATTGTAAGTAGGTCCCAAACCATACTTGTGAATGATGTCGTATTATGGTCTCTATCACAGCACTGCTATTCTCTCATAGCACGCTCGAGGCTACAAATTCTAACCCAGTTAGTTAATTAGCACGATGATCTAGCTTAATCAGCAACCCTTGTCACTGCCGCAAACTGCCAACTGCATTTCGCTTCGGGGCTTAACCGACCATTCTTTGTACTTCACGCTGCTAACACTTTAGCTTGACACCTCATTGGGCATCGAGCAGCCAGCGTGCAGACAGACCCACTGGCCGTTCAGGGTCATGGTGGTGCCGCCTTATATAGCAGGCCGCGTGTTGCCAACATGCCGTTCGCAACAGTAAAGTAAGGGCATTTCCAGCTGACAGACCCCGGTAAGGGATAAACTGTAAGGCAGCTTCGTGCCTTGATTATTTTGTCATTGGTAGGTCACATACTTTTCGAACATAGAATCTCCCTGGTAAAGATTCACTAGCACCAAATGTGATTTGACTGGCAATCGGTTCTGGCTACTTGCATGTTACACCTCGAAACGCAGTGAATAAGCTAGAATAATACAATGACGTTACACACAAGAGGACTGAAGGGTACCTATAAGTAGTTCAGATCTCCCTTGATCTTTTCACATTCTTCTTCAATCATAATACGAGAATATACTCCCGAATCAGACATCATGACCAGGTAGCGTTATGAAATCTGAACTGTATTCAAACCCAGCACTAATACCTCGTGTGCCAGCATTTTAGAAAGCATCCGCTCCAAACAGCCCATCAGCTTCACTGAAGCCAAGGCCTACTTTGACGAGAGACCCCCTGTTCGCCCAAGCTTCCTGTTAGGCGAATGGAAAGGTACTCCTATTGAGACAGGTAACAAGCTCGCGGAGATCCTTCAGACAGTCAAATGGGCTGGGAAGGATTTCCACGAAGTCGACCATGTTGATCCCATGGTGTGCCTAGACGATAAAGATTGTCGGTTCCCCAACCCCTACTGGGGTGGTGCGAGGGTATGTTGTCCCTAGTCTTGGTTGTATCGTCAATGGCTGATTGTCTGTCAAGATTCGCGAGGTCAAATATAATGACGTCGTGTCTGCCGCAATGGTCTATAATGAACGGCCTGTTATTGACTATTTTCGCTATGTGGATGAGAATACTGTCATTGGGGTGATGGATAGTCCTGAACATGATAGTTCTAGCCAGGAGGGAGACCGTTTGTATTTTGTCTTGGAGCGGATTAAGTGAAGGATAGTACTTTCTAGAGAATGAGTCGTTGAGGCCTGCTGGTGATCTGACTCAGTGATTGACATTGTACTCTGGAATGGTAGTTCTACTTGGTACACATCAAGGAATATCTCTATCGCGCTAAGTCTCCAATCACTTGAATGAAGCGGTCTATAAACATTACTCCCATGTAGAGTCAGACCTCCTCCTCTTCCGTCCGTAGATTTGATCGTGGGCCGTATAGCGAGAGTACGTATGACCGTATAATGCGAGTAAGTATGAACCAAAGAGCTGTGAAGACAACAAACCACTAGTTCATCTGCTAAAACACACCAGTTCTTGTTTCATGCCTTGCTTTCCTTGTTACTAGTCGCTAACTGCTAGATCTAAACATCATATTTCCAGGGCAAGATCCGGAAATGCTTGCTTCGTGCGTTCAGGCAGCGTCTTGAGGTAATGGCCCCACTCATCACGACACTGACTGCAGAGTTCCACGCCACCGAAGCAATGGGCCCTCTGTGCACCATATGCCTTGCGGTATACACACTGGGTACACTTCTGGTTGTCGGCTTCCAGCCATTCCGCCAAACCCGGGAACATGAGATCATCACGCCGGGAAAGAAGCATATTATAATGCTTGATATCGAGGGACGTGGCTGAGCCTGCATCCAAGCGATTCCAAAGCTTGAAGTTCTGCCGAGTTTCGTTGATGATATCCTCAGACTCCGTCTTACCAATGGTGAGCCCCTCTTCGACAAACCGATATCGCCGCATCGTCATGAGAATTGGCCCACCAACGTTGCGGAGGAAGTTGGTGACAATTGTATGCCCGGGAATGTCTGCCATTGCTACATCCAATGCCCATAGGACTTGACGCACTGCGTGAAATGCACTGATGCGCTCATCCTCCGGCATGTAGGCAAAGGTGCTGTTTGTCTCGCCTTCTGACTGATGCTTGAAAAAGGCTACCGCGTCATACATGGTAGCTCCTATCTCGCATAGAATGTTATACTGCGTGTCTGTATACCATGTGTCCAGGAGGTCATTACAGGCGAGACCTGCAGCAATCGTGAAGCGGGCTAAGGCGTCACAATCCCGCATCCGAAACCATTGTTGTGGTGAGCTGACGAGGGCGTCCACGTACCGACGGAACATCTCACTGTTAGACCTCCTGTGGCTTGTCTTCTCGGATGTGACTAGAAGGAAAGACTTAAACTCAAGAACCATGGCCTGATGTCCTGGTGTATCATGGAAGAGGTCGTGTAGGAGAGTATCGAGATTATAGCCAAGGACTCGGGGACCGGTAACCACGTCCACCAGGTCCCCTCGGAACTCGCTGATGACGCCGATAGTGATAAGGCGCATGAAAGCGACATAGCGCTTCCAATTACTGTATTGTGGGATCACACATCGGGTGTATTCCCAAGCACATGCCAGAATTTCGACCTTCACCTCTGTTGGTAGATCGACGTCATCCAAATCATGGGCTATGTCGCTTGGATAGAACCATTTGTTTTGAATGGCCATGCTTCCTGTCATTGAAATGAAGTTATCGCAAGATTGGTATAAAATATAGGACTGGGGAGGTTTCTGGACAATGCCATTCTACGCACCATCAGCCGGTTTAAATGCTTTGGCATTCAATTACGTACATACAAATACTCTTGTTTCCCTACTCTTTCTGTTATCAGACATCCTCACTTCCGCACGTGCTGCAGGATCCCGTGCGTTCCTGTGCAACCGATATTCCTGTGCAACCGATGGAATTCCATACACGATCTATGACCTGGAATTGCTTGAAAGATCGGCGGAAGTCGCATTGCGTAGGGTCATTGATATTCCATAAAGAGATTGTCACTGGCTCATAAGAAGTACTTCGTTAGTAGTGGTGTGTTATCGGCCCTATCAGCTTTGATGATCTGATGGTACTAGATCATATTTTCATTGAAATGACCCACATAGCTACGAAAGTATTACTCCGTACCGCAATCTTCAGCCAGCCCTCTTCTATATTGAATGTATTGCAGCATGTGCAAGACGGCCCCCTTGGTCAGAAAATGACGCACTTGGAAAGTCGGACCAAAGTTTCAAGGAGACCGAAGTTGGTAAGCAGTATCAGAACTCGAAATCCAAACCCCTTCATTGGTCTTGGAATGATCGCTGCATTACTTGACTGTATATGCAAATGCAGCTGGTTAGTTATGATGAAATCGGATATATCCTAGAACTTTTGGAAAGACCAAGAAGGTCGCCTCCATCTGAATATATCCTCAAAATTCAGCTGTTTTCGTGAACATTTTAACTATACCTTTGTACTTACTAGGCACTTGAGTGGTCACATAGAAAACAATGACCTGTCCAGATTGTATGATGCTATTATTGTGAACGAAATTTTCAGTGTGAGAGCTCAGTTTACTCTTCGAAAGAAGGCGTATGTGATCTCAATACTGAGTGTACAATACCCAATCAGGAAAGGGTGATTATCGTGGACTCAGATGATGTGCCTTGAGTTAAACACTCGCATCATCGTCTAGGGTTAGGAGAAGCGTCTCGATAGCGAGAAGTAAGCTTTGGACAATACACATAGCATGGGCCTTCAGACCAATGGCAAGCGGGCCGGAACTCCACCCCTGAGATACGCGAGCTTCTGCTAGCGGCGTCCAAACATAAGCGAGGCTGGCGAGGCTGGCGAGGCTGAAACCTCGAATTGCCCAAGCATGGCCTCAAACAATCTGCCTGAGCCCCGCGCGTTACGGTATAGCCGATCGCACGGGGACACGGCCGCCATAGTAGCTTTGGGCACCGTGCATCCGCATCGGTCGAAGGTTTGATTTGGGAAAGGCTCAGCCTCATTGAATCAGGCTATAAGCAGGACACCGATCGGGTCTTCGTCGTGAGAATCCCGGACTTTTAAAAATCAGCATCTCCTTGCCAGCCCCGTGTGTGATCATTTCCATCTTTGAATTCAAGCATGATGAAAGATTTGTTGCCAGACCGAACGCGTTTATGGCGGTGGCTGTCACTCCAGACGAGAACCTATCAGTATCTCCACCACAGCTCGCGAACGGCGGAAGGCATTGAACTGGTACCTGTACACCAGGCCAGCACTAGTGAGATCACCAGCTGTACTCAGGATCGCGAACATTTCGTGTGGTCAAACCCCTCCCTTTCGTCTCTGAAACTCTCTACACACCATGATAGCAAGAGAAGATGGGTACGGGGAGTACTGATATGTACATACGCTGCATTTGGTGTTATAATAGTGAATATCATACTGACCATTGTGGCGGCGGCCGTGTCGGTTGCGGGCCATGGCCAGCGGACGATGAGCTCGGCCACCATCTATAAGGGCAGTTGCGACCGAACAAAGGCGTGGACGACGGGTCTGCATCTGCTGATTAACGTCCTCAGCACAATCGTTCTCGGGGCCAGTAGTTACTGTATGCAGTGCTTAACTGCGCCTTCGCGTGCCGATGTTGACCGCGCCCATGGGAAGCGTGTGTGGCTGGACATCGGGGTCGCCAGCGTGCGGAATCTGGCATGGGCGGATTGGCCTCGACTCACCTTGTGGCTGGTACTCCTTGTAACCTCTTTACCCATTCACTTGATGTATGCTATTATCCATCCTCGAAGGAGTTTGGCCTAACGACAAGGCTTTAGATACAACTCTGCCGTGTTTTTTGCCCTGGGCACAAGGCAGTACGATGTCCTGCTGGCATCGGCAGATTTCGATTTCAATCGCCCGCCGACCAATTATTTTATAACTCCTCGTACGAGGGGTGTTTTGAGTCAAACACGGCAAGGAGCATGTCCACTTTCTATGCGGATCTTCCGAGCTTCGAAAATTTGACCAAAGAGGAGTGTGTCCGCAGATACGCGATGAATTTCCCGGCAGACGTGGGCACTCTGATCTTGGTGACCAGCAACCACACCACTGCCAACGACCATCTGCAATGGGTTGCTTTCGGAACCTCAGTTGAGGAATATACGCTTGTTATTCAATCCAGCTATGACTGGCTCTGCGATCAGTTCAGCGGGCTTTCATCCTCCTGCACCCCGTCGGAGCTCCTGAATGTTCAAAGCCAATGGGTCGCCTCGCCCCCCGTGCCCTGGGATGGTCCAGTGATCAATGCCACCATCGAGCTTCCCAGTGGTTCATATACAATCAATGGGAGAGATGCCTCACTTGGAGGGGCAGCTGGTTCTGGGTGGAGTGAAAATTTGACGAGGGATATCACAACCCTTGTAGATGAGCTTGGTAGGTTCCCACCAGAAAATGCCTTGCAGCAGTACCTGGATAATTCCACCCATTGGCTCAACGGCACATGGGCTGAGGCTGTAAGCCTCGTACCGGTCGAGGGCGAGGTAGTATGTGCTACTGATATCGTTAAATATCAGATCGAGAGGCCACAGTACCCAGTCGAATATTGCTTGAGTCGGAAGCTCACCGAGCAATGTGAGCTGCACTTCAGCCCGGCGATCTGCTTGGTGGTGATTGTCTGCAATATTATAAAGGTTCTGTGTATGTCGCTGACGGCCTTGAGCAATCGGACGGACATCTTCCTGACTGTTGGAGATGCTGTGGCGTCGTTTCTGAGTAGACCTGATCCATCCACTGAGCGGATGGGCCTGGTATCCCGATCGAATCTGTTCCGTGGACCACAGCCCTGGCCTTCTTTCCGGAGGGACTATTTGCAACTCGCGGTAAAGGACGCATCGCGACTGCCAGCGTGGGCAACCCTTCCGCCTCGCCAGCGATGGACGCGAGCCTTGCCTACCAGCCAGTGGATAGTGACCATTGGCGTGTACGTGCTGACAACATTTTGCCCTTGTGTCCACTCTCACTTACGCATATAGGTTTCTTACCCTCCTTGGTGTTGGTGGTTATTATCTGTCGCAGGCTATTTATGGCTTGCGAAATGAAGAGCACTCCTCGACCTTCAGTGCGCTGTGGGAGCTGGGGTTCGGCTCGGCCACCCCTTATACAATTATCTTCACTACTGACTCGCCGGACGTCATTCACATGTCACTACTTGCCAATCTCCCCCAGATTTTCCTCTCGGTCGGTTATTTCCTGTACAATAACCTCCTGACGCACATGCTTTTGGTTGCAGAATATGACGACTACGCGAGCCAGCGGAAGCCACTCCGCGTGTCCTGGCCCCAGGGATCCCAACGATCGTCTTACTATCTCAGTCTTCCGTATCGCTACGGCATTCCCCTCATGGTTGCATCAATGCTCCTGCATTGGCTGGTGGCTGGTAGTTTATTCTTCATTCAAATAAACTCCTTTGACGCGCTGGGAGAGACCATAGATACGCTTCAGCTCATTGGCTGCGGTTATGGGCCAATCGCCATTGTGTTCGCGCTTATTCTTGGGGGAGTGATGACGTGTACTGTCGTGGGACTAGGCATGAGACGTTTCGCATCACAAATGCCCATTGCAGGTAGCTGCAGTGCAGCCATCAGCGCTGCATGCCATCCAACAGAGGGTGAGGAGCATGCTCTGAAGCCGATCATGTGGGGTGAGATTCCGGTGGCCGCAGTGCAGCCGGATGGAGACGACGCGGACGAAGTCATCAGTGACCATGAGCTGGAAGACAGGAGGGATGGGAATGGTGGTTATTCGCCTCTGAGGAAAGACACGGCTGGCCAGGAGGGTGTTTATGGCCATTGCAGTTTTACTTCGGGGGAGGTAATCATTCCAAACCCGTCAAGACTGTATATTTAGACCCATACATAACTGTCAAGCACGTTCCAGATCCATTTATCTATCCACCCCTGAGCCTTTTATGCTCGTGCAACCATAAGGATGAACTGCGAGGAGACTTTTGTAGAGAACGAGGACAAAGACAGGACTCAGTTGCAGTCGCAACGCCTACAGCCCACAAATCAATTACTAGTGCATCCTTCTAAGGACATGGTGTTGTTCGTCTGTAGCAGTGTGCAGTGATTGGTGCAATGCGGTGATAAAATTCATCTGGATCCCGCTTTTGCTTACTTGTCTGTTTGTCATTTTCACTTTCAGTCTATATCACTGCCATCTTTGGAGAAGATTGGACCAGTAACCTCCTCTAAAATGCGCTCAGAACCCAGGGGAATTTGACTTCATCGGCAATGAGGACTGACCCAATGTGCAACCAAACTACCAGCTTGCCAGGGGTCAACACCCTGAGAATACGAGCAATACCCGACTGATTACTCGATGAAAAGAATTGCTACTGGTGCACGGACTGACAATATTTCGCAGCTAATTCACAAATGACCACACACCGCAGTATTACTTAAGGAAAGCCAGTATCTTAAGCGCTGAACTTCTCCCGATTTGCCTCCACCCACTCATGCAACCGTGTCGCCGGCCGGCCAAGGTACTTCTCAATATTGCCAACTGCAGGACCATACCTGGGGCTGTCCATGAAGGACTGACCGTTCGCAGCGCTCCGGCACATTCCAAGCACTGCTCGCGCGATGGGCTCGGGCAGCCCGGACTCATTCACCATGCTGTCCAAGGCTTCATTCTCGTCCACTTCAGTGACATTGATCTCCTTGCCAAGGCCTTTACCAATAGTCTTGACGGCATCGCCAACGCCCATATTCTCCGCGCCGACAAGATTCACGTACGGCTCGGCCAACGACAGAACAGTTCCAAGGGCCCTGCGGGCAAGGATCGTGCCGCAGACGCCTCCAATATCTTCCGGAGAGATCCAGTCAAAAGCTGCAGCTGGCCAAGCGAGCTTCACATGTCCGGCCTGAATGGGAGCCTTCCACCAGAGCGTGTTACTCGCGTAAAAGGCCGGTCGGACTGCTACATAGCCAGTCGCTCCAAAGATCTCTTCCAGGGAGATCTCGGTCTGCGCATGCACATAGGCGATGTGATCCTCGGGCGATACATTGTGAACATCTTCCTGGATGCCGAAGCTGCTCAGCAGAACGACAAATTCGATTCCTGCCTCTTTGAGGGCGGTGAAACTTGCTCGCATGTGGTCAGATGAAGTCAGGTCGGTGTAGATGAAGGCATGCTTGGCCTTGCTCTGCGCTACCGCAGTGGAGATACTATCTGGCTGGGAGAAGTCGGCCTGCACCCGTTCGAAACCTCCCTCGTTTTCCTTCTCTGCAGTGAGACCGGGAATGGGTTTCGTAGGGTTGCGCATGGCGAGATACACCGTGGTTCCTAGTTGCTGGGCGGTGCGCGCGGCGGCCGAGCCGACCGCGCCTGTTGGACCGAAGACGATAACGGGAGCCATGTTGGTATATGCGAGTGACTATCAGGATGTCTACGCTGTCTCTCTCCATTTATAGTAATTGTTCTGTCGACAGCGGGTCGTGAGTGCGAATTTGTCAGCCTCGGTCTCGGACCTACGGCAAAGCGAGGAAGCGAACCGAAATGTGATGTAGTGATGTCATTGCTCTATCTATCGTATCAGTAAAATGGTCTTATATTGTCTTATGGAAAGGATACCAATAGTGATGAACAATAACCCGTTTGTCTGCTAGAGAATTGATGTAAAACATAGTAAAACAAGCAACACCATTAAATCACATACTACCATCACAGCACTTTTCAACCCTATTAAACCCAAGCAAACAACATGAATCCAATATACCAACTGAACAAACCAATCACGCTCTCAACTTCAACATCAACAGACCCAAAACCCCCGAAACAGCCCCAACTTTCACCCAACTCTTCCAACTGCACCCATTGCTACCACTACCATGCAGTCATTCCCTCGCCAACCACTCCTCCACCATAGCCTCAAAATCCGGCTTATACAACCACCCCAACTCAAACCCCTTCTCCTCCTCCTCCTTTTCCCCATCAGCCTCCCCAGCAGGCCTCGGCATCCTCCTCTTATCAATTTGCGCATTCAACACCAACACCCTATCCACCCTCTCCTGCCTCCCCCTCTGCCAAACCTTCAACCCCCTCTCCAACCCGCCCTTCTGTCCCTGACACCTCGCCAAAACCAACGCATACGTAAACACATCCTCAAACGCCTGGTTAATCCCCTGTCCCGCCGACGGGGGAATCGCATGCGCCGCATCCCCAAGAATCACCACTCGACAATGCTCCGAACTCCACTTCTCCAACTTGGGGACCATATAAAACGGCCACAAGTTGATCTTCTCCGCACTGATGTTCGATACAGCCCGCTGCACTATCTCGGGGAACTCGTCCGCCCCTTCACGCAGGAACTCGACGCACCAGTCTTTGTCGTTCATCAGCTTGGTCCACCCCTCTCGGTCGAGTTGGGCTGATCGCTTCTGCCGCCCGATGAGCACCTCGGACCCGTCGCGGAGCTGAGGCGCGATGACGAAAGCCCCGTGGGCTTTGTTCATGATTGTTACGGGGATGTTGTACCCCTCCGGGATGGCCAGTTGGGATGTAGGCACCGCGGCGGTGACGGCCATGGCGTTCATGAATTTGGGTTCGAGGTCCGGGTAGAGATATTTGCGGACTTTGGAGTGGATGCCGTCGGCGCCGACGAGACAGGTGGCGGTGGAGGTGGTACCGTCTTCGAATTCCCAGGTTATGTTCGATTCGGTCTCTGTGATGACTCGGCTGAATTTCTTGTGGTAGTGGATCGGGATCCCGGCTTCGGAGACCATCGCGGAGAGTTCGCGGATTAGGACGTGCCGGTAGATGCGCATCCCGCTGTAGCCGTATTTGGCGGCGTTGCCGAACTCGTATGTGTCGAGGGGGGCGTTGGCCGGGGAGCGGAAGTAGAGGTTGTCGAAGGAGTAGGCTTCCGGGCGGATCCGGTTGTAGACGCCCAGGGTGTCGAGGATGCGGAGGGCATTGGGGGAGAGCATGATGGCTCCGCCGATGTTGAGCGGGGCGGAGCGTGCCTCGTAGATGGTGCAGGGGATGCGTTGTTGGTGCAGGGAGAGGGCGAGGGCTAGGCCGGAGAGGCCGGCGCCGATGATGGCGACGTGGGTGGACATGGTGTAGATGGTGTAGAGTATGGATGTGTTGTAGGTATGGAATGTAGATGTGCAGATATTGGTAATGTGTAAATGTGGAAATGTGCTTGCTATGCTATGCTGTGATGTGATATGATGCTGTGCTGTCTGATGAGGGCAGACTATTACAGCGGGACGTCGTTCCTTATATACCACACTACTCGCCTTCATTCACAGGCATCCATCCATCCAGTTTCAGATTTCCGCCCCTTAACCCCGTGGCCCGAGATGAACTCGGGATTATCCAGCTGCCCGATGCCAGCACATAATGGAGTATAGGGGGAAGTGTCACACACACAAGTGACAGTGTTGGCTGATTGATAGTAGTAGCTTAGTGACGGGAATGATCGACGTCGGGCGGAAGCTGACCTTAGCTGAGATGACCTGGTGATCCGGATCCGAACCCGGATCCGATGGAGTCGGGGTTTTGGGGATGGGTTACCCCTTTGGAATTGTCCGAGGGGAATGTCGGGTATTGCCTGGTGTATATACAGGTGATACTAGCAGTTATTTTGTTGAATATAGACAGGGTAGTGCCGTGTTGATGCAGGGTTGGTTGTGAAGAGGGATTATGGTGGGAGGTACTACACTCACAGCACAGCAACCTATGCACCAATTTGCATCGGGGTATCCATTCACACATAAGTACACTATTATCAAGCAATACACAATTAACTAATACACTGGGAAACTCATCAAACTGGATACAGTGAAGAGGCGCTATGTACATCCCATCTATGAAGCACCAAACACCATCCCACTTTTCGCTCATAACCAAACCAGCGATTAACTGATTGTAACCAATACTAAACTGACTGTGACTGCACAATGCATATCGCTGCGTCATTCGTCGTAGGCCTCATTATCGACAAACTGAGATAATGCAGGCACTAATTTACATATTCCAGGCAAACGATCCATCTTCAAATGCAAATGGATCACCGCGGAAGTTGTTGAATTCTGTCGCCAAGGCAGATGACTCCGCTAGGAAGTCGGGCAGCTGTGGCTGCGTGGAGGGCGTGTAGCCGGGGTCTGTGGTAGTGGGGAAAATAGGCTGTGTAGTTTGTAGCTAGACTTGATTAGCATAAATCCATAACAATATCAAGAAGAAAGGAAGTTTACCATCTGTGCAAAATCTGTCAGGTTAAACGCAAACGATTGCTGCGCTACAGACGGCAACAGATGCTGTCGACACGCCGACAGCGCCTTCACGGCCCCCTGCTGCATCCACCGCTCCTTGAGCTCGGCGGACCCCCGCGCCCGCACCGATTGCAGCACCACGGCCAGCAGCATGACATCTTTGATGTTGCTGCCGGTTTCGCCGATCGTGCGGGTCAGCCCGTCGAGCGTATTCTCGACAATGCGCGTAAGACTGGCCTTGGTGTGTGTAGTCGTCGGCTGACTGGGCGAGTAGGCGGGAGCGGGCGCCATCGGCGTCGGGGCCCCGGAATGCTGCTGGTTGGACAATTTCATATACCCGCACACACTCAGCGCAGCCCATGGAATATCGTTCTTGCAAAAGAGCTGGAACACGTCCCAGTAGGCAGTTGATTTGAAGACGTCCAGATCCGCCACGTTAGGGTCGAAGTAATCCTGGTAAGAGAGCACCACCAGCGAAGACTCCAGACAGGCTTGTTCAATCTCCAGGAAGAGCTGATCCTCGCGACTCTCGCCCATGACGATCGGCCGATAGAGGCACAGCAAGGGTCGACGCATGTATACGTCCAGCAGCACCCGGTTCAACAAGAGGGCTGGTCCAGGGGTTTCCCCATGGATCGGTGAGGGATCCAGCTTGAGCGGAGGAGGAATCTGCCGCAGACATTCTTCCAGACGCCGACCCTGCTTGACAATGTCGCGCAGATCTAATCCCGGGCTCGAGGTGCGCACCAGCGACATAGCTCGGATGCGGTGGGGTAACGAGGAGGCCAAGGTGACCTGCGCGAGGGTATCCGTCCACTCATGCAGTGGCTTAGCCGGCGGCAGTTCCGTGGTGGATTCGTCGAAATCGGTGTCATTCAAATTGGTCGGAATAAGCGGATCAAAGTCCAGATCCGGGATGGTCACGGGCATACCCGAAGCGATGGAGGTCTGCAGGTCCATCTCCACAATGGTAATCCACAAGCGGCGCCGGACTTCGATCTGAAACGGTGACAGCTGCTTATTCCCGGACAGATCCAAATGCAGGCCCACCACCATGGCCGACCGCACAAGCGTGCCGGTGGCGCGCCACAGCTCTTCCTGCGAGGCCAGCCGCAGTCGTCGCGCCAACAACACGAGCGCTTCAATCTGCAACGAGACCAGCTCGGTGCGCTGCTTGCGACCCAGCTTCTGCAACCACACGCGCACGAGGTTAACGGCGGGCGTCTGCAAGTACTCCCAAACGGAGGAATACTCGAGTCGGAAGCTAGGGTCTTCCAGAGGCAGCGCGGCTGCCAAAACGGCCGTCAGTTGCGGCAAGAAAGTGGCGGAGCGTTCAGTGTCCGGCCCTGGAGTGGTCCAGAAGTCGGCATACTGGCGGAGGAAAGAAGGGACATGCAACATGCGTAGGGTACGTTCAAAGTTGGTGGTGTATAGGTTCACGAGTCGGTCACAGACCGCTTTGGATGGCAGAGAGCTCTGCATCTGCAGCAGCTCGGGCGAATAGTCGAGATCGGGCATAGATTCTGGTGAGCTCATGGGCAGCTTAGATTTACTCTGTAGAAACTGGACTTCCTTGGCCAGCCCCAAGATGGCAGAGTCCTTGGTGCAGCGTTCAATGAACTCTCTCGCTTCGGAGAACTACAAGCTGTTAAATACGCATCCCACTGACAAATCTAGATCGGGATTACCTGATGCAACAAGGTGGTCCGGTTGTTCTGACCATGGTAACGTGATCGCGTGCCCTTTCCTTTGACGACTAGAGTACCAGGATACGGGGGAGCATGGGTCGACGGGGTGGTCTGGCGGACAGACGGACTGGCATCGCGGGCCACCACATCCTTGAGGGAGCCGGCATACGAGCGTGTCAGCGGCTTCAAGGAGAGCACCTCTTCCACACGTTGCAATCGTTGCTGGAGATCCTCCAACAGACCGATAGCAGCGGGCGGCGGAGGCAGCCTGGCACCAGCCGGATCGCCCCGAGGATCGGAGGGAAACGGGAAGTCAGGTGGCAGATGCATGCGCTTCGCACTGGGCTGGTCCGGCAGACCATCAACGCCATCAGGACTGGGATGGAAGACACAGTCCGGGGCACAACCGGCTTTGGAGCAGTTCTCGCAGGGCATGACCCGGTCGCACTTGAGCTTCTTCTTGCGACAGCGCAAGCACGAGACCACGGGCCGGGGACGTTTGCGGGTCAGGGAAGCGTCCCCGGCCAGCTCGGTGGGCGGGGAGATCTGGCCAGACACGGGACTCATTGCTGGCAAAAGAGAATTTCAAAGAGTGCTCGCGTCGGAGATGGGAGACAAAGTCGCACAAGGGGAGCCAGTCTAAGGAAAGAATGGGGGTAAGGGTTGGCGTGTGAGGGGGAGACAATAATAAAGACCAGCAGGTTTCAAGAGTGCGACTGGGCCACCGTCACATCGAGACTTCAGGCTAAGCTGACAGGCGCGCAAGGCGGATGCAGTGCAGCAGTAGTAGCAGTAGCAAGCAGTAGCAGCAGGGGCCGTCGTAGTAGTGGATGCAGGAAAGTAAGACGAGGAGATTATTGGCGATGGGAGGAATCCACAAGTCACAGCCAAGTCTGACATCCACCCCAAGAACTGCTTGTGTTTGCCTTCCTCTGCCCAGCTCTTAGTCTACTTTCTGGTTCAACTGGTGGAGCAGAACCATAACAACGAGGGCTGCGAGACTCTCTCCACTTTTTGCCCCTTAGAGCTTTCTCCAGGATGCCACATAGACTAACAGTGCATATTGTCTTTGTTTGTCCGTTCACCGCCTTCTCTTTCAAGTAACTTACCAGGCTGCAGCGGATCTGCTTACCTCAGCCTCGTATCAACTCGCGTGTATCTCGTATTGCTGCCTGACCAGGCCAAGCCAAGATGGAGACCCTGAAAATCATCGCTGAGGAAAAGAAAAGTTTATCGCATTTCTGCTGAATAAATGGAAAAAAGCCACAATTAATACGAGGCCAAGAGATCTGATAACATACATAAAAGTTCACGCCATGCCAGGTGTAAATGCCCAGAGATGATGAAACACAAACCATAAGGGGGTAAAAAAAGAAATAGAATAAGAAAAAATCATTGCCCTGTCGATCTAACCCTGGATCGTCTCCAAATTCTCCGCTCCCACCCGCTCCGCCCCGGATCGGCCCTCGTGAGATGATGGGAGATTGCCATGTCAATATCTAGAACAGATCGAGAAAAATTCTAGTTGGTGATCACTGGTGCCGTGTTATCCCATTTGTTGGTCTCAGCAGCATCCACCAACCAGCGGGCCACCGTGATCCGACTGGTGCTGGCCATCATAGGCACTCCCTTGCCATGATCCGGCCACACTTTGACCGGCTGGTTGGCATCGGGCGTCTCCACCAGCCGCGACGGTCGCACCATCACATAGTCCAGTCCACTGGCCTGCACTGCCTTGGCCGTCGCGTTGTGATCGTCATACTGATACGACATGTTGGACTTCTTCATCAGCAGCCGCAGCACGCAGTGCATGTTGTCCCACGATTCCCCGACTCCAAATGCCTGCAGGATGACCGTTTTGCGTACTCCAAACTCCTTCATCGCTGCCAGCACGTTGTTGTTGCAGTCCGTCATCAGTCGAGGAGGTGAGATTGGTGCCGCAAAGGGGCTGTCGCTGGCCCGTGGGGCGTTGAGTGTCACAATTACCACATCTGGTATGTCGGCTTGGAACGCGGCACGGACATCCTCCAGTTCGGTGGGGGTTCCTGGTGAGGTTTTAGTTAGTTGGAGTCGATTCCTTTAGATGTCCAGAGACTATGACTATGACTAACCTTGGACGACTGTTAGCCCGGCACGAGCTCCACCCAGTGATTCGGGCTTGCGGGCCAACGTGGTAACCTGGTGGCCTAGATTATTGTTAGCATTTTAGCCGATACAACCAATGAATTGCAAGTTGCAGCGAGAGACACTTACCGCGACTCAGCAGGTCATCGATGACGAGCTTTCCACACCGGCCACTTCCACCAATCACAAGAACGCGCATGATGTTATGTTGTGGTTATTGAAGGGTTGCTTTGAGTAGGACAGAGATGACAGGATCAGGAGAAATTGGCCTGGCGTATTCTCGTTTCGTCTTATGTATTGTAAATGATTGCAGTTGTAGCTGATGGAGAGGAGTTCATTACTGCTGGCGTCAGAGGCCCTATATACCCTGCCGGCCACGAGGCTCTGTCCGGACCAGTACTCGGATCCGACCGGACAGATCTCAACTCGTCCGGACGGAGGAGATGGTAAGCATGCAGATCATTTCGATCCGCCGCTTGTAGCGGGGCCGATCTGAGTTATAGGAAAGCCGTTGCAGGATGAATCCTTGACCAGGGCTCGGAGCGGGCTTTTTCTTGCTGCTTTAGGGGTTATCTCCGGGTCAGGGGTTTCCCGAGGGGGTTGAACCGGGTTCAACCGTGGGTGTTGTTGCATGGTACAGGGATGGGTTCTTTGTCGAGATTCATTCCAGAAAGCAGGGATGTTTCGGTCAGGTTCTAATTATATTCATTGCAGTGATGTAAGTGGTAGGAGTGAGGGTAGATAGTGCTGTATCGTTGCTGGAGTGAATATATATATTCCGCTCGGGTGGTGTTCTATAGTACATCCACCAGTGAAGAGAGTGCCACATAACACGGTTGATAAATTGGTGAAGTAACTCGAATATTCATAAATACTACTAAATTATATATCGTAGCACCCATTTAACACACTATATAAATTCCCCACCCTGTTCATCATAGATTATCTCTGTCCGAAGTAGACTAAGATAGTCCAGATCTCCGACTCCACTCGGCACCTTCCGGATCGCCACCCATCCCTTACTTCCATTCCATATAACTCCACCCACGATCTACTGATGAGATTCACTCAGGGGTATGACAAATACAACAAAGCAAGGGGGCCATGTGAAGCGCCCCTCATATCCACGGTTACCTCCCGTTCCCGTCGAAGCTACCAAGAACCGACACAAGCGACATCAAACATCTAGACACCAGTTCATAATCGCTAAATCATGTAAATACATACAACTCTATCATCTTTTCATCGGTCCACATAGCCAATACAATCTATCTAAGCCCTCTTCTCACACACCACCTTCATATCCGGATGATTGATCCATATCTCCTTATTCCTGCCCCACTCCTCCATGGCCTCCGGCTTAACCATCCGCAGGTCATATCCCTCTACTAAATGGACCAGGATCGCCCGGATCACCACACTCGCCACAAACTTGCCCATGCACTGCCGCGGCCCGAAACCGAAGCGCCAGAAGTGGTACCTCGCCTGAGTTAAGCTCCTTGCGAGGAACCGATCCGGCTGGTACAAGTGGCGCTCCTCGCCCCAGTAGGGGTTCCGGATGTTGAGCGCGTACGAATCCACCACGAAGTTTGTGCCAGCGGGGAAGTGGTATCCACCGACTGTTCTGGCTGTGGGGATGGCTTGTGGGACAGAGAAGGCGGCGAGGGGACGGAGACGCGCGGATTCTTCCACACAGGCCGCCAGCAAAGTGCTGTTGTCCAGGAGGTAAGCGTCGACTTCGCCGTCTACGGAGATGGCGCGTTGCTGCTCGACTTCCTCGCGGAGGCGCTTGGCGATATCGCGGTATGCGGCAAGGAACACCACGTTCCAGCTAACACCACCAATGGTCACGTCGAGGTTGGCGTAGAGCATCTCGTCGAGCGTGTGGAGAAGTTCCTGGGTGCTGATTTCACCGGCATCCCGTGCAGCGAAGAAGTCGATGATAGGGGCGTTGAGTTTCTGCTCGACGGCACGACGGTGCGCCAGCTCGTTGAAGGCTAGCCAGCGTTGCTGGAACGCGGCCAGTTCACGGTTGGCTTGCGTGGGGAGGAAACGCGACCAGCTGAAACGAGTCAACCCGCCCTTGATGACATGCTTCATCAGGTTCTCGCGTTGCGGGGCCAAGCGACGCAGCTCGGCTTCGACATCTGGGGCGAGGCGACCGTAGACAACTTCGGCGACTACCAGGAAGGGGAGCAACTTGAGGTCGTCTGCCGGGTCGAGCAAGCCCCGGGACAGGTCGCGGGTGTCCCAGAGTTCCTGGAAGAATTGCTCCGTGCGGCGCTTGACGAGCGGGATGTACGTCGTCGAGGCGTTGCGGTGGAAGGGCTTCTCCATGATGGCGCGTACACGCTGCCATTGATCCTGACTGACCAGTCCGACACACTGGCCCAGCAGTTCACCGAGGAGGTATCCCGAGTTGTTGTTCTTGGCCTTGAGGTGGGTGTGCGAGTCTTTGAAGACGGCTTGAATGTGCTCGGGACGGGTAAGCACGCTAGAATTGTCAGTAGCTGTCGTGAGAAGCAGGAGGATTGACGTACACCTCTGGGTTCATGCCAGACCAGAGACGGTAGATGGCTCCAAACTGGCGCTCCCAGCGCTCTGAGTTGCTCTGACCTTGCAAGAACTTGGCCCCATCGCCTTGTCCATCAGGCCACTGGTACGGCAGGGTAGGCAGCGGACTGTTGTCATCGACATGATGTACAGGAAAGCGACGTGCAAGATGGACCTGGATTGTAAGCTGAAGCCATGGGTATAATCTAGAAAATGCTTACCCGAAGAATAGCAGAGATCAAACGGTTCACCGTGTTTGTTATTGGGGCGCGGAATTTGACGGCCACCAGGATGGCCACGATGAGGACCGCCTGGCCCGCGAGGAGAATTGTCGTATTCATGGTGATGGCAGTTATTGCAGTTGATTGTTTGCTGCAGACTGAGTTCATCATGGCAGCTATATACTTCAATAATGATGCGCGACCGATGCGGATAGCCTCATGGGGGCCACGGAGCAGGAAATCGGATCCGAGGCCGGATATGCTCACCCGCAGGCTGAAACATGGCAATACGAGATGCAGTCAGAGTGGATCTGTCAGATCCTGCACGATCCGTCTGAAGAAGGATCCTCTTCTCGCGTGGCTCTGCACAGACGCCCCGTAGGAGCGGCCGGAATTAGCGAACGAGCCATTCAGAGCCAAGCGGGAGCCGTGAGATGGCGCAATCTCGTGTGGTGAGCTGAGATATTACCAAGCATGGAGAATCGATGCAATTGGTGCGAGGATGCAGATTGAGCAGCGTTCAAGATGTTGGTGTCGTGATACTGGTCGATGATGATTATTGCAGGAAATAGATACGCGGATATTGAAGGCAAAATCATCATATTCATAGACTATCTAGAACTAACGACGCCAACGCCATGTACAAAGCCAGGAAAGTCATTACAATAAACCGTAATAAGATATACGCCATTATGCATCAGATGAATCGCCGTTTTTCTCCTCCTTCAATCCATACTTCGTGTCCAATTTCGTTCGCAGCGTAATTTCACTGTACTCATTAGAATCCAACCAAATATACACAGCAACAAGACTAACTTACCGTTCCAAGAACACCAGCATAAAGCCGACTCCAGCAATAACAGTCGCGAAAATCCACACAATCTTCAAGCTGTCTGCATACAACCCTATTACCTGATTTCTCACGTCCCCAGTAAGCGAGTTGACATAGTCCTTGGTACCATGCTCGTAGGCAGCTCCTCCGCCGAGCGTCTTCTGGACACTGTCACTGCTGATACCCGAGAGATCGTGCTCCACCTGAGCGTTGAAGATTGCCGACGGTACTGATACACCCCAGACCACACCAAACTGGCGCACAAAGGCCCATGCTGCTGTAGCAGCTGCAGTGTCTTGGTCGGAAAATTCAGCCTGCACAGCTGGTAGCAGCGTGCTCAGAGAGGAGCCTGATCCGAGGGCCACGACAATCTGCACCATGATCCAGGCAACGTCTGGCGAGTTTTCATCAAGCGTGATAAAACAGCCAAAACCTAGTGTGAAGAGCGCGAAGCCGATAAAGTGGAAGGGCTTGTAGCGACCGAATTTGGATAGCAGGGCACCGCTGACTACCGAGGCTGGTACTAATACTAGTACTGTTGGAAGCATCATCACACCTGACCGGATTGGAGAGGCCAGAAGCACGGCTTGAAAATAGACCGGAAGGAAGTAGATGACGAGTAGGGTAAGCATGGACTGGATGAAGGTGATGGTGAATGCGGTGGCCGAAGTGCGGCGCGTGAAGAGACGCATCGGCAGCGTGGGCTGGCGGCAGAAGTTGCTCTGCTCATAGAAGATAAACACGACAATTCCATAGAACCCAAAGACCAACGAGATAATGGTCGAGTATGACTTCCATGGCCACAGTGTGCCGCCGTACGCCAGAGCGACCAGAATGAATGAGATGGCCATGATGAAAATCAGGTTGCCGCCATAGTCGATCTGCTTTAGACGGCGCTTGATGGAGGTTTCCTCGCTGCGATGACCGACTTGCAGGAACACAAAGAGTAGTACCATGGAAATTCCTCCGACAGGTAGATTGAGATAGAAGACCCAGCGCCAGGTGGTTTGTTGGACTATCAGTCCTCCAACGATGGGTCCCAACGAGGTGCCAACCGAGACGGCCGCAAATACAATGGCCATGAGACGACCACGTTCGCGCAAAGGCACCAAGTCACACACAATCAGGTTCACCAACAGTGTAATACCACCACCGCCGATACCCTGAATGACGCGACCGGCGATTAGGGCGTTCATGCTCGGTGCACCACCGCTAATGCCGCTGCCCAGCACGAACATGGCTACCGCGAAGATGATCAGCCATCGCCGACCGAAGATGTCAGCCATCTGCCCATACAGCGGTTGAAAGACAGTACTATATCCTATTAGCATTGTTGATTACTGTGGATAGTTGCACGACTTACTTGGTAAGGAAATATCCAGTCGAAGCCCAGACATACGCTTCGCCGCCGCCGAGGTCCTCTACGATGGTCGGCAGCGCCGTTGAGATGACTGTTCCTTCTAACGCAACCAGCAGGTTTGTCACACACAGTGCCACCATGATGGCCCATATTCGGGGTTCGTATTTGGCCTTGGTGGGTGGTTCCTCCTGCTCTTCGACCTTGAGTTGCTCGGTCGGTTCCGTCAGACCCAGAGCTTCGACCGAGTCTTCAATAATGGAATGACGATAAATTCCACTCAGCCGCTTGGACCCAGCGCCGGCTCCTCCGTAGCCCTGAGCTTCAATAGCATCGTGAAAGATATCGCTGGACACACTTAGACGCTGGCTGAGCCGTCTGGTACGGCTGCGTCGGCTGGCGTTGCGTTCCAGTCCTTCCCGGGGTCTGGCAACGGGGACGGGAACATCGGGCCATTCCCCGGGAACTTGATGAGGTTCAGTCGGCTCTTCCTCAACTTCCTCAATGCGAGGAGTAGTAGTGCTGGTAGGTGGCGGGAGGGCGTCGGGTTGGCGCACCCGGATCTCAATAATGGTGTCTCGCGTGTTCAGGGCAATGGAACCAGCCATGGTAACTGTTCTAGGACAAGAGAGACAGAAGCATCCATACAATTAGATCTATCATGCCATTCTTCTTGCAATCTTCTGCAACATAAAGGATCTCAATAGCTTTCGGCCTGAATGGCAACACATACATGCTGGTCCGATCGGATCCGAACCGGTGCAGTCTCCGACATGTCCGCTGCAGGATTCTGACAGGCAGATGCACCTGCCTGGCCCCCACGTGGCTATCCGACGTGGTCTATAGATCTCTCTAACGGCATTCGGGTAGCATACGAGTCTCAGGAGGCTCATCGCTATGCCATGCGACGAGGTGAGATGTTAGTGCTGATCGGGTAAGTAAATCTTCAAGCTGAAACCATGGATCCCATCCGTGCGGAACCATCCCATCAGTATCCAATCATCAACGAGATAAACTGACTTCAATGTTATGTCATGCCTAGCATTTTTGGACAAAGGATACGAAGGATGAAGTTCGTATCACGAGCGGGGAGGTGGCTATGCTTCTCGATACATTCCTCTGCTGAGACCACAATGCCAGTACTGGTACACCCACCTTCGCTACACCGGACCGGATCAGGAGTCATACCAAGAGGCACATGTAGACAGGATTCAAACCAGTGGGGGCGAGACCAAGGAAGTTACAATGGTCAAGACTGAAATGAGAGCGTTGAAGAAGTATATAAAGAACCAGACTGGAAGTTGATGAACCTCCATGAACAGTCTCAACGCTTCAATCACAGCAATCACCTCAAGAAACTAAACTCCCAGCGACCTTCTGTCGATCTCAATCTCTACAAGCTCATCTTCATCTCCATCAGCCACGATGTACTTCCCTCTCGCCTTTGCAACCTTCGTCTTCTCGGCCCTGGCCCTGCCAACCGGGGGCAACAACAAGGTCCTCCCTGCCTGCGACGCGACCCCTCGTCCTTGTTCGTGTCCTGCGGGCACCTTCTTGCAAAACTCCACCAGCTGGGCGACCTGGCCAGTGCCCGCAAAGGAAATCTCGGACATTACTGCCAACTGTTTGTGAAACCTCATGCTTACCCGATATGCAATGGCTGACTGGGATAGTCTTTGAAACGGCGTGGTTTGGTACCAGTCCCACCGAGACCCATGGCGAGCCCTACACTCCGGGAGCCGAGCGTGTTCTGTATGGAGAGCTTCCCAACGCGGGCGTGTATCCGATGACCGAAGAGGTGAGAGAGATACTTTCAGGCAAGGATCTGAGCACGGCTAACTGTGTCACCAGTTGAGGACGTTCAAGTGGCTGCCGCGCAACAAGGGCTACCAGCTCACCTTCGGACTGGCTGACGTGCCCTTCTACTACAACACTACTTCCGGACCCGCTGGACAGCTTGGTGGCACCTGGGAGTGGGTGGATGTGCACGCCATTGGTAAGAAGGAGACGTACATGCTGTGGAACATCTATGCCTGTTTCTCCTCTGCTTACGGTACGTCTTATTGCTTCCGAGGACTACTGGTTGTGTTACTAATGCTGGGCAGACTTTGCGGGATTCCACGAGAGCGCCATGAACAACATCACGGCCATCTTGAAGGCGGAAGGAAAGATGACGGGAGAGATGAACGGGCCTCACTCTTACTAGTGAACAGCGTCGGAAATAGTATCTTTCTGCTTCGATAGTTTTGTGTTTTGCTTACGAGATTGCATTGTGGAAGGACCACTGAGCACTCCTGTTGATTTGCGGGTTAAACTGGATAGTTTCGATAGTTTGGAGTTAAAACAGCATTGAATATTTTCTTAGTTTCACCAGATGTCATGCCAAGTAAAACGGTTATCCTCGGAACTTTCACATGATCAATAACGGCCAGTTGGTAATGCAGTTGACTCATCAGAGGAATAACTCTGACACAGAGACAGTCAGCAGCATTGCCTCTGTTGCTGATTATCGGCTGTGCGGGCAATACGAGAAGCTTATGTGCGCCTCCTGCCCTGCTCTCCCGTCCTCATTATTTTTAGATTATCTCCCTCTGTTAAGCTTATCACCGGGTCACACAAGGCTGACACTAGTTGATATCCCAGTCAATACTTCGAGGACTATTGAAGTTTGCAGCCTGGCATTTTATCATAAGGTTTATGGCAGCTGGCAAGGAAGAGTTGCTGGAAAAATAACCCGTGAATAAAGTTGACATCTGAAACATCGGCTATGGTGATCGACAGTCAGGGTCTACTGATAACTTTCAAACAACGTCTGGCTGGCCCCCAATCGCCTGTCAATGCCCAGAGTGTTGGCTATGCACGGTGAATCCTTTCTGAGCCGCTTCTCCAATTTCCAACTCTGCAAAACTTATATTCCCACAAGGAAAGTAATCGCGAGCAGGCCCACAGCCACACAACTACGTTACATCGAATCGATCGCCAAGATTTACTATGGAGACAAGTGGATGAGGAGAAAGATTGAATTGGGTATAGCTCTAGAAACAAATAACAGATGACAGATTTACTCCACAGCAATAGCCTTCTCCACCACCGTCTCCTTCACCTCCCCAGTCTTCTCCGCCTCTTCAGGCTTCTTCTCCACTGAACCCTCCTTAGCCTGCTCCTTCGCTTTGGCAAAGTGTTCGCACATGGCATGACCACCCCGCTCGTTGAAGAACAGGTTCAGATACATCCACGTCTCACGGGCGTAGCCTTCAGCACGAGGGAACATGGCCTGTTCGTATTGCCCCACTGCGGCGGAGAGACTATTCGCACCTGCAAAGGGCTGGCCATCTTCCCAAGTGCTCTTGCGCGCAATGATGGCCCGTGCCAGCTCTAGAGCATCTTCCATCCCCACATTCACGCCAACTCCCGCAAATGGTGTCATCAAGTGGGCGGCATCGCCAATAAGAGTCAAACTAAAACCAAAATTAGCTCAGCCCAACTTGTTTGAAGAGAAACAGCAACAGGAAGAGAACTGAAACTTACCCTGCACGGTGCTGCCACTTGTGACCGATGGGAAGCATGTACATGGGGCGAGGCACCAAATCGTCGTCGGCTTCCAGCATGAGATTCTTGGAGTCATCGTTGAACCCTTCATAGTAGCGATCGACAAACTCCCGCTTGGCCTGCTGCGGCTGGGTCCAGTCGATGCCGCACGTCGTGTGCCAGTCCTCCGGCAGCCGCATGAACCCGTAGGTCCGGACGCAGCCATCGCCGTTCCGCTGCGACAGTACAGTCGTGTGGCTGCCGAGAGTCAGGCACATGCCCTTGCCGACGCGCTGGGACAGAGCCGGGTCTTTGTCGTCGATGGCGCTGTACTTGAAGTCCACGCCAGAGATGCCCGAGAAAATGGGCCGGGTGTCCGTGAGCAAGTGGCGCACCTTGCTCCAGGCCCCGTCGGCGCCAACCACCAGGTCGAACCCGGTCTCGGTGTGGTCGTGGAAGTGCAGGTCGTATTGCAGACGGGTGCCCGTGGCTTCAGTCGTGACCTTCTTGAGTTTGTGGCCCCAGCGCAGACTGCCCCATTCGAGCGAATCAATGAGCATGCTGCGCAGCTTGACCCGGTCGACCTCTGGACGTCCGTTGAAAGAGTCTGGGCGCTTCTCGCCGTAATCGGAACCTTCATCGAGCAGCAGTGCACCGTCGGGCTGGTAAATCTTCAACACCTCACCCTCCGTGCGGGCAACTGCAAGGAACTCTTCGAAAAGACCACACTCCCGCAGAGCGACTTGTGCAGACCCCTCGTGGATGTCCAGACAGCCACCCTGTGTGCGAGCATGGCGGTTCTCCTCTGCCTCGTAGACGATGCAGGGGATACTGTTGTGTTGCAGCAGACGGGCCAAAGTAAGGCCGGCAGGGCCCGCTAGTGAAGTCAGCCCTGAACTATAACATTGGCAAAGGAATCGACTCACCGCCGATGATTGCAATCTTGGGAGGAGTCATTGTGAGGGTTGATGTGTCTGAGATGGAGATGCAATTGAGAAGCTGGATGGATGTGGATGTGGATGGAAAGTCACTGGTTAGGACGAGCAAAGTGTGTTATTTATAGGCAAATAAGGTGATTCTAGCCGACTTCGATGGCAGGGAAGAGAGAACGACTTGTCAGATGAAGCATAAGGCATGCCGGATCCGACAACGGATCCGAAATCCTGCAGATTCTGGGGCGATTCCCTGTATGCTTACTCTAATACGAATCGGGGCCCCCGTACGATCATCGATCGCGGGTTTGGGGGCCAAATTCAACCGTTCGTGTTCTGAAACTAGCGGGTACCAATTCCGCAGGCACATCTCAGCTCACATCTCGACTCATACTTCGACTCACATCGTGAATCCTGCAAGATCCTGGCGGCCACGTTTTCGGAGATGGGAGGGATCCTGCCGGATTTGTCGTCCAGGCGAAAGGCGTCATCGGAGGAGAGTCTAAGGCGTCTGGCAGAATGAGTAACTTGAAGCGGCTTGGAAGTGAAGCTATACGAAATGGACGACCATAAAAGCAGAGGAGTCTGCTCGTGGCTTCAACTCAACTCTATCATCAAAGCAGCAACGCAGCAAGACAACAAACACAACACAGTCTTTCCCCTCAATCGTCTAGAATCCCCTAAGATTACACACCACTTGAGGACTTGTATCATTAGCATCTTTCTTGTTTAGCAATCGTTCAGCATCATGCAGTCCCAACAGATCATCATCTCCCATGCCGCCCGGCTTCTTCAACTTCCCCTTGAGAGCGTGGACCTGGAGTCCAGCTTCGTCAACCTGGGTGGCCATTCATTGCTTGCATTGGGGCTGGCCTCCGCATGTAAGCGCGACGGTATTGCCTTGACTATGGAGTCTATTCTCCTGAGCAGCAGCATGGCCGAGCTCGTGGCTTCCGCCGTTGTTGAGGGTTCAGTAACGACCCATGTGCCTGTCGTTTACCAACCTGCAACACCCCAGACACAGTCAGCCCCTGTCCAGAAGGATGTGCCTCGCAGCAACACAGCATCTGCCCTGACAGAAATGCAGATGTCATTTCTGCACAGCCACGAAACGACCCCGGGTTCCAACATGATCAACTTCTTCGAAACATACCAGACGGCCCACCTGCCTGTTATCAAAGCCGCCTGGCAGGCTGTCATCCAGACCGAGCCCATCTTCCGCATGTCGTTCGAGTCCGATGCCTGCCATGAAACACCGTCGGCACCTTTCACATGGAGGGAAACCGTGGTCGACTCGCAGGAAGCCTATGATGCTGCCATCGCGAGGGACGTTCACCCGGATACTATTCAGTGTGCATTTGAGGTTGTGACATTGCCTTCAGCAGGCATCAGCACGGTCATCTGGCGTGTCCACCACGCCTTTGTCGACGGCATGTCGGGTCAGCTTGTCTATGGCAAAGTCCGCGATGTCATCAACGGTCGTGCTATCACAGCCGGTGCCCCATTCAGCGAGGTGGCCAACCGACTTCGTGCCTTCCAGCAGGAACACCGCCAAAATCATCAGCAATTCTGGGCCCAGCAGCGGGAGAAGCATCCCCAGCCTGCCGGGGAACTCGTTCTTCCTCCAGTCCGTGAAGAGAAGCCTGCGGGTATCGACAATGTCACTTTCAATGTTCCCCTGGAAGAGATCTCCACTCGTGCTCGTCAAATTGGTGTCTCCCTGTCTGCCTGGTATCACGCTGCCTGGGCCATGGCACTCTCTCTGTATACCGACTCTGACTCTGTTGTGTTTGGCACCGTCCTGGCTGGTCGTAACCTGCCTATCGCAGGCATTGAGGATACCATTGGGCCGCTGATCAACGTCCTGCCCTTCCATGTGTCCATCGATCGCAAATTGTCGACTGCGGAGTATCTCCGTGCGGTGTTTGCCCACTCAGTCCAGCTGGCATCAGTACAGAGTTCCGTCCCGGATGACGGATACACCCGCAACTTCACCTCTGCGCTGGCGATGGAGTTCGAAATGCAGGCATCTGACAGTCACGCAGTCCGACCCGTGAACGAGTCATGGTTCCGCGTCGTGCCCGACACTCCGCTGTCGATCTACACGACTTACACTGGCACTCTGCGTTTGTGCTTCCGGCCACAACAGTTCCATCGTGAGGACATTCAGATGCTTGCAGACCACTTCCATCATGCACTGAATCTGCTTTTGTCTGAGCAGACCGTGGAGGGCTGCATGAAGAACATCCTGACCGACAACTGCAAGGAGACCCTCATGCAGATGGGGAACTGCCAGACTGACTCGACCTCCTTGTGCTCCATCCACGACGACCTCGTCACGCTCTTCGAACGCGCTGTCCGCGAGACTCCCAACGGCATCGCTGTGGAAAAGGCTGGCACTCAGTTGACATACGCGGAGATGGATCGACAGGCCAGCATCCTGGCTGCAAACTTGCAGATTCAACCTGGCGAAGTCGTCTGCGTCTTGGCCGACCGGTCCATCAACTGGATCGTTTCTATCTACGGCATTCTCAAGGCTGGTGGCGTCTACTCTGCCCAGGACCCTGGTCTGCCCGACCACATCCGCAACACCAACTTTCAGACAGCCGGTGGGAAGTTGTACCTCACGCCTGCCACGTCCCAGAAGCATCTTGCTCCCGAAGCATGTAACCTGTGCTACTCCGTCGAGGAACTGATCGCCAGTATCCCCGACAACTTCACTCCCCACCACCGCTCCGCCCCTCAGCCCGAAGACAACGCCTATCTGTGCTTCACCTCCGGCTCGACCGGTAAGCCGAAGGGAGTAATGTGCCACCACGCCGGTCTCGTAGCCTTCCAGAAAGACCTCGAGGTCCGACTCTTCGCCGGTCCTGGCCAGCGTATCTCCCAGCTCATGTCGCCCGCCTTTGACGGCAGCATCCACGAGATCTTCTCGGCTCTCTGCTACGGCGCTACTCTAGTACTGGCTGATGGTGCCGACACCTTTGCGCACCTGAAGAAGAGCAACGCTGCCATCCTGACCCCCTCGGTGGCCAAGATCCTCCTGCCTGAGCAGTTCCCCGAGCTGCGCACTGTCTACCTGGTCGGCGAACCCGTTCCACAGTACGTCAACGACGTCTGGTCCAGCACCACAACCCTCTACAACATGTACGGCCCTACCGAAGCCACCTGCGGTGCCACCATCCAACGTCTACTTCCCGGCCAGCCCGTCACCATCGGCGGACCTAACGCCACCACGCGCATCTACATCCTCGGCCAGAATGGACAGCTTCTCCCTCCCGGAGTGGTCGGCGAGATCTACTGCGCTGGTGTGCAGGTAGCCAACGGCTACATCGGTCGTCCTGAGTTGAACGCGGAGCGGTTCCTGCCCGACAACATCGTTGCACGTCCAGGCGAGAAGATGTACCGCACTGGAGACCGTGGCTACTTCAACCGTCTCGGTCAGGTCGAATGTCTCGGTCGCAATGATCGTCAGATCAAGCTGCGTGGCTACCGCACTGATCTGAATGATCTGGAAATCCGCGTGGCCACTGCTATTCCTGAGTCCACCGCTGTCGCTATTTGCCCCAAGGACGATTACCTCGTTGCCATGATCCAGCCAGAGACCCTCAAGGTCACCGATGTCCGCCAGCGTATGTCCCAGGTGCTGCCGGTGCACGCCATGCCCCGTCGCATTATGGTTGTCGACAAGTTCCCCATGACGCCTGCCGGCAAGCTCGACTACAAGGAGATCGCCAACCAGTGCACAGTGGTAGCTCAACCAGCCGCCAAGCGCACCCTCTCCAGCAAGACGGAGCACTCTCTTGCCGAGTTGTGGAAGGATCTCCTCTCGCTGGGCTCAGACAGCGATGCCCTCACCCCGGAATCCAACTTCGTCGAGCTGGGCGGCCACTCCGTCATGCAGCTGCGTCTCGCCAGCAGAGTCTCCCAGACCTTCGGGGTCAAGGTGCCCGTCCCACGCATCATCCAGGCCGCGAACCTCTCCGAGCTGGCCCAGACGGTGGACGGCCTCGTCTCCCAGATCTCCTCTACAGATGCATCGACCATCAAACCCCTCGGTCGCAACCGCGTCTCCCCCATTGAGCGGGAATGGCTGGAGAAGTACCAGCTCCAACTCGGCACGTCCGCCTTCAACGTCACCTTCGCCTGCAAGATTGACAGCACCAAGGTAGACAGCGAGCACCTCATCGCCTGCTGGAACGCCGTGCTCGCCCGCCACGACATCTTCCGCAGTCGCTCGCACCTCGACTACCGCGGCAAGGGACCCCGTCGCACCTATGCTCGCTACTGTCCGCAGGTCATGCGCGTCCACGGCTTCAACCTCTGGCGCGAAGCCAACAGACCCTTCCACCCTGATCGCCAGCACCCAATCAGAGTCATCGTCTCTAAGTCAATGATGCTCGTCGCCATGAGCCATCTCATCGCCGACCTCACCACCCTACAGGTCATTCTGGGCGAAGTGGTCCGTCTCTACCGCGGCGATGGCCTCGGCCCCGTGAAGCGGAACTACCACGAGACGACGCAATGGAGCACCCAAGCGACCGCCAACGAGCGCGACTGGTGGGCGCAATATCTCGGCAACACCACCGTCCAGCGGGAAGCCCTATACAGCATCCCCAACCTGACGCACCGCTCCAGCTACGGCGGGCAGACACACCTCGTCCGACTAAACCAGAGTCTCGCCACACAGGCCATTCAATACACCGAGACGAACAGCGTCACGCTGCATCAGCTAGCACTAGCCTCGGTGGCACTAGCCCTGCAGTCTCATCGCGACGACACGGACGTCGTCCTGGGCGGACCATACTTCAACCGCGGACAGGACGATCTCGACACGGTCGGATTGTTTCTAGAACCCATCCCTATTCGTATTCAGTTCTCGGCGTCGCGGGATCCGACCGCCGCATCGACCAAGTCGTTTGTTCGTGCCGTCCAACGGTCCAGCCAGTCGGCCATTGCGCATGCCATTCCATGGAACCAGCTGCTTGAGGCGGTGGGTGCTGCCGAGATGACTGATTTCCCGAACCATCCCTTGTTGGATGTCATGGTTACTTTCCATGATGATCGCTCGTCGCCGAAGTTACCGGTCGAGGGACTCGATCCGTTGGTTACGTATACGAAGGGGTCGAAGTTTGCGCTGTTGGTGGAGTTTTGTGCGATTTCTGATCGGACTATTTTGATGCGCCTGGAGCATGATACGGAGTGTATTGAGAAGGAGAGAATTCAGGGCGTGGAGAAGTTGATTTTGGAGGCGTTGGGTATGATTGTTTCTGGGCAGGGGTATGGGGCTATTAAGGAGAGGATGAGGGGGATGGCGGGTAGTCTTGGGGGAGAGAACAAGAAGGTGGAGAGGTACTTTGGGAAGAGATTGACTGAGCTGAGGAGTGAATAGTGGTTAGAATTGGCATGTTTCTAGATTGTGATGTTCTTATAGATTTGCTTTGGGTATGGAGTTCTGGATATAGAATGTCATGATTCTGCTATAGTTATTGCATGCTTTCCTGATCGGAATACACAAACTAGAAGTGGGCAAGAATTTGGATTTCATACTAGACAAACATAATAACTTCTGCTTCGGAAATACCAAAGGAACCCCTCACATTAGTATCTATTCACTGTTATTCAGTACTAAGCATCCCATCCCCCCCACATTCCCAATCACTGTACAGCAAAGGGACATCAAGCAACATCCCGCACATTTGCACTCGTATACCCACTGCTCGACACCCCCTCGGGAACCCAAAACAGCTGCCACACCGTCGAGACATTGGTATCCTTGACATAGAACGTATCAAACAGCTCCCCAGAGTCGGATTCATACATGATCCAGCCACCGTACCAGATCCACTGATCAGTTACGGCATCCGAGGGAGTGTCATCGCCCGTGAAGCCAACCTCGGTGACCTCGTCCGCGTTGGGGCGGATGTACAGCAGAGTATCATCAGGGAGGGTCACGCCCTCGGTGAGAGCTTCGGCGAAGACTTCGTCGGAGCTGTAGGTCACTGTGTGGGGTTAGTGCTGCAATGGGTCTTGAGGGGGTAAGGAAGGGGGTACTAACTGGTGATGTCAGTCACGACGGAGCCGTAGGTCCAGTCGGAGGCGGTGCCGAAGTAGGCCAGTCCTGATTCAGTTAACAACAGTGATAGTGGTAAAGTGAGAGGTGGTCTTACCATCGGCGTAGAATAACTTGACGGGTTCAGAGGTAAGTCCGTAGGCGTAGAGGGTGAAGTTGCCGTCGGGATTGCGCTTGACAAGGTCCCCTAGCGGACGCAGAGGGTTGGCAGCTACGCTGCCGATGGCAGCAAGGCCAGAGAGGACAGTAGTGGTGAATGATGCCTTCATTGTTGCTAATCGTATATCTGAGTGACTTTTAAGGAATTTGTTGGGTGGGCAATGTCCTTATATAGACGATTGTTCACCGGCAGCAGACACCCAGTGGGCAATACTTCTTCCGCAGTCATAGGCTTCCGTGATGATGCTAGACTAGCAGCCATCCTGGACGCGTCATCACAAAACTCGAGTTGGATGGAAGGAAGCCGAAGTGGAGGAGCCAAGGACCCTAGCCTTCAGCCTTATATCCACCCAACTGGATTTTCTTCAGCTAAATGGTAGCGACGGTAGTCTGAATCGTACTAAAACAGCCTAAGCCAGTTTAGCTTCTGCAGCATAGCTTCCCGAGTCATGGGCTAGGGCTTGTTTTGAGGCGAAGGAAGCAGCCGTTCATTCTAGCACTCTGCAGGATACGAGCTTGATTGTTGATACGAGCTTTGTCATGATTACTTCATGGATACACAGTAGATATTGTAGACTACGGAGTGGTGTGCTGAGTGATGTATGTAGAGACACTTCACCCACAACAGTCTTTACCCAAGATCGGAACAGGGGTTTAGGAATCCGGAAACCTTGCCTTAAACGCACGCATGCATGACCACCCAGCCACACTTTTGACAGCGCCTAAATACTCTGCTGGAGAAGCTGCATCGCCCAACACGCCTCCCGTTTGGGCTAATACTTGCTTAATCCGCGACCGTCGCTCATTGAGGTCCCTCAGCATGCGGCAAGGCGCGAACTCATCGTCGTCGACAATACTAGACGCTGCATGTTCCTCTAGGCTGATGGCGGGATCGTCCAGCAATTCCAGACGCAGTGCCTCCTCCGCCAGGGCGAGAATCCAATTGGAATCAAATGGGCCCTCTCGATGCGGCCACGCCCGAAGGAGCTTTATAGCTCTCCATCGAACGCAATAATCCCGACAAATCATGGCCCCATCGTACAATGGTGGAAGAACGCCCACGTCAATACTGATGGTGGGACGCTCAGGAAACCTGGCCATGATTGACTCAGCAAAGGAAACAATCTTGTCGAGGGCAGGCGTGAAGGCAGCCAGGGCAGCTTCGTTTCCTGCCAAGGGGGTTGTGTCCAGCGACACCATAAGAGCGAGGTATTGGAGATGAATCAATTCGGCACTTCGCTGCTCTTTGCGATCCAGAATATGGTAAGAGCTGCGGTAGAATGGCTCGAAGGATTGCCAAAACCGGGAGGCCAGGGACCGGGCCCGCAGCTGGCTCGATTGAATAATTGTGTAGTTGCGCGTGATTTCTTCCTTTGACATTCCCATACCTGATATCATAAAGCGATACGCCGCGCTTGTGACCAGGTTGAAGGCAGCACGAGCTTCCTTCAGGTTGGCGAAGCCGACCGCTGATGTCGGTCGCGACTGCCACTGGGTCGGCAAGGTATCGATGCATAGCAGAGGTCCCCCGACTCCATAGTGAGCGGAAATAATGTCCAGCTGTGCAAAGGCAGCCACCAGACATCGTTCCACTACGTCTTGGCGGGGCGTGGGTGCCACCAATTCTCGCTCTGCTTGAAGCTCGCGAAGGATGTGCAGGCCACTCTGGAGATGGGTAAAGGCACTGTCGTAGTGTCCCTGCAGCAGATCGGACAGAACGAAGAGCAAGCAGCAGAGGAGGGTGACGTTGCGCAATCGGGGATCAGGGGAGGCCCGGCGCCGGATGAGAATCTGAAAGGCACGGCCCAGCTGCTCCTGCGCAAAGCGCAGCCATGGACCTTGGCTCCTCCTAGGGAAGTTGGCAGCCAGGGGCATCCCTCTGGTCTCCGAGTCTTTGTGGATCGCACTGAGGGCCACAGTCGCATGATACACCGCTGGTTCCGACTGACCCATTTGCAGCACCAGATGCTGCCAGAGAGCGGAGTCAAACATCTCGCGGAAGGTGGGCGCTGTATGATGTTGGAAGTAGGAGAAACAGCGGCGTTCGTCGGAGGTAATGGTCCATCGGAAGCCACTTCCCAGGTCAGCGCTGATCTTGGTCCCTGAATTCTTCACCAAAGGCAGTCTCTGCACCTCGTAGCCATCGCATACGCGACCCGTGGAGGTACATCTGTGGCAGGCGTCTGGGGTTTCGTCACATTTCACGCGGCGAGCTCTGCCCCAAGTCAGTAGCGACGAGTGGGGACTTGGGTCATTTTCGTAGACTTACCGACAAGTGCGACATCCCGTTCTCGATCTCTTGCAGCCAGGTCGACGACGCGTAGAGTCTGAACGAAATGGAAGCAACGTGTTGGGATTGTCCATGCTCCTATGTACGGGAAGGCTCAGTTGAAGTGCGTTGTTCCGAATCGTGGCGATACGCGAGGGGTACGAAAAGAGGATTAACGCCTAGAAAGACGAAAATGGCTAACAGAGGATTGGCCAGCGGATTCCGTCTGAATTGTGATTGATCGGCATCCAGACATCCGCCGTCTAGTGCGGCCACTAACACCACCGCAGCAGGCTCGAAGGAAGTTAGTCCGCTTTAGTTTCTTCCTGGGGGATTATGGATCCGGGCGAAGCAGTGAGAGACAGATAGAATGCACATCATGGGATTACGATACAAAATGGGCTAAATCGAAGAGATCACAAAGTGGAGAGGAGAGGTGCATGGATTTCCTGCGCTGATAATCTTGTAGCTGTCGATCACAGCCCCTCAGGTTGGTTATACATATCGTCGTGCTCCTTTTCACGACCCTCCAAGCGTGTCAACTGCAGCCGCTTACTAGCCGACCGTAAGACACCGTCACGCGCATCAACCAACGGTCGCACCCACTGTTCAACCACTCCGGTATTCTTCTCCTTGTCAGCCTGAGTCTGCACGGGAAACCAAGTGTCGGCCAGACCCGTCGGCCACCCATTAATGTAGATATTCTCCCAGTTTCCGCGGGGCACCAGGTAGGTTTCATGGTAAATGGCCAGATGCGGATGGTCCTTAGCGATGCGAGCCCACCAGCGCACCCCTTCCATGTGGATCTCATCGTGGGCGAACTGATGGAGAGCAGCGTAGTCACGGAGGTAGAAGAGGGTCATAGACTCATTACCCGCTGCACTGTCGCTCTTCAGCCAGTGCGAGGAGCCCAATAGACCGTACTTGACAGGGTTGGCGCGCATGTCCCGTCGCATCTTATCGGCACTGTCGCCCAACTCCTTCATGCCTGGAGCGAGCAACCCGAGAGGATGGTGGCAGCGTGCACCCAAATGGAAGACCACGATAGACTCGCCCGCCGGTTCACTGCCAAAGTTGCCATCGGGCCGGGGATACTGAGCACTGCGCTTGATAGGAATGGATCCTGCCAGGTACCGGTTGGGGGTCAGGTGGCAGGCCATCAGCAGATGGTCGATGGTTCTGTAGAGGAGGATCGCCGCGGTCGGAAGCAGGGAGAGGGAACCAAGCAGGAGAAATGCACAGCCTTGCACGAGCCCGCCCAGGAGGAGCCACGAGGAGAGGGTAAGGTTGTCGCGAACCATGGGCGAGAAAGAGCTCGCGGAGTCGGGCAGGGGAGTCGGGCCATCGCCACGGTCGCGTGGGACAGCTCGGGGTGGGAGGAGCGGTTTGAAGGTAGCCATAGTGTGATGATGGGTAAATGGATGTCACTTGGGATATCACTGACTCCCATGTGGCTCAGGGTTGGATTTATAGGGCACTGAAACGTTGGGTCAGATGGCATCGGGCAGTGCCCATCCTTCGCTGACCTGTTCCACTTTTCCACTTAAGGCATTGATTGTTGGTGGCTGTGGCCGGGACCCCACAGGAGCAGACGGAGGGACAAATGACAGGCGCCTCGACCGTAAGCAATCCTGCGGATGGAAGTAAAAGGGATCCGCCCGTGAATCATGCCCAGCAAGTATTCCATCTTTTTCATTATCTGCGGGCGACAAGTGCGTTGGGGCTCTCGTATTCCGAAAGGCAGGCCACTCAGAGTGGATGGGTGGATCATGATGCACCGCTAAGAATAACAACTGTGTAGGGACAATGCAGGACTCTGGGAAAAGTAAGGGCATGATGAAAGATGAAGAAGAGCATGACGATGCGAATCATGAGGAACCAGTTACACCGCAGGAAATGGAATGCTGAACCGGTCCGGGAATCCAAGTATCCGGCATGTAGGTGGTACGGATGAAAAGTTACTTTTCTGATCCTTTCAAATCAAAAGAAACCCCTAAAGGTCCATTACCATGCACTGTGCAACGGTGGTTATTGGTTGGTCTATTTTTGTGCTACTTGCATGTCTGTACACGAGTATAACCAGTCAGTTTCGTTAGTGGATCCTCTGCTGATCCTCACAAGGCTTATCGGTCAGGCTTGCCTTGGTATCCGGCTGGGTGTGGTCCACTCTTGGGAAAAAGGTCCGTTCTGCTAAATTTACAGTCTACTGCTTCTGCTGATACACTCTTAAATAAGAGGACGCATGGTTGTCAGTTCATTAAGAACTCTTTAAGTCATTAAATAGGGTCTCTGTTCTCCCCCGATCGGTTTCCTCGGATAAATATTCTTCCGCTCTTGCCTCGGGCAGAGAGGGGATGGGCAGGAAATATATCATTTGGGACATATGAGTATATCAAACTCGTGCAAGGGCTTTCTGATATCTATATCCCAGACATATAGACCTTACCATGGTTGCAGTACATGCTGATATGCTTCAGGAGGCCCTCATGTTTGCAAGAATGTCATTCTCTTCTAGGAACTCCGCCCAGGACTGAAGGCGAAGACCTGGAATCTGCGTTGTGTCGATCAGTTCCCGTGTATTGATCAATTTTATTTAGGAGGCTTTACGTACTTCTTTGGCCTGGATGAATTCTGAGGCACCACACACATTCCCAAACTTCTCAAACATCAAGAGCTGCTCGGTATAATCCAGAGCAATCTCAGGAGATAGACCTTGACTCTCCAGCTTCTTTTGATGCTCATCGGGACTTATCACATGGTACATTGTCTGCAACCCATATTCTGGAATATTCTCCGTAAGTCCAACAGGTCATGTAACGCCAGATAGAAAGTTGGGTAGGCGTAGTTACTTTTACCAATCATGGCTTGCTTCTCTGCCTCTGAAATGGCTTCACTATAGAAAGCCACGGTCTTTGTGAAATAAGTGGCTCCATCTTCCAGGATCAGTCGGACAAGCTTGCCTGTGTCACGGATCGATCCGTTCGGCATGACAGTAGACGGGCTGTGCGGCAAGTACATATGATACACGCCTTGCGCATCCTAGAATCTCCTAGTAAGATTGTATGTCAAGTATCAAATATGTGGTAATTGGGTAAACGAGGTAGACCAACAGGCTGGGAGAGGTAGCGCTCGGGATGAGACAGACAGTTCTCAAAATAATTGGGAAAGAGCACAACCGTAGTCTTGCCCCACAACTCTGGATACTGCTGCTGTATGTAGTCTGCAACTAGACTCTTGCTCTTCCAGTGGTGGATGTTTTTCAAGATGCTCCCGGAAACCCTCTCAGGATCAGGGAGCGAGCTCCAAATAAAATGCTGGACGGTAGGGGTTTGAGCTGCGGCGTCTATAATGGTTCGGCCCTGGGTAGCTTCTGCCTTGGCTGACCGTGTTGCCCAAAAGTCTGTCATAGCAAAGATAGCATCGGCGCCCGTAAACGCCTGAAGAAGAACGTCGATGCCGGCATTTAGATCAAACGCCTGAACTTCTGCCCCAAGTTCTGCCAGCTCTTGTGCTGCTGGCTTGCTCGGATCGCGCGTCAAAGCCCTGACATGGTACAGGTCCGGGCTTTTCAAAAGCTCCCTAGCGACAGGACCTCCCTGTAAATGTATCAGCGGTCAGAGGAAGAATACTGCACTGTTTAGCAAGAGCTAAGCATGCAACGGACCTGTGAGCCTGTGGCGCCGATGACAACAACAGTGCGACGAGACATGGTGATAAAATGTATCGGAGACACGATGGAAGAAGGCTTCTACTGGTAAGATGTCAGAATATGATGGGAAAACTGAAAGATACTACTTAATACATGCTCACCGGTCAGATATATATAATGGTTGAATGAACTGGAGGGGCTGCTCATGTGTTCGGTCTTCGGCGTATCGGTCTCATCGGGGGCCCGAGAGGCTGGAAGGATGGAATGAATATACGAGATAATCAAGGTACATTGGCTCCGATTGAACAATCCGAATTATACCTAGATATGAACAAGCTTTGACACAAGAATGAAAATAGTTCCACCAGACATGGTGGTAAGCCATGGGCAATTGCGGAGTGGACAACAGGGTGAAGTTACTAGTAAATACCGAGAGTAGCACACAAGTAGTACTAGTCAGTTGTGATATATAAAGTTGAGTCGTAGTTTGCCGCAGGACAGCCAGAAGAAAGGCGCCTGGCTACCACAGCTCTTAGTACTACTAGTTGTGCATGTTCATCAGATGAAAATTTGAGACAGACCATCGTTTGATAATTGTTTACTGCTCTTCTCCTGCCGACTTTGTTGACAGAATTGACTGTCTTGGGGCGCATGCCTTTTATGCCTCAGGCATCAATGACGCCTGCCAGCTGCCAGTAATCTGTTCCGTAGATTTTTCTTGCCCTTTGCTCCCATCTCTCATCGGACGAAAAAAATAGAGTACTCATCTTCACTCAACGACATTCTTGTCAAACTGTGGAACTAAACCTCCCATCCCAGCTGTGCAGATTACAGCCGCGATGACCATCTCCGGATGGTACACAGGCGACCGCAGCGCAGCCAACCTGACGGTCGCAAAAGCCGCTCGGCAGCACAGGGATGTTTGTTATGACTATTCATGATCCCTCGAAAAACCCCTTATTTCCGTTGACCCCCAGATCTTTGCACCCATCCTACGATCTGTCTATCACTTATCTGAGTGCTGAAATAATTACAGCTTCATCATGGCGGCCAGTAACCTTTTGGCCTCTTTACTCAAGTATGCTTCTTTTTCGGCCGCCATCGCGGTCGGCTTATACGCGACGCTGTTGGCCCTACTGACAACGCAAACATTCCAATCCCACGTGGTGTATCTGCATGCCATCGAAATGACCTGGTTCAAGGACCTCAATGTTCCTGAAACCTTTGGCTTTCTACGCAATCAAGTCACCCCTTTTATAATTTCGACTCCTGATGGGGAGCAGCTTTACGCCTGGCACATCCTGCCCGTGGAACTGTACCGTCAACACGAACAATCCCTGGTCGCGGAGCCCGCAGGATTGGTCTCCAACATTACCTCCCGGCTCTCCTTCCAGCTTCTGCGCGACGATCCTGAAGCTCGTCTGATCTTGCACATGCATGGTGCCGGGGGCACAGTGGGTTCGGGATATCGCGTTCCTAACTACCGGGCGCTGTCCGCTGGCCAGCCGGAGAAAATCCACGTTCTCACTTTTGATTATCGGGGATTTGGGCGGAGTACTGGTCAACCCTCGGAGGCGGGCCTGATCACTGACGCCCGTGCGGTCGTCGACTGGGCCATGACGGTCGCTGGCATTCCCCCCTCTCGCATTCTCATCTTCGGTCAGTCTATGGGGACTGCAGTCAGCCTCGCCATCACCCGCGACCTTGCTGTCCAATTTCCACCCGTGGTATTTGCTGGTACCGTGCTGGTGGCCCCGTTTGTCGATGTTGTGACTTTGGTTTCAACCTATCGTGTGGCGGGCATCATTCCGATCCTGTCTCCACTTGCGCGCTTCCCATGGCTTTTCGAATCCCTGCAGCGCTTTATTCGGGACAACTGGCTGAGCAAGAATCGCATTGCCGAGTACGTACGGGCCAACGAAGTAAACAGGCAAAGATACTATCTTACCATCATCCATGCGGAAGACGACTACGACATCCCCTCGCACCACAGCCAAGCCGTGTTCTGGCATGCAGTCCGAGGAGCTGTACCTGGAGGCATCAGCTACGATGAGCTAGAGCTCAAGAAACCAGACACCAAAGTAGACCTTGGCGCTGCTGGTACTGTCGTGGAATGGAAGACCGACAATGGCATCATCCGGGAGCAGATCCTGAAGACTGGCTTGCATGATGCTATAATGGGGTACCCGGTAGTTACCATGGCCGTTATGCGGGCTTTCGAGTCGGTAAATCCGGCCTTCACGGGTCTGCTGCACGGAAACTAGGACGAACCGATGGACAGACATAATGTAGAGGCCACCCCGATGGACTGGAAGCACAGCTGAGCAGCCAATAAATTTTGCATACTTGTCGTCTTCATGTAGAACACTGTCAAACTTGAGCTACTTCTAGCTCATTTAGAGCAGCGGATAGTTGAACTACCACTTGCTATGGCTGCCAATAACACACGTCCGCAGACGTTCTAGTATCATTGCTAATTATAGCAACCAGCACCCATATGATCACGATGCGATTTATGTACCGTTAAAGCTCCTGGTACAAAAGTTAGAACAGTCCTCTCAATCGGTGGTCGCCCATGGTCTTCGAAGCGACCCAGGCTTTTCTGCGAATTTACGAACGCTTGTCTGCCAAATCGCTGTCTAAAATTATTTACCCCCCTCCTGTGAAAGAAACTGGATGCATGCTACACCTAGTGGCAATGCTAAGTTGACAAACGCTGCGATTCGCTTGATGGCGATGTGATAGTGAATGATGGAGACAACCAAGTGGGGCCGGTCATTTTGTATTCGCTGCTGTCCGATTTTCCACGCGTGCTATTGTTATAGACCATATGTTCACCTTGTCTTAATTGAATGGGCTTGGTCAATGGCAAGGATAGCCGCAGCTAGCTAGGGTATTTACATATGCCAAGTGGGTTGGGTTGGCAGGTATCCATAATTATGGTGGATCCTGTTGGATGGGACAAAGAAAACCCCTGCATGTTTTCTAGTCATTCCGATACATACAAGGACTGCTGAGGGCAAACGGAAATTTCCTGAACGTTGTGCTTCGCCAACCTCAGCAAGGCCGCCCAATCCAGCGCTCACCATCCATATGTTCACTGCCCCGGTTAATTCCCTACTTTCACCTTCCTTTCTGCGTTTGGGCTTATAAAGACACGGTTCTCCCCTGGTTGGCCTCAAACGATATCGGTCTCTGAAACATCATCATCGCCATCACCGAGATTTCAATCTCCTTTCTCTCTTCTTTGACCACTACTTCGCTGCCTATCATGACAACTTGGACTCCCTCTTCCGGCTATGATCCGCGCTCGGAGCTACTTCCCAACATCTTTGACTACTATGCCCAGGTCAAGCCAGATGCCATCTATGCAGAATACCCGGTGAACTCTATGACCTATGAGGAAGGCTACAGGCCAATCACCTACAAAGCTTTGGCCAACGCTATCAATGGTGTCGCTGGCGGGCTGACAAAGACCCTGGGCCCTGGAACAGGAGAAACTTTGGCCTACCTTGGACCGAGTGACTTGCGATACCCGGCATTGGTTTTGGGCGCAGTCAAGGCTGGATACTGTGTAGGATGGCCCGTTTACGTAGTGCGGTTTCCGGGGAACCTGCTGACATGGGTGTATTAACAGATGTTTCTTACGTCGCCGCGCAACAGTGCAGTGGCCCATCAGTCGCTATTCACTAAACTCGGGTGCGCGACACTCCTGACCCCTTCACCACGGCCGCCATTCATCGCGGGAATTGTCGACGCCCACTCAGTGAAGGTTGCTGATGTTCCTAGTATGGCGGAACTACTCGCCACTGAGTATCCGGTCTTTCCTTATCACAAAACATATTCTGCAGCAGCACATGATCGATTGGTTATTCTTCACACATCCGGGTCAACGGGAATTCCTAAGCCCATCATCTGGACCCATGACAGTGCCGCCAAGCATATGCATATGCAAAGACTCGATATACCCGCTGGCTGCGAAGGCCAGGACAGCTGGGGGTTCGGCAAGCGCATGTATCTCTCTTTGCCTCCTTTTCATGTAAGATTTTCACAAATATAGTGCACTGCATCTGCTAACTGCGACTGTAGGCCGCTGGTCTAGGGCATATTCTTTTCATTACCATGCCTGTTGATATCACCCTGATAATGCCTACTGCTGCCGGTCTTCCCAGCGCGACCGGGATGGTAGCGGCGAGGAAGCAGACCCCGTTTGACTGGGCAATTGTTGTCCCATCAATCGTACTGGAATTGTCCCAATCGGCTGATCTGCTGGAGTACTGCGGCAACCATCTGGAGTACATGATGTATTGTGGCGGGGATCTGCCCCAGCCTGTCGGGGACATAGTAGCCCGCAAGCTGAGAATTGTGAACGGCTATGGCGCTTCCGAGCTGGGAATCTTGAATGTGATCCACGCAACGGGTAGATGGGATCCCCTCAAAGACTGGCGGTATCTTCACTTCCATCCACAGCTGGGCGTTGAATTTCGGCATGTGTCCGGGGACGAGTATGAGGCGGTGTTGGTGCGCACTCCAGAGCGCGAGGGTCACCAATTTCCCTTTTCAATCTTCCCCGACCATCAGGAATATCATACCAACGACCTGATGCTGCGCCACCCGGATCCCGCCAAGTCAGACCTCTGGCGGCCGTCTGCAAGGTTGGATGATGTGATTGTTTTCCTCAATGGCGAAAAGACAAATCCCGTCTCAATGGAGGGGCACATACTCGCCTCTAATCCTGAGGTGACAGGGGCTCTGGTTGCGGGAGCACAACGCTTTCAAGCCGCTCTCATCGTTGAATTGGGCCGCTCAGAAGTAGGACTGAGCACGAGCGACCGGGCCGCTGCCATTGAAAAACTCTGGCCCAGCATACAGCAGGCAAACAAGGAGTGTCCAGCCCATGCCCGTATCGCCAAGAGCCACATTCTTTTCACCACTCCGGAGAAGCCCATGCTGCGTGCCGGAAAGGGCACCGTACAACGCGCAAGTACTTTGGCGATGTACGCAGCAGAGCTCGATGCCCTCTACGCGGACGCCGAGAAGCTGGCCCAGCATGACGCTGGCGAAACACCAGGTCCCGGGGCTGTGGACGATGTCGTCAAGGTTGCTGCGTTCATCCGCGCGTCTCTCCTGGCCATTACGGGTTGGAGTGCGGAGAGGCTGTCCGACACAGAAAGTTGGTTCACTCTAGGAATGGACTCGTTGCAGGCAATAACGATGACGCGTGTGCTCAAGCAAGGTCTCAATCTACCAACTCTGACGCCTAGCTTAATATATTTGCACCCCTCGATAACGGAGTTTACCCAAGCAGTTCAACAGCTGGACGAGCAGGGCAAACAGTCTACAGAAGTTCAACAACAAGGTCTCCTTCAGGAGCGGGGCAAATTACTGGAGCTATTCACCAGTCAAATCGAACAGCCCAGCCTTGCCGCCATTCACACTGCCAACACCACAAGCCCCGCAAAGCACACTGTGATCCTCACCGGCTCCACTGGCCAGCTAGGAACTTATATCCTGGATGCACTCCTGAGAGACCCCTCTGTGGCGCACGTCCACTGCCTGAACCGAGGGGACCATGCTCGTGAGAGACAACACAACCGCATCAGGGAGTATGGCCTCACCCCACTGGCTGATAACGAAGGGCGTTTAAGCTTTCGGACCGCGGACCTAAGCCAGGACGGCGATTTGGGTCTAGAGCCCGATGTCTACACCCAGCTGCAGCAAACCGCCACGCTAATCATCCACAACGCCTGGACCGTGAACTTCAACCTCCCCCTAGAAACCTTCAAACCCCACATACAGGGCGTGGTGAACCTGATCAACTTTGCGACCCGCAGCCCACAATCTCCGCATCTATTCTTCCTCTCATCCATCAGCTCGGTCATGGGCCATCGTAATAGCGAGTCTGGCCTGCTACCCGAGACCGTCCTTACAACCACCACTCCCGCCCCGAATGGCTACGCTAACAGTAAATACATTGCCGAACATCTGCTTAACTACGCTACAAAGCAGCAGGAAGAGCAACAAAATGATTCCAAGCGAGCACGAGATGCCCCATCCTTCTCCTTCGCTCGAGTAGGCCAAGTCGCAGGCGCTGTGCGATCTCCCGGCCTCTGGAACCGTGCGGAGTGGTTCCCGAGGCTTGTTCAGAGCTCACGACACCTCCAGGCTCTCCCCGATACCCTGGGTCTGATGGACCGGATAGACTGGGTACCTGTTGATCTTCTAGCCGAAGTACTAGTTGAGCTAGCTCTTGGTGCTGCCGATAATCATGGCTGCCCTTCTGCTACCGGTTCGCCCTGGGCGGTCCAAGTCTACCATCCCGTCAACCTCCACTCCCAATCCTGGGATTTGATACGGCCCATCGTCGCCGACGCCCTTCTCGCGCAGGGCAAGGACAACACCGGGAAGACGATTGAAACCATCCCATTGTGCGAGTGGGTGCAGCGTGTCCGGCGTGATATCGAGGCAGCCAGTGTTAGCTTCTCGGCTGATACTAAGAATGGCAAAGGGTTGGGTGGAAAGGAGTTGCAGGCACTGTTGGAGCAGAACCCGGCTGCCAAACTGTTAGATTTCTTTGAGGGTTTGAAAACAGAACACACTCAACCAATTAGCTTTGAGTCGGTGCACACTGCGAAGATGAGTAGGAAGTTACGCGAGGTGGAGGGCGTACGGGCTGAGTGGCTGAGAAAGTGGATTAGGGAATGGTTGGCGTAGGTTAATTCTTTGGATCGAGAGGACTTCTATTTCTGTTTGAGAGAGCTGCTGCGTTTGGTGATTTCGTAGAACAGGATCCTTTCCCTTCGAGCTTGCGCCCCATTTCGGCTCAAGTCAAATAGCTGCTCTCATTGGTTGTTGATAAACTGGTTTTATAAGTGATATCGCAGGCCGTACCACATGGCAAAGACCGATTGTTTCCTGTCACATTTGATTATTAGGCTCCTATAAGTACACCCACCATTTGCCAAAGGGTTTTGTGGAAGGTAACGGGAATGAACGAATTGAGTAACATAAGTCACCTCTCCCTTGGGGCCAAGTTCTCGCCGATGGAAAGATCGACAGTGGGTAGACCAGGCCCAATGTGGAGTTGCATAGCAAGTCGCCAAATCGATACTCGTTCCTAGAACTTGTCTTTAGCCTCACTTATACTGTGTTTCGGTCCTGCTACAAAGCCTTCCTTTCCCAGTAGTTGTTCCCACGCGACGATCTAGGTAGCAAACATGAACATTATTTTGAGAGGGGCGTTCGGTCGCTGATGATACTAGACATAGTCCTAGCTCGGCAATGTGACAGGTCTGCAAACCACTGACCTGGAATTGTTGAGCGTGGCTTTCCTGCAAGGGGGCTAACTGATGGATGGCATTTGCCGACAGCTGACAGGTGATGCAGAATTTGCCATTTTGAGCGAGGGTACCTTCAATCACGACACCCTACTTGGCTCGATCGGCGGGTGGCTGTACTAATTGCCATGGCTGCCAATAATACACTGCAGCAGAGGTTCTGCAACCATCATTGATGACATCAATCAGCACCCTTGCGATCGAGATGTAGATTCACGTACCACTGACACTCCTGACACTCGTAAAATGACATCTCTTTTAGCTTGGGGTTGCCCACTGTCTTGAAGGCAGATCATACTCCCCTGCTACACTAGACAGTCGTCCTGTCATAGCTGACTTACACTCACGATGGCGGCATCTGAGACTGGTGATCTTGGATATGACCATGACAACCTGCGGCATGTCGTGATTACTGCGACTTGCTTTGCGTTGATCCTTTCTACGGTGTCAGTTGCACTGCGTCTGTACTGTCGCAAGATCACGGGCACCAAGGTCTTCTTCGATGACTACCTTATAATCGTGGCATTGGTAGGTCCTGGCCTTCGAAAACCCCCAAACTTCGTCCAGGTAATGCTGACAGTGGATGCTGGTGGTAGGTCTTCGAATACGCAGTGTCACTGGCTGGAGTTGTCTGTGCGTAACTCCCAGATGGAATGACAACTACACTAGAACCCCTCTGAGTTAATGTATGGCAGTGCTGTATAACGGACTGGGCACTCACATCATCTACGTTCCTCCTTCGGATTTAGTAGTGTATTTGAAGGTTGGTGATATTACTCCGCTTGCACCCCTGTGCTACTGAGCTGACGATCTACCCAGACTCTAGCCAGCGGCAGCTTCCTCTACACACTATGCATCGCATTCACGAAGCTCTCTATCCTCGCACTATACAAGCGAATCTTTTCCATCCGACCGATGATCCTAGCGGCTAACTCCGTGGGGGCAATTGTAATATTGTGGTGCTTTGGGGTATGTCTGATTGGGGGCGTCGTATGTATTCCACTGGAGAAGCTCTGGAATCCGACAATTCCCGGCGGATGCATCGACCTGGCCAAATTTTACTATGGGCTCCAGATTCCTAACATCGTGACTGACGCCGTCATTCTGGCTCTACCGATGAAACACGTATGGAACCTTCAGGTGCCACGTGCGCAAAAGATTATGTTGACAGGCATCTTCTGCCTTGGTGCTTTGTGAGAATTCTCACTCGCGGCTATTCGGATTACTGTTGCTGACATGGATATGCCATCATTAGAACGCTTGCCTTTGATATTGTACGCCTGGTGACACTAATTGAGCTTTCAAAGGCCGGCAGCGATATTACCTGTAAGACTTAATAAGTCCAACTGAGTTGTATGTACTCGACTGACAGGAGATGCGCCATGACAGATGACCAAGTACCAGCCAGTGTATGGACCTGCATTGAACCCGCTGTGGGTATAACAGCCTCTTGCCTGTCGAATATGCGACCACTGTTCCTTTCCTTGACACGGTTGCGTGACAAGATGCCTCGTCTGTTATCCCGACCGTCACAGACTGAAGCGGTGGAGGTAGAGGACTCAAAAATCGTATTCACTCAAACTGTGCGAGTCAACAGTAGTCACGCCGACGAGTCGGACACGGCGTGTCGCAAGGGCCCTTTTGCTGGAACGCCATCGCCTCTATCAATAGGGACTAATGTATCGACAGATTGATAAACTGCTGCTTGACAGACGGAGTGATTCAATCGCTGATAGAATTGTGATTATTCCGCATCAGAGACCAGGAGGAGGGGAAGATGCTGTTTGACGCCCTTATACGCCTCAATTAATTGATTCTGCATCTCGTATGAATTAGAAAATATTTATAATCTTCAGTCACTTTAGCCAGATGGCCAGTCATCTGCTCCTCTTAGCAGGCGTTAGTACACTAAGGAATAAGAGCACAGCTTGTGGGGAACAGCTTATCTTGCATTCCAAGCCGACCCACTGGCGGCGATAACAGACCAACCGCGGCGAAAGAAGTGCCGGTCAGCAGGATGGCCCTTGCGGGGGTTGTCTATCGCAGCTTATCGCGTGCGGAGAAGCATCGGAGCAGCTGTTAGCGTATATGTCCGGATTGTAGCCCGTCTCTGGTGCTTTGACACATTCACCTCTTCATTTCTCATCGTAGGGTTCAGTCAAGGACACCTAAACATTCATGGCGGAAGGCCGTCGATCTGCCCGCGCGTAAGTTATCGACACGATCCACACCAATGTCGTTGTTCCAGATAACCAGCTCACTAAAAGCACTGCAGATGCGACGAATGTCGCCGCTTGAAGGAAAAATGCGAAGGAGGAATCCCCTGTCGACGATGCGCCCATTTCCGACGTCCCTGTGAATCCAAAGCCCTCGCGTCGCGCGCCCGAGATTTTCGCGCTTACGTCCCCAGGCGAGTTCATCTGCTATCTGGGCACAACGGCACGCTAATTATTCCTGCAGAACACGGCCAGCCAAGTCGGAGGTACAGGAGTTGCTGGACCGATGCAGGTACATGGAACAGATCTTGAAGCACACGATCGAGGGTATCGAGCTCGACACGAAGAGCCTTGCCCGCCTGGCCAACTCCTTCACTACCGGCAAAGGTTCGGATCATGCAGAAGTCACTAGCCCGACTGGACTCGCTTTGGAGGAAGAGGATTGTACTATCGACCCGGTGGGTGACACCACTACACGTGCGTCTTGCTCTGGCAGTAACCGGCTTGGATAATAGCTAAGACATCATAGACTTCTCTGGGGAATTCTCCTACTGGAATTTTTCCATGCGCATCAAGCAGCGCATCCAAAGTCGCATGCGGACCAAGAGCCCCGACCGTGTTTCAGGATACTGGCGAGCCCAACATCTCAAGACCAACGAACACTTATCAGCAGCGCTGGCATGCTTTCCCCCTCGTCCGATTACTGGCTTCCTTGTCAAGACCTTTCTCAAATATGCCGCCACACATTGGTTTCTGGTAGATGAAGACTGGCTGTTGGACCGCATCCACCGACTATACACGGACCCCGCGAGTCTCGGAGACACGGCTGCCGCTGTCGCCAGCATTCTGCTCTCTGTGCTCGCGATCGGAACTCAGTACGCTCATCTGGAGTCCCCTAGTGACCGAGATCCCAAGAATCAGACGTCCTTCTCCGAGGAAGATATCGGGGTGCGATTCTATGAACAGTCTATCAGACTATTACCGGAAATAATCGAGCTGTCCTGCTTGGAGAGCGTACAGGCATGTCTACTACTCGGATTCTATGCTCTTCCAGTGGATGCCTCTGGGCTTGGTTACATTTACGTTAACCTGGCGGTGCGTCTGGCTATGCAAAACGGCATGCATCGGAAATGCCGCCGGGATGCGTTTAGCCCGGTGATGATGGAGACGCGGAACCGTGTCTGGTGGACCGCGTATTCCTTGGAGAGGTCTGTGATGTCCACTGCTGCTGCTAAACTACGCTAATATATCGTAGGTTAATCTCGATCTTCCACGGACGACCCTTGTCCGTGCATCGCGGGGATGTGGATGCAGACCTCCCCCAGGCTCGCGCAGACATGGGCCAGACACAGTCCGCCTGGAGCCCGCAGTGTGCGGTGATTTCAATTCAAATGCTAGACTGGCTGGAGGAGTTTCTCCATGACATGTGCGACACCCAACCACCTGTGTGATAGTTCTCTTACTGATCGGTTTACAGATCGCGTCTGAGACACGCCCAACCAGCAGGGCTGCCAGTCGTCATAGGCCAGCTAATAGCCCGCAAAGAGTCCTGGAATCGCTGGTGGGCAGGCATCTCTGACACACTCGTCAATCCGGTCCGGGCAGGACACCAACCGAATCGCGCCGTCATGCACCTGTGTTTGGAATCATGTCTGCTGCGCATGTTCATCGGTCGCCCATTCCTTCTCCGCAAGGAGTCTGCTACTCATCCGAATGCAAACCCCCAAGCGTGTTCTGAGGAATCGTACTTCCAGCCTTCCGACCGAGACAGTCTCATCGGGGATTGCATCCAAGCCGCTCAGGAGGCACTCGAGATCTGTCGCCAGCTCCGCGATCACGGACCAGGACTGGCACGAGCGTCCTACCTGGAGTACAGCGCATGTAGGGCTGCTCTACTGGTACTCATCGCATTCTCCGTGCAGAATCTGTCAGATGCCTTGCGTCAGCCCATGCGCGAGGGGCTCGCCTTGCTCCGGGAGATGTCCGCAGCGGGTGATTCTGCACGATCAGAAGTATCCCTACTTGAAGCGTTGGAGAGATCGCTGGCGCGTCTGCACACAGTGGCCCAGCGACCAGAGCCAGCTGCAGAATCGACAGGACTGGTGTCCGACTACGAGGCCTTTCGAAACTGGGGAACAACGTGCAAAAAACCTGCATCCGAAGCGGCCCCACCGCACCCTGACACAGTCGAGCCGTGGACGGTTCCGCTGGATGGAATGGAGCAGCTGCCCCCGTTCGATCCAACCCTGGATCTCTCCATCTTCGGCGGCGCCAATCTATCGCCGTCCGCAACCTGGCCCACCCGCACGGAGACCCAAGTGCTGGAAGAGTTCCTGGCCGGGTCGAGTTTAGATCCGATCTGGACGCATGTTGATCTCCCATAGCCTACTCTACACTACACTACACTACAATAATCATGTAACATACTGATTCCATACCATCAATTCATTATTTCGACGCAGCAATAATCTTCTCCGCCATCTCAGGTAACGACTCCGACACCACATCCAACGGCGCATCAAACACCTTGAAAGCCCCCTCCTTCTCATAAACCGTACAATAAGCACCGCGGAACCCAACCTTCGTAGCAGCAGTGACATCCCATAAATGCGCGGCAGCAAACCACTTCTCCCCACCCTCATTACCCAACCTCTCCCACGCGGGCCGATACGCCGCCAACGCCGGTTTCGCCACGCCCGCCGTATCGCAGGTCAGGAAATTCTCCAAGGGCATGTCCACGCCCGCCCGCTCAAAGTATCCGCGCACCCGCTGCGTATCGCCCGTCGTCAAACACCAGACCGTGAACCCAGCGTCGCGGAGCTTGGCGAAGCATTCGCGTGCGCCGGGACGGAGCTCGAGAGCGGCGTATCCGGCTACACAGGCGTCGCGTTGTTCGGGGGTGGCGAAGCTGTGCGGGTCGGAGATGCCGATTATGGCGAGGGTTTGGTAGAAGAGTTCGGTGATGACGATTTTGTAGGGCTTGTAGCTTTCAGAAATGGAAAGGAAGGTGAATTGGAGTTCAGCGTAGGTCATCCATGTGAATCCCAGGGTTTGGGCGGTGATGTTGTGCGCCTTGAGTTGGGGGCCGAGCGTGCGCTCGATGGTGGCGTAGAAGGCATCGAAGGACACGCAGGTGCCGACGACGTCGAAGACGACGTGGTTGGGCATGTTGTTTGTGTTGTGTGAGTGAGAAGTAAGTAATTGAGGATGGAGGGGAGGGAGAAAGGGTTTGTGTGGTATCGCGGTTATTGAGGGGTAGACGCGTTATCGCGGGGAACTGCGTGGCATCAAATAGTGCTAGTAGTTGGGATGTGGTGGGTGTCCGCCGATACCGGGCGAGGGGCACCAACTTTGCCCATTTCAGTAGGCCGGGCCGGTCGCATTTGCAGATACAGGACAGCTGACATGCGCTAGACGTGGACTAGAGTAGGTCTAAGCGCAGTTTAATTCAGGGGAAATTGGCGATATGCGACCAGGCGCTGATACTTGATAACGTGTTGATAAGGCGTGTTGATAGCCGGCGTAGTTATCGTGCTGACACCACATTTTGATAGCCAACTTGAATTGAGAATACACCGAACTACCTGTTGTATGTCGGAACTACTTTTAATTGCTTAATTTAGCCTGACTAGTATTCAAATTCAATGGGGCTCTACTATGTAGTATGATGCTCAATGGCTGTTTGCTAGAACGCAATCTGGGATCCAGTACCTTGTATACAGGCTTGGCGGAAGTCTCCTAGCAGTGAAAATATATTTGTTGAAAATAAGCAGTAATAGAGAACGACTGTTGGCTAATACACAATGCTATTGAACATTATAGAAACACCTATATATACATTACCCCCATAGAATATTCAACCGCTGTAGCCCCCGTTTAGGTTTTGGCTCCGGCTCCGGGTTCCTCTGGTAATGCTCGATGAACGGCCGCACTGGCACATCCTCCAGCGGAATAATCTTCGATTTCATCCACCACTTGTACCCAAAGTACAGCACAAAAATAATGGGGACATTCAAGTATGAAGAGATGAAAGTCTCGGTATCCCATTCCCCGTGAATAAACGTCTCGTACCCGCCCGTTAGAAACAGCAGGCAAAACAGCACCAGCGTGATCCATGTACTCCATGGCTGGAACGGCGCCGCCCACGGCAATTCCTTGTGACGATCGATCCCTTGCTTCTTGCATGCGTAGTAGAACCTAAGGTACACAATACAAATGATGCCCCAGTTGACTAATGTCGCGATGGACACAATGTCCTGCAGCCAAGTGAAGACCGTGCTGGCTGAGCTGGACAACGTCATGTATCCCAGCGCCATGAATACTCCCAATAGTGTCACCGCCACATACGGAATGCCGAACCGGTTCATGCGCATGAAGAATTTCGGTGCATGACCCTCTGCTGCCATGGCGTAGATCACGCGCGATCCTCCCAGCATGTTCGAGTTTCCAGATGACCAAGCCGACGTCAGCACCACCGCGTTGATTATCGAAGGCACCACTTTAATGCCCGCATTGCGCGCCGCAATGACAAAGGGAGATTCGGAGGCTGTGCCTGAGGAGCCGAGCAGGTTGGGATCGTCGGAGGGAACCACCAGTCCGATCATGAAGATGGTCAACACGTAGAAGAGTATGATTCGGACGAAGATGCGACGGGCGGCCATGGGAATGGATCGACGTGGGTTTCGCGTTTCAGATGCTGCAACTGTGATGTTTTCGATACCAGAGTAGGAGTAGAGCGCACTGTTCAGGGCTGTCCAGAATCCGAGGAACCGTCCCAAGGAGCCGCCGATGCCCAGATATTGTACGAACGGACCCGGGTCGCGCCAGTAGCGGAAGCCGATACTGACATGGTTTGGACCACCGCCACATGTTATAACGAGGGCCATGATATTGATGCCGATCACAAGCATAATCTTGAGGATGGAGAAACCGAACTCAAGCTCACCATACACACGCACAAACACCAGGGCCGTGATCAACATCAATAGCCCAAAAACAGTAATCCAAACGGCATTGTTGATGGTCGTCCAGAATTCAATTACCACAGCAGCGGCGACAATTTCCGACGGAATCGAAACGAGGTAGGAATATATTTGATTCCATCCGTTGGCGAAGGCTAGGGCGGGGTCGACGAAGATCTCTGCGTAGCGAATCACGCCGCCGGCCAACGGCACCAAGGCACCCATCTCTCCCACCGCAAACACCACACTGGACACTAACAGCCCCATGATGCTGTACGCCAGGAACCCTCCCAACGGTCCTGCATGAGCGATGGCGCGACCTGAACTCAGAAACAGCCCTGTGCCAATTGTCCCGGCCAGGGCGATCATCTGAATATGTCGTTGGTGCAGGCCCTGCTGGAAGACTTGGGCCTCGTCGAGGTGGCCGGGTACGGCCTCAAGGTCCCCATTCTCTTCATCGGTCTGGTAGGGGGTCTTTTTCTCTGAACTGAAGGAACCGTCCATGATGCGGCCGGGATGTGTATGAAACAACCTACCCTGGGCCAGAATTATGAATGCGATTCGGAAATTGGCATTGGGCGACCTTGTATATGTCTGATGCCCAACTCCCCGCATTGCAAATCGCCATCATCTCGTTGGTCCAGCGCAGGGATGATCCATCGTGAAGCCCTGCTCCTCACCGTGTCGCTGTGCCTCCAGTGCATCCCTCCCTACCGGCCCCAACTGCCCAAAGGGGACAGTCCCGGCGCGACCGATAAGATTGGCGCTAGTCCGCGATAGGAAAGTCCGGTCCGGTGTGGAATCAGATACGATGCGATAGCATCAGATAAGACTCCCTTATCGTCCGCCCAGAAAACACGGTCGCGTTCCAGTTTTTCAATTCTTAACCGCTTCTCTCATCGTTTTTGTGATTGAACACACCTTCATCATGGCTGCAGCTGGCTGTTTCCCCGTTCCTAACCCTGGCGAATGTTTCTGGCAGAATGAGCCGCATCAATTGCATGATCACCGCTCAACTGAGCAGCTCCCCGATCACGCGGACATCGTGATCATCGGCGCCGGCTACGCCGGAGCTAGCACTGCATACCATCTGCTGCGTGACCACGGCGAGAAGATCAAGTCCATTACGATCTTAGAGGCTCGCGGAGCCTGCTCCGGTGCGACAGGTCGCAATGGCGGACATCTCCGTCCGGACTTCTACGGCCACATTCCAACATACGTCGACCGCGCAGGTGTTCGCGCTGGCGCAGAAATTGCTGAATTCGAGATTGCCAATCTGCATGCGTTGAAGAAGGTCGTTGAGGATGAGAAAATTGACTGCGACTTTACGCTTGCGCGATCTATTGATGTCTGGTGCAACGAGGAGGCGGCGCAGAAGGCAAAGGGCACATATGAGCTCATGAAGTCCCTGGATCTGGAGTATATGAATGATGTGGTGTTTTACACAGGAAAGAATGTGGAGGGAGTGAGTACCAATCAGTTTCAGAATGAGATAGCGCATGCTGACCAAACAGATCTGTGGTGTGAAAGGTGCCAAAGCCTGCGCCTCCTTCACGGCGGGCACCATGTGGCCGTACAAATTCATCCTACACATTCTCCAATCTGTCCTCGCTACGGGCAAGGTCAATCTGCAAACATTTACCCCTGCTACCTCCATAACCGCCAGCCCAGAGGGCGGCTATACCATTGAAACGTCCCGCGGAAACATGCACGCAGGAACGGTTGTGCACGCCAGTAATGCTTACGTGGCCGGTCTGCTTCCCGAGTACGAGAAGAATATTGTGCCCTGCAAGGGTATCTGTTGTCGCATTACTGTGCCAGAGGGGAAGACCGCACCTCTGTTGAACAACTCCTACATCAACCGCACCGAAGACAACACCCTCTCCTACTTGATCCCTCGTCCGGATGGTAGCATCGTTGTCGGTGGTGCAGCCGCCAAGTTCCGCTCATACAAGGAGCAATGGTACAACAATGTCGACGATACCGTTCTCATTGACTCAGCCAAGGACTACTACAACGATTACATGCAACGGACGTACCGTGGATGGGAAGATAGCGGGGCGAAGGTCGATCAAATCTGGACAGGTGTCATGGGATACTCGTATGATTCGAACCCGCACATTGGAGCTGTGCCCGGAAAGGACGATCAGTTTATCCTGGCGGGATTGAATGGTCACGGCATGCCGGTGATTTGGCGATCGGCACAGGAGCTTGCGCGCATGGTGGTGGAGAAGATCCCCTTTGAAGAGACGGCTATGCCTCGACTCTTCAAGACGACCCAGTTCCGGATCGACCGCGCCCTGAACGGACAGGAGAGCGACGGAGATATTCTGGGCACTGGCAACTTTCCTTCCACGAAGCCATGAGCAATTATGATATGTTTTTTGACTGTATATATTCGCGTACATAGATTATTCACCCAACCTTGTATCATACGGCAACTGGGAAATTTATCAAGTTTATAGTTTATTTGTAAGACGAATGTGAGATGCTAGATCACGCCCATACGGGTAGTTATCTTCTTTTAGTTAACCTGACGCACGCGCTTCTGACCTAGCCGGAATCCAGTGTCTGCCCACACGAGTTCCACTTCGGGTATTTGCTCACCCGAGAATGCAGGACTGCGGTCATACTTTCGCCCCTCGCGAATCCTGATCCACTTGGTCACGGGTGTGGAATCATCACCAACCTCATCAGTTGTCTGGGCATCGTCCGCGTCGTGCCTTGCCGTAATGAGCATCCGAAGCATCTGCCCAAGCAGCTCGGCGTCTACTACTTCCGTACTTGTACCGGAAGGAAACGTGGACGACATCAGTACTGTACCAGAAGCGAGAGCCTTATCCTGCTTATTGACGAGATTGATGCTAGCCTCGAGCATGGCCAGATCTGGCCACCACAGGTCGAACTGGTACATATCTCTGAGACTATCGACGACCGTCTCTCGCCAGCCTACCGAGGGTAGATGTGAAAGCTGATAAACAATTTCCCAGCGTTCTCTATTTGGCTGAGCTTCCGGGGTAAACCCGATCCAGTACATCTGGGTGATATCCCAGACATCAGGATGATCCTGACTCACTTCGGAGTGAGAGGATGGCATTAGCTCACAGGCTCGCTTTGCATCACGGGCGCGTAAGAGCCGCACAACCTCTGATAATCCTGTGTAGGCCTCGGCAGCACGCGCCGGTGGGCCCTGGCGCGGATCGAACACCGTCTGGGCCGCAAGCGCACGGGCTCGTGGTGCCCCCGGACTGTACGCCGCCAGAAGATCGAGATGCATGTGTCGGCTTCGCTCTGCTGACGAAATAGCGCTATCCAGGACGGTATTATGGTCTCTCGGGTTTATTAGATTGTTGATGGCCTCGTCGAGACCAACATCAAGCAGGAGTGTGGTAGTTTCCACTCTTCCCGCCATAGCCGCTGTGCTGAGACTGAGGATGGCACCCTTGTGCGGAAGATAGTGCTTTTTGTACGCCTGTGCGATGCTACACCCTTCAAGGCTAGCCAGATGCGACAACAAGCGATGAATAATATCGTGACTCTGCTGGTCACTCAAAGTCTTGTTGTTGGCCAAGAGGCAAAAGACATCCTTGTCCTCTCTGTTACGGGCTCCGAGATCAGCTCCATTGGCGATTAGATAAAACAAACGTTGTTCGGGATCCTGCGTGACTTGGTTCGTATCCGCGGCTATCAGCAGAGGAGTAAGGCCTTGTCGATCGCCCAAATTGACATCGGGTGGGGGATCGTGGGCAAAGAGAATATCACAGGCGGACCGGAATTCTTCCTCGGTGTGATAAATTGTCACCAATAGGTGAAGAGGAGTCTCTTCGACGAAATCATTCCGAATGTCTAGAGATGTCATCTTTGATACTATCTTTTGCAGCACGTAAAGGTATGAGTCAGTATAGGCGAGCCGTGGGCCTGTGATCCTAGCCCATTGATGGAGAACTTGAGCAAACGAGATATTAGCTCATGTAGGGTGCTTTTTTTCACCTGACAATTACTCACCAGTATCCTTCGAAGTTCCTCGAGGACCTTCAACATCCGCACCGGCATTGATCAAAGCGCACAATGCACCTCCGTTCCAGACTCCATCTTCTGCCGCTCTCACGACAGCCGTAGTTCGAGGATATACCTCGTCTCGGTCTTCGGGACTCGCGCCCGCCAGAGTAAGTGCGGCAACCATATCTGTCATCTGCTGAAGATGACTATCCCAACTTCCGTGTCGTATCCAGTAATGCCATGCCTGCCGTAGAGGACCATGATACTCTGGCTGATGGAAGGTCATCAGGTGAAGCATGTTTCTTCCACGTGCATCCTTTGCTCCGCCGTTCGCTCCTTTAGATAAGAGGAATCGTAATACTTCGATGTCTCCGTACCAGCTGGCAAGACCTAGGGCAGTGGTCGCATTGTCTGAGTCATGATACGTGGCATTGACATCAGCACCAAGTTCCAATAGGACCTCCATTGCTAGCATGTTACGAGCGAATGCTGCCCAATGGAACGGTGTCCCCATGGGTAGCTCAAAAGGGCTTTTACGTCTTGGTCAGTATCCGCGGCATGTCGAGGTTATACGGTAACCAATGAGGACTTACTAATGAAACATGAAGTTCCTTCGTGCCGCGTATGCACCTTCCTCGGTTCTCTCTGGAACCATCAAAGCATTAACGTTGGCGCCTCCCTCCCGGATAAAACGAGTCGCAACGCTGCTTGTAGAGCACTCCGGAAACATGAATAGCCAGTGCAAAGGGGTCAGCTTGTCTCTCCGGGTCGTCATGGAGGAAGCTGCACCTTTGTCTAAAAGATAGTGGACCGTGTTTGTCTGCCCAGCTTGACAGGCCTTGTAAAGCGGTGTTTCACCATTGTCGTTTATTACGTCAACTGGCATTGTATAAGATTCCACAAGCCATTGAACCACATCGATGGAGCCCAGTGCTGCTGCGACATGCAATAGCGTATTGCCATTGATATCAACGACCCTCTTGTTCGCTGTAAGGCACTCTTCTGCTCGTTTCCTATCTTGAGCAACAGCTAGGATAGCTGGCTTTCGAGTAAAGGAATCTGTGCAAAAGCCACCTGCATCTCGAAACGTTTGCCTTGCGGTCTGCAGCTGCTCCTCTGTGACCCTCGACGAGTGTGACGCAAAGAGGTATCCCTCAGACACGGCTTGAAGCAACCACTTATCTAATGTCTGTTCGTCGAAAGCCGGCGTCTGGCCATGGGCATGCATGACCTGCGAGTATACTGCTCGAGCCGGGGAATAGCCACTTCTGGCAGCCTCAGTGATGTAGGTGAGCAGGCGATCGAGATACGACGGCTTGGCTCCAGTGATGCACTGGGCCATACCCAGCAGAACGTCACCGGCATGTCGCAAGGATTGGTCGCTCTGGGATTCAGCAAACTGCTGCTCCAGCTCTGCAAGGAGGGAGGGATCCAATCGGTACCAAAACCTGGGGCCTTGGTTGTGCGCCGGGTCAATGATGCCGACATTAGTAGTGACCTTGCGAGTATCCTGTGCCACGGCAAGCCTGGGGGTGCGTCAGCCAACGGCTTCCGATAGAGATTAGACGGTGAAGGGTATCTGAAGTTACCAGGATGAAAATGCAGGTATATCCAGCTTCAGCAGTTCAGGACTTGCCAGACTGCGTTTCCAGGGATCCGTTGCCAGCAACTGCCGGAGAGCTTTGCCTATTTGCATCCGAAGTGGACCAGTGATGGTCGCATCTTCTCTCAGCAAATAAAGTGCAACCTCAATCGGCTCTTCCCCAGGCATCTTCACTTTTACTGGCTCACCACGATTGATGAAGGTGGATAGAATGAGCAATCCCAAGCTGTAGGAATCGAAGCGGAACATAACTTCTGGGTTGAAAGCGTCGCCCTGCCACCTGGCGTAATCGCTAGCTTCAGGCGCCCGCCAGTCCTCGGTTCCATAGTAACTATCGATAGTGAGCTTGTCTTCAGGGGACTCTAAATCGACGCAGACCCCAAAGTCGCTGATCTTGGCGCACAGCGGGACTTTCTCATTCCCTGCAGAATCTTTGTAGATTAAGATGTTGTCTGGTTTGACGTCTCCATGGACGATATGCAGCCGGTGCAGCGCCTCGAGTCCTGACACTGCATCTAGCAAGAGCTGATACTTAACATCCTGGGGATGCGACCCAAGTAACCTCTCGTTGTCAATTTTGAGAAGGTCAGTAAGCGTCATCAGCGCCTCCTCCACGAACAATACGGGCACTGGAGTATCGGGATAAGGGTAATCGTATCCCCAGGCGACGAGTTTGGCAATGTTACGGTGGTTTCGGAGGTAGGGGTTGGATAAAGCAAGTATTTCCAGCTCCAAAGACCGTAGTCGTTGACGATAGTCCGAGCCGGAGGCAAAGCTGGAGTTTCCTTCACGGGATAGAAACACTTTGACGCGTTTGATCACCAACCCTTCGTTGCCAAAGAATCGTCCTGGGATGTCCTTGTATACTGTAAACTGTCCGCCACTGCCAATCTTGACTGCGCGGCGCTTGAGATTATAGGTTTGCAGATGACGTGGTCCATGGATGCCGGTTCGCGACAGGATACTGGTAAAGTCGGACACCGAGGTCATCAAGGCATTCTCGCCATTCCGCACGGCAGTGACTCGTTCCTCCAGTAGGTCCGTCGATGATAGACTGTTTTCATCATGGGACTCTTCGCCGTCAACCAAGCTGAGCGGGTCGAGATCTGGGGGCTCGGATGTGTTGTCGAGGAGGTCGTCGGGAGAAATGCTGGCTCCGCTATCATCCAGATCCAGATCGAGAGGGACCAATTCATCAAAGGGCTCTTCATCGAGGGTATCAAGAGCCTCCTGCAGTAGTGCAGCGCCATCATCGTCGAGTAAATCCATCGCATGAATTAAAAGATGGTTGTGTCAAAAGACGAGTCCTCTTCCGTTGCCAGGATGAACTGTTGACGAGAGCGGGATGGACTTCCCTTCCTTGCCGTGTGCATCGCACTCGTCACCCCCACTACCGCTAGTGCTGACGCTATCCCCACTCATACGAGGCAGTGGCTGCGGCAAAGTGAAGTTATTCGCCGCGAGGTCACGAGTTATAGTCTAGATATTTTCCTTATTTCATTCTTATTGCTGGATCGGGTTCAACTTGTTTGATTTACTGCTTTGTGGTACTGTTGATCCGACTTGTATCGTGATGTTTCTCTTCTCTTCTGTTAACCAACTACTTTACCTTTCCTTTCTCTAAGATATAAGCATAGTAGCGGATGCGTGTAGATACCTGGCCTTGAAATCTTCCGCTAACCATCGGAATCATTTTTCATGGGCACCCCATTCTCCCTAGAACCCGTAAAGGGACAACATCAGCTGGTTTGGTCCATCCTCCCGTTCAAATCTCCACAGTAGTAGAGATGCCCCTGTCCGAGCCTGGTCCCTACCAGAGCAGCATGAGTCTGATCCACATAGGTTGGAGCCTAAACCAGACTTTACCTTACCGCACCCTCAGTCGGAATATAGAGCTTGTCCTCGGATCGAGCGTACTTGACATGAAGCACCTTCATTCTATACGGCTTAGGCAATGAAGATAGCTCAACGTTGTCAGGCAAGAGAACGGATGGATTGAGTTGGAATGTTGTGCGATGATAATCGCCATAACTCCAGGGAAGACCAAAACCCCAAAGAATTCCCTGAATTTACCTTTGCGCGCTTGACGGTGGCCACCTACAGGAGCCTGCTCAAGAGGCCGGAGTAGGTGCCATCGAGGAAGTCTTGATATGCGAGAGAAAGAAGAAGGATTTTGGGTTTTTCGATTGAGGCCAGAGTGGTGATATTGGCGATTGAAAGAGATGTGGGGAATTGATCTCGGTGATTGACCTGTTGTGCGCACTTGAATCAACACGAATAAAGGACAGCCGCCGGGAAAGCGGGGAGTGACGGCAAAAGAGAGAGAAGGAACAACAAGGTAATCGGCTGTCAATAGTTACACCTATTCAAGCCATATCACAGAAGAAGCCCAAGTAACACACTGCTCGTTTATTACTCGGGCCGCACTTTCCTATCTTGAGGCCAATTAAACAACCCAATGTGGGGGGAAACAGTATCCCACAACCAATGACATTCAGCAGCTCCAACGAACCCAAGTACTAGTATTTTTATCGGTCGGGCAATGACAAGGAAATGGAAACTCAGGCACTAATACCATCGCCTAGGAATTCTGCAGCTGTCAAAGATGATCAATGGATCTACTCAGTATCACGATTTTGTTTAACCCGGATAACGGTTCTACTCACTAACAATTCGGGTCCAGGGTCGAAAAAGCAGAATCGTCACCGAAATGATATATATTTGGTTGACGGGAGCAGCGGCACCCGATAGTAGGGTAAAAAAGGTCACGATTATAGAAGGGTTAATGGTTGTTGTATCAGTTTTTTCCCCGTCTCCCCTTGAATACGATGTTAGTACCTCATGATCCTCCTAACATTTTCCTTTCCAAGCTAGGATAAACCTGTTTCCAGTATAGCTGGGACGCAGGGGTTCCTCACGTCAGCGCTAGGCCACCTGTCAGACCCGCCGACATGACTCGTCTCGGGCCCCTGCGTGGTGGCTCTGGCGGCAGCCCGCATATTAATACTTGCCAGTTGCCTTGCTGATCTGCTATTTCTTTAGGTAAACGCTAACATATCATACGAGGCTGGCCAAAATGGATGTCTATGGTACCGCAGTCACTGCAGTCCAGCAAGTCATCCAAGTGACCATCTTCATCAAGGGCGTCATTTCAGACGTTAAAGCCTATGACGATGATCGGGCCGCCATTCAGCTTCGATTGGACCTGCAGTTGACATCGTTGGAGTTCTTCCAGCGTCGGTTCTTGGATAAAAAGCGCGGTCTTCTGCTCCCAGGACAGCTTCCCGACTGGGTCGGAGAGACAATATGTAACCTCTTGCTGAAGATGGGTCGCGTGTTGGTTGAATATCGCGCTCTGGTGAAAGAGTATGAGATCTTGGATGCCTCGACTGCAGCACTAGACCACGGCGACGATGCCCTGCCGAAGGGAGGAAAATGGAAACAGTCGTTCCTCGATCGGACTAAGGCCAAAGCCAAAGAAATCAAGCTGAAAGGATACGACTGGGCACTCTTTGATAAGAAGAAACTCCTGGGTGTCTTGGCCGAATACAAAGAATGGACAGACAGTCTGCGAGACCTCATGCAGCACTTCTCCCAGGAGGCCTTATACACCCTGACGGATGGCTCCACAGCGAAGTCGCCGCCAGCAGCGACCGAAGTGCAAGGAACGGGACTAGAAGAGGTGGTCAAACGACAGCAACTAGCATTTCTTCATGCGCCAGCTGATTTTCAAGAACTCGAGGGTACCATTACTGAGTCCAACAGCGCATCGGATGGATTCCACTTGGGTTCGTGGACTCATCAGGATCAATCAACTCCGGTAGTCCTGGAATTTCGCCCCTATGACCGTCGTCTGCGATATGATGATCTTGATGAAGAAGAGATCGCAGAACTGAAGGCACCACTGCGGGACCTGGCTTGGCTCCTCCAGAATGCCACGTTTTCCGAGGGGAAAGAGGCTGCTGAGGTGTCACAACCAACGATATACTCCCTCCAGTGCCTGGGATACAAGGATGATGCAGAGAAGGAGCGGACCGTCTTTGCGTACCGACTCCCACTTCACGGTACTGACGATAATTCGATCGCAGTGCAGAACAACCTGACAACCTTGCACAGCTTGATAAACCAAGTAGATCCTCAGACCAAGCGGCCCACAAAGCCATCGCTTGAGGATCGCTTCGCCATCGCGCACTGCCTCGCACTAACCACTCTCAACGTCCACGGTTCGCTCTGGTTGCACAAGAACATTTGGAGTCGAGGTATTCTTTTATTTGAGCAGACGCAAGACAATGGCGTTGAGCTTATGTCCAAACTGACCCTCACTACAACCGCGACGTCCAACAAAGGCGGACTACAAAAGCCGCGCCTTCTCGCATTCCTCAGCGACTGGGGTTATGCCCGACCGGTCGAGGGAGCGACTGATATGCGTAGTGATTTTGAAATTGAACCCAACCTTTACCGCCACCCCGACCGTCAGGGCGCTCCCACACGACAGTTTTCCCGGCTCCATGATATATACGCGTTAGGGGTGGTTCTGTTGGAAATTGGGTTGTGGAAGACAGTGTCTCGCCTATTTGAAACACGCATTAAAGAGGGCCAGCGTACTCGCAAACTACCCAAGGCTCGCGACGTTCGTGCTGCTTTAACATCGCTGGCCCAACGCGACCTACCCAAGGAGATGGGTAGCGCTTATGCCTCTGCAGTTGTGGCCTGCCTTAGTGGCGACTTTCGCAAGGGAAGTGATCCGGAACTTTCTCTGGACTTTCGCGCGAAGGTGCTGGACTGCGTAGCGGAGGGATTGCGGCTCTGACTACGAGCCAGCATCTGTCTTTTGATTAGCATACTATAGCGCAATGAAAGACCATTTGATCATCCTCTTGGAATATACCTCAACCCGTAGGCTAGTTACCAATCGCGGTCCATGTTGAATCAGTGTTTTCATTGCCATCTAAGGCAAGGTGTATTTAGAGAACCTTCAGCAAATCTTTGAGAGTGTGCTCATGATAGAGATTACATTGGAAGCTACCGAAGCTATGCGATCATCCTGATAGCGACTGGCCCTGTTTGATCCTCTACCTCGAACTTGTCCACATCCCCTCCCAGGATGTAGTTCCCTCCCTCGATCACCTTTTCACTCGGCCGCTCATCAAACGAGCACAAATAATTCCCTCCTTCCGACCATGTGTGTAGGTTCTTCCCTTTGAGGTCTCCCTCTACATCACCCCAGCACCACCACAAGACCTCACATCCACCATGGTTGACTTTAATCTCGAACTCTTGCCCGGATGTAATATCTTCCGGACGAAGTGTGGAATGTTTGAACAGCCGATCAAACGATATTTCATAAGGGACCACGATACTCGTACCATCGGCTGGGATAGTGAGGAGGCGGTATCCCCTTTCGGCCAGACTTGGCCCTTCAAAATTGTCACAATAGCGCGGTCTAATGATACCAAAATTGATCATCCGCTGGGGATTACGCTTGGAAGTAAGACCGGCCCCAAAAACGCCGATCTCTAAACCCTCGCCTGCAAAGACTGACCGGTCGGCAGCGATGGTGACTGATCGGCCGGGGCACGTGGAATCGATGATGCGGGCGCGCACAAACACCTTAAGAAAGTGGGAAGAGGAAAGCGAAAGAGTCGGCGAACTCGATGTTAGGGTGAGAGCAATTGTCACTCCATCATCTGCAGAAGCCGAGGTCATTATGAGATTGACGCAGAGAGTGAAGTTAGCTGAGATGGCAAGCAAGAAAGTACAAGCGGGATGGTTGGAAGAGTGAATTGTTAACCAGCAGGTTGGATAGTTGTGAAGGGAGAGGCCTGCTCTCTCCTTGTCAGCACCGTCAGCAGCAAATAAGAAAAATCTAAGCCTACGGAATCACCGGTATTCAGCCTTGTGTACTCAATGTCAGCATGCCATTTTCGTTCCCACATTGGTGGATATGGCCCCCAGCCCTGCGAATTACCCGCGCTCTAGTCTCACAATGCGCGGGCGGTTTGCAAGGCTACAGCTGCAGGTAGATTGAGCGCGTAAAGGATCCCTCTTACTGCCAGGATTTATATTCAACCATCCGTTCCATCAAGGTAATACAAAATCATCTGAGGGAATATCTAGGACTAATTTCTTTCTTTATTTTTTTTTTTCCTTATTTATTTAGTTGTTTATTGATTTTCTTCTTATAAGACTGTTGAAGTGAATGGCTGAGATTATTAGCGCTATAGTAAAAGATCGAAATTTCTACTGATTGTCATTACCATATATAATGTGTAATGGGACGGCTAACTGCTCACGCCACCCCCTAAGAACGCGGAAACTAATGTATGATGAATGGTGAGGACCGGAAGAACAATAGAATATTCCATTCCTGCCTTGCATTGGTCATAGGCGTAGTTATTGCTGATAATCACAGTTGTATTCCTATTCCAACGGTGTGTCCTCACGTGAAATAGATCAGCAATTATCTCTCATATCCACATCTGATTTGAGATTGTGGGAATTAATACGGAGTAACGAGCTGTAATATAGAGGTCCAGGGTGCAAGGGATGCGCCAATTAGGAAAGGATTGTCGATTCCGTTCGTGTCAAACCTAACAGAGAATACTCAAAAATATAGGCCATGCAATAGAGGAAAATAAAGCTATTAATTCTGCATATTGCGAGGTTCTCCAGCCGTCAGATGTTCGATCCGTCATCATGATTTAGTTGTACTCCATACGGAGACTATCGCTTCTATATGAGATCATTTACCCCTTTGTCATGTCGAAACCGTGGGAGCAGATCTTTCGGGCTTCTCACAAGACTTGGTATCACAAGTAACCTGGCAACACGGCCACGCTGATGTTTACATTGGCGGTGTTTATTGTTAATGATGGCTTCTTGGTCTTCCGGATCCGCACGGGGCCATGAGGTCTTCAGAACACGTCGTTCCTCACAGCAAGGAAGAAAACTCTATTTTGAGAACTAAAAAGCATCCTCAGACGCGAGGCGTATCTGCAAGTGGACGGTTCTCCGCCACGCGAATGACAGGGATCCAACCCAACGCGCAGGATGTACGCGTCTCTCGCACGGATCCTGGACTAGACCGCCATGACGGGAGAACCTTTGAAAGAATAACTTGCATGCATTTGGTGTGTCACAGAACAAACGAGGGGTCAAAATGCGCGATCAATGACACTTGTCAGAGCCTGCGAGAATAGAGACTATATCACACACGAGAATTGACGTTTCACTGGAATGAAGGATGATTCTTTTGGGAATCCGGCCGAGACAGGAGGGAGTTCGGCGACTCCCCTGCCGCAGCTATTCATAGTTTCTGCAATAACTCGAACAGTTTGCTAGTCGATCGGATCTGTCACCCACGCGATATGATACTATCATCGATGGCAGAGTTTCAGTAGAAGCCACATAGCGGGGATACCTGTTGCCACTCACCTGGTGATTCGCTTGTCATTGCCAGACCCGACCGCGGACAAGGCAGCTCGGAACCCTAAATGCGCATGGACGGCAACCAAGGTGGATGCATCACTTTCCATCAACGGAAAGATTGAATGACGCCCTTGCATGGGTTCTTCAAGGCAGGCTATAAGTAAGGCCCCCGCATGGAATGCCATGTGGCGATAGGTTAGGTTGTCACTTTAGATGTACCAGAATCAATTCACAGCTTTAGTATACAACATGGGAGACTACAACAGCTTAGGCGCCATACCTCGTCATGTCGATCGGAAAGCCCTCTATACAGATCTTGAGGCTCGCGTTCGCTATCTGCAACAATTTATTGGCTTCACTGCCGGTCAGTCGTCCCGTATCTCCTGTCTAGATGTCTCCATGACGGAGGCAGTTCAGACTATATCACTGACACAATGCTCCAGATGATGTTATTGCACTAAACAAAGGATCTAAATACATCAAAGCACTAGCACCCACCCTTGTCGATCGCGTATACTCCAAGCTTCTAGAGGCAGATATAACAGCCCGTGTATTCAAGACTCGCAGCACAACATCTGAGGAGGATCTTGACGAGTATCCCGAGTTCAAAAGCCCCTATATACAATGTCGCCGAATGTTCCTCCGCTGGTACATTACCCGAATATGTTCTGATCCGACCAAGATCGAATTCTGGGCGTACCTCGACAAAGTCGGGTAAGCGTCGGACTGGTTTGACAATCTGGATCTGCCAAACTGACACCTCAACTAGGCGTATGCATACGGGGAAAGACCGCATGATATCCTTTGATGTGGAATACATACACATCGGCGCGTGTCTCGGGTACATTCAAGATGTGCTCATCGAGGGAGTGATGGGGTGCGAGAAGATGTCACTCCCCTTCCGGGTTGCGCTGATCCGTGCCCTGGGAAAAGTAATCTGGATTCAGAATGATCTGTTTGCTCGATGGCGATGTAGGGACGGTGCCGAGTTCGAGACGGAAGTTGAGGCAATGCATCGAGATCAGAAATCGACAACAAACGCGACTAACGCCAATGCGAAGACACGCGATCAGCGGGATGAGGAGACATGCAGCGTGCGGAGTACCTCATCTTTCCAGGCAGAATCAGCCAGCATCTTCTCCGATCGTCAGTCGACTGCACGCACATCAATCAGCATCGCCACACAGCAAGCGGCCACGGACTATCCTGCGTGCCCGTTTTCACCCGATTATGCGCCGTCGTACGAAACAAAGGTTTGGTCTGATACCGAGTCTGGCCGCTGCTCTCGGTGATGTGAGGATCACGGGGCAGACAAAAATGGCAGTTGATATTGACCTACATAGTAAAGAGCCATTTTGTATGAGAATAAAAATGCACTATGTCACTAGGCTTCGAATGAAGGAGGTGAGGTATGTACAGCCGGGTATTGACGGGCAAACTTTCACGGTCGGGCTATGCCAAGTTTGACAGAAGACCCCAAACACCGACAATGATTGAAGTAGAACTTCATATATACTCAAAAGTCACAAGATTTATACAGAAGAATTTCAGACATACTCTCCAGCACCACAAAGTAGCTCGGATGGCAGCAATCACGGTTTCACAAAGGTTAAAAAGTCGAGGCTCAGGTCAGTGAAGAAGCTGGCGCCCGCGACCGGGTTAGGGGCATCTGCGACCGTCACATTGCAATATTCATCGAAGCTCCCTGCAGCCTTGGTCCTTTTCCCGAGAAGGGACATATAATCTGCCAACAGACAACTACGGCCTGGTCCATTTTGGCAGTGGGCGATGGGGTAGACCGCGTCGTTGAACAGTATGCGGACATAGGTTTTGTCGTTCATTCGGCGTCGAGACTCGACCTCGCAACTCAACACTTCAAAGGCAACAGTGCCTCGCATGGTGATCCAATTGGCAACGTCATATAGATGGTGGGCGGGGAGCCGGTCGATGGGTAGGGAGGGCTCGTCATCGAAGATGCCCATGGCAGCGGTCATTTCCGCGATCTGATTGTCATTCAAGAAGGCCATGATCAGGTTGGGAACGGTGAAGTTACCACCATCAGCATCGGTTCCAACCTGACCCGGACCCTTACTTAAGAGGTCCATCAAGCTGTTGAGGAAAGGTAAGAAGAGCACCTTGGCCGGACCAACAGAGCCAGGGCCGACTTTGTAGTAGTAGCTCAAATCCTGCGAATACGCGTAGTTGCGTAGCTCGTCCTCGGTGAACACTCCGCACCAGGGGCTCAGACGTCCGGTTATCTGACTTTCGTATCCGCACATATAGGGAAAGAAGAGAATGTCGCTCTCGTCGAAGGTGAGATTGCCACTGACGAGGGAGTTGATGCGTTCGAGCGCCTTGGGAGTCCAGGTAGCGTCGACTGTCACGGAGTTAGCCCGGTCGCACGGATGGACTTCCCCTTAGGCTTACAATCGGTAACATTATTTCCCCCGCTGGATATTGAGGAAAATGCAGGACACATATCAGACGGTCCTAGGGAATTCCCGATAGCGCTGACGGAACCGGTCGAGTTCACGCTGACCACAGTGCCGTACGTGTCGGCATACTCGTAGAGGTACCCATTAACGAAGGCACGGGCGGTCTGAACGACTCGCGACTCATTTAGAGGATACTGGTAAGCATTCGCCCATGCATAGAATGGGGTTCCATCTTCGTAGAAGTGGGGATCTGACATTACATTAGCAACCAATGAAAATGGGCATGGGGCTGCAGTCTTACATCGGGCCCGTAGCTGGTAGCCCAGATCGGTCGCCTACACACAATTAGTGTTCATACCGTGTTGATGTTCGTGAATGGGCAGGTACCTCCTTCCATCCTGTCATTGACTCTTGAGACATTTGCAGGCTTGGATTGGTCAAAACTGGGGTCCATTCTGGGATGAAGGCCAGTGATCCGCGGGCCTCAAAGCCGGTGCTATTGACAGCAGCTTGGATCTAGTATCGGAGGTTAGAAAGAATGGCTGTGCCCTGACACATTACTGTGACGGAGATAACAGACCTTCTCCTTGATACCAACCCATGATTCATAGGAGCCAGAATCTGGGAAGCTGCAGTCCAAGCTTAGCGCTCAAGGACCTGGGCGCAGTACGTCGTGGAGCACTTACCGGCTGCCGTGCCTCACGACATACGCCGCTTGCTGGACCGAGCACTTATCTGGGACGCTACTGTCGATACCGAAGACATTGGGGCCTGGGAATACAAGTAAGGACCACTATCGCCGCAGAATGTAAGGAAAAGGGTTCGTACCAGCGAAGTAAGGGCTATTTCCGCCGGCATATTGCAGGGGGTTTTGGTTTGTCGGGGTCGACGGAGATAAGATATCATTAGCGGGAGCCAGGACTTGGGCACTGCTCCAGCTAACCACTATCAACAGCCACAAAGGACTGACCGACGGCCTGAATGAGTTCACCATGTTAATTCGATAAAACGAAGACTGGCAGAACAATGGAACGAAGGTTGTACCATCCAACGGTTCAGGGGCGAGGCGGACTGTTCAGTGATGTACAGATAGCTTTATATGATTTTCATACCCTGGATGCACCTGCAGCTGGTACGTAGGGTCTCATGTCATAGGAGAAAAACAGTTGGCGGTCGCGTCCGACGGTAGGACTAAGTACTCCTAGTAGTAGCGCTAGTGATGGAATGCGTTTTGCCGTCCTATAGTCCGTCCACGTGCCAGAAGCATATTAAGTCGAAATTAAACGACGCGAAGTGGCCTTTTCAAAGTAATTTGCGGTTGCCGAGCGGGGTGGCCAATCGCATAAGATGGAGCACAACGTGATTTCGCGATTTGCCAACTCTTACACCTACTCCCGGTTTCGCAACTGCCATGATCTGTTGTTCCACAACAAAGCGCTTATTATTAGTAGTACTATGGTACGGCTACCTCCACGAAGACTCGGTTAAGTGTAGATTAGACTATAGCGACAACAAATATGGTATATCCATATTATAGATATTAGCAGATGTGCCATAGAACGCTGTGTTAAATTCAATTTAATAAATCAATTGAGCCAATATCTAGCATCCAAAAGACAATATCTAAACGACGGCAAACCTTGTTGAAAGGTTGTGCCACTAGCCACCTCTACACGGACTAGTCATTCAACTAGTAATAAGCGCACTCATCATTCTTACCAACACCTCCATCTTCACACGAAAAAGCGCACCGTTCAGCAACTGTGAGTGAATGGTCGTTGTTGCAATGGAAGACGTATATGTCCCATGTCCACATCCTGATTGCGTTGTCTGAGTCCCCGTAGGCTGTGATGGCCTGCCGCATAGCGTCATTGTTGTTGCTGTCTACAAAGCAACGAGAGTGAGTATTTCTAAACCACCCGGGAGGGCTTAAGGAATGGGATATTACCAAGTGGTGCGAGAGTATCGGCACAATAATTCAACCCTGCGGTGCAGGTGGCGGCGCTGGTAGCACCTGCAAGGGCCAAGGTAGTGAAGATTGGGATGAGCTTCATCCTGAGGGACGAGAAGCAATGGATACTCGGATAAAGATAAATTACCTCTTTATCTGATATTTATTTTCTTACAGTGTGAATTGAACTTGGGGTTACCATGAGAATGAAGAGAGTGGTGCTGTACTTATATACGGCCTGTGGAGGATAGAAGAGTATTCATGACTGTCTGGTATTTGAATTATCTGATGCATGTGCGGGTAAAGGACATTCTGCAAGACAGCGATCGGCACTCATGGTGATACAATGACCAAGTAGCTGGAATTCCCGAGTGAGATATAAGAGGCTTACACAATTAGATGTGCCATAGCGTGCTTTGACCACCATACTCGATCCTACTAGATCAATCCATGAACTTGCAAGTAAAGGCCCGCACTAGAATATATCTTTCGCCAGTTACCAGTCGCCAGTCAAGGCCAAGAGAGCGTGAGAAGCATGGCATGCCAGCAGCCTTTCTTTAGAGCTATGCAAGGTCACTGGCAATTGCAATTGAATACCCATATTCTTTGGGGAAATATCTCTAGCATTCTCAAGTGGTAGAAGTAGAGCACGTGAATATAGACGTTGTTGCATATATACGGATGTGGGTTGAAGGATGATGACAACCACCTGAAACTTTTATTAATATGACCGATGACCCGTACCATGAGTAAAGACAATTTGGGTGTTTGGCTATTGTGGTACAATATCCAATGAAAGACGGCAGGCGGGATGATGATTCCTGGCAGTCCCAATCCTGTCCTCTTTATTCGACTCGAATGCACATATCTAGGGCTATAATGAGAGTTTCTGGCCTGCGAACACAGTGAGTCAGAGCGCTCATGCCCCAGTTAACGCTGCCCTGGCCATTACCGTATCGTCATAGCTTATCGGTCTAGTGACTCTGTTGCGGGCTTTTCTTGCAGAGAACAGGCTCAGCAGGATTTGTGAACTCGAATCCAAACGCCAATTTCGCTTTCTGCTGTTCCTTTGTCCAGTGTGTCGTAGCTTTTACTTTCAGCACACCCGAGTCGTTGGATGCATGAAAATTGATATGTTCACGTCAGCTTCTGATCATTCTTTAACCACAAAAGCATTCAGCGGATGGAGAACATGGCGCAGCAGATGATCCGTGACTCCCCCACAGTGGCTCCTACGACTGCCATTGGCTGCTATGTCGAGAGCGGAACCGGGCAGATTCTCTGTCCTACCCTGTGGGTTAGTCCAGACCAGTCTGTTTCGGATTCAGCTAACAAGGTTCCCCGCACTTGGGGTTGTAGTTCATCCATCATCTTTCCTCCCACCGCGACACAGTAGGTTCATGCACGCCGATCCCCACAGAGTCCTTGTGACACGTTACCTGCATAGGGGTGGAGAAATATATCCAAGAACAGTTACCCATGCCCCTTGAATTAATGAGTAGCCACGAATATAAGTGCACGAAGAACACGCCCCTCTTGAGAGAAGTAATTGAATGAGAATACTACATGCAGTCCAATGTTTTAGATAAGCGTGGTATTCTCCATGTCTTCATCAGTCTTACACTCTAACCTCAGGAGCCCGAAACATACCAAAATCTGTCTTGAGTTGGCCCAGTTGTATGGCCTAAGCTTGGGCAAGGAGTAAGCACAAAATTAGGTTTAATTCATGCAACTTAATCCTTTGAGAACATAGATATTGCGGCCTCATTTGCCGATTCATGAAGTATATAGTTGCTTATTCCGAGTTTTGATTGTGATGAGGGCCAGAGAATAGACTGGCCATAAACCGGTTTTTGTGTGTCTTGGATGGGAAAAGGAAAGTGATTAGGTGACGTAGGGCAATCACCATAGAAATTTCTGGTACAAATATACAATCAGCTCTAATATTTTAATTAATATCTCTGTCACAGAAGCCCTTTCCGAATGGCCTTACAGTGGGGATCCAGTTGTTCTTACATTCACCTAAAGCTTAACATGGGTGCTTGATCTGAGTCTGTTGATTCAAGATCTTATTCTTCTATGCAGCTGCCGCCCGCGCCTAATCTTCTCCCCACTTGGAACATGTCGATTATGAGAGGAATATATACAATGTATCTTGGGAGTATGGGAGCATAAAATGATTAACTGAAAGTTCTACAAGAGTTCTAATAAACATCTCAATATTTACCTATTGAGGAAATGAGTTATGAAGTAACAGCTACACCATTAGCCAAGATACAACAATAATGAAATTATGTCCATTGTATGATAGTGGATTGGCGGCCGATCCGCGCGGGTGGCCGGCGTGGGCGGGAACTACGGGTTCACTGCCGTGACGCAATCAAAAATGTCAGTGCTCTAGGACTAGTAGTATGAGTGATTGACGCGATCCATGAATGGGTACTATTCGTTTATATAAGTATCGTACCAGCTGGAACGCTCTCGGCATAAGGTTCCCTGGGTATGTCATTTCTAGACGCAGGGTAAATTGAAATCAGCGGTCGCTTCTGCAAACTGCTGCTTCTGAGTACGACTACCTGTGAGTTGATGCGAATTCAAATGAAATTAGTCGATGTGGAGCCTGAAACTAAGTAATTACCAGCTCGCGAGCAGGCAGGCCGATTGTAAGCAATAACGCAGACAACATGGTTGAAGCACTTTCAAGTAGCTGACCAGGGGTAGATTGATTCCAGGATCGATCATGCATCCGGCTACTGAGAGCTGTAAAACCCTTCATTTGCCTTAAATACGTTTCTTACTGTATGTCTTCTGATCTGATAGGAGGGCTTCCCGGATGTGCGACCGCATAATTCGCCATATTCTGCGGTGAATAGTCCTCCGTGTTTGGCGGCTGAGACACCTGTGTTATCTTTCGATCGTGCCATTCGTATCGGCTGGTTGATGCTCGTAAGTAGCGGATTACACAGCAGCGTATATTACGTTGACACAAACGAGTGCCGCCCAACATCTGCATTCTTTCCATTTTATATTTTGATCGATCATTCCCCTTATGGGAACATGCCTACGGGATCATTGGGGGCGACCATACCGGCGCAACCATGACGATACCGGTATTTATTGTCTACACTCATAGCGTGACTCAGTCACAGCAAAAACGGACCTTCACCCGAGGTTTACTGTAGGGTATGCAACAACGAAGAGACTATCACTTGCTCGCATTATATGCTTGCTTACATCGAGGCATAATTCACCAGTCTTCCTCATATGCCCGTACTCCACCAGTCCTTGTTGAAAGGGTGTGCCCCTGACATGCCTTCCATCCACATCCCTGAGACCCTCAATAGAAGGGGGCAATAATACAGATGTCATTCTTGCCAGCGCCCTGATTGTCACACATTTCATCATAGCCACACCTCCGCCAAGTAAGAGAATGATCATTGTTGCAATGGAATATAAGGCCATGCCATGAATCCTGATCATTGGCATAACTGCCACCTCCACTGTTTTGTAAGGTCTGCGAGATAGCATTACTGTTGCTGGGATCTAAATTGGAAGAACTATCAGCTTTATTTAATAAACCAGTAGGTTCTCGGAGGGCAAGCTCACCGACATCCAACAATACATATGAACAGTAGTCCAAGCCTGGGGTGCACGTTGCAGCGCTCGCGGAAGCTGCGAATGCCAGGGCAGCGGCAGTGATGATCGCGGTGAGCTTCATGATGGTTGGTCTCGTGCTGAACCTTTGGTAAACTTGGTTGTATTGAATGTGGAGCGATTCGATGCTATAACTGAGGGAAGATTGAATGCTAGGCTGAATGAAGTGCGAATTGCTGAGGTGCGCCTTCCATATTTATGTCATCCACGAACAGCAAAAGAAATAATAATAGGTACTATTTAAGAGATTATCTGAGTAATAAGCGAGGATAGCTTTCAGCAAACCCCGATGATCGACGATCATGGGAGATAGATTTCAGCTGAGCAGCTGAAGGTGCAGAGACGCCTGCTACCCTTGCCCAATGAGATGTGTCATGCTGTACTACGGTCTTCACTATGTTATTTCGCGTGATCAATGGCTTCCAAAACAATACATCACTGTTCCTACACTAATATGTGCATGTGGCTGTTGAACAACCACATTGTCATAGAGTAGGGAGCTTGTTCACTAGGTTTACAGAATCTCATCTTAGTAGTCCGAAATAATAAAGATGTGGTTATTATTACCGTTACATTTACCGACCTTACTGCAGTGTACGGAGAATGACGTATGGGGGTGGACAGATGTCCATAAGAGTCTGATATTGCCGCATATTCGATATCTGTAACAGTAAGCTTAGATTGTTATGGATGTTTAGTACATACAGCGTGCATTGAAGCGTTCTATGAGCATTGACTGGATGGGCTCTGTCGTAGTACAATGGCCACTGCGGTGGTATGAGGCATTTGGGTCCTTAGTCCGCCTGGCATAACAACCAGTGAAATATGATGCGATAGAAATGTGATTAACGTGGAATCCTACCAACACCTACCAACAGAGAGTCAGCTGGAACACTGCGGCCGAGAAACCCTTCTTACTGACCGAGTCATTGCTTATTGATCTAGATTGCGCGAGAGATCCTGTTGGATAATTGGCTGAGCAGGCGCCGGACCTGCAAACTAAGGCGTCAATAGCCTGTCTGTTGAACCACTAGTTCAATGTACCTCTCCGCCTCAATAGGTCCTGGTCACATGGAAATAAACCTGATGGCTGAGTCCCATTCGTAGTTATTACCCATCCGGTCTACTGCATGTTATTGCAGATAGGACTGCCCTGGGTGGAAAAAGAACGGGGCAGGTAGCAGGGAACCCTGTACACGAAGAATATACCGCGTACGGTATGTTCAAAGACGCTACTGTATTTGGCTCTTATTGGAAGCCCACCCTAATCGGCTGAGACCGCGGCATTGAATCTCCCCTATGCAGGACAGTGATCCGAACATCCTAGTACATGTGGATACGTCCCTGTATGCATAAGAAGCCCTTGGGCGCATGGTAGATATTACGCCGGACGAACGGGTCAATTTCCTGTTCAACTTCGTTTTATCTGGAATTCCATCCGTGTCACAACCGAGGCGCTTCCCACGCTTCTTCATTGCCTATCCTTGGGGAAAAACCATGCGGGATCTCGGAATCTGGAGTTAGCCCGAGCAGGTCCGTTGAGAAGGTGGCGAATTATCGTAACCATACCCGCACCAGTATGCATAGAACGTTCATCACCACACTCACCACCCCACAACATTAGCCTAATGCAGGCAGATCCTGATGCAGGCGGTGTGATGAATGCAAGATGGCACCATCTGTGGGAGGACATTGCAGCTTTAATATCTGCGGTGTACGTCAGGTATAATGTATCAAGAAAGGCCTTCCATAGTCTCGCTAAAGGCTACCGGGGGCCAAGTTCACTCCTGTTCGCAAGTGCGCTGGTATCTTTGGAATTGTGAACTAGCAATCTTTGCCAACCTGGAGAGACTGGGGTGGGGTTGACCCAAGCTGCTTGGTCCAAACTTTGTCAGACTAGGCTTAGAAGGGTACTCGCTCAATGTGAAGCTACCTCGTAAGGAGATGAACACGGTGGCCTAAATCACTAGTCCATGAGGTTTCAAATTGCTTTTTGTGGGCCACCTAACAGCAGATCGTGATGAGGGGTCAACAGACAGACCCGCAGAATACCATTTTGGACGCTCGATACTATAGACGAACCTTCTACCCGTTAATGTAGTAGGCATAGGTTATCGTGGTGATATTGAAAGGTTGGTGCAGCTTCTGGTTACCATGGTTCCGTAAATGCCGACAGCCCTTTGCGAGTCTTCTGGCAACTCCAATAGGACATTGAAAATTCTGGCATGTTACATAAAGTAGACCACTGATTCGCATCCAGCGAGCAGGTCAACGAATATTATAGATGGTACACGTCACGTGATTTGACTCTTGTCAGATAGTCAAAGAAAAGACAACTGCCAGCAAATAATGTAGCCTCTATTGGATTCCCCTCTGCATGATCATCAAGCCTTTTGCTTGGTGTTGACATGCGACCGCAGTGCTCAGACCATGCTTACCGCTCTGGCACGTAAGACCGATAGAAAATTCCCATCTGCCCGGTTTGTTCAAGACCCCCTTCCGACCCTCATTCCTTGTTTCGCTTCCCCCACTTTCCCCCTTTACTGTTCGTTTCTACCTTGTGCTTTTTATGTTTTTCGTTTTGTTTTATCTCTTGCTCTTTTCATTTTTCTCCTTCCTGGACAATTGTGATGAGGGACCCAAGCGATATAACATACGAGAATGTGCAAGACGAAAAGACCGAAACAACCACGCCTACGGAAGCACGGCATTAATATCCACCATGTACCCGAGATCTCATGCCAAGCACTGCAATGAATTAGAAGAAAAAAAAGGAAGAAAAGAACTTACTCTCCTCCCAACGGCCAAACCATTCTTGATTGATACCTACTATGCCCAGGGTATGGCTTCACTGGGAAGCAAGCTATATTAAAGAGACAGATTGCAAGGTATCTGCAATGGACAAGCAACGTCACACTCCATATATATTTGCCCTGTCCGATGTCATATATCAAATGCATTCCTTGAACCGCCCATACCTTGTTGAAAGGTTACGCTGCCATTCCTTTCTTTCCGCGCCAAGATGCCCACTAGTACAAGGCTTCGCAAACGTCATTCTGGCCAGCACCGTTGTTTGCACATACAGTGCCACCCTCGCATCTCGGGACAGCTGATCCGATGAGCAGCCAAAGTAATAAACTCGCATAAAGCTGGTTTTGGACCCTCAATACTACCAACACCCGGTGGATCATTACTTGGTTGTCGCCAGACTTGTAATTGAGTCTCAAAGACTTGAATTACAAATTGACTTGAGGAAGCTCGTTGACCACTTCACTATGTCAAATCACTGCTAGCGACGGAAAGTAACAGCGAGCAGACAGACGTGTCCGTGGATACACCTACCATGACCACCGTAACACTTTGTAACAAGCTCCAGATCTACAGGAATAAATTGGTAGATTGATGGTCTGATGGGTTGTGTGAAATGAGTATCGCAAGTCGCAAGAAGATGAAGACAAGTAGAGTTCTGTTGACATGAGGCTGTAAAGGACACATCGAACCATTATGCAATTAGAGTTCAAAACGTGTACTAAGATAAAATGTATATCGTGTGGCTTAGGGCGTCGAGCAAGCAGACAAACAGATGATATGGCTTGAAACACTAGACAAGATATAGGTACCAGGACCTGGAACTGCAGCTGATGGGGTGTTTTCGAGGCATAGTTAAATCACCGTCAAGCCAGATATGTGGATAAAATTGATGACAAAGAACCACTGCGGTTTGCTCCTTATCTAAGTACTCAAGTAGAATTACATATTCCGCGCCAGTGCTTGATTAGCAACAGTCCAGCCACGTAGGAATGTCTACATTGGATTTCTGCATTCCATTACCGCCTTGTGAGCTGTAAATACTATCTGGCAGAAGGGCTACATACAGTGGGTAAAAAAGCTCTGCTAATATCACGAAAGCATCTAAATGTTGATCCGCACTTGACACGCTCGCTGGCAGTTGCTTCATAGTAGGTAGTTCTCACGCCACAAAACTTTCCGAGTCACACGCTAGTACCGAATGCAAGATCCCGCTGCTCATCGAATTCAGGTATGAATTTGATGCTGAAGCCCTAAACTTCATCTGAATGTATATCAGGAATTGATAGTAAAAAGAGAAAGCCCAATTGATATGTCTTAGCAGCGCCTTTGTGCGTGCATCCTCTAGTTGAAAAGCATAGAAGGGACATATTTAAATCAACAATATATTCATGAAGTCTGTCAAGGCTGCTGGCCAAGGCTTCTGGTGGAATCAGACCTGACGTTGATGTCCTCATAGAAATTAAATTCTGAGCGTCGATATTCTGTGAATATGTGGAGAATTACATAAGGACATAAGATTCCCTACTACCGAACAGAATCAAGAAAAACTCTCACAACAAGTATATTTCTGTTGCCAATTCATTCATAACCGCAAATACACCACACGGCCCAGTAATTCCTCACGCAATCAATGTGTCTACTCCTGTCTTCATACACACTGTATAAAACTCGCTGGTAGGTACCGGCGATCTAACCCCAGGGACTGCTCCTGGAGCTGCAGTAATCACTTTGGCCCGCTCCGGCATTCACGCAGCCACCGGGACATCTCTGGACCTCAGTGATGGAATGGTCATTGTTGCAATGAAATACTAGACCACCCCAGAGGCCGGGAGTATTGGAAAGCACAACGTTGTCCGTGCGCTGCAGCTCTCGTTGTATAGCTTCGAAATTGCTACCGCCTATAAATTTCAAGCTATAAGTATTATCTCCAGGCACTAGAAGACCTTGGAAGGAGTCACTCACTGACGTCCGTCAGAACGCGTGTACAGTAGTTCAAGCCAGGCGTGCAGACGGCAGCGCTCCCAGCGGCCGCGAAGGCTAGGGCGGCGGTAGTGATAATGGCAATCAACTTCATAGTAACCTTTCCGGGATAAAACTGAAGGCCTTGTTGTTCTCGAGGTAGGAGGCAGGATAAATTAGCTAGACAATAGGAACTTTGCTGTTTCTTAGGTGGGTTGAGGGGATATGGGCTCTTATTTATACCTTTTCATGTCTTCATGGCTCATAAAATAAGACGTATCAAGGCGAGGACTGTTGGGTCTCCACAGGAGGAAGCGCAAGAGCTGAGCTGCCCGAGGCCCTGTGATTACCCCCTGTTTTTTGGCACTATCGAAATGGGCAGCACAATGCATTGAACAAGCAAAACCCGTGTAAACATGTGTCAGGACCATTTATACAATAACCATCTGATTCCCTATTTCACACTTTGTACTTCAGTCCGTAGGCTGTAACTGATCAAAAAAAAGGGCTGAACACGCGCGTGGCGAGGCTCTGTATAGGGCCAGTCATTATGGAATTTGGGATATACAGGCTATCAGCATGATGTAGAAAATCTGGTGCACCCTTTGGTGGCCAGCGTTCCATAACTGCAGACACCCCTTCTCGTATCTTCCAACAGCTGTAGGAAGGTAATTCAAATACTAATGGGCTGCTCCATATTGCACATAGGACTTGGCCATGATTACCCCGCATTCAGCCTGGCAAATCCCGAAGACGATAACTAGAAAGGCTATATGATGAAAATCGGCGCATCTATTCCCACACGGGCGTATTCCTGTCCGATTCAGCTGACCTGCCTCTCTGATCGGGAATCTAGGGATGTCTTAGGTTGCCAGTATTAGTACTAATGTGTTGATTGAGGTAAATGTGAGGACTACTCGCGGAGATATTAGGAAATCGAACTCGAAGTTGTTGGTCTTGATTCTTAATGCCTGCAAAGCACATAAAAACAAACATCACCGAAATCATGGTGACTAGTATGTCTACAATGGGCTTCGGCCGTCTTACCGCCTGATCTATTCTAATTATCTTATGTTATTTTCTACTCTCTTCTTCTGAAACCTGGTCTGGAAATGACGGAGACTTAATAACCGCAGCCGCTATTATTGCTGTATCTGGTCTTCTACTCACTAAACATCCCACCTGAATATTAATTTACCTAGCCGTGTCCAAAACTTTGTCGCGCCACTACAACATGTATATATCTAACCAATTAATCCTCGTGGCGCTTTCCGCGGCCGGTCGATTGACAAGAGTTATAGAGCTACACTGGTGTGATGTGTGTTCTAGAAGGAATCCCATAAGCTATGATGCATTTGTGAATGATCTTGTTATATTAGAGGAGGGATAACATCCCATCCAATAGAAAACCAACCTAATGAAGGTGGTATGAATGAAGTCTATACAACAAAGCGACTCATTTACGTACCTACATAATGGTGTTATGACAGGGGTACAATAGGGTTAATAGTGCTGGGGTCCGGTGCTATTCTGATGGCTCGGTGCGACCAAACGACTGCAAGATGGTATCTAGGTAACGAGGAATCGATGAAGGCATGGTTTCGAAAGCTCGCCCTTATTTATACGAGCGTGCGAGTTCTCCTTTGTTTAGACTGAGTGTCCGGGATGAAGTATCGAAGTTATACAGTTTGTCAACGCTTCAACTTTTGCTTGCACAGCGAACTTCTCTTACCGCTATCTACATTTGCGACTGCGAAAGTGAAAGCTTATTGCATGCTCTGATCTGGTCGTGTTACATTATATCGTTATTTCCTCCTATTTGGTCTATGATCTGCCAAGGGATAATTGAAACCAAGTCATGAATGGTTGATTTATAACAGGACATCGACCAGCTGCTGTACAAAGAACCACTTGAGAGCTGTCTAGGCCGTACGACGGCATGTTCCAATGTCACTAGGTTCCTGCAAAGCAGTGCCCTTCAGTAGATACAATTTATAGCCAATTAGACGCGTCATGGCTACAGATGTCACTGTTGCCAGCTCCGGCATCGAAACAACCACCGACACAACCTCCGAGATAGGTAATTGAGCCACCAGGATTGCACTTCCAGTAAGTGCCCCACCAGACGCCGGGCGAATTTGAAAGAACAACTTCACCAGAGCTTCGGAGAGTTTGTTGAATAATGTCATGGTATCCTGCCATATATCAGCTTACTTGGCTGGCCAAGGGACTGTTTCTGGGCGTCTCACCAGCATCGACCAAAGTACTTCCGCAGTAATTCAAGCCAGCTACACATTGGCCAGCGCTTACGGCATTGGCGAAGACGAGCAAGCTGGCAGCAACGGTAGAGGTAAGCTTCATAGTGAATGATGGATTGGATTTGTTAGGGTTTCCGGATCGAGTTGGACAGATCAATGTCGAGATCCGTTTAGGATGGATGCTGTGCTGTGCTGGATTTTACAGGCTCATGGAGACATGGTGCCTGGTTTTATATCTCATCTCATTTGGATCAAGGAAAGGAATCAAACGATTTCAGATTTGGAAAACCCAACATTGTGGGAAAAGCAACGTCGAATCGATAGTTCGAACAGCTCCGAGAGAGTTAGGTGGCAACCTCGTGCCACTTCACTTATGCGAAATTACACTATTGATACTGTTTCTAACTAAGCTTATCTGGTGCACACAGGCATAGTGTAGGAAATAACACAGTGATAGATGTTGCTATTTGCACTCTGTTCCCTTCGATCTTGCGCAACTGTTCCAGCAAAGCTGAAATGCTGAAGACACATACTAAGATGACCCCGACTCATTCGTAAATCAAGGCAATCAGTCACGATCAAGTGTAGACAAATAACGAAGTAAGGGTTGAATGCAGCATAAGGACAACGGAATCAAGCTACAGACAGGATAGTGTCGATCATGAAATGGTATCAGTAGCACTCCGGATTGAAGAATACCTGATACAGTCCAGTCTACAAAGTATTCGAATATCATTCAGTTAATAGGTGGTACTGAGACGGATTTGCCAACCGATTCAGGGTAAACACCCGTGGTCATGAAGCAGGCAGCCCTGCAGATCCGGGAATCAAAAGAATGGTTACATAGAGAATCCTGCGATTGACTTCCGGCCCGAGCTTACTCCGCTGGCTCCGCAGTATTTGGGATGGGAGAAAAGAGTTAAAAAACAGGGAGGGGGTGTCAAGGCACTGCAGTAGTGGGAGCTGAATCAAGGTTCGGTCAATGATTTCAACTGCGGCTGAGACCGCCCCACGCCGATCAGCTGAAAACCAGCGATCGGGTTATTCCGAATACTTAAAGCCGCACGCAGAGCTGAGAAAAATGAAGGTCACGCTTTGTCATTAGTTTCCAATAGTTTCAAGCATAGCGTTACATGTCTTTCTCACACGGTCAATCTAGTTATGCAACCTGCTATTCTCCACACACTTCTTTTTCTCATCAACCAGTCTAGTACACATTCCTTCAAGGCCAAATCCCGAGTATAACCCTTTTTGTTGAGCCCATTAACAGTGCTCCACTGAGCATCGTATTTCTCTACCAACACCTTCATATCTCGGAGGAGTCGAAAACATCTTGCAGTAGGAATTCTTTACTCCAAAGAGGCCCATCTCTCGCCAATTGGTATAGACCACGCGGGAATGGAATGGCTATTATACTAGAGCTGATGCAAGATTGTACGTGCTAAAGCTCAATGGCGGGCTTCCAGTCTCAGTGAAGCGTCTGATCCGATGCGCGTTGGTGAGCCCCAATGAAAGTGATCAAACTCCAGGGAGGGGACGTATCCCCGCGATGCATTGTCCACTGGCCAGTGAAACGCACATTCGCCTTTTGTGGATCTTAAAATAGAGGATCGGACATACTAGCTATCAGCTGCGTCGATGGCGAAAAATGGTCTCTATGTTGGTGGCGGCCGATCAGTAACTTGCGTTTACGCCTTCCCTTCATTATAGGAAATGGAACTAATGGCTCCAGTTCCATGGGTCGTAACTAAATTTATGGTATGATTATTTGGTTATAGTATTAGACATGTTGACTGCACACTTTCCCAGTCATGGGCGTGATGGGCCGTGTCTATCTCAAGTACTCTACATCACAACGCCGTTAGAGGTGATTGATGGATGAGCCGGGTGACCCATAACAGCATCACGACCCTGATGACCGGCTACAATGTTAGAGCGGCTACCGTCGAGAGATGAATCCGCTAGGGAACAGAGGGAGGAATAGTCTGTAGTTCTTGTTTAGTTTATAAAAACAGACGAGTTCGTCAGAAATGATCGAGCACATTATGATGAGTGTTCCAACTCTACTTTACGCAAAAGCGACTACATCACTGTGGTTAGAAACCCTAGCTACCGCGCTCATTCATGTCCAACTTGCATGGAACTACTCAGCCTGATACATAATATCTGAAATAACAGACTAGCTTCATTGTCACCGCTCCTCAGAGGCCAATGTCACACCCCGATTTGATTGCCGAGTGCCTCCTTCCACCAATTGTCCCCATTCTTCCGATACCACTGGACCGTGTTGGCTAGTCCTTCCTTGAAGCCGACGCTTTGAGACCATCCAAGCTCTTTGAGCCTGTCACCCTTGACAACATAGTCATTGTCGTTGTATGGCCTATCTGGTATCGAGTCAATGAATTCGTCGAAGTTCTTCTCTATATCATGTCCGAATTCTCTCAAAACTCCAGTTGCGACATCACGTACTGATACCTCATCCGATGAACTGACGTTATAAATTCAACCAGGAACACCCTTATGAAGAACAGTATCATATGCAGCAATTACATCAGCAACGTGAACGAAGTTCCTAGTACAGCTGCCATTTCCTTGAATCGTCAATTTCTGGCCATCTCTGACAAGCAAAGCAAATTTGGGAATGAGCTCTGAAATAGAAAGTCAGTGTTAATCAAGAGGAATGGGGCAGCTAGCCTTACTCTCGGGGTATTGACAGGGCCCGTAGATGTTATTACACCTTAGAATCATGCCGGGGATTTCAAAGCTCTTCTGATAGGCCATGACGAACATTTCGGCTGCAGCCTTGCTAGCGGCATAAGGATTGGTAGGGTTCATACGCGTGTCTTCGTCCACACTGACCCCCCATGTTTCCCCGTACACCTCATCAGTCGAGGCATGTAGGAATCTATGAAATATCAACTAGAATCAAGTATAGCTGCCGAAGTGAATACCTTGTAATTTTACCATAAGCGTTCATTGCTTCCAGCAACCGAAACGTCGCACACACATTCATGTCCACAAAGGCTGCAGGATCGGAAAATGACTTCTGAACACTAGATTCTGCTGCAAAGTGTATGACACTGTCAATGTTATACTCGGCCATAACCTTAATCAGATGTTCCTTGTCATGGAGATTGCCTTGCACAAAGTGAAAGTTTGGTCTGTTCAATACCGACTTCAGGTTGTTCAAGGTAGAGACGTTACTCAATTTATCAAGGCAAACAACACTGTATTTTTCACCATATTGATGTACCAGGTGATGGCACATCCATGAACCAATGAAACCGGCTCCTCCAGTAACCAAGATATTCTTCACCTCACTACCCGGCCAGTCTGTAGGACCTTTATTCCCAGGCACGATGGTAGTGATAGTCATGATGACATAAAGCTTTATGAACTGGAACGTGTGATTCGATCGTTATGGGACAGCTGCCTTCAGTAGTAGTGTACTGACGTATGCAAAGGTCATGCAGGAGATATATATATCAAGACGGGGTCACTGTCTCGGCGAGTTTACCCATGGAAGGAACTTGGGTTCTTGCAACACCCTATAAACAAGTTACTGCAAGCTATTTTGAACTCAATCCAGGAATCCGGTTTGATGGAGATATGGCCTGCTCTATCTAGAAGGAGATAGGCTCTCGCAAGGCGTCATATAACATCCCAACATTGGACTTTGACATCATTATATACTCTATTGCCTTAAACAGTGCGAAGGTGAACTTAATGTACCAGCTTTGTAAGCATCCATACTGTGCTTTCTATGGTGTGCCAAATGGCACGAGCCAATGCCTGGCAGAAGGGCGAAACACCAAGTGCGGTGACGTACATCAACCCAGTTTGGGTTGCTGAAATCTAGATCTAGTAAAGTATATGACAAGTTGGGATACGTAAGACAGAACCTCTATGGCGTGGCGACACAGAAGATTCCATTCGTGTGAAAGCTCGGCTATTGAAGATGGTCTGTGAATCTGAAGAGGAACCTCAATGATATATAGGCACCATGTCTTGCTACCATATATCTTAAAATAATCGAAAGAAATCTCCGTCGACTCAGGGGAAACTGTTCATCCTGCTATATTAGCCAAAGTATACTCTGCTTTTCATACCAATTTCCCAAAGCAAGTTCCACTATGGCAGTCGACGCACCCATTAGGTATCTTGTGTTCGGTATAGCCACATCATATAGCCCTCAGCGTACATGCAGTCTGACGTCTTAGGCAACGGTTGGATATCCGGCCAAATTCAGGATTACCTGAGAGAAGAGGGTGATGACCTTGTCATCTCTGAAGCACGGATAGAAAACCGAGAACGGGTTCTAAGGTCTGCCTTTCTGATCACATCTCATATACTTCTCAGTTTCTCATTAGTGGTAAGCAGTGAGCTCGCAAGGGTGAAACCTTCCCATGTTATCAATACCGCAGGGAAGCGTGGTGATCCCAACGTGGATTGGTGCGAATCACACATGGAGGAAACTATCCGCTCAAACATACTTGGCTCGGTAAATCTGGCTGACTGCTGCTGCATTAATGGCATGCATCTCACGCATTTGGGGTCTGGATGCATCTACGACTACAATGAGGATCATCCCTGGGATGGTACGGGATATACTGAGGAGGATGAGCCAAATTTCACGAAAAGCTTCTATTCCTACACAAAGGTCTTATCAGAAAAGGTACGCGTGCAGCATCGTGCCATTTTGAAAAACCGATACAGTTGACCGAATATTTGGTAGATTTTGAAGCACTATTCCAACGTGTTGATTCTCCGTATTCGCAACCCTATTGGCGCAGACTTGCACCCCAAAAACATGATCACCAAACTTGCTTCGTACAAGAAGCTGATCAACGTCCCGAATGTAAGTGTAAACCACCCTCACGTCGACTGATGCTGACGATGACCTAGTCCGGGAGCATTATACCCAGCCTTATTCCTGCCATGATCTTGCTTGCAAAGCATAACGAAACTGGAATATACAACTTTGTGAGTCTGTTTACTATGCCTAAGTTCAGGTTTGAGCTCATGTAAGGCATTAGACCAATCCTGAGCCATTCACCCACAATGAGGTCATGAATTTGCTTAGGAAGCACATATGGCCAGGGCTCCAGTGGGAGAACTTCACCGAAGACGAGCAAAGAAATGTTCTGATGGCTCCGCGGTGCAACACGACCCTTGATACCAGCAAGCTTCAAGGGAAGCTGGCTGAATATGGATATAGGCTTCCCGTTTCACATGAAGCAATGGAAGAGGCCTTCATCAGTATCAAGCACAGTGACAACTCGATACATTGAGACCAGGGCTGTAAACGTTTGTTGAACTTCTCTGTGCCGTCAGAGAGGAATTTGCTCTTTCGCTCTAAATATCTGTCATCATTTGCAGATTTTCATGTGGGCTTTACAGTATGAGAGTGAATAAATACATTCGCTCACAAAATTTGAGAAAAATATCCTTTATGACGCAAAGATGTTCATGGTACTTTTCCTGCGCTCAAGTCCAATATTGTGAAAACGTAGTAGATATCGTATTCCAATGCCAATTAGAAGGCATCTGGCGAGTTTTCCGGTGTACCGATCATCCTTTGTAGACTGATTAGCTGACTGTGTATCACTGCATTCCACGAGGTAGCTCGCTCCGTTTGAGCATTCCAGGTCATGCACCCTCAGCATGCTACGCGAATCACTGACCCTTGTCGAGTTATAGCTATCATCATCGCAAGGTCGCGTCGTCACGATACTGTTTGCTTCGATTTAGTTCAGTTTCTCTTTATTTGACAGTGAGCGGTTTCTCCAGGGCAGGCGCTACGATATCAGCCAAGGTAACTTTGTTGGCCTTAAGACAACAGCGAAAGACAAACAGTCTTGACCACATGCCTGTACACACCTAGACTCTCTGCCTTAACGGTTTAAACGTCCCATGTTCTCATTTCTGAATTCAACCAATATAACCAAAGAAAAATCATTTTAATTACTTTTATCCAAATTAGCTAGACACAGAGAGTATATATACGGGAATGAAATCTCCGATCATTGTCTCTCCAGGAAAACCACCTTGCTACCATACTCCGTATCAAAGCTATACTGCAACCCAATATTCATCAGCGTTGCACCGGAGTAAGTCTGGTCACCATCAACAGTATACTGCGCCTCAGGGTCCAGCCCCTGCAGCCTAACCCACGGCACGGCATGGTTGACATTTGGCTGGACCTGGAAGTAAAACAGAACAGCTTGGGCGCCATCCTCGGACACGAAAAGTGCGGCAGGCCACTGGGAGTCTTGAGGCAGGCGTAACCGGTACAGATCTCCGTTCAAGACGATGGGGTTCACTTTCTCTGCCAGTGCAAGGAGCTCGGGGACTATGGCGTCACCTTCCACCGTTGCGGGGTCGAGCTCCAAGCCGAAAGAGCCACCCATCATAGCAACGTGGGCACGGAAAGTCATGGGCACAGTGCGACCGGTTTGTGCATTAGGAACCGCGGAGAGGTGGGCTCCCATTGCCGATGGCGGGTATGCAAGTGAGGTCCCGAATTGAATGGTGATGCGATCGATCGCGTCGGTGTTGTCGGAGGTCCAGATCTGGGGGAAATACTGCAACACACCGGCATCAAAGCGACCACCACCCGAGGCGCATCCTTCCCAGAGGACATCTGGGAAGCGGGTAGTGAGCGTGTCAAACACCCGGTAGAGTCCAAGCATGTACTGGTGGTCGGTGGACGGGGACGGAGTCTCGTGGATTCCCCGGTTGTTGTCCCATTTCACATAGGAGATGCCTGGAGTTTGCAGAAGATTGGTCATGAAGTCTATTATGAAATCCTGTACAGCCGGGAGCGCCAGGTTGAGAACAAGCTGGTTCCGACGCTCGGTACGGGGGTAAGGCCCGGCATGAAGGGCCCAGTCCGGATGTTCGTGGTAGAGAGTGGAATTGGGGTTGACCATCTCGGGCTCCACCCAAATTCCAAAGCGGAGTTTTGTGGAGTCTGTTCCATTGACGGTCATGTTCGTGATGTCTTGCACAACTGGGGTCAACCCGTCTGGGAAGCGTGCTGGATTGGGCATCCAGTCGCCCAGCCCGGCATCATCGGACACGCGAGGGTACTTGTCCCCAAACCAGCCGTCGTCCATGACAAAGAGGTGGACACCCAGGGCAGCGGATTCCTCGGCAAGAGTCTCAATGCTGCTTTGGTTGTAGTCGAAATAAACACCTTCCCAGCTATTCAGGAGAACGGGACGGTCGGAAGTGGCGAACTTGCTCTTCATGAGGTGGTTTCGATATAGTCGGTGGAATTTTCGAGACACTGAACCGAGTCCTTGGTCCGAGTATACTGCAACACACTCCGGGGAGGTTAGGGTCTCGCCAGGACCAAGGTTCCATGATAATTGATCTGGGTTGAAGCCCAACAGTGCCCGGGTGAAACCTTGCGATCCTTTCTCTACTTGGGCCGAGAAAGAGCCCGTATAGATAAGGTTAAAGCCCCATGCCTCGCCTTGCGATTCGGTAGTAGCTGGATCTACTATGGCAAAAAAGGGATTGTGAAGGTGAGAGGAATATCCAGTACTGCTTCCGAACCTAATCCCCCGTCAGCAACGTCACATTGTCGGTTCTATGATGAGCGACTTACCCCTGAATGCCATACTGCACTTTGCTTCTCTGAACATTGGCCTCTCTGGCCCAGTCACCACGGAGGCTGACCAAGTCAAGGTCTTCGTACGGGAAATCGATGCTTATACTTGCAAGGGCCTCGATGGTGATATTACCCGGGCCCTGGTTAGTCACATTGACACTCCTCACGATGGCATCATATTTCGGAAAAATGGAGTATGACAAGTCGGCGGCGACGGAGCTATAGTTGTCATAGAGATGGACTACCAAAGTCGTAGCATCTTGTGCATCTCCAAATGTGGCTGGCAGGCCAGGCAAAGCATTCTTACCCGCAATCACCTCGTGCGACACATATTGGAGATCGCTAATAGTATAACCTGCCGATTCTCGGATACGAACGGCGGGAATGCGAAAATCACCACGGCCTTGGTCAGGGAACTCCCGACGGATTCGACCAGGCATGCCAACCCAGCCATTGACAGCGGGTTCCACTGGCGATGGGATTGTGCCGGTGACGACACCACCGAAGTGATCAGAGATCAAGTCTCCGGTGGTGCTGTTAACATGGAACCGATATGAGACATTGTCGCCGTTCAACGAGAAAGCAGTGCCATTCGCAACGATTGCTATAAAATCAGCTTGCACTCTGATTGAAGATGCGGCGTTGTCGCATCCCTCACGACCCGCATGACATACCCTGTGAATTTGAAGCCCCAACTGCGGGAGCCGCTGCAGAACAACCGTATAATGTGAAGAGACCCAGGGCCACCACAGCATGGGACGGCCCGATCATGGTGATGATTTGTGGTGAATGAGTGAAGCATTCCTTTCTCTCACCGTCCTTTTAACCCCGGACGGGGTTGACTGCATCCGGGGAAATATCGGAGGGTATCCCAGGTTGTTGCTGGCCATCTTTGCCCAGCGCCGGCTTGGCACCCCCACGCCTCATTCCCAAATGTGGCTGGGATCATCCTGCCCAGCTCGTCAAGACTACCTGGGCGGAGAAGAGGGGACAATCTAGGGATTGTCATTGCACCGTCTTCGGCTTGGTTCGATGGTTTAAGCTGCAAGATCAGCTCATCGCAGTAGGTTTCTCCCCCTTGGCTGCGGAGTTGCCCCGGATGGTCCGGAAACGGGGATGCCGTTCTTCTTTCTGGGGCATTCGGTGTGCTGTTTGTTGTGTTTGCATGCACTGGTTTTGGCACTTGGAAAGTAAAACAGAGCAGGATCAGAAAAACACGGTCAATTAAATTGAAGGAAAAACATGATCACGGAATATATCAGTTATTAATACATTGGATTCCCACAGTTTGCCTACTGTGGGCCGAAAATAATAAGGACCCTTATGATTAGATAGCATAGTTATGAATTGGTTGTGCTCTCCATGTGAGTGGTTTTCAAAACTGGGGAATATATATATGTGACCGCCGACTACAGTAGTCGTAATGAGCACCGTCCTGATCATTGTTCATAAGTGAAGCAAATATTACTACTAATAGTAGTGGCCCATAGTAAGTTGTAGCAAACCAAATATCGTAAAATGCTTATATGGCTCACTGAACATTAAATTCTGATTTATAAGATAGTTTTGTGACCGATAATAATACTGAAAACCAAACCACATGGCGAGCCTGTCACGTGACTCTACGGTCGCAAGATCTAGAACCAATCCATCGGAAGATAATGTGACACCTCACATTCATTTTATTTTTACACACATCAGGAACCTCCCTACAGTTTCGCGCCCCAATTGACATGGATCGACTTGATGCTGGAGTACGCCGCCAGTCCGGCTTCGCCGAAGCTCCTGCCCATTTCCACTCTGCTTGATCCCCTCGAACGGAGTGCGCAAGTTACTGTCATTGCTGCTATTGAACCATACCGTCCCGCTTTTCATTGGCCGGGCCAGTTGATGGGCTCGTTCAACATTCTGCGTGAATATCGAGCACTCTAGACCATATATTGAGTTCTTAGCCTTTCTAATAGCCTGCTCTTCTTTCTCAAACGCTGTGGTGACAACCACAGGGCCAAATATTTCTCGTAGGAGATAATCATATCATCGGTAACATCGGCACCGATTGTCGGAGGTACAAAGAAGCCCCGGGGCTTCTTTCCTATGGCGTCCCGCCCAGCACAAGACGAAGCCCTTCCCTGACACCTGATGGGGTGTATGGCATTACTCTGCCAATTTGAGTCTTGGAGATCTGCGGCCCCCACAGACCATTCCAACCACAACCTTCTTGTTGACTTGGGCTCTGTCAGGCTGATCTGCAACAGTGATCTATTGAAAGCCCAAACGGCGAAGCAGCATATCCATCTGGCAGCAGCCCATGAGGTTATCTTGGCTGGGGCCGATCGCTCGGGCCTTGAACACCCGCATCATGGGGTCGATTAGTTTCTCCTAACTGAGGACGATTAGGTACCATCATGCATCGGTACCATAACCCAGGATACTTTGCTTGCTGGGGTACATACAATTTAGCACATATGATATCAAGGACCTGCCATTAATGGAAGGGAATCCTAGCGGCCAGAACGACCACTAGGCTATAATAACTACTTACCCTGAATTCCCAGTTTCTTTCTCCGACACTTCGCCAGCCAGCCTGGCGTAGCACTCGCCTTAGATCTAGCCGGAGTCGGAAACGGTACGTAGATACTTCCAGTAGTGGTCAGATAAGTTTCCCTGCTAGACTGGCCGAACCACGTCAGGCTACTCAGGTTAGCAGGTGTAGTACCCATTACTATCTGCCATATAATGCTTCAATCTTTACCATATTAGCTTATTGCATCTAATACTCACTCGTTTCTCCTGTCTTGGTAGGTCTCCGTCTGGCACAACAGAATCGAGGCTCTCGGGCCGGGCCTTTCTTGGCAACGGAAGACCGCCGGGAAATCGGTCGCTTAATGGAGAGTGGTTATCATTGATAACCAGGATTCTATGGCGTAATGTGCTTGTAAGAAAGCGAACTAGTTCTATATCAATGCAGGAGGTGGCGAGAATGAAGTCTGGTTTCCTAGCTACCAGTACTTTGTAATGGTTCCATCTCTTTCCGCTTCCTTTAGGCTCCAGGGTTTTCCACTCATAGAATTCCAGGCGTGCTGTGTCCTTTTTCAAGTTTAAGTATGTTAGTCTAAAGTCTTATCAGCTCATTCGGGCCTCCAACAATGGTTTGAGCATTGTCTAGCAGCTTTGCCATTTTAGATAGAAGCGGGTCTGGTAGCAGGCCTATTGATGTGCTCGGCCTTCCGATGGGGCGTGAGCCTTAGGAGCGCTTGAAGGGGATGCTGTACGTAATCCCTGAGGGCTTAATATTCGTTCATGACGGCAACTACCCTTTGGGTCCAGTTAAACAGGCGGCTCTTATCTGTGGATAACTAGGTTATATATATCATGGAAGTATATTGCCCGTATCTTAATCGGACACAAGTAGTGCTGCTCGGATTCGACCACCACGGATACACAACGCCGTTTGAGCACAGGCCTCATCCCCTAGGAAGCGTTAGTGCAAATCATAATTAAGAAGTCGCCGACCGACCATGAATAGTGATTGCGAGATATGATAACGAAGAATCAGACATAAGTAGGTCGTTTGAGGCGAACAGTGATGTCTTTTCTCACCTGGTCTATCTTCCCACAACCACTATATTTATAATACCAACTGCTTTCAGGGATAGAAAAACGCAAAGAAAGATACCAAGCTTATCCCATATCGAGTCATGGATATTCTCTTGTCAAGCTATCTGCATGATGAGAAAGCACGCACTTCCATCGTTGAGCCAAATTTCCAGCACAGGCTTGCTCTAACTCAAACCTGGGACATCGCTCAAGGCTCTAGAGTGCTCGACATTGGATGTGGCCAAGGCGAATCGAGCCTAGTTCTCGCATTGATCAACGGTTCTCATGGTCAAATTACAGCCATCGACACGGCCCCACCTGATTACGGTGGCCCATACACCGTCGAACAATCGCAGAAGCACATCCAGGCGTCCACGCTAGGGCAGCGTATCCAATTTCTCCGCACCGACACGGCCGGTCTGCTTTCCCAACCCACGAGCACAGTTAAATTTGATGCGGCCGTACTGTGCCACTCTTTGTGGTATTTTCCCGACCGTGCGAGCATTGCCCAGGTCTTCCAACTTCTAGCCGATGCGAAAGTACGCTATCTGTGCCTGGCGGAGTACGGATTTCGCGCCTCGCGACCAGCACAAGTCCCACATATTCTGGCTGCGCGAGCGCAAGCCCAGTACCATTCCCTACGCAAGCCGCCGCGACAGGGTCGAGGGAGCCCAACGTACGCTCCGCGCTCACTCCAGAAGAGCTGCTCGACGTTGCGCACGAAACTGGCTGGCGAAAGGAACGCTCCGGCTACATACAACCTGACTCACAGCTGTGGGATGGCCATTGGGAAGTGGAGTTCGTTTGCTCAGAGCTGTTTCGTCAATGGATCCACGAGGAAGGCTTATCAAATGATGAAGCTATGAATTTTGCTATTCAGGAACTCGAGCAATCTATTCAGGAACTGGGTGTAGAGGGTTCCACCCGGTGGGAGACCATGGATGTCTTTTGGGCGGTGTTGGAGTTGAAGTGATCTCCGTTATGTTGATTAGGTTAATTTCTCGAAAATGATTCAATGAATACATGCACCTTGAGTGAGCACGGATGGTATACTTATCATAAATGTAAGTTTTCGTCAAATTTTTGTATATTGACGCTTCTGCGCGTAAATTTAGTGTTATTCTCAAGCTGCTTAAAATCAATGGGATTGGAGAGCCCATCTTCCATGGTCCAAGAATGCCGCCCGAGGAGATTTAAGTTATTTTACCGGGCGTACACAAATCATCCGCACAAGCAATATACTTATTTCCTACACCTTTTACAATGCGCCCTAGAGAGGGAAGAGAATGGGACCTCATCGCTGGTCACAGCTCCGATGGGGAGTCTGTATGAAGTGACAAAATTGAGCGATATTTAGACAACTTCGCCCGGAAGGCAGCGAGGGGATGGTGTCCGACTGATCGTAAATCCTGCTTATCCACGAGATAGATTTTCGGCGGCGGACCTCCGGGGGCGTAGATGGTTGTGGCCATAATGGCGTGCTTGCCGGTCACTAGATAGGCTGAGATGGCTTTATCTCTTGCGTTCTAGGTCAATCATTATTTTGTTAATCTAGCCTTAAAGGCACTAGCTACCCTTATGTACGGAGCAGTAACATAAGCGTGAACACATTGCAATCCCTCCTGGAGAGCCTCAGGCGTTCGACACAGAAATACCACGTTTTCATAACTCACTCATTCAATACGATGGCTTTAGACTAATCGCCTTTCATTTGGATCAGGGTGGCAGTGGAGTGCTTTGTTTCATGGTAGCGCCTTTGAACATGTGCTACTGACCCTCGTTATATGGGGAGATTTGGAGTGTACTATAATTTCACACAGTTTCAGAAAGTCTTATCTATCTTGCTACTTAGCCATGCCGTGTGAGGGGGACCGCACCTCGGGAAAGCGAAAGAGTAGTAATCCTGTATCAAAGCAAGGTGACAGGCCTCCAGGAAGCTGTACATAGGACTCCTACAGACGTAGGCACATTTTCGGCGCACCTCTCTCAGCGAATAGAGTCCCACTACCCCATCAAGCCTGCACCCCAGGTTCCAGAACGCTAAACTCATCGAGATCGCTATCTAATTTGACTAATGCGTTGATAGGCAAAGTCAGGAATGGACTCGTATGGCCAAAGTCAACGTTTATCAGGATCGGAAGCTGTTCCTCAGGATTTCGGCCAACAATCACCTCAAAGACTTCCAGTATCACATTTGCAAGCTCCTCCTGCATGTGAGTATTGTATTTGTAGCCTCGTCCAACAACTAGTCCGCGGATTTCATGCAATATGCCAGACAAAGCAAGATCAACAAGATTGTTTCGGAACTGGGATACAGAATATGGCAGTTGCAAGTTGTCGCCCATCGCAGACTCAAGAAAGAGAATCTTGTCTTTCCACGAGGGGGCGTATTGGGTCCCCTGAAGACGCACGACACAAGGTACAGTGCCCCCAAACAGATATCCAGTAGCTCGACCTCTCCGGAGCCATCTCCATGAAGGCGAATCAACGATTTCGCGCGGTTTCTCGACGATTCCTTTGCTAAATAGGAAGTCGCTATGCTCGTTCGAGCAGATTGAGGATCGAGGAAGTGGACCCACAGACTTTCCCCCTTCAGTCAGCACATGAATGAAGTGGTCGACTGTGAGTTGTATAGGCTTAGGAAAATCAGAGAAATCTGTAAGAACACTGGGTCCGTAGAATGTCCGCAAGCCGGTCTGAGATTGAATCGCATAATGCAGGAAGGTAGTGTCACTGTAGCCGACGAAAATTTTAGGATTTGATCGAATAAGGGAGTAATCGAGGAAAGGTAGCAATTCATTCGCATGCGCGCCCCCGATCGTGCAAATAATGGCGCCAATCGTGCTATCACGGAATGCGGCATGGATTTCCTCGCATCGAACACGAATAGAATCCGCGATAGTGGCTGTTTTTTGGTTAGAGAAAATAATCTGGACACAGAAGCCTAGCGACTCCAGATAGGCCTTTCCTCGCTCGAGGGGAGCAGGTAGGATGTTATTGAGACGTGCGGAGGGTGAGATGAAGGCGATTGTGTCTCCCTTCTTCAAAGCTTTCGGAATAATGGTGTCCATTGATGTCGTTAGGCGCTGAGAAGAAAAGGTGTGAGACGATAATCAGAGTGGAAATCCCAAGGAGTCTTGCGCCACACACTGAAATGATAAGCAGCTGGACTCGTGACTCCGGCCACTCGAGTGGCTAGTGCAGCTGGAAATACATAAGTAGTAGTGCTTGACATTCGATAAGCAGTTGATTGGCAGAGATCTCCCGGGGCCGGATCCACCGTAGGTTAGATCCTAATAGTACTGACGTCTGCCTGGCAGAGCACGTGGAGGCGACCGGGGCACAGAGCCTATTGCTGCGTAAGGGTGTCCCTCCTCCTCCCCATACCTGTTAGTACTTAGTAGTTGTCAATCGCCAATGTTACCTAAATGCCCGGAGATTCAGGCCGTATCCTCCGGTATTTGTCCGCGTTTGGCCTGGTTCACGAAGCGAGTTTAGACTAGTACTACGGGACATCTACAGCGACACAGGCTCTCACCTTGCCCGGTTTTCGAGTAGGAATCAATCACCATAAGGCAATACAAACTGTGCCATGCTCCACCGCCTCCCTACTAACGCGTACCTAGCGTCGGAATCCAGCTCTCCGCCTGGCAGACCCTTCCATCCTTCCTGTTGCTAGTCCAGCGGGTATCGCAATTCATCCGATGCCAGCCGAACGGCATTCCAGTAGGCGCACGGAACTAAGTTGACAGCTTTCGCCTGGATGATGGATAACCCCCCCCATATTTTCAAGGACTTCAGTCTTTGGATGACCTCCCAGCGCCATGGTCAACCCACCTGGATGGATGTGTTTCAGCTGGACCGACTCACCTGCGGTAGAGACGATCCCATCAATAATCAGAACATTGACGCGGACCTGGATTTTGGGGGGGGGGGCAATCAGACCACGACCCTTTTCGTCGACAAGGCGCTGGGCCTCGGGTGATTGAGATGGATAGTTATCGCCATGATGGCGTGCTTGGCGGCCAGGGAGCGAACCCAAGACGAGTGGGGTAACCTCGTTCGCGCCGCAAGGCTGTCCTTGGTGGAGACGTTTACCTACGCGACCGACTTGGGCTAGAGTCTCATGGTGGTTCAAACGGCTAAATTCCACCGGGTAATAGAAACATTGGTAAAGAGAAGCTAGCTGGTTGGCTGAATTTGTTTGCGTCCCGCATGTTCTCAGTACTGTCACATTCATATGTATGAAATGTCACAGGAAGACTCCTCGTAATCTGTCGATCGGAGCAGATGTCAGTCGCGCTAAACTGATTGGGACTTCTATCTGCTAGTGCCTTCGCTTTCCTTTGTCTAAGCACATTGCTATGCATTAGTGCTGACGGGGGAAACTGGAGATGACCAATGCAGATGGCACGTACTATGTAGGTCAATTTCCACATCAATGAATGTCCCTATATCTCTACTTGCACTTCGACTAAAATTAGGAACACCAAAAGATCAATAGAAGTATAAAGTATTTTCCTGTCCCAAACCTGGTATCACCCGGTCTCTCAGTGTATACCTCTATCCCAAAACTCCGGATCATCTGTCACAATGGCCGATACTGTGAATGCACTGACCGCTGCTGTCAACAGCACCCTAGCCAAGCTTACCCCCGGAGAGGACATCGCGGAAGCAGATCGGTACCAGCTTCTGGATGCCATCGACAAGCTCCGCGTTGCCGTGCAACCACCTCTCCTCACCGTTCGCAATCTTTGCTTTGGCGTAAGTCATCGGCATCACCTGTTACAAACATGCTCTCAAACTAATGCTGGGCACAACTCTGAAGCACCATGCCCTAGTTGCCATTCGGGTCGCCATGGGAATGGGTATCTTCGATGCGTTTGCCTCGGCCAAGGCCGGCGAGATGAGCGCTGATGCCCTGGATGAGAACACCAAGGGGGACAAAGCCCTCTTAGGTAAGTCCTTGAATTGACCTTTTTCTTTTCTTTTATTTTTCTTTGTATCTTTTTCTGTCTGCGGGCTTTATTTTTTGTGAAAGCCTCTGTCCTGTTCTCTTTCTAGTTTTCCCGGTTTCTCTTTGTTCTTTCTTCATTCCCCAGCCTCCTTGCCTATTGGAACAATATTGTGGATTCAAAGGTCCTCTCCGGTTTTTTCCGTGGTCACGACCTTTTTTGTTTGATTTCTATATCATTGCTTTTTATTCTCCATGAAGATACGTCCCTGATAGGTAGGATATGTATATTAATGATCATTCGCTTCTGCAGTGCGTATCATGCGGGTGCTGTGTGCGAACCACGTCTTCGAAGAGACGGGGGTGGAGAAATACCGGGCGCTGCCGCTAGCAACCATGTTCGCTTCTGGTAGTCCGCCCAGTGAGGTCATCAAACATTTGTAGGTCTTTTTTTGCCGTCCTTCAATGGAAAATAATTGTGGCTCATATGTAAGAAGCCATTCGGACATGAAGGCTTCGGTACACTCCTATGACTATTTCGAGGCAAGGGGATACCGTAACCCTCAAGATGCCTACGACACGACCTTCCAGCTTGCCTTCGGGACACAGGAACATTACTTTGAGTGGATACAGCACAATCCAGAGGAGCTACATGCCTTCAACACAGTGATGGAGATTGGCAATCGCTCCTTGGAAGGTGTGCAATGGTATGACTACTATCCATGGCAGGAGAAGCTGGTCACTACCAGTGGCCCAAACCGTGTCCTCCTGGTGGACATCGGCGGTGGCAAGGGCCACGACCTTTCCGGCTTCAAGCGCAAGCATCCCGAGATAAGAGACCAGCTAATCGTGCAGGATCTTCCAAAGGTCATTGAGGACATCCAAGAGCCGCTCATTGAAGGTGTGAAAGCCATGGGCCATAACATGTTTGACCCACAACCCATTAAAGGGGCGAAAGCATACTATATGCGAACTGTCTTACATGATTGGCCTGATAAACAGGCCCTGGAGGTTCTTAGGCGTGTTCATGATGCCATGGCCACTGACTCAGTGCTACTGATCAATGAGAATGTCCTGCCCGAGATGAATGCACCCGGGTTTTCATCCTCAATGGATATCATTATGATGGAGCTCTATGGATCACTGGAACGGATAGAGAGGCAGTGGTTGGGACTATTAGAGAAGGCTCAATTCAGGGTAGTCAAAGTATGGCGGTCGGGCTTTCAGGGAACTGGATCCAATGCGTTATTCGAGGCGGTTCCTGTTTGATAGGGGAGGGATCTTCTGTTTAGGTAACACATCTGGAATTCGGGCGGCTGGCGGTTGTTGAGGAGCAGAGAGAATTTTATTGAATCGGTCCCTGCCATACACAATTTGTGATCCTGTTCATAAAAGTTTATGTGGCGGCGCCCGTTTTCGAATTGCTGCGACGTCGATCTCTTGACTTGTCAAGAAATCGATGGGCCTTTCCGGAGACGCGCCCCAACTACCCGATGGCTGCTAATCACCGCCGTACCCATTCTGATATCGCTAGTATACCAGGTTAGGTGGGGTATGCCCAGTAGCAGCCAAAGTCTAGCCCAACCCTCACGGTGCATTCAATATTCTTGGCCACCATAGTGTGGCCTGTAATTTGGCGGTAGAGTGACAGTAACACTTGCCTCGGTACAATAAGCCAGCATCAATCAGTACGACTAGAGCTGGCTCTGTGGTTGACCGACTTCTGCTCCTTTGCGTTATTTTAAAACCCAACCGAACCGCGTATGAAGATCGCCGTTTGTTCGACACAAAACCATGAGATGATCACTTCTAGTATGGCACAACTATATTATTATATTCCGAGTACCGTGAGTTAGGAAAGTCGGATTTCACATAGGAGTACTTCTAGGAATCAATCTACTGTACAAGTAAATGGCCTCCCATTTTCTCCTATTAAATCACCTCATCCAATCATTGCACCAAGCCATCAGTTTTTCCCATAGGTTCAGTCTTTCGTTGAGATATCTTCTAGCGTTAAATTCTGTACACTCCCAGAGTCTCATCGCATGGGGTCCGTAACTTTCGTCATTCCACTCCTCGTCCGGCGGAAACGGCGAGGGGTCAAAAACTATGCGCAGCGCATATAGTGAGCCATCCAAAATGTTATGCTTAACGTCGAATTGGTTCCTAAAGCGCCCGTGCTCCAGCGATATACGATATGTCTTTGCGCGAAACGCCTCTTCATTTAGCCAATCCTCATTGACTTTGCCCTTCCACCAAATATCGGGTGGTCGACGCTTCGTGAGGGTCATCTCGATAGTAAGTTTTTCGAGGATCGTCGGCTGCTGCCTATTGTTACCGAGATCGATGACCTGATCGAGACACGCAGGATTGTGCGGCTTCCAGTCAATGTCGGCAAAAATCCAACAGGTGTACTCGGTAGAACAGAACAGCTGCATGACAAAAGTCAACTGATGGGGACAGGGGAGGCCTTAGTCGTCAAGCTCACCTTGCCTGTTCCATTCTCGTGAAAGGTGACTTCACTTGCGCCGTCATTCCAGACCCATGGCCCTTCGCAAAGGATGGAACGGACTGTAACGGGCGAGGTCATTGACGCTGTTTATTGAACTCGACAGCTTTTGACTCTTACGGCATTAACGCTTTCGCAGGGGATTTTCACCTAATATGGCTCACTGGAAATAATTGCGTCTGCGTAGTGGTGGGATGATAGAATGCGTCGACAAAAAGGTGGGCAGATGATGGGAGGAACCGTTTTCTCGGCGATTCTCAATGTGGGCGGAACATCAGGGTCCCGCTAGTCCGCGTTGGGACAAAGGCGACAAGGCACTTCCGTAGCACATCAATTGACTAACTATTTGGGGGCCGGTTTGACATTTTGTGGGGGCCGTGCGTGAGCCATTTTCCATGGCATCTACGGAGTACATGGCCTGTCAATCCTTCACCCTGCTAATTATAACATGCATCTGTACGCCTATTCTCTAGGACTGCCCGCCAGAAATTGATACCATCTAGAGAAGCATTCAGCTGTTGGCCCCAGCAGTGACAGTCCCTTGCCCGGCCAGCAGCTCGTTGGTTGGCGTAGAGGCTTCCGTCGACACCATATCCTGGGCCAGGATTCTGTATTACTCTGCTCGCTATTTTCACAGCTCTAAGACTACACGGCGTCCACAGCCGTTGACTTTAATACTGTCACTAACTATCTGCGGAATCTTCTGAGGTCCGACATACAACTTTGAAAGACACGTAAATAGTAGGTGAGGGAAAATTCATCCTCCCAGTTAATTCAAATGGAACCCTGTTGTCCTAAGAGTGCCTCAAACCAACAATGCTCATAGATCTGAACGCCAGGCGCCAACATGTCTCTTTGGTAGGGCTTGCCTTATTGGCCCCCAGCTTATCATGTCTCACTTCTAGCCCCATGTATCCTGAACATGACTGCTAAGGAAGTACATTATAGCAACACAGATAGGTACGTCGGCGAAAGTTGTATTCAGCTCACTGGAACTTAAATAGCAGCATGCGACGCATGAACGTTCGATCATGCAACCATACTTTCTTTAACAACAGCCAGTCTGCCCGGTGCAGCCATAATAGACAAAGACTCTCGTTTCATGCCATCGCTTTTTATATTAGTCGATATATCGTTTATTCAGTCACACAGTCGTCTCCTTACATCATGCTCTTTTCAGCTACCAAGACCCTGATGGTGGCCCTGGCCGTGCTCGGGTTTGCTGCTTCAGCGCCAGTCGATCTGGTGGAGCGCGACCAGAAAGTCATTATCGGCTATCGCACTATGGAAAAGGTATGTCCCGGCCGCAGCTTGTTGCAGCTCGTTAAGTTGACATGTAACAACATCTAGTCGAAAGCCGAAGCGTATAACAAACAGGGGACTGTCGTCTGGTATACAGCCAGCGGGGTTCAGCTAGGCGATGTGGTCTACCTCACACCCGCTCCTGGAGAATGGAAAGCTCCAGACAGTTACTGATAAGGGCTGACGCTGGACTGAAAAACCCCCATGTTTCCGCTTCGGCTAACACCCATGGACTAGGCATTGTGTCATTTACGCCGAGCAAAGCAAGTGGCTCACCGCCAAAAAGGCTTGGATCCCGGAGACGTACGACGGAAAGAAACTTTGGTATCATCCGGACAGTATCGATTCCTACCTCAAGACCGTCGAGTATCAGACGCCAGATGAGACACTTCGTCTATCCAAGATTTCCGGGGATGATGCTGTGTACCAGTTGGGAATCCCCAAAGCCATGTTAGGTAAAACAGGTCATCTTGGCCTGATGGCAACTTGCAAGGCAAAGGCTTCGGAGCTTCCTCAACACGCTGTTAATTACAAAACAGTGCAGAATGCTGTGGGCACCCCCCAGTAAGTGACAAGCCAGCTTGAAGGACGGGGGTTAGCAGCCACTGTGTTCAAGGACTCTTGGGGGCGAAGTCGGTGAGCTGTCATGTGCGTGTCTGTCAGACCCTTCCATCACCGAATCATTGGTTTTCTTTTCCGCTTGTTGTTTATTTGATGCTACTGTATTCAGTTGCTGTTCAAGCTTTATCTGCTTTATCTATCTGTATTTGGTATCTAAGAAATGTATCGTCCCATTTCGATGATGTGTTGCCTGGGACCCAATCTTATCATCATCGTTCGGATCTTGTACAGTCATTCATTCAAATAGTCTCACTTTCTCTTTCGTGTGATTGCGTGAATAGTTTATGTGTATTTCTCATATGTATCGACGATACAGTAATATCAATTTCATTGTTTGTCTCATATTTTGTCTTATTTATATCGTGAGTGCTTGTTTTATTCATGTTGTTTTCTTTTCTTCTTTTCTTTTCTCTCCATTTATTTTGGGCCACTGTAGAGGGAGAACGTTTTCAAGGGCATTTATCATTTACTTCGATGAATACATGACCAGTGGAATAGGACAATTATCTAGGTTGAGAATATCAACAGCATATAGTTATGAATAAGTTCAGTCTGTAAATATTAATATAATACATTGATTATATATATCAAAGTATTCTTAATCGTTGGATTTTCTCCTTCATTCTTATAGAAGTGCTTGTATCATTTATTATCGTAATCTATATTGTTGATATAATCACCGTGTGTGTACATGTCTATATCAAGAGTTCGCAGGTAACTGCGGGCAACGAATGCCTTTTTGGCCTTGTGGGTTCAATACCACTAGCTTGTTCTTTGGTACTCCCTAGCTGGGGTGTAATTATTGAACAAATCTGGATTAGCGTGTGAGCTTAGTAGTCCGTAGTATTCCTTCCAGCGGTCATTTTTACCCAAAGTTCAGAAGTACTAACTGGGAGTCCGTACAAAAAGCTTTTCGGGTCGAATGTTTCATCGCCCACCCCACCGCCCCCCCACCTCCCCTTTTCCGTTGAGATGATACTTGATAATAAATAGATACGTCCAACATGGTCCACCTGCTGCCCACCTTAGTTCCTCCAACATTCTCAGCTTTTCACCCACACACCCACACACAATGCCCCCTATTACCAGAGCGCAGGCGAAGCACAAATTCCCTGATTTCTTGCCCGAGGCTTCCCGCGATGCGTCACCATTCGCTCTGAGGCAGCCGCATAGAACCGGACGAAACACCAAGTTAGTCGATTGGATCGTATTGAACCCAGGTACAAGTGCGACATATCAGGATCCATCAGATCCCATCACTCGGCTCTTCCAACCTATTTTCGAGCAATCGGATTACCGGTACTATCTAACGCTTCGACGATCTTGCCCGGTGGAAAGACCGCAGACTGAATGGCTCATGCTAGGTCAGTTTCCCAAGATACCTCAATGAGTATGATTGTCAGGAACCCGAGGAAAAGATTTTCTGACGTTTTTTTTTTCTTTTTTCTTTTTTCCAGCCTGGGGCTCTGCCGATATAAGAAACAAATTCATCAACTCGGCCGAGCACCAGTCCCTCACCGAGATCCTTGCCACCTGGGCTTCCGAACGATTGGTACAAGTATCTCTGATCGACCTCTCCCAGACACTGGGGGCCGCATTCGATCACGGTGTGTTCCAGACTCAGTATGTTGGCCCAATGGAGTACTACGAGCTCATGGCCGTGTATTTTCCAGAGGACCTGGCAGGCACGCATATTAAGGAGCTGAACCGCACAAACCCTTTTAATCTAGGGAATCTGATTGGCTCCGACGTGTACCCCTTGGCAGGGTTAACGGATTGGCAGCACGGATGGCTCGATCGACCCGTGCTCTACCAAGGTCAACGCACCCTGTGTCTAATTTACTTCTTGCGGTGGGAGAATAGCGATCGTGAGCATGAGTACAAGAACTTTCGTGTCACAATCAATGGAAAGATTATAGATCACTGGGAGGAGTTTATGACCCCATTGAGGCAAAATAGGATGTTGGGTTACGAATCGCAACATGTATCATTACTTAGACAGTCGGTCGGATCGATGCTAGGTGACTAGAAGATGTTGAAGTCGTGAGAACCCATGGAAACGTAGTTAGAGATCGCGGAAAACAGGTTTATTTCTAAATCGATACACAGAAATAAATTCCGGTCCCTTGTCGTGAACCCTTTCGCCCAGAGGTTTATTACACCTGTTGACCTGGCGTTACGGTGTGTGTTATAAACATCCAACGTTTCCGGTGCGGTACTTAATTTGCGTGGTAGATAACCGGCGTAAACATCCAAAAATCATGTGCCAATGCATCGGGAAAAGAACGATACGCTCTTACGGAACGTATACAGCCACTACCTGGCGTGTATGCTGGTTGAAAAACTTACATTCTTCCGAATGGCAGAGAAAATTCGGAGATATAATGGTAATATCTGTCATTATCTTGATCGAGTTCAAATCGCCTCATGAACTTGCGATCGACGAGGCGCGCCTGGCACATTCTGGCTTCGTCGCATCTGTCTGTGGTCACGTACGAATGCAAGGTATCTATCTCCAACAAGCATATATACACTATGATTCACTTATGGCGACGCATAAAATGACGGTTTAGAGTTCAAACATCGGTCCTTTACTTTGTGGGGGGGGTTTTCCTGATTTCTGGGATTGGTCAAGATGAGATTCGTATGTTTGCCAAAATATGACTGCCCTGATTCACTAGAGGGGCTGACTAGTCTATCAGAGAGGGGAAAGAGAGCAAAAGTAGTCAACCAAGAGCTACATCTTCGAAGTATCACTCTCGTAGAAGCTTGTGCTAGAATACTCTCATTACATAGCACGTAAAATGCGATATCTAAAACAGACTATCTGATGCAATTCAACAATACACCATGCATCCTACTCCATCTGTGACCAGGTGCTTGGCGACAATGTGCAATCCGGTAATCTTAAGCTCATATAGAAATTCTTTATATGTCATATGACACCTTAAATTACCATTAGGAACCTTATTCAAGTCCTAAATCTAGAGTATATCCTTGTTGTTCATGGAAAGGAGAGAACTAGATATTTACATACGAAAGCAAGTGAAACGTATACCTGTATGTAAGCTTAGTCTTGTGTGTTACATGAATAATAAATAGAGATAAGATAACCTTTACATAGAGAGAGAAGATAACACGACTGTTATAATACTATTATCATGAGACATTGCAACATATGGCGTATTCCTTGTGTGTATCGGACCTTCTACATGATAAGTCGCCGTCCCAGACACAGGTAAGATGGTTTTCGGCAGCTTTTACTTAAGCTACTCGCACCTATAGCTCGAACAGCTCTGGAAACGGGAAAAAAAGTATTGAATAGCATTTAAAACGACCACCAGTATTATTCACCCACGGACCTCTACCTAGGCTTATCGAAGAAGGCGTAAAGCCCTTGTGCAGTACGCAACGTTATATTATGACCGAATTCTGTGTAGAACAGGATGCTGCAAAGCAGTGTTTGACTAAGTAGCCATGCCACTCACCGACTCACCGACTCAACATCTTCTCCATCTCATTTCTCCAGAGACCACCATACCTCAATTGTATCACTAGGCCAGCACTCGCACAAATCTGCGCTGCAACACATATTGTGAAAGCCACTCCGCATCCGACACCATTCACCATGGGCATGACAAAACTCGAGCCCCCGGCAGCCAGGCAGCAACGTGCCATATTCAAACTTGCGCTTGCAGCAGCACTACTATCATAGAATACATCCACTAGATAGGTTGTCACTATCGATTGGTTGGATACAGCTGTCCATCCAGTTATAAACGATGAGATAATGGGAATGGAGATGTGGACATGGGACGAATATTGAACAGTCCAGCCGAATAGCATGACTGAGAGACATTGTAGACCAGCAAAGATAGGAACCAGACGTAGACGGGCTCGTTCAAGTGGAAAAACCTTCTCTTCTCCTGAGAGTGTTGTTTCTGCCAGATGTCGTTCTTTGATACGGCGATAATCCTTATCGAGGATCCTACCCGTGATGAGGGTTCCAACCATAGATCCTGCACCATTGGCGATGAAGGTTAATCCGGATTGAATTTCTGTCAAACCATAATGTTCCTTGAAAAGGGTTGCCATAGCCGTGATAGTCATTTGCCAGACGGCGAAGTATACAGCAAAGAAAAGTACCAGCGGAGCTGCTTGCTTGCTGATCAAGATGCGGATGGGTCCTAAAAGGTCAGTTCGTTTCTTGGGGGCCAGCTGGTTATCTGCTGCACTTTCGCTCCAATTTGTTTTGGTGAAGCGCTGGTAGAGTGTAAGGGGATAACTTCCGATCCTTGACGAGGGAAGTTGAGCACCATTTCCCACGATAGACCGTAACGTCTCAGGAAGAAAGAGAGCGATCATGGTAAGCAATACCCCGCTGTAAACAGTGAGAAACCAGAATATAGTCCTCCATCCAAGCGACCCTGCAAGTGCCCCTCCTATAACAGGCCCAATGGCAATGGAAATCAACATCATTCCTTGAAAGATTCCCATGAACCCCCCACGATCTTCTCGGGTAGTAAAGTCCCCAATCACGCCTGATCCAATAGCAACCGTACTAGCAGATCCAGTACTCTGCAAGCATCGGAAAACGACAAGCATAGCATAGTTCCTAGTCTCTGCGAGGCCGATACATGCACAGACTGCTACGAACAGGGTACCGATGTATGCTGTTCGGCGACCTTTAACGTCTGAAATCGGTCCCCAGAGACTAGGCGCTATGCCTTGGAAGATAAGATAGGCGGTAATCGAAAGGTTGACGAGCTCAACGGAGACATTCAAACCCTGGGCAATGGAGGGCACCGCAGGGAAATAAATATTTGATGCCAGTGTTGAGACTGATTTTATTAGAGCTGTCTGCAGTATTGTCATCTGCATGGATAGTGACTTACATGTAGCAGCGGTGGACACAAGTGCGGCTAACAAACGCTTCTGGGATCTATCAAAGATGGTATGCGGGGGCGCAGGCCTCTCAGAACTCACTGCATCAGCAGTCGACATATCGCTATGGTTGGCTGACATGGTGTGTGGATAATGTTAGTCCCCATCACCTTACAAAGGAGCCCCATGCCTTTATCACACAGGAGAATCGTGCACCCCCTTCAATCGTATCCTCGTTGACTCGGAGTTGCCGACTCAGCTGAGATTGTTGATAGACATGGTTTTTCCAAAATAGGTTAGGATATGTATATATGGTGACACGACAGGAATTATTCGTCGTTCAGATATTTCAACTTGGATGAAAGGTAACCAATTACTGCAGATATGGAGCTTTGCCACCGGCTTGCACGGCAATTCTCATCACAAACCGGGATTTGAACCCGAATCGAGTTACCATCCTAGGATATTTTTGCTTTTGTTATCGGATCTGGGCAAGATAAGCGACATGATCTCGAGCGTGATAATGCACGAGATCGTGACGAGTGACGAAAGTATGTTACACAGCATGAAGGATCTATCTGACCACCACCTGTTGTCGGAATGGGTAAAGTTGTGGTTCATTGGAAGGGAGAGCTATGGACGGTTTAATGTATTATGCTACAGCAGTACAGCACCGTGGCGTTCCCTGTTTATGGTTCACTGAATCGTACCTTCTTAGTTTCATGTGAACCAACCGGAGAATGCTCATAGTAATACTGACGGCTTTCTTGGCCATGCTTCATATATAAATAACATGATCCCTGCCACCATTACCTTTCCGCCCTCCAACAACCTAGCCTACTTGTTTCTTCATATGAAAGGCGACTGGCTATTCACCCCGACACCTTGTCCAGCAGACAAATAGTGCTATTTGCTCTACACAGGCGATATCCAACCCTACCGATCAGGACAACATGTATATCTAGTCCCAGTTCTCCCCCTACTGCAGAGCCTACTAGCTAATACAGATTGTAATTCCCAGGCTACCTACACCGTCGGACAAATATTATGCTTCTCCTCGGCCGTATGTATACAATAGGAACTGGCCTACTCAGACTTTGACTCAAGCTCCCCGATGGCTTTCAACCGACCTCAGAGATGGCAACCAGGCATTAGTCCAGGTAACCTACTCCACATATACTGCTATCTCAATCTGCTAACTAAAAAAGCCAATGAATGGTGATGACAAACTACGCTATTTCCAAACCCTAGTCAAGCTGGGATATAAAGAGATCGAGGTCTCTTATCCCTCTGCCTCACAAACCGAGTTCGATTTCACCCGACACCTCATAAGTACCCCTGGTACTGTGCCTGATGACACGTGGATCCAAGTCATGGCGCCTTGTCGCGAGGAACTTATACAAAGGACCATTGAGGCTGTTCGGGGTGCAAGGAAAGTCATTTTGCACATACACCTCTCCACGTCTGATCTTTTCCGCGAAGTCGTCTTCAAAATGACAAAGGGGGACATAATAGACCTCGCTGTTCGGTGTGTAATGAGGATTCGTGAACTCACGAAAGAGTCCTCGGATGCTGAGATGCACAAAACTGAATGGATGATTGAGTTTACACTGGAGAACTTTCAAGATACATCCGTGGAATACGCAATTGAGGTTTGCGAAGCTGTGAAATTAGCCTGGGAACCCACCATTGAGAACAAAATCATCTTCAATCTTCCATCGACTGTCGAAGTAACAATGCCAAACGTGTTCGCCGACCAGATCGAGCTCTTCTGCCGCGGTATCTCCGAGCGAGAAAAGGTCTGCGTATCAGTTCATCCCCACAATGACCGAGGATGCGGCGTGGCAGCAGCCGAGATGGCTCAGTTGGCTGGTGCAGACCGAGTTGAAGGATGTCTATTCGGGAATGGCGAACGCACTGGAAATGTCGATCTCGTCACGTTGGCTCTCAATTTATATACTCACGGTGTTTCACCCAGAGTTAACCTGAGCAATTTGAACGAGGTTGTCGCTATGGTGGAGGAGTGCACAAAGATCGCCGTCCATCCCAGAGCACCCTATGCAGGGAAATATGTATTTTGCACATTTACCGGTACACACCAGGATGCCATACGAAAGGGATATAACAAACTCAAAGAAAGTGAGAGACTTGGAGCTACACGGGCGTCCAAGTGGAAAATGCCATATCTCCCCATGGATCCAGTTGATCTGGGAAGGCAACACGAAGCTATTGTGAGGGTGAACTCTCAAAGTGGCAAAGGCGGTGTTGCCTGGCTTCTCAAAGAGAGTCTTAATATTGATATGCCGCGAGATTTGGAAATTGAATTTACGCAGGTTGTGAAAGCACATGCGAATCTCAGTGGCTTTGAGGTTACCCGGGAGACTATATGTCGCTTGTTCCGGAAACACTATATGCATGTTGAATCTGAACGAGTCCGGCTGCTGAATTGCAGAGCCAGCCAGGCCAAAGGAAATTGGGATGCTACTTACGTCCAACTGAAGATTTCAGTACAGGGTTCAGACCGTGAACTTGAAGCAACTGGAGGTGAACTATTACCTACCATACTTGATGCCCTTAGGTCAGTCGGTTACGACTACGAGGTACTAGACAACCAACTGCAATATATAGCCAGCCAGGATACGATGACGTCTTTTATCAGACTGGGTACAGCTGGAAACATCGCTTCATGGGGCGTGGGCATGCATAAGAACACAAATTGGGCTGTCTCACAAGCAGTAAGTCAAGCAGATGTGGAGGACTGACCACCACGTTAACAGATCTATAGATATTGGTGGCAGGCCAAAAGATAATGGCAAGCCAACTCAACGATAATTTGTCCAATTAGACGCTGTCTATGATGCGTGTTATGGCGACCAAGTGGGGCACCAGTCTGCGGTTGAGCAACTAAACTGGTGATGCACTTGAGCGTATTTACTCTGTTTATGCTCTTGTCTAGTTAAGCAATCGAGTACCGCTGCGGATAGTATTGTGTCAGTCGGTAGTGGAATATACATTGATGTATTGACTACTACTAACCAATGGATTCTGACGAGGAGACACAGAAAGGTAGTATATTAGGTTACTTGTCCAGTTCATAGTCTCATAGCCTTCAGTTCCCCTAGCACGCGAGCAAGGAAGACAGTGGCTCACTTCGCCGCTCCAGATAGAACCCGTTATGAATCAAGAGCTCTGGTCTATGCAGAGGTTACCTCCACCCTGTTTATAATAGGATCAGTAGATAATATCACTTTGTTATTAGCTTTGGTTCAGCCGGCATTTAGGCTACCGCGACGTATAGAGACTACGTTATCCTGCGCCTGCATTTCGAGGCGGAAACAGAATTAAATCCCATCCCCAATCACAACATCCTTGATATTATGACCGCGCTAGTACAGCCCGTGAATAAGATGCCATGGTTGGTTCATGCAATATATTCCCCAGACAAACGAAGGTTGTACGTGTGGTGATCATGCTGTATATACTAATGGCTATAGTAGAGTTTTTATCGCAACCCGGGGCTTAAATGGTACAATTGACTGAAGTGAGGGTCGTGAGGACCATACCAGTTTTAGTACTGATCGAATGCTTGACAGTATAGAAGCTGGGGAGTAACGAAAAGTTGGACAACTGCAGTAAAGCTCCAGTAATGAATTATGAGAGGCACTACTGCCACACCACCTGACTCCCTTCATGCCACAACCTGCCGCCTACCTTAGCAGGTAGAGTACAGTCCCCATACGGTAAGTCGTGATTTCTAAAGAGGGCACAAGGCAACCCCGCTCAACTTTAGTCCGCATTATCCCTGGGGTATTTACGGGTCGTCAGGTCCCCAGGTCGCCAGGTCGTACGTATTTTTGGTTCTTACCAGTATGTGACCTGGTTATCACTAATACTGACTATTAGAAAAACTAAGCTGTAAAAATATACTGTCTTACCAGATAATATATCTAGCAAGCTTTTATATTTACAGTATTTATACTAATTTTTACTAAATTTTTACTAGAGTTTCTGATTAAAATTAAAAAATTAATTGAAATTATGACCTGGGGAATTCTAGCTATAAATCATTATATAAGTATCAGAATTTATTATTTATATAAATATATTAATTATATCTAATTATTTCTAGTAAATACTAATTTAAATAATATTGAAAAAATATAAATTTACTAATATCTACTAGAAATGATTAGATGCAATTAAAAGATTTATATTATAATTTAATATATCTAAAATAAAGTTAATTAAATATATAAATATATATTTATTTAAATTATATTGATAATATATAGATCTACTAATACATACTAGAAATAATTAGATATAATTAGAAATTTTATATTATAATCTCATATATTTAAAATTAAGTTAATAAATTTACATATATATATTTAATTAAATTATATTGATAATATATAGATTTACTAATATTTACTAGAAATAATTAGATATAATTAATATATTTACAGAATTAGTAAATTCTGATATTTATATAGTAATTTATAACCAAAACTCCCCAGGTTAGGTTTTTTTAATTTTAATTAGAAGTTATTAGATCTGTTTAATAAAAAAATAAAAATTAATTAAAATTTCTAAAAATATAAGATCTTGCCAGGTTTACTACCTGGTAAGATAGTATATTTTACAGCTTAATTTTTCTGATAATCAGTATTAATAATAACCAGGTCCCATACTGGTAAGAACTAAAAATACGTATAACCTGGTGACCTGGGGACCTATCCACCCGTATTTACTTTTAGTCAGGTATTATTCCTACAAATAGGATGGTACAGTTCTGCCGGTTTCAATACATGGGCCTGGACAGTGCACCATACCTTCTAACGTCAGTCAATTGATGGTCTGGCGGTATTGCCTCCAAAAATCATATTCCATTTTTTATTGAAGTTTAAGGTTGGTTCGCATGGCGATAGCTTTCTGTGTAGGAATATAATTCTGGATAATGTTGTATTGTGAAAGAATTCTTACTTTATTCCTCAGCCCCCTGCATGCCTGTAGAATTCTGTATCAGAGGATTTGTAGTGGACTTATATCATATTCATTGCCTGGGTCCGCTGAAGACAGTCTAGGAAATGGGTTGCTGTTGGGGACTGTTACAGCACGATAGTATCAAGGTTATCAAAACTGCCAAGATGTGGAGAGATCCATTAACCACCGAGAATCAGATAGAATTATCATAAACAAATAAAATAGACCAGAGTGAAGAAATTGTATCGTCGAGATTTGCTGCTACCATTACGATTGGCCCCCCTTCATATGGCCGATCGATCAATGAAGTCCTTAAATCAGGCTAAATCTCAGGTCGCGTGGATATGCATCGAAGAATTCCCGGCAAATGATGCTTTGCAAATTTATCAACACATCCAACCGGCATAGGCGATCAACTAATTGACATCCATCTAAATAAGCCTGATTGGTATGTCAAAGTTCCATCGGCAATAATGTACCATTTACACTGCCGAACGCCGAGTTTTGTCCCATATGAAGGTCACTAGCAGTATTTCGGTGGTAGAAAGTGGCTGTTGTTGGGTGTGGCTGAGTAGATGAGAACTGGCTCAGGCTTTGCAGACCAATACCGCAGCAAGGCAGCCTGGCTACTTCTGGCTGCCTACTCGAACATCCTAGTACATAGACATGAAGGCTGTGCGAAACTGGCCCTCATAGGGAATGCCAATTTATATCCGGTTCCCCATCTTGGCCAATATCTTGATTTCATAATTAAATGGGAACCTCCAGGATTCTAGGTTGTTAGGTGTACAGTTTTTTAATCGGCAGCGAATATGGTTAGGGGCTAAAGTTTTGGATAAATAACCGACGGACAGATAGTGTTGAGGTGTTAAGTGGGTCTTCGGACCTATATTGATCCGGCCAAGGCAGCAGGAGCGCCCCCTTCTACTTCGCCATCCTACCATGCTTGCTCGCATGTTCCTAATTGTTTACAACCTCAGTCCAATCATTCTAACCGACCCTTCCTTTGCTGCATAAGCCTTCGTTTCTCTTTACGGAAGTATATGCTTTCAATAGAGAGGGTGCGTAACAGAAACATTACCTTGGTTCGGCTTACAGAAACGCCTTAATAGGTCGTTCAGATTCCACCTTGTTAACCTTAGTAATCGATGTGGCAGTAGCTTCCACAAGCCAAGGCTATCCGAAGTCTGGGCTCTGGACCCTGATCTAATGGTTGGGGTCTCACCGTGAATAGCTAGACAAAGGTTCTCTTGATTGTCTATTTTTGGAGGTGTAACTGCTACTGTTTAAGAGCGGCACATGTACTCCGGTGTACTCCATGACGATCGGCCCTCCGAAGGCTCACTGGACATTAGTACTGTACTATAATAGAACCCTTCCTCGGGTAACATGTGACAGGCATTTGGACACTAAGGCTTTCACTTCAATCACTTAGTTACCTAATGCCAAGCGTACTATTTTAGACCGGTTTCAGACATGCTAGCCCTCGTCCTTCTAGCTACGTGCCGTGTCTCGAAGAAGACAACTATGCGGTACGCCGATCCTTGTGGGGCTAAGAATAATAGCGAAGTTATTGTCTCGTGCGTTGTAAAGCGCCGATAAAGTCATCGTAATATTGACAATCTGATAGTCGGACTTGAACCTTCATGACTTGGAATTTGCAACCATGCCGACAATAGACATGAAGAAGGATGCAAATTTTCGCCTACAAGCCTCAGTGCCCTCGGGATATTTCGGATATAGAGACGATCATTATCGTCCCTGACATGCCGTAAATGGCGTCCAGTAGGGACTACGCCGGCCATCTGGACTTGTGGTTCAGGCTATGCTGCATTTTCCAATGTTGTCAATGCCACCGTTTCTAATTATTGTTTCCACTATTCAGAGGCGGTGGGCATTTGCGGATTGTAATATCTATTCCCATAAGCACGCTTGTTACTTTCACCACTGCGGTGGTGGCCTTTCGGTCCAAATTAAATGTGTCATTGGTGATTACAGAGTGGTTTTACGATTTTGGGCAAGTGCTAGGAGGACCAGAATCACTTTGGAAGCTGGGGGTGGATATGACATCATGTTACTCATTTTGGCCTTGGGCTTGCTCCTAGTGGCTGAGGTTATGGGACTGTCCTGCCTTCGCTCCGAGTGTTTGGTGTAGAGAGAGACGATTGATGTCTTATTTACTATAAGCCATACAAGCTACTCAGCCTGCAAAGAAAAGAGGAAGAAAGCAAGAAAGTAAGATACTATGTGAAATTGGAGACAGGGGGACTAGTCCCTTGCTTCGGGCACGGCCCGGTTTATAGTGTTATCAACTACGACAACCGGGCACAACTGGAGTTCTTGTTGATTTTATAGGTGGCAGACCAGCAACCGTATCATGAGATAATATTCCCAAATTAGAATGTATCTAGTTATACAGATGCAAGGGGTTTGAATACAAATGTTCTTCTTTGTTCCTCAAACACTCAATTTTATAGGCGGGTGCCAATTTGGGATCGAGACATTGTTGTGCTGTAAATACTGACACATTTACCGGTATCTTGCTTCTTTGAGAGAATCTTGGCTGCCAGCACTATAGCCTCCCTCGCCGGGGTATTGAGACAGCTGTATAGCCTGTCAAAGTTAGAAAACTGAGACGCAAACATAGCTACCTATAGACTATGTATGTTTACATCGATTTGCCTCGTAGCTGGCCAGCGTGATACTCAAAAAGATATTTTATATTCTGCCTATCATGTCCATCCCAGTTTATCCAAATTGATAAAGGCCAATGTCTAAGCCGCTTGATCTGGCCTTTACCTTAACCATCAGACCACATTAGATGGTTATAGTATTCTCATCTGGAAATATATAAATATTCGAATTGCTTGGGGGTCCACCGGTGGGTCCCGAAGACACCATACCGATGCACGAGTTTGGACCCTTACTTAAAGGCCATTTTCTACTCGTTCCACTATAAAACACTCGAACATCCATGGTGGTGTCGATATCGGCAGTAGTCTTTGCCGAAACGTTGAGGGTTACAGTGATCTGCGTCGGACATACTTCGGGGAATCTACGGCGGAATATCAAAGTCTTCGGAATATCCAAAATTGAAAAGGACAGAAGCTCCGGGCTAATTTGATAGATGAGCTCCGGTGTATTGAATCCGGAGGTGTACAGGAGTAGGTGTCATACCGACCCTCTAGTAGGGTCAGTCGCGCGCAATTCCGCACATGAAACAAGCTGATTTCGGGACCCCATTGTTACATCTTTCGGCAAAAGCTGGAGATGTGCTTGCCGAGTATACTTAGAAGCCATGCCACCATGTTGTTATACGACATAAACTCAGGCAATATGAGATGATCGTCGGATGCTTCTTGTTTTTATCCTAAATTGGTCTTTCAGTGGTTTATTTAAGGGATAGATGCCCTCACAAACCCTCAATCAACTGGCTTCTCACGCTACTCGTTGACCCATTTTCAACCAGCTTCAGGCGCATGTATTTCAAGATGAAGCAATTCTCCGCAAAATACGCCATCGCTGTTGTGGTGACCGCAGGGAACGCCCTAGCAGCCTCTACACAGGGCATCTCCGAAGACCTCTACGGCCGTTTAGTCGAAATGGCCACTATCTCCCAAGCTGCCTACGCCGACCTGTGCAACATTCCGTCGACTATTATCAAGGGAGAGAAGATTTACAACTCTCAAACTGACATCAACGGATGGATCCTCCGCGACGACAGCAGTAAAGAAATCATCACCGTCTTTCGCGGCACTGGCAGTGATACGAATCTACAACTCGATACTAACTATACCCTCACCCCTTTCGACACCCTACCCCAATGTAACGGTTGTGAAGTACACGGTGGATATTATATTGGATGGATCTCTGTCCAGGACAAAGTCGAGTCACTTGTCCAACAGCAGGTTAGCCGGTATCCGGACTATGCGCTGACTGTGACGGGCCACAGGTATGCCCTCGTGACCTCTTTCAATTAAGTGTATAATACTCACTAACTCCACGATAGTCTCGGAGCGTCCCTGGCAGCACTCACTGCCGCACAGCTGTCTGCGACATACGATAACATCCGCCTGTACACCTTCGGCGAACCGCGCAGCGGCAATCAGGCCTTCGCGTCGTACATGAACGATGCCTTCCAAGCCTCGAGCCCAGATACGACGCAGTATTTCCGGGTCACTCATGCCAACGACGGCATCCCAAACTTGCCCCCGGCGGAGCAGGGTTACGCCCATGGCGGTGTGGAGTACTGGAGCGTTGATCCTTACAGCGCCCAAAACACATTTGTCTGCACTGGGGATGAAGTGCAGTGCTGTGAGGCCCAGGGCGGACAGGGTGTAAATGATGCGCACACGACTTATTTTGGGATGACGAGCGGAGCATGTACATGGTGATCAGTCAATTTAGCCTCTCCGACTGTACCAGAAAAGATGGATGTCCTGGAGAGGACATGCATGTATGTATACCCGAAAGAACACCTTTTGGTAAATCAGGAGATTTAATAAGTTCCTTCCGTGAATACATATGGTTTCCCTCACCATAACCCATGAGGTTGCCTTTCTCTTTTGATTGCGATTATATGTCTAAAGTAAATGACAGATATATCTAAACACCTTATCCTCTTAAACCCATCATAGACTGTGTCACCTGATAGACCCCTTGAATGATGAGCGAAATGTATCAGTCCCGTTTAGATCCAACCCTTTCAGCCTAGCACAGTCAGGACACACCAATTCCATTTTAAGGTAGTACTAAATATGAATACAGCCTAAATTCATCGCTATATGATCCCATAAAGAAGCAACAGCCTTCCAGATCTCGTTTGCGCTGCGAAAAGCTAGCTCTACCATGGTCTTCATTGTGAGTGGACCGTTTAGTCTCGTTTAAGCCTAGCTATCATATAAGGACAATACATGTATATGGGGTTACTTGTAGAGAGGTAAGTTCCCGGGCTTCTTCACCATCTCGAGGAGTTGACAACACGTCGCGTGCATGTCATAAGCCGGTATATCTCGACGTTGTCGTGATCGCGACCCAGATCCCTGTTGATAGCGTTAAGAAGGCCCTATATTCGAATTTCCAATTTCATTTTTACGAAGATATGCCGATGGTGGAGGGTTAGTAAACCAATTACTATGATCGTGTGCAGCATGAGATGAGACCGTGGCCAATCCTGTTCAAATGCCAAGACCCGCCTCCTACCACAGGTAAGGCATCCGTCGGCGGCACGTTGAATTGTGCAAATGCCGAGATCATAAAAGCAGTCACACTTCCACGTCGGTACTGGATGGGTTGCTCGTTGCCATGATGCGTTTTCCATTGCGAGGGTCGTTCGTGTTACTGCGATGCAGATTCTGTGGGCAAGGCGCAGGGCTCTGTTCTTAGGTGGGAGGCACCCCATATTAATTTTATTTCGTCACACTGACTACATTTATTTCGGAGATATACCCTCACTCTGCGAGCCCTGGACGTAAAGAATCTTCGGCAGGACTTTGTGTAGGATGCCTAGACTCTTTCGTGCCTACTCCCCGCAAATAATCCTATCATATTAAGAGGAATAGATAGCCATGATTGCCTTGACGAAGCCCCTTCAGATTACCCGTTACCCATTCTTTGCAGAAATTTGCCTCTCCTATTAGTTAGTTGTGTTTTGCAGTTTCCCGTACTGACTACCTGCGACCCTTATCATGCCCGCTCTCCCCGGCTGCTTGGACTGTCTGCTCCTGAGAGCGGAAACCACGCGGCAAGCGAAAGGTGAATCTATTAACTGGAAACTCAGTTTGTCATATTGAGTGCTAGGGCCTGATACGCTGGGTTCCTTGAGGCCATATAATCATAGCATTTTGTTTCCTACGAAACAGCCACCTCAGATCTTCCCAAAGTTTTTTTTTTTCCACAAGTGAGAGCCAGCTTTGGATCATCATATCTAAGGTTAAATCCTAAGTGAAAGCTCAGACCTCCCGGAAAACTTTTTCTTTTTACTTCTGCCTACCCTGTCAAGACATTTCATTCGTTTAGACATTTTGCCAGACACAGTTTTATAAAACATCCCCATCTGGATACTTGAGGGCCTTCTTCGTTGAAAGGTAGTAAGGTGCGCAAGATGTTTACCCAGACAATAATGCATCATTTCAAAGTCCGCAGCTGACGGCTTGATACAATCAAACGGAAATAATGTAAATATGACCCACGCCCTCACCTCGTCACTTAGGGGCTCTGGTATTGTATCTTTTAGCCATGATTATGAGTCCTGCCACTGCAGAAAAGCATGCGACCGCTCCAAATATGAGCCCTAGTCCGCCCTGATCCGCGATATAATTCAGCGCCTTGCCGTCCACCCCTTGCCAGGACCGTCCCGCAGCATGTTGTACCACCAAGCCAATAAACCCGTCGTCCAGCAGCCCTATATCGAGTCGAGGGGTGTTGTAAAGCCATGCGTATTGCCTAAACGCTGCCGTTACCATGATCGGGCCCGTGGACCAGAAAACCTGCAGGTACGGGAGGAGTATTCCTCGTGATGCAAGCCTGCTACTCCGCCGCTTGGCCTCGCGGAGCGCCCATTCCAGAAATGGCGATCTAGGCCTGGCCATAAAAAAATGGTTACTGAGGCCGAGTGTGCCCGCTGTTGGGGAGAAAATGGCTTGGAATTGGAGTCTCTGGAGGCATCGAATACGCTCAGCTGACTTGGGGTTCACGTCCAGGTCGGAATAAATGCCACCCTCGGAATGAACGATGAGCAGTCTCGCAATATCAGCACGCTGAATATCGTGAGGGTAACCTTCGTATGTCGACAGCATCCAAGCGTAATCCGCTTTGATAAGCTCAAGGACATCATCATCTGTCCATAGCTTGACTGTGTAGTTGGAGGGCTCGAAAATAGCCTTCCACGATTCACAAGACGCGGTGATGGTGGTAGAATAGTCACTGATATCGGTTGTTTTCCACAGTTGATGGACAATGTTTGGTATGACTGGTTCGAGGGGCGGACGAGCGTTATGGACATCTTCGAGTGCATCAGGCGAACATGCGTCCACTATCTGTATAGACTCTGTTAAGTGTCCGGTGAGAGCGAAGTCATCAGTATAGACGAATTGAAAAATAACGAAGATAATAACAGAGAAAATCACTGCGACACCAAGCTGTCTCGGCCTTCCAAATAAAACCCCCATAATGCTCCTTTTTGCAGAACCTCGCACTACGACGGTAGTCTGCCTTTGAATGAAGAATGAATGTTGAAGGCAGAGGTTGCATTTCATCGGGGTCGCAGAAAGACATTTACCTACTGGGATTGCTCCAACATTGGTCCACGTTTGATGCGCATGACTGGCCAGAAAATCGGAATCAAAGAAAGGTCCGAGTTCCATGAGTACCAGTCTACGTTTACGTTGATCATGGCCTGTTTCTATCGCGTGGGTTTATTAGGGGAGTGAAAACCACACCAGTGAGTAGTAGCTTTCGCACCAAGGATCGCCCAGGATGGTAGTGGCTCACAAACATTGGATAATATATTCATCTGAGACAAGCAGTAGGCATAGCATTCTTCTCTATCCTATTCGTCTCTATCTGGGTATTAGGGCCATCAGAGCCATCGTGCTTGATGTTCGGTGTTGATTCCCTACCTCAAAATCTCTCGGACAATCCACCTTGCCCACCCAAGACCATCGCCTATCAGAGTGACTGGGATTTGTCCCTTTTGTTGACAGCAAAGGACTGGACAGACTAGATTAGGATGCTCACACATGCTCAAGTAGTAGACGACAAAATAGATTTCTCGTCAATGTATTTTGACTATTCGTGAAAAATTCGAAGTCGCTGCCTATTCTTCTACGAGCATTTGTCACTGCGTAATACTGATTTCCATGGTACCATCACAGAGGTACACCTTCTTTATTGACACCAAATGAGGAGAATTCTGTCTTCTTGTGCCGCAATCCTGCCAGTCTGACTCATCTGCGGCCCCACGGCGTGGTACGTTTATAGACTCTTGAATGTCCGGGCTCGTGTCAAGTGCAAGACATTTTACCCCTGTAAATGCACTCTTTCAGGAAACGTATCGAGCTTATCATGCCCACGAGCCCCTGCAGAGCTGACATGGCTTGACAAAGTATACTGAGGTCGCTGATCAAATGATAGGTAGCTGTTTATCCGCAGTAGTAAGGACAGTCTCTATTGCAAGCTAGTAGGACGTAATGAAGCAACCTGCTATATTCTATTTACTGAATGTGCGGTCTATTAATCATCCAACCTCGTCTGTAACTCTGACCACTATTGTGATTCATTCCAGTCAGATCAGAATCTCTGCTCATTTGGGGAGACAAACATGTTGTTTCTGTGTGAAACCCCCCACTACGTTCCACTTTACTCGCTAGCCCCGCATTTTCTCTGCGCCTCCCGAAAACATACGTTAGGTAATAACTGGCGATCAACCAAACCTAGTTATTGGATACAAAATCCTGAACTTGAAGAATGTGTTGCTTGGCCACTAAACTTACGGATGTAGTTTCATGATGTATAAGCTGTCGTCGAAGGCACTCCATGTGATGGTTGTATCTCGTTACCTTAATTCATATCCAGTCAAATCCCCGGATATACGGGTTGGGACTGGCTTATATATTTCATTTATCGAGGTCTTCGACACGGCCTTGCTCCTTTTCTTACTGTAGAAAATACTGACTGGAACCTTAGACGAGTGTCTTTCGGTACTCTAAGTGTCATGGATGAACCATGCGGTAACTTTAGAAAACAAATGATTCGTTCATTGTTTTAAACTCCTCTGATAAAGTCAGAAGGAGGCTAAGTATGGAAGGTGGAAGATTTATCCTCTCCAGATCTCCAGATCATAGCAGCTGATGAAGTTAAAAAATCAGTACCGTAGCCATGCCACAGGTAGCCACTATACTGAGAGCTCGATGTTTGGGGAAGGACCGAGCAGTCACTTTTAATCAGCTGGTTATAGTCGTGATAGATGATAGCATTCTCAATGCCGTACAGAAGAATGTTAGTGAATATGTAGCTGAAATTGTGCGTAATAATGGATACAGTCATTTAGTAAATGCCCGCTCCAATGGAATCTGATTCAAACAACGGGACGGCCTTTGAATCTCGCCTTAATGGTATAATTACCGGACTGAGATCGGAGGATCTTACTATGATCCTGGCTAGTGAAACATCTTATCTTCGACAAAAATTTAAACTGCATCTTGCATTCTACCAATGTCTGAAGATATGATCATACCTATCAAATTATCTATTCCCGAGACTTTAATCCTCCGGCGAAAATATATGTTCATGGGTGTATCCTGTCTACTGTTCCGAAGTTCATGTTGCGGTGGAACCTCGGAGGAACTCTAAAGTCCCCAGTCTGATCGCGCCGTTCCTTCTCACAAGGCGGGGAGTGTTGGTCCACTTAATGGGAGTGCTATATTTATACCCCTGGATTCAGGTTCGATGTTCGGGCCAATAGCTAGTCCTGTCTACACAGCCATTGCAGACGTCCGGGTATGTGGAATACACTGCACTTCCGAATTGAACATCCGCAATCCACCATCCTGTCTATTATAATTAGGGATTATCATGGTAGTAGCAATAATCCCAACCATGCCAGGATATAATACACACTGTGTGACTTTGTCACTTACAGAGATATTATGGAACAGAATTATAACCAGTTTAAGATCTATTTAAAAATTATATAAATATATTTTAAAATAAGAATTTATTTAGTAACTACTATACAAGTCTATAGTTTCTTTTTTTAGAGGTGGGGTCTAGGGCTGATCATGTGACTTATTGCAATAATGGTTTGCCTGGTCAGATGAGAAATTAGCGTGGGCCAGGTGACCTGCGACGCTGCGTCCTGTCATTTTCCCGCACTGGACAGGCAGGGTATTTCCATCTAGCGTCTAGAACTCTGCTTTATTGCCCATGACAGTACATTCTGTTGGGACAGTAATCTCTCCGTCACTGGTCTGACTAGACGCGATATATCGTTTTTGGTCTAGCGGTTAGCGTTCCGACACATTCTTTGCCTGGAGTGATGGACGAGGCATACCTTCCGCATTGGGGCCAGTTACCCGTCGAGCAGTACTTGATCGTGAGTGTTTTGCGCCACGATTATTGTTTCCCAAGTTAATAGAAGGCCGAGCGTGGCTAATATCTTGTCTTAAAGAAACACTGGGATCACTCCTCATCTGAGCCCACTGGAAACCAGCGCCTCCGACTGATCCACCGGTTCTTAGATCTAGATGAGATTCCGGGGGAACTGGACCCTACTTATCATGCCTCGGAGACTTACAAAACACCATCACATTTCCCTACGGCCCATGAAATTGACATTATCCTCCGCCCCTGGCGCTCTGACACTCTGCGGAAGATAGGGTGGAGAATTTGGGGGAGTGATAACAATCAGTTGGTTTTGTTGCGCACTCACTATAATGCCGATGACAACGACAAGATCACAGATTTAGTAGGGTCCGATGAGCTCGACGAGAAGGATACAGCCTGGTGGGCCCTTCTTGATAATCCTGAACTCTTCAATTTCGGCCACCACTGGTGGCGAGTCTTCGACATCTTGCCAGAGTTAGCCGGCCCTTTAGATGGCTATAGCCGCCTGCCGAATCCAGAACATATTTTACGGGATAGACAGTTTTTCAAGAAGAAACTACCAAACCTCAAACAAAGCGACGAATGGAGGGCGGATCGTGATAAACATATTAAACGACAGAGCACATTCCTTCGGCGAACAGCTTCAAAGGGCTATTTTGCTATTGCGGATCAGGAAGCTTTTGAAACGGACATGCTACGGTTAATCTATCACGACGGGAAGACGAATATTGTACAAGAGACCCGGATAGAATTCAGTGAGCAGACATTTGCTGATGTTGCTGTTGAATGGGAAGAGTTGTCGCTTCCTTCTCAATTATGGGAGGACGGAATGACTGGTGAGAAGTATGGAGTGAATGGGGAGCTAGGAAGGGAGTTATATCAGCTAGATGAGACTGATCTGGAATAAGGATGGGTATAAAGAAGTCCGATGGCCATGTGAGTGTTATTAGCGCTAATATGATGGCAGGTTGGAATCAACGTGCAAATTCTCCCGGACCCGGCTAGGATGCATATTGACGGGTCATATTATATCTGCTAAATTCGGTCCCTACAGAACAGTTTACGGTAACCTCCTTGTATATATATGGTGTACCAATCCTGTTGAAAGAGGTCACAATATATAGTATCAATTTGTAGTCCAAGAATATAGAACAAGGGAAGTTTCAGGCGTATAAACAAAGTACCTATGGGAGATTTGACAGTGCTTTCTTCATTTATGTTCTCATATTCACTATTTATCTCGGAAGCGCCTCAGAGGGTAAATACATCAGAACAAGGTATCTATCAGAGACGATCACAGTAATAGTAATAACTCTAATCATCATTGATTTATCTACTGTTAATATATAGAATAATATTATCTCTATTTTATGAATCTGCTTTTCTTATATCTTTATCTAATTTATTTAATTTCATATACGCAGTTGAAGTTTGATAACGTGCCTAAAAAATAAGTATAAAATTCAAAGTTTCAGAATGATAGAATACTAATAAAATAGTATATTTTTTTATATTGAATTGTATTTATCTGTTTCTTATTCTATATCTGTAAAGTAAGGTGTTCCTTCTGAAATTTAAATTTAATTATAAATTATATTCATTATAGATAAAGAGTCTTAAGAAATTAGGAAATAAATTACATAAAGGTAGAACCACTAGGTAACAAGTTATCAAGACCTAGAGCCCTCTATCTCGAGCACAGCGAACTGAGTGTCGGTAATATTGAGGAACCGCACTGAGTCGTCATCGACCAGCGTATTAATGCCAGGCTTGTTCAGGAGGGCATTGATTCGGTCCGCCGCTGTCTTGTCCATAAAGCACATTATGGTAAGAGCATCCTAGTCAGGGTTGTGTTTTGAGCTATCATTAACAGCATAGCGACGCCAATATAACAGCTGTCGGCTGCCTGGATTACTGAGGGAGAACATGAGAGGAACATTCGTGGTCTTATACTGTGATTGAAAGTGATCCGCCGTAAGTTGGGGAGCCTTGTAGACAAGGATGGAGATTGTGTGAGGTGCCATGAAGAGAAGAGTGGCTGGCCTAGATACAGTGGGCAGTGTTATGGAGCCGAGAGAATGATTTATGGTTTTTCTAATCCTGCACATAACAATGTGCCGAAAATCACTATGTGGAATTAGCTGTGGAATTCCACCCCCTCCGCCAACACACCTCCTCCATATCCGATAATATATCTTTCTTCATACATAATGCTTCTTTTGTTGTGGGAGGGACGCGCTAAAGTCTGGCTTCAGTTATCTGGGCTTGATATTTTGTACTTAAAAGTTTACTGTGCACACATTAGGTGGTTCGATGCGTTTTCCTCGCCATCGACGGCGGGTGTTTCGTCCGGCTCAGAGTGACAGTGGCCTCCTCGCTCATCAACGAGTCGACATCGGGCAGCAACAGGGTGGCCACCAGCCCGAGCCCTGTAACTGCGATTGTACTGAAGAAAACCGTGCGGTACGCCTGAATGTTAGCCTCCTTGAAGGCTCGAAGAGCTCTAGCCCCGAGCCCTGGGGTAACCCCCACCACGGTGGTCGGAGCCTGACCAGCTGACAGGGCGGCAATTTAGGGTCTGTATGGCTTCGGGGGGCAGGCTACTGTTATCCAATGCCTTCCCAATCTCTGTCAGGATAGTATCTGCCTACCGGGTAGTAATGATGACGTTGTAGATCGTCGTGACGACGGTTGTGATGGAAAAGCGAATCGAGTAATCGAACCCACAGCCAGTGCCCAGTTTATCCTGATCGCCGAGCGCGAGGGTCGTAGTCGTAAGGGATAGCCCCTCCACCCATCCGGCGAAGAACGTGCCAAAGGCCACCAACCAACAAGCTCGGTCGCGTGAATCCACGGTGCACGTCGTGACACAGGCAAACAGGATCCCCGCAATCACAAGGATCACAATGCTCTGGTATTTAATCTTTCAAATACCCATGGCTGCAAATCCCGAGATGATCTCCCCACATAGCCAGCCGGCCCTGACAAGCAAGAAGAGTAAGCTGTCAGGAACAGAATTCCTGGAGGTATAAATAAAGAACACTATTAATGGCCAGACGACAGCAAGGCCATAGTAAAGGCTTGAACTGAGCCCCGAGGTAATAACTGCTACTTTTTATTGCAAATCTCGCAACATACGCATCGGAATGAGCGGCTGCCGGGTTGGACTATATTATTTCCAGAGGATGAATGTGATAAAGAATAACCTGCTGATAATAATGGTAGCAACCACATATGAGGACTGCCATAGATATCAAAAGCTACTCCAGGAGAGGCCCATGAGAAAGGGTGTCAGGGCGGACACGAAGAGAAAGGTTCTAAAATAGTTAAACAGATAATCTAGGTAAATTTTCGCTGGCTGTCATGCTTCTCCTGGAAGATGGGTGGCCAGTAAAATAAAGTGAAACACAGTAACGCAACGGCATTGATGGCAATCAGGATGTAAAACACTCCCCGCCAGCCCGCAGAGGTGGTGCGGACCAAACTCTCGCTGATGGCAGGCGCAAAGGCACGGCCAGGCGTCGTGAAGATATACATGAGGCTGTTGGCTGTGAAGCGGTATTTCATCGGCACAAGCTCTGCCACCACGTAGAAATAAGATACCTGAGTCGATGCAGCCAGTCCGATCAATGTCATGTCTCCGATCAAGGTGTTGATGCTGTCCGCTCTCGCGCATATGATACTCCCAACGGTTCCGAGGACACCGCCGCCGATAAAAATGTATCGTCTCCCAAAAAAATATCTGTGGTGCGGCCGATCAGGGTAAGGCCAACCGCGATCGTCAGCGTGTAGGTCAGCGACACCCAGGAGATGTCGGCGCTAGGGCCAATTTCCGGGTTGATGATGGCGAGGAGCGGAGCCGGAAAGGCAAAGCCGGCGATCGCAGCAAGCAAGCCCAGTCCGATCGCTGTCATCGAGCCAAGGAACAAGCTGGAGCAGAAGTAGCGAGGAGGAAGGCCATTGTCGGCCTCAATGTCGCGAATCGCGCCAGGAGCCTCGCGTTTCTCGACCATCCTGGTCAGATCTCCCAAAGAAGAGATTCAGCCGCCGCAAGCTTCGGACAGTCCCTACTGTTTTAATACAGGGGCGCCGAGGAAGAAGCGGAATTCAACCTCCCCTCTGGATTCCGCCCTGTTTTAATCGAGCTGTGGCTCAACTGCCAGAGGCCCTCTTCACTCCACCTGGGAATATCATGGGGAAGGAGGGAGTCTCGAATGTTCTCACCATCTCAGAAAACCCTCTTCCAGCGTTTTGGACTCATTGCTGTCCACCCCGGTGTTCGTATTCACCAGTCGAAATCATACCTGATTCCTATATGCACCCGACGATCCCGTTCACAAGGACAAACAAGCCATACAACCCTGTGACGTACGCGACAGTATGCATTGTCCTTGTCGCTCTTGCCTGCATTTGCGTCGGTCTGTGATTCTTTTCGCGGATTCACTATCAGGGTTGTATATTTTGGGATGATATTATCGCCGGCGCTGCCAATCGATGCCCCGGCACCGATTGACTAGTGGCATTACTGGCATTACTGCACGTTTTCATCTGTCTGTTGCTGTACTTCATCGCGACCTACTTCATCAAGCTTTCATTCATCTACACTCCCCTCCGCATTGCGAACACCAAAGTGTACCGGTATATCCTATACGCGCTGTTTGCGACCGGGGGGGTTTATCACCACCACCGTCCTATGCTTTTGGATGCTCTTCTTCTGCATTCTTCTACGCTACTTTTGGAGCCACCTGATTGGCAGTGACGTCAAAGGGTCTAGCAAGAAGATCACCAGCTTGACGAAGGCAGGTAAATGCTGCCTGACTACTGGTGGCCGACTTCTCTACGGGAAAGACTTTTATAAACTCTATTATAGACTAATTATTTATATTACTTAATAATGAGGTAAAGTAAAGTGATTGCTGTTGCATTATACATAGTGGTAATTGGTGGCAGATATACAGGAATAATCGATAACATGGCATTTCACTGATATTAAGCCCTGATCTTTGATAGTGTCTAGCCTATTCTATTCAACATTTCGACCATAAATTGCCTAAGCAACAGCTGAGTGAATGATTCTAAAATGGATGAGCCTAGAGAAGAAATAATGGCAAATGGCAAGTAATGAACGGGAGCTATAATTCCCCTAAATGAGGCTCTCGTTGGTTTAGCCGTGGAATGGCTGGTGGAGACCAGAAGTCAGTCAGAGATATACTCTGCAGAACTCTAAACCCCCGTGTCAGATACTCGCTGTATAACCCGATACTATAGATGTATATCGTGTGATACTGAACCCAAGGTCCAGATATATGTGATTTATGTCTAACACATCAGAGGCGCGGCCGCAAACGGAAGGCCTCTCGGGATGAGAAGCTTTATTCACGAGTCCCTCGTATAGAAAAGCTTCCTGTGGGCAGATGTGATTCTGGAACTTGGATCACCGGTTGGCAAGATGAACAAAGTGGTGAGGGATAGAAGATGTGCATTATATTCAGAGCATCTACTGCTGAATCTAGGGTTCCTGTTGGCGGTAGTAGAAGCACAGTGATTCAAATGTCTCTTCATTCTTGTTATACCCCTCCATTCTACCTATTGGTTTACATATGTTGCTTGCCGCGGAGGCGGAAACGGGTGGCAATATGGATAGTTTGATCACTGAGACGGGTAGATATTTGTAGATAACATTATAGTGCTTGGCTATTTCAATAGTATTATCAAGATTATCTACTAATTATGCAAGAAATAGAGCCTTCATTATTATCTAGACATCTTTTGACTTTGAGCTATGGTGAGAGGGCTATTTTTAGCTGTGGATATATATATCAATGATAGAAGAAATGGGTAAATCTAACTATGCTTCCACATTTGGTAATTTTCCTGTTGTCTGGAATTGTCAGGCTTCAAATGATGGCTTGGTTAGCCAAGCGCCTGTTGTAGGAGTTACGAACCACTTTCATATTGCGGTGAAGAACTGGGGAAGCATTATGCCCAGAATGTCTAGGTCACCCTGACTACATAACGCATTCAAAATATTTCTTGGCGAGACAGCATCCTCTTCGCCGCTTTGACTAATGTTGCGTCAAGCGCAAGTTCGTTTTGAAAAGATCTACGGTTGTCTTTTGGTCCACTCAGGCAAGAGTTTAGGACGTCCATCGGAAAGAGTAATTTATTGCTAGAGCACTATGCGCACCAAAACCAAGAATAAGTCAAATTAGGAAGCAAAATACAAGATTATGAGAACTAACATAGCCAACTCGGGAACCATCAATGCAAACCACCGCGGCGTCCAGCCCTCATTGAATGGTAAACGTTCCTCTTGGAAAACGGCTTTCGCGTACTTAACCGGCAACCGACGGAAGACACCTTCACCGAATACGCCCTGGAATAGAGCAGCTTCAGCGCAGGCCACTATGTGAGCCCTGTAGCCAAAGTCTAGAACCCTATTTTTTGCATTTTGCTCTATATACCGCTTCTTGCGAAACCTCCCAAGATGGGAGACGGTGAAGAAGTCTTGCTGTGGGTACCCGAGAAAGCCTTCAACTAATCCAGGATGAGGACTGATACAGTCACCTAAGGCGCGATCCTCTCTAGAAAGAGAAACGTCGTGTTCTATTGCATGAGGCCGACCAGTTTGATCCAGATTTAGGACAGGTATGCCGGAGTCGTCTACCTGTTCTGGGTTGCGAAGGCCACGATGCGAATGCTCGTCATGGACAGCATAAGCAGAATTGACAAGGCCTAGCCTGATGTCGATACCCACACCAATATGCTTGAGGGCGTCCTTCAGCTGATTGGCCGTAATATTACGGCCATCGCGGGATATTATACCGTGGTTCGCAAGTGCGTTAAGCACAGGGCACGGACTTCGCAAGTCGCCAGCACCTGCAGGGTGGAATTCGTGTTTCTTGGCTAGATGTGATGATAGTGCCATTAGATAAAGATATTCACTATGAAAGGTCAGAGTAGTCGATAGGACAAAGACGCTAAGCTCTTAGTACTTCCTTGCTTGTCCGAGTTGTGATGTGGTCCACTCTTTACTTATAATGATTGGCGTCTATCTCGTGACCTTTGAGATCTGGTCGGGGTGGCTGACGCATGACATGATTAGCCTCCGGACTTGGAATTCATATATAGTCTAGACTCGGTATCCGCTGCATGGGTGGTAGTGAAATCATGGTTGGTTTCACTAGTTAAGTTACCTTTGCATAATAAGGTTGGCCAAATGGTTTGACGATGGGTGATACGGAATATTTAACTTTCGTGTTCATTTGGGGTTCTTCTTCTTACACCATTTAACACTCAACATTTCAGCAATTTAGGTTTTCAGCATATCACATATGGATCCTGTATGTTGAAGGAAGACAAGGAGCAGTGACCCGGGGCATGATCAACTTGTGCTCAGGAGAGATGTGTCAAACCTTAGGATCGCTTCCCTGTCCTGGTTAGCTTAGCTTTACTGATATATATACTGTTAAACTGGGTCGAGGAGGTATCAGGCTGATAATTATCTAACAATAACTAGTCTTAGATGAGAGAAGAGAAATAAGATTAAATAATACTGTATAACTATTTATAAGTAAGTACAAATAGGTATTTCTACTAAGTTTCTATATATATATAGTTATTCAAAAAACAATAGTATTAAGCACGAAGAACAGAACTAGTTAAGTCGAAGGCGATGTGTGAGCGTAACGTATCCATAGCTCGAGCTATGTTCTGAAGACGATTTGAAGTTTTCAATTGGCTTCCTGTTTTCTTCCGCAAGATATTGCCGAGGCTAATTTCAGTGGTATTGCGTTTGCGCTCATAATAGAAAGTCTGGATTCTGCGGCTTACAGCAACGCGCGTTAGAACCTCCTAAGATGACTTGCCCCACAAACGGCATTTTTGACCGTTCAATGACAAGAGGGAGTAGGTAAACGCTCATTTAAGCGAAAGAAAAGCAGCCTTATGCAGAGTTTACGGAGCCGCCATGATAAAAATCCGAGGACGACTCTTGACCAACAATCGCCCAAGCCTCAACACACACGACCGGACAATTCTCACCGTTTGTCATCTTTTACATGTACCGGAAGTGTCCTGATGACGTATAGATGTTTCATGACTTACGTGATGGAACGATATATTACATCTGCTGCCTGGCTAGATAGGGGCTGACGGACAGACCTGCGTTCACAATTTTCAGATCACGTTTTATTCCTTTACAAAAAGTAGGATGTATGGAAAGCTGCCTCCCTTCTCCGATAGGATACCAAATTCTTGTATGCTGTTTGGGCATTGGAAAGGAAGTTGAATCAATCAGACCAAGGATCCCACCCGTCTGGCCAGCCAGCATCCCTAGCATACTCGGACAAGCAAAATTCGTCATCGTCATCAATATAGTATTCAAACTCATTCTTTAACACCCGAGTTTTATGCTGGATATCTTGAGTAGACGACATGGTCGGATTTCGTTTGGCCTTGCTCTTGCGCCGGCTTTTTTTGCCCTTTTGTCCCTCTTCTTTCCGTCGAAGCTCTGCCCATGATTTTAACTGTTCCGGGTTTCTGATGCAGAATATGATCACGTCGCGTACCGCATATGCGTCTTCCAAAGCACTGTGCGCACGATCTCCGCTCTGAATCTCCAAATCCAAAAGAGTTTTGGCCACAGCCTTCAAGCTCCAAGCGCGAGGTAAACTCTCCGTGGGGCCAGTGGCTGGGAATACAGCCTCCGCAGTCAAAATGGCGGAGTCAACAATTTTGTTGTGACAGATTCCCAGAACCTCAAGGTCATAATTGAGGGATTGGCCAACAAAAACAGTGGATGTATCGGCAAATTGCCATAAATTCTCGCGCGCTTCTCGCCAATCTCTGAATGCAGCGCCAGCTATCGTGGCGCTTGTCATGACATCTTGGGTTATTCCGGTAATTTTTGATCTCCAGTCAATGACCTCCTCGGATGGCGCTACGTAGCGGCTAATGAGAACATCGCCTGTCAAAAAGTCAATGGCACTTATAAACGCGAGAGTTTGCCGATTGCCTTTGACACCGACCATCTCACAATCGAGTGCGATGGCATGTCTCTTGAGTCCAGGCTGTTCCTCAGACGGCGTTTCGCGAAATTGATAAGTGGGAATGGACCCCTTCCGTGGGAAGTCTTTATTCCTTACTGTGACTGGCCCTAGGATGTATCCTTCTCTCCGAAGGCGGCTCTCTGAATGGCATTTGGAACGCAGATACCTCAGAATCAGACACTGTTCAAGAGGGTGCAGAACGACGTTGGTGTTTGTGTTGAAATCGATTTCTAGCCAATAGTTTCCCGGATACCCAGTAAGTCTTTATGTAGATCACTTAGTCGCATGGGCGACTGCAAAAGGGAGCAAAGATTGAGAGGGTTGTTACCATTAGCATCACTTACACCCGATGCGATCAAAGGCAATTGAAAGGGCAAGTTGATCGGATCACGCTCCTCTCCGAAATGCATTATATCTCCGACAGCTGTCAGTAGAGTTTCTTGAAAGTACATTTGGCCATTTCCGAGAGGTGATGGCGATGTTATTGTCAGACCTGCTGAATGCTGGTTAAATGCCTTTCTCTCCTGAATGGGCTTTTTCGTATTGGTTGGAGCTTCCCGAGCTTTGACGTGCTTTTGATAATGCTGTATGACTGACATGCCGCTGCCGAATGCCTTTTGGCAGACGATACACCGCACAGAGTGAGATTGCTCCTCAAAGTGCTTCTGAGCCTCCACCAAGCTGCGGAACCCTCCTCTCTCGCATCCTGGACAGGAAAAAGATACTGATTTCTGCATTCTGAAGTCAAAATTGCAGTCAGCGCGTGTGCTTGACTTGCTGTTTTCCAAAAGGTCAGCCCGAAGATCAGTAGGGGTTCTCGCGCTTTTTAAGTTTCTGCCCAACCGTCACCCAACTCTCACGGCACCCATGCATAGTATCAGCGAAAGCCATTGGTAGCTGCATGCAGGGATCTGTGACCTGACGGCGCACGGCACATACGATCCCGACCGTAAGAATCCAGCGCACTAGAACACAACTTCGAATATCATCTGAGAATCGAACTGGTCCCTGTGACATTCTCTCGGCTCGAACTTGGTATGAAGTATTAGGTATCGAAGTAAGGAGAATATCCAACAATAACACCCAATAGACCTCGGAGGAAATGGAGTTCGTTTGCCGCCACTAAAAGCACTATGGACATAGTATTCAGCATCGCAATCTTAGTTCCTTCCACAAATGCAAATGGAGTATCGTACACCAGAAAAGAAGGTATGCGGCCCTTACAGATACAGCATGTATCTCGGGCAGGGGAATGTTACTCTAAAATTTAGAATTGATAGCATTGACAATGACAGTCGAGTTCGGGTTCTAGGGATTATCGACGAACTTGGTGAACTCGGAGTTAGCGAGAGTCTCCCTTCCTCAGGTAAGAGAGCATGAACCCGTATTTAAGCTGTTACTAATGCCTTTAAAGCTCGTTGTTGTAGGTGATCAATCGAGCGGCAAATCTTCTCTTCTTGAGGCAATCACCGGGTTATCGTTCCCCATAGCCAGTGATCTTCGTACCCGACATGCGACACAAATTGTTCTTCGCCGGTCCAAGCTTGATGAAGGTGGAGCGAAGATAAGTATCATCCCTGGGCATGCAGCCCAAGCAGATGGAGAGATGAAAGAACGTCTATTGAGCTTCGAGTGATCACTCTCCTTAGATCAATTTAGAGTGGGTGAATTCACCCGCATTTTTGACGAGTCAACACAAGAAATTAGTAGAGACTGACTGTACAACGTGCAGGCTGCTGAATGCATGCAAGTGCCAGGCCCAATGAAAGAAGATCTAGAAAATCTCAAAAGCGTTTCTCAGATGATATACTAAAGATTGAGCTTTCCGGCCTGGACAAAAGCATCTTAGTGTCTAGTAGGGCAATCTTCACAACAGGACAACAGTCAAATGATATTTAATAAGTTTATGAATAATATTATTCGATAGTACTTTAGAAAGGGAATATAGTGATATAATTTTGAATCTTTAAATTAATTATTCTGTGGAGTTATAATATTTAAAAATAATAGTATTTATTTCTGTCAAATATATAATTATTATATTTATTATTTTTTTAGTATTCTAGATATTTTGAGCAGTTAATGTCTTAAATATATTCATAATATTCTTAAGCTGCTGGATCAGGCTGCTGTATATAAGATTATGATTTTTCTAGATAATTGATAATTATATAATTATATTATTTTAATCTCAATTAGAGAAATCTTGTTTCTAGTTATATAGACTTTTTAGTTATTTATATTCATATATTTATTTAGATTATAATAAAAATAAATAAATAGTATAATTGTCTTAAAAATATAATATTCTGTGTATATTTTTAAGTATTCTTTTCTAATCAATTTTATAAATTAATTTAGTAATAATAAAAAGAATAAACCCTTTATTATTTTTTTTAATAGTATATTACTCGTAGAGAGCCAGATTATTATTACTTTTGTTATAATTTAAGTCTGATAATACAGCTGTATTTCTATCTCATTTTTTTTATAATTTATCGCGAATCGCAAAAGAAATGGTAATGGATTTTAAGCTCATTGCTTGCATGTATTGTAGTACCAAGGGTCGTCCCTTTTGCCCAAGATAAGAAGTAAGGGAGAGGATATGTATGAATATTGCACTTGGGCCCTAAGCGATTATCCTCCATGTGCAGGTAGGGCTTCTACCAATAATCTCCGGTCATGTTGTGAGTCTCTCCAATACGGAGACAGATGATATAAAGTTATGATAAGCTCTTTTTGGAGGAACACTTGGTTATTAATATTATGTCTCCGTGTATTTCAATAAAGGGAACGGTGGGAATTGGGCTTGGTATTATGTTTTAGCGCTATGCACGCAATAAATGTAAAATACAGTAGTATGATTCTATTTTTATATCATACTGGTACATGACATTTATCTTTAGTTAGGAAGAGTATTTTATCCTTGTTAGTAAGAACTAATGCTGCTGCTAAACACTAGTTATATGATGATAGAAGACAATGACAAAGCTTTATTTGTGTTTGAACTTGCCCTTGCGCAACTCCACTATGGATTGAAACATCATGTTTGTCAACTGATCAATATTAAATAATATGTGGCGAACTGGAGATTTGCCTGTCTGCCAACCTGTCGTTTCGCGTATCAACAATCCCTAGACTCCACTCACCTGACAGGACTAACAACTCCATACCAACTCAATCCAAGCACAGCACCTAGCACAATTGCAACCGCAGGTGGGACCTTGAAGAACCATGCACTCTGGGCATACATAATAGCGGCAATAACAACCCACCAGGGCCCCTTCGCCAAACTCTGCCCATCACGATCCTGCGGAGTTAGGTATCCAATTTCCCAAAGCCGGTACACAGCAGTAAACACTAATCCAACAGCTGATGCATTCACACCTCGGAGGAAGTCAACATTACATTTCTGTTTCCGTAGGACACGCCAAAATGACTGTATTGCGACGGCGAAGGTAATTCCAGGGAAGAAGATCCCTAGCCCACTAAGGAAGGCACCGAGGACTGTCTGGTAGGATGTATTTCGGACGGCAAGAGCGCCGAGAAAGACTGCAAAGTTGAAGTTTGGACCGGGAAAGGCCTGAATGATTGCGAGGCCGATCAGGAAGTCTCGACTGGAAACCCAACCCGGGTCCACGACGTATGACCGGAGCAATGGGATGACAACGGGGCCGCCGCCGAAGATCACAGTGCCGGCTAGGTACATATTCGCGAAGAGGTCGAAAGATAGAGGCGGTGCGGAGAGTTTGGCTCTTGCGACGAGAATGGCGATGAAGGAAGCTATGGTTTCGGGGTAAGCCTCTATCTAGTGATATCGCAAGCTTTAAGAGGGAACCTTACCAAAAAGGAACATCAGTATTGCAGCCCCCACACGGATCCGAATGATATGCTGCGGTGCAGGAGGGGTTCCCCCTCCTTCGGAGACCTGAATATCGGTTGAGTAAGACGGGGATGCCGCTGCAACTGACTTCCTCACTCGCAGCATCTCTGTTCCTGCACCCTGCCCTGAATACCGCATAGACAAATGCTCCTGGCCTACCGATCCAGAAGCGTCATTCTCCGGTTCGGGCTGCCGATTCCTTTTTCTCCACGCCATCTTTGCCCTGAGAATTTGTTGATATATCCAACCAACCCCCAGTGCCGTGGAAACACCACCCGCAACCATAAGAATTGGGAAATACCAGTGTGCACTATAGCAGAGGCCTGCACATGCACCGAAAATAACAAGGATACGGGAAATCTTGTCACGAATTGCCTTTTCAGCTAGTTGGACGGCAGCGAGGGCAACAATGCCTACTGTCGAGGCATTCAGGCCGGAGAGAAGAGCGTAGACTGCCGCGGGCAGTGTTTCGTCGATCCGTTGCACACCGAGAGAGGGGGCATACATACCGACTGCACCAGGAAGACTAGTAAACTAATCAGTCCATCATTCCGAATGACAAAGGACGCAAATTAAAGCAGTAATCATACCACTAGAGGACAAATGCCAGTAAGGCCGGGATGAAATCAGCGTGAAGCAACGCCAAGCAGAATAGCATCTTGGTCGAACCCGGACCCGGAAGGCCCTGACAGATAGCGAAGAGTTCTTGGTACTTGTACCCGTTAGCCCCTGACGATACTGGACATTGAATCTATGCTTCCTACCGTCTGCTCATCAACCCACTTTTCCTGCTCGACAAACCGCGCGTGAAAAATCTGGAAATGAACCGGCGGACTCCCAAAGGACGTAAATTCCAGGTACCAGGTATGTCGCACGACCTCGCCCAAGCGTCCAAGAAGGCGCTCTCCTGCGCGTGCCGGTTCAGTTACACCGGCATGGCTGCGCCAGCTTCGATGCAGGGCCCGTAGGGACGAGATAGGTCGCGATCGTGTCGAAAGGAGTATTTTAGATTGGGTTATAAATGGGCATGCGGTAATCAGCTTTGTCAGAGCAGGAGGGAAAACGAACCGACCGTCATTCAAGAGGGGATCGAGATTATACCAACCTTAAGGATAGTGAGCTAAATCAGTTGAACAATGAATTTTAAGGTTGGAAATCCGCCAGACGTGGATCCAATAGGAGGTCGGCAACTGTTCACACATGTAACTTAAGTGCTACATTGGTCCGCGGTCTGTCACTACGAGCTTCTAATTGGCTGATGGTTTTCGGGGTCCTATTCAAGTTTAGTTTAGAGGGCCTCTTAGGTAGACATGTGGGTCACTTGGTGATAAGGATCAATCCGCTTCCTCACGTGTGCCTAAGTGGTCATCGTTGCGACGGATCGACGCACCATTAAGTTTGAGCCCATGACATAGATCTCAGGATTTGTTGGATCCCACATCAAACACCGCCAGGTAAGATTCGGGCGCAACGCTCGGTTCCAAATAAGAGATACTTCCGCGGCGCCAAGAGAGTGTTTTCCATTCAAATGGCCAATGGTTTCGTCCATAGGGGAGCTAGTCGATAGTTTCTTGGGAGGGTCCAGCTTAACCGAAGGTCTATCAGTTTTCCCAGTCAACGGAGTTGATTAATTATAGCGCTGCTTCGGAAGAAATATATCACGCAATACGCCACAGAAATCACGTTTTCGGCCTGCGGTTCGCCGGGATGGATTGAGTTGTATTTATAGCTAGCAAGACCCTGGATGGATGGATAGTTAGCACCCTTGTTCCTCAATATGGCCTCGAAGGTCCATCTCGTCCGCCACGCAGAATCGGCCCACAACGTCACTCATGACTTCTCTCAGTTGGATCCTGAGTTGACCCCTCTTGGCCTTCAGCAGGCCATAGGACTCGGCCAGCTCTTCCACTCTGCCCCTCAGGTGGCTGTTATCATCACCTCTCCACTCAAGCGAGCCGTTCAAACCACCCTCACTGCTTTTCCACACATCCTTGATAAACGGTATTTCGACCCAGAGTCTGGGCACGGAGTGGAGAAAGGCGCAGTTCTTCTCTTGGACCCGGATTTGCAAGAGAGAAGTGCTCTTCCCTGTGATACCGGGTCCCCAACTAGGGTCCTGGAAACGGCTTTTCCGAGACTAGGTTTTCAGGATTTGGCTCAGGGTTGGCAAGTGAAAGAGGGCCTCTATTCTCCCGTCGATGAAGCTGTAGAGGAAAGGGCACGGAGGGTAAGATCTCGTATTGCTGCCGTTTGCGAAGATCTTCAACACCAAGCACGGACGGACGTTGTGGTTGTAACTCATGGGGTGTTCATGAGGTTCTTGGTAGGCGACTCGGACATTGATCTGCCGAAAGCTGGCTGGGGGAGCTATGCGGTTGGAAAGACCCACGGCTCCGATGTTGCTCTGTCGCCTTTTTAGCTCGGTCTGCCTCACTTTTTACTTCCCGTGGCTTGGGCTTGATTCTGTGGAAGTGGGGCTCGTCATCCTGGCTACTTCTATGGACTTGTTTTCTAGCCCAACTCTCCCAAAGAACAATAGTTGACCAAGAGATTATGGCGCTGGGAGCAGCTCTGATAATCCTGATATCGAATATATCACTCTTCATCTGGATAGTCATTTGACTCCGTCTTCTATATAAGTTATTTACCCTCAAATTACAGTGTTAGAAGAGAAGACCTCTTTGAAGTTATGACACAAATCAACCTTGGACAATCGTTTGACGAAGGAGACTCGTAAATGCTGCAGACCGTAGAACAGCACACCACAAGACGACAAAAGACTGTCCTTCTGGAGCTTCTCGGGAAGAATGCTTGAAGTGGGACACCAGATCATCCAGCGTCAACCGAATACTCCGTTGTGCTGAAAAATGCCTACATTCCTCACCATGTAGTTGGAGTTCAACTGATAACCTAGTTCTATACGTATATCCCGCGTATCTTGGTAACTCGGCATAGACTTGACGAGCCCAGCAGCAGTGTCGCATGGAATGTGTGGAAGCAATATGATGATATTGTGTGTGTGTGTAGACTAACTAGCTAACTACACGAGGAGGTGACTGGGTGGCTAGGTGGCTAGATCCGAGATCACGTGATATCCTTTTACACCCCCCATGAGCGAGGACGTAGTCAGCGGCATTATGTATAAAGGGAAGACACGAGATTATTTATATTTTCTAAATAGAAAATAAAACATGTATAAATAAAGGAATATTAGATAAGATTCTAAATATGATCCACTATATCAAGTTACTTAATAAAACAGAAGTAGATAAGATATTTAAGTAACTGTGATAGGATCTACTTGTCAGGGTAGGAAACCTGTTGACTAGGTAAGGGATCGGCCACTAAATATCATGGATTTGTTGAATGATGACAAAGGTAGTCTATATCCATAGAATAAATTGATTCTTATTCTGAGAAATGTGATAGAATAACCCAGCTATCGAGATCAAGGTCATCGGGATAACATATCATAGTAGTTACAACTTACAAGAGTTATAAGATTATTAATAATAGTTCTACATCTTTGTAATATCTATAAAGTATTGATTTCTCTATAATAAATTACTAATCTTCTAAGAATCAGTTTATCTTATAGATATAGGCTATCTTTATTATTATTATTAGATAAATATAAAATATTTAATAACTGATTTCTTATTTAAAAAAGAGGCTTTATATTCTAATAAATAAATCTTATTATATTTTAATTCTTTTCTTTTAATTACTTAAGGAAAATGCCACTTATTAAAAATAGTAAGAAACAGGAGATAGCTAGTAATTAAATTAAACTAGAATTATTATTAAATATTATTTCTACTATTAAAGAGATTCAATAGTTAGAAAATGTGATAGGACCTACTTGTCAGGGTAGAAAGCCTGTTGACTATGTAAGAAATCAGCTACTAAACATCATATATTCATCTAATAATGACAAAGATAGCCTATATCCACAAGATAAAATAATTCTTAAAGAATTAATAATTTATTACAGAGGAATTAGGATCTTATAAATATTAAAAAAAATAGACACTTTTTTAATAATCTTATAATTCTTATAATTATTATAATATGTCATCCCGGTAACTTTTATTTTAGTAACTTAGAGATGGCAAGACTTGTCTGAAAAGCTCGGGACCACTCGGCTCAGCTCGTGCCAAGACAACTCCGAGCCTGATTATATAAGACTTATGAGCAGGTTTTTAAGTTTTTAAAACTTATTTATTAAGTTTCAAGCTTTCTATTAAATCAGGCAAGTCTTTTATAATTAAGTTCAATATTAGAAAAAGACCTTGACAGGCTTATTAAAATCAAAATTATATATAATATTAATATTATTATAATTTTTATAATATTTAAAGTATACTTTCTGACTTAAGTCAGAACATATTTTTTGAATGAATATATAATAATATTTTCTTATTTAAATTAATTATATTTTTTAATTAGATTTAATTACTTTTTTCTAAATCAAGATATAAAAAAGTTTAACTTAAAAAAATTCCAGTTACTTTTTATATATTAAATTCTAAATTATTTACAGTAATTTATTTAATAATCATAATTATAAAGTCAGTATCAAGCTAGTATCTATAAAATTTATAATAATATAAGAATTCTCTATAAAGAAAACATAAAAATGAAATTTAATTTATATTAAATAACTTATATATTATTACTTTTATTATTATCATTACCAAGAATATCATCAGGATTAATATTACTATAAAATTTATTAATATTATTAATTTTATAATTAAAAAAGTTAAGATTTTTATTCTCTGCAGCTGGTATCTTTATGTATATAATATTAATTAAAAAATTAGTTAAATTTATATTATCTAGAATATACTTAAATTTATCTTATAATTATAATTATTTTTATATATCTTAAGTATCAAGACTTTGATAATATCTAGAAAAAATAATTTTAATAATAATAATATATATTTTAAGCAGAATTAAAAAGTTATTTAATTTTAATTTTATTAATAAAAATTATAAGAAAATCCTATACTATATAACTAAGAATAGAAAATTAATTTTAATTAATTTTTTTAATATTTAAAAATATTTTTAGTCTAAAATAGTCCTTTTTATAAATACTATTTAATTTCAGGAATAGAATCTTTGGTTATAATAGATTTAATATATTCAAGATATTCAAGATATTTAAATTAACTAATCAGATTTATAAAATAGAATAAAAATAATTTTTCTAAATATTTAAATAAAAATTAAGTCTAGTATTATAACTAATATATTAAATAAAGATCTTCTAGAATTGTTTTATAGATTAAATTATAATCACAGGTTAGCTCTTCCAATAAATCTGTAATTTAAGATTTAATATAAGAATTATTATAAATACATATAAATAATCTTAATTATTATATATTTAATTGTAATAAAATGTTAATTTTTCTAATATATGATCAAGACTTTTGTAAAGCTGTTATTTCTATTAAATAAATTTTTTTAAAATCTTATTAAGTATTCTCTAAATAATTAAAAGAATTATATATTTTAAATATTTTATAAATTATTAGTTCTTTGACTTTGGATAAAGTAAGTATAAATATATAAAAGAAATATAAAAAATCAAGAAAATATAATAATTATTATTATTCTCTTATTTATAATTATAGATAATTTATAACAGCTGATTTTTCTGTAATATAATTATGAATAATAAGTTTTAGATATACAGCTTACTATAATATAAGATATATCAAATTTTATTAAATTTAATAATTCTAATATAATAAAGTCTTATAAGATTTTTAGATAATCCTCAAAAATCTCCTGTTATATAGAAATTATATTTAAACAATTATAAATTTATAAATTTGTAATTTGTAATTTGTATATTATTAATTATAGTATTAAGAAAATTTTTAGGTTAAGTTAGAATATAATTCTGGAATTATAATAGAAAATTTATCTTAAAATTTAAAAAATATATTCTTTTCTCTATTTCATATAGTTTTAATATTATTATTTTTTATTTAAATAAAAAATATACTAATAACTTCTTAAGAGCTAGCTGAATATATATAATTATATAAAAAAAATTTATACTAAAAATAATAAATATTCTAATATAATTAATCTTTAAATATATTATAAAGAAATATATTTTAAAATCTCTTTTTATTATATTTTTACACTTGGATTATTATAGTAATATTATTATATATATTTTTATAATAATAATAATATGACCAGTAAGACTTTGCTGTTTAAGAAATCTAAAAACTATATAAACTAAATTATTATTTATATAAATTATATTTAAAAATTTAAAATTAAGTAATATTTCTTAATACTTCCAGTCTGAATTAATATGATAAAGCAATACTTCAGTGAAAGAGCTGCCTCTTTTGTGGTTGTTATAATGCTGCTTTTACAGTTCTTCAACACTGATACTCTAATTCTATTTCAATTATTATCTTAGAATTATTTTTATAGTAGTTTATCCTGGTTCTATATCATGCAGGTAGATAAGAGTCCTTAACTAAAAAAGTAATATAAAATCTACCAGTATTCTCCAGCTAAGATATTATTTATTATAGATTTTATATTAATTATTCCACCCTCTGCTGAAATATATAGAACTTATATAAATTTTTCTTAGTAATATAGTATTTTATATATTAATTTTTTAAAGAATAGTAAAATTTACTGTATTGGCCTGGCCAGCCAGGTGTTATATTTTTATTTATTATAAAAATATATAAAGAGCTAGAAGCTTACTCCAGTCTTCTTAAAATAAAGAAAAATTTAATTAATTAAATAATAAAATATTTATTTTAGATTCTTTTTCTCTTATTTTATGATACACATGCCCTTGGTTTTTACTTAAAAAATTTTTTATTAATATTTATTTAATCTTTGATTATTCTGCTTCTTTTTTAAATATTTTTTTTATCTTTTTTTTTATTATTTTCTATTTTATTTTTTTTTACTTGCTTGCCTGCTATTCTGAATATTTTTTTATATTTTAATTATATAAAAAAGATAAATAAATATTTTTATAATGATTAGATTCCAAGAGCAACTGCACTACTACTAATATAATAATTATGATAATAGAAAATATAATATTTTTAAAAAGTATCAGGAAACCAGGATAAACAGACCAGCCTATAAAGATATAAATAATAATAATAATAGAAATAATTTATTAGAATATAAGTTTTATATTAGCCTAGGCTGAAGTACTTAATATAACTAATTATAAGAGAAAAGAGATCTAGATAATTCTATTATTTAAAAGTAGTAATATAATAATGATATAATTTATCTCTAGAAGAGAGTATAAAAGTTCTAGTACTGGTATAAATATATTAATATATATTATTAATATAGGGCTTTAAATGGATTACAGATTTTGTATAAAAATTAAGTATAATATATTAGAATTATTAAAAGCTGATTTACTAAACTTAAAAATATAATATATCTTCTTTGACTATATAGTTATTATTTATTATTAGTATATTAAGATAGTATTAATCTTGCAGATATACTGGAATATTTAAATATAATTTAGAAAAAAAAAGACAGGTCTAATAATTCTCTTAAAAATAAAAAATAAAATAATTAAAATATAAGATCTCTTATTTATACTTCATATATTTTACTGAGGGCTGATTATATAGATCTGAGATTAAATAATAAAGAAACATAAACTTCGGATAGAATTAAAGGAAAAATCTATACTATAATCTGAAAATATTTTTGAATTATTAAAAGTCCTATAAATAACTATAATTAAGCCATGAGACCTAGTACAGCTTGTTCTGATTATTCTTTTAATAAAAATAATCAGATAATAATCCAGAATATTTATATTATTAAAATATATTAATATAATAATTACTTTATTTTCTACTAGCTGAGAGAGATTTTATATAATTCTAGAAATAAAACCATATAATACTAAAGATTATAGAAATAAAAAGAAACTATAATATATTCTGAATTATTATATAAAATATCTAAATATTTAATTTAACAGATACAGCCTGGAAATAAATATTTTTAAAATTTTAAGTAAGTCTTGTTTATTATTCTGTTCTAAGATATTATTTCTCAGGCTGTTAATATATAAGTTTATTTTTAAATATCTTTATATCAGTTCTACCAGGCAGCTATATATATTATAAATATTTAAATTAGCTAATTTCCTTACTTTTTACTTAGCTAATCCTGATATATATTTTTTTAATATTTCCACTAAAATGCTAAACAGTTAGTTTAAATAACTCAGTAAAATAATTAGATTTAATTTTCTAATTATCTTTTACTGGTTGTAGCAGAACGCAGGGGAAACAGTTAATAATAATTATAAATATTTAAAATATTTTTTATAGAAGAGACATGGTTAATATTTTTTTAGATAAAATTAATGAAATTTAATAAAATCTTTTATTATAATATATATCTAGATTAGTATATCAGAAGAATTACTAATCTAATTATTTATTTATAAATTTTAATATTATTTAGAGATAATTCAAGCTACAGGTCATGATTATTTGAATGGCTAGTAACTAAAGTTAATTAATTAATTAATAATGAGTTATTAATCTTAGTAGAGCTAAAGAAATTAAAGCTAGAGCTAATCTCTTAGTAAAATGTTATTTAAAATATTAATTTAAATATAAGTAGAAAATATAATAAAAACATGGAATTCTTACAAGTATTATAAAAATATTCTTATATATAAAAATAATAAAATAAAAAATAAAATATTATATTATACTCCAGGCCTCTTATTATAAGATAAAAAAGAAAAAATAATCCTGGTTTAATAAAAAATAATTAATTTAAAATATAATTTAATAAGTTCATGGCCTTTTATTAAAAATATATAATATATATAATAATGTTGCTCTCTTCCAGAAGAGATAAAAAGTAATTATTATTTTTTTTTATTTTATATTAATTTTAGAATAAAATGAAATAAATTGTAGAGTTATAGCTGTGGATATAGTATTATAAATTAATCCTAGTCTTATATTATATTTAAGAACTATTTATTTAAATAAGAAACTTCTAGAATAGACTACAGCAGGTTTAGATAATAAATATATTATTATATAATTACTAGAGTGTCTTCTTTGCTTAATATATAGTATATAAAAAAAACTATTTAAATCTGACTTCAGTTTTAGATATTATATTAGATATATATATTATATATATATTTAATACCCAGATCCTGCTTGCCATAAACTATTAAATAAATAATAAGAAATTATAAATTATATATAGTTTTATTACAAGTCTTCCTAAATTTTATTATAGATAACTTTATAATATAAGATTTAAATCTTTTTAGTATAGTATAGAGAGTTTGCTGTATTTATATTTATTAATAATAATAATTTTTTTATATAATAATTATATTATAAGTAATTATTAAGTGTCTTATATTATACATAAAAATATTTTTAATATATTTTTATTATTATTTTCATAATAAAATTAATAATTTTAAATCTTAATTACAGCTTAGACTACTCTGCTTTATTAATATATAATCAAGTATATTTAAAATTATTCTAATATATTCTTAATAGTGAACCAAGATAATCAGTAGTTTTAAGATATTATAAATATTTATAATAATTTTATTATAGTAATATATTCCTGTATTATTTCTGAATCTGAATATTATTTCTCATGTTTTTCAGATCTTATTTTCAGTAATAATAAAAATTCTCTGATATTAATAAATATTAAACTAGTATTAAATAATGGTTTTTCAACCTTAGAATATATTATATTAGATAGATTTATTATAATACTTATATCAGCCTGGAATAAAAATTTTAAATAATTTTTAATTATAGGGTTTTTATTAGGGGTTTAGGGTTTTAGGGTTTTAGGGTTTAGGGTTTTATTAGGGTTTAGGGTTTTATTAGGGTTTTAGGGTTTTAGGGTTTTAGGGTTTTAGGGTTTTAGGGTTTTAGGGTTTTAGGGTTTTAGGGTTTTAGGGTTT